>NC_090927.1:1162509571-1163148135 GCF_040938575.1 Ambystoma mexicanum | reverse complement strand
ACATGAAGGAGAGAGAACTTGCCATTTTGCTGCTATTCAATGTCATACTGGAGTGCACTGGCCTATGGGGAACTCTGGAGATTCCCCGATAGGCCTCTGCACGCTGGGCCTCTTTTATGTGGTAACCAATTTTATATACAGATTTCCTCATAGGACAAGGGTTGGGCTAGCTGAAAATGTGTAATATGAGGCCACTTTGAAAATCATTTCCAGAGCCTCTTTTGGTTCCCAGTCCACCCCTGATGTCATGCCTGCACCATTCCGAATAATCCTCCACTCTTTGCAAGCTCCCGCAGAATCCTGGATGCCCAGGCTAAAGAGGCCTGGTCATCTCCTATCATCCCTTTCTGCGTTGTGGCTCTTGCACAGAGTAACTGTGCCTGCACACAGCGTGACACATTGCACGAGGATAGTCTGTCTGCATTAGTAAGGCTTCTGCAAGAAGGCTGATGAGCGTGGGCAGGAGAGCAAAGTCAGACACGTAAAGTAGGTTGCCAACAGAATGTGCCCGCAAAGGCCCACCAAAATCAGTTGGTATTTGAGGCATTACTTGGCATAACCCACCCTCTTGACATCACCAATTTCTGAAGCTCTGCTTGCTGTGACTTGAGGTTGTGATGTGTTTACTGGAGCCTGCTCGAAGATTTCTATGATTTAAAAAATGTCGCCAATCCCACCCCCCCATAGAACACAACTCGTACTCTAATAAATATATGTATAAATAATGTGTGCGCGCACGCACACACACACACAAACACACACACCCTCCACCCCCCACCCCCCATGTCGCATGGACACAACATGTGCAAGAGATGTGGAATACACAGTGAGATGACAACGTTTCTTCTCCTCAAAGCAATTTGCTTTGGGGGACCTTTATTTTATTAAAACAGAATTGACAACCAAAAAAAAAAAATCATGTCACTTTTTTCTACATTTTGGCTTCTGTGAGATAACATGGCCACTATTTCTAGTTCTTTACATTTTATGTTACCTTTAAAAGATAAACTTCCGTACAAACATTACAAAATAATCAGGTTTTCATTAACTACCAAGCTACAAACATCAACGTTTTGGTTAAAGCTCAATTAGCTGCCTGACTAGTCTTGCATTTTCCGGTTCGGTCTATCATTCCCGAGACCATTCCCCTTTCCATGTTCAGCACTAGGCGCTGGCAGAGGCGCCCCTCTGTGCACCCGGATAATTCGATACGAAATGGTCCCTTTAAATAAGCAATCACCAAGTCTGAGGTACACCAGACTGCACATATGATAACTTAGTTTGAACATTTGTCTTTTAAAAAATCCCACTGGGGAAAAATGCATGTATCTTGAAGTGGGAGGAAAATCAGGTAGCATTGCCCGAGAATGCGCGGGGAAGGCATTTGCACAGCAGACACAATATAAGGTGCTTATAACATAATGTGCATTGATTTGCTGAAGTCAGCACATGTTTAGACTATTTTTAGCATGGACCCATACATTCGGTCGTTCTTGTGCGTATCATTAGGCATATTGAGTGTGGAGAGATGACCCAGGTGTAAGGACAATGAAAGCAGCAGAGGCCTGCTCTCACAGCATGATTGGGATATGTGTTGGGATGGCCTGAAAGAAGTATCGCCCCGCTGGTAAAGCAGAGCCCCAGAAATCCTGGCCATCTTAACTGGGGCAGCCGAGGCTATTCCTTTGCCTCTAAAGAGTTGCATGCTGAGACAGATGCGCATGGGAAGGTGTCAGCAAGCCCATTCCACGTAGAGTAGAGTCCATGCAGCCGGAGATCAGGGGACTTGGAGGAAGGACATTGGGAATGCTCTTTCTGCCCCTGATCTCTGGACGCCCAGGATGGGAGGCTTTGGTGATTAGCCAGGCTGCAGCAAGGAGAGCCTACAAATAGGGAAACTCCTGCTGCTCCTTCCAGTGCACCATCCAGGGGCTTCAGGGAGCTCTCATCTAGCCCATTTGTGGGTACACTTTCTTGGCCTACCACGAAGTATTTTATTACAATCCCTGCATTTTTGACTTTCGGTTATGGGTATCTATGGCAACAAAGGTAGCAACCAGGCACTTACACGATTCTCAAGATCAAGTAGTTTCTTGTAAACATCCTTAGCAGGTAGGGTGACTAGATTTAAGAAGTAAAAAAACTGGGACAGGGCAACTAACATAAAAGTAGGACTAATTCTTGAAAGTGGCTGTCAAGGCACTACACTTCAGTAGAGGTTGGAGGATAGGGGAGTTTTAAGTGTTACTGTTCAAATAAACAGATATTATAATTAATTTGTCACAAACTAACACCATCTTAAATTGTAAAATGCAGCATTTCTTCTGTGTGAGATTGTACATTCATGCCTGTCAGCTACCAATGCAGTTTCCAATGGAAATATAATCTTGAGAATGGGGGACCGAGCAGCAAAAACCAGGACAGTCCCGCAAAAACCGGGACGTCCGGACACCCTATTAGCAGGCAATGTGCTTAATAGTTTGCCTGTCTGCCTGAGAATACAGGCGTACGTACACCTGCAAGCGGTCAACAAGGACATCATTGCACAGGGACATTCAGGGTCGTACTGGGGCATAACATTGTGGCCCACTGTGGCAAGTGGCAACTCATTCCTTTTGTGGCAGACTGTATGACTAGTACCCAAGGGGGAGGTTAGGGATAAAATGTGATGCAAATTGTGCATTTTAGAGAATATGTATTCAGTAACATTGGTCAAAACTACCAGCCGCATGCTGAAGTAGTTTATCAAACTGGCCCACATAGGCCATAAAAGTGGGCCACTTTGACCCAAAAAAGTGGCCCACACTAGCAGTTTGTGTTTTTGGTTCGAGCATTGCCCTTTTGCCCTATAGGCCAGACCGAGCCTGGGGATATTCCCTGGTTGTTCGCAGCACCATACATTCTGAGTTTGTGGAGAGTAACAGGTCTTCAAAAGAAAGAATCACTTTTTTTCTATCACATCTTTCCAACTGCAGGTTTAATAGGATAACGTCACTTGATGCAAATATGCTACTGCAATCCGGGGTCTGTTGAGTTTGAATGAATAATAGGTTATTTATAACGCGATTAATACCCAGAGGTTTCTAAGCACAGACGCGGTGATCGAACCACTGTTGCTCCGTGTGGTCTTGCTTCCAAGGCAAGCACGTTGTCCCTGAGCTATTCTCCCGTGATTTGAAGCAATGGGTGTTGACAGAGATCCCATTAGAGTAATCAAGCTGCATTATCATAGGATTCTTTTTACAACTTTCTGCTTCACCTTTCCGGTTACCTATGTCCTGTAGTGCTCCACAACCCTTCAGAAAAGCACCTGCCACATGTCCTTCCGAAAAAAAAACCGCAACTACTAACAACAAATGAAAATAGGCAGTAAAATATCACCAGAACACACATAGCAACCTTCCCACTGCTTCTACCCATAGAGCTCCATGCACACGTGCGGGTCCATGGTATTCACAGGGCAGTGCCAAAGGAAGGGGTTCTGCTAGAGTAACTTTAGCATTATTGCCAGAGGAACTCAAGAGGAACTTCAAAGTCAGAAGGCATCTTTTAAATTTGCCAGAATAACTTGGTGAAATGAAGCATAGACTACAAAACAATATCTGTTCTAGAGTTAAAATATATCTTCATTTGCCCAGAAAAAACACTGCTATAGGGATGCGAATGGTTTTTTGGCACCCTTAAAAACCATTTTATTCACCATTTAAAAAATAGGGAGCAAAATACACCCCACATCTTATCTGGAGCCGTCTTGCTTAGTATATAATTCAGACTGCTGGAAACATCTACCTTTCTTCTCAATGCGTCAAAACAATCTGGGGCGCAACACCATATTTGATGCCTAACTTACAATTCCACGATCGCCATGGTGAATGAAATGTTCACCCAATGACATAGTCCCAAATAAGGATTTTATTGCAGGCAGCCGGCTGAAGTTTAAAGAAGAGCTATCTATGGTGTCTGCCTTCCAGTTAAAGAATGGATGCTATTTTGCATTTCCACCTCAAAAGGCAGAAGCTCCTATTGGGTGGACAATTGGTCCTTCGGGACTCAGTAAGGCACGCAGGCAGAGTGGAGGCACATCTTTTGTTGATGAGAATTCTCACCACCAAGTATAGTGAGTCCTCCACCAATAGCAGATAGAGCTTTAAGGAATAAAAAAGCCCTCTTCTGGATCAGAGGATTTATGTTTAAGGATGGCGTGGTAGGTTCCACAGAAGGAGTGCGCAACTTTGGGGCGCGACGACTGCAAATTGGTCAGGTTTTCCGGATATCCATCATGATATGGGACATGATTGACTCACTGCTTAAGCCCTAATGTCGATAGGTTTATACGGTTTGAAGGCCAAACATCTGCACTGATGGTCTGCAGTAATAACCCCCTAAAATTGAGTCTATTCCTCGCAAATACTACTATAGCCCCTGTTATAATAATGTATCATTGATATCTAGCAAGCAGAGCTACACTGCTTGATGTATTCCAAACTATGTCACTTGGATGAGTCGGTCTTGGGGGCATTTTTGGTGAGTTAGTTGTGGAATTCATGCTGCTTTGTAACTCTATGAAGGTAGCAGTATATGGCCCTTTCAAGTGCCTGTGCGATTGTCAATGGTGCAGGTTGCAGGCAGTAGATTGTACACCCTGAACATCAAGTGAAAGTGAAAGTGCAAGACACAACTATCATATTTTCTTGCGGGGGTGGGGCACACATTTTCCCTCCCACAGTCTCTTCCTCCCTAAACTAAAGCCCTCGCATAGACATGGGTCGTTTAAGTGTTTCCCTGCCCTACTACATGTCAACTATACAAATCATCAGATAACATTCATGTTTCACTGATCTTATTTGGCATAGTGTTACTTCTAAAGGGCTTACATCATGCCAGTGACAGGTGGCAGAAGAGCCATCAAGACCACTTGGACTAGAGCATGTGCCAGTCCTTCCCTTGATATCAATGTATCTTTCTCTTCTAGCAATCTCAAAGAACGAAAAAAGAAAGGGAGAGAATGATAGGACGAAAGAAAGTTAGAACGAAATAAAGAACAGAGAAATTTACCTAACAGAGATAGAAAGAGAGAGAGAGAGAGCAAAGGAAAGAATGTAAAAATAAACACAGAAATTAAGTGGAACAAAAGCAAGAAAGGGAAGAAAGACTGAATTGGGAGAGGAAGGAAAGGCTAGCACAGGCTCATGTGCCTGGGCCCTGTCCACGGCGCAGCCTCACTGCCCAGATAAAAGACGACTTTGACATTAACACAGCTGTTAATATGTGCAAAATAAGAGCACTTAAAGTGCAAAAATTAGCAGTGTTTAAGATTCGGAATGGCGTTAATCCATTAAAACTATGTGCTATGTAGCACGCACGTATGCTGTTTATGAGCTACACCCCCAGATCTGTAGAATCGTAAACAAGCAAGGTCATTAAGGGAGGTTAATGTTCATCATTTTCTGGCAGGGAGGATTCCAGCTTTTATTGCTCCATTTTCAGTTCAAAATGTGTTGTCATTTTTTAAAAATAGAACGTAGATGTAAAACGAGTGGGGGGGGCAACCCCCTGCAACCTGCATTAACTGGCAACCCCACCCACATCCCAAATAAACCATTAGAACCTTTTCTAAACATACTATCTGTATCTTTTTTCTTTTACAAATATATATTGTAGGTGATTTATTACAGTGATTTTTCTGCACTGAAAAATGTATGTGGTGATTATTCTGCATTCAAATCACTGGGTTCCGGGGAGACAATCCACATGATAATACCAAATGATAGGTCTTGGCAAAGAAATGGAGGACATCCACCGTTTAATCAAGACGGGGAACACAGGCCTTGAAAAGGAGTTCAGCCCATAGTCACACTATAGCGTTTTCATACATTGGGCTGCACAACACACGATGAATCTTTTTAGACTCTAACATTTTTTCATTAAAATGACACGTTTTCGACGTGCTTTCTTAATTTTGATAGGATCCTATGTCAATTAGCAATTGGAAAGTCAGTCATTATTCAGAGAGACAAACAAATGAAACAAAAAGACATTGCACGCTATTTGGTTGATTTGCAATTTCTTTTTCTGTGTTTTGAACGCCGCTGGAGGCAGTGGCTTCCTCGTTGGCCTGCATGGACACGATGGCTGAGAGCACACATTAAAGCAACTAAAAACATGTGCTTATTACAATTGCTACACTAATGCATGCAGCGTTGACATTCAATTTACACTCCAGGAATTGAGCGAGTGACTATTGCACCTGCAATCTCAAAATGGCGTAAGTGAGCCTCAAGTCTCCCAACCAGACGCGGCATGGCTGTTGTATCGATACCAGACCTGGGCAGTCCATGCCCAAACTAAGGCTTTTTAAAAAAAATCTTGAATGCGCGTGGAAGAAGAGGATCTCACCCCCATCTTAAGGTAAGCAAGTGCTCCATGAAGGTTGGTACTATACAGTAAATCAATGGTGATTGATGCGTGTTGGAGTGTGTGTGTGTAGATATAGATATTTATATAGAAAGGTGGCTATTCAGTGAAAGTGATGCTTGTTACTACTGTATGTGTGATATGTAGGTAGTATGCTGCTGGGATGGATTTTTCTGACCCTACCAGGCCCCCTACGCGTGGCCTCTCATGATGTGCTCTTCGAACTCGCATCTTCCCTATTTAAATAATACGTCTGCAAGTGTGGTGATGCAGCGGAGGCGCTCGTGCGCGGGCTCTGGCTGTCCTCTTCCGCTTGCGAGGAAGGTTTCTCTTTTGGCGTGTGTATTCGGTGGGCGTCCAGCATCTCTAGCAGCAAATCATAGAGCGGCACGACATTCTTACACTTCATGCTGTACAGGTGCTCCATGCCTTTATTGCTAAGGATTCAAATAGACATTCGTGTTAAAGCGGGCCAACAAAAATGGAGCTTTCATTTATACATGGAAATCCTTAATGCTATCAGGTAACAATGTACATCCCTGAACAACACATGGAAATATGCTTTTCCTTTAAGGTAAACAGTCTTTGGTTATATGTACAACGCACATTTTGACAAATTGATGGCCCAACACGTTACTAGATATCCCACATAGGTTACTACTAGTCCATATCACCCGTCCCTAATTACCTCAAGCACTTTCACGCCAACTCGCTAAACAAAGTACACCCACTCTTAACATTATTTATCCAGACATCTTTATGGGAGAGCAAAAGGGGCACTTGCCCCGGGCATCCACCGTGGAGGGGGTGGGGGAGCACAAGGCTGCCTGATCTAAGAATAAGAGATATGTGCTGGTATCATATTATAATATCAATGATTTGCAAAATTAAGACCAAAGTAGTTCATTAACTGACCATATTTGAAGTATTTATGGAATGTATTACATGCAGAAAAGAATTTGGAAAGGGTAAGTTAATTAAATCGGGGTTGAATGCAAAATGAGTAGACTAATATTGGCTATCTTAATAGATAGTTAAGGGATAGTGGGCTGAGTGGGAACTTGGTACTAAAGGGCTTTTTAGCGACGAATTTAGGGAAGTCGAGTATTAAAAACTATAAAGAAGTTATTAAGCAAAGATTTGGGTTAATAAATGTAGGGAGAGGTGTCCAGGGCTGGACAGTTTAACATGTGTTATATTAGTTCAACATTTGTGTTGCTCTTTGGGGCTGATCCATGGAATTTGTGCGCGGAAAAACGAGGATTTGTGCGTCATTCTGCCCGCAAATGGATTTGGCAGGGATGGATTTGCAAATGGATTTGCGGGCAGAATGGCGCACAAATCCATGTTTTTCGGCGCACAAATTCCACGAATCAGCCCCATAGTGTCTTGCATTTATTTCAGGGTTTGTGGGTTAGGGTTCACATTTGAATTTTATCTAAAAAATACAAAGTTGATGTTTGCAGGTTAAGTGAGGAATTGAAAATGGATGGTGCACTACAAGTGGTCACGCGGAATGTTACCGTCTGAACAACATTAAAAAACGTAAGACTGTGATAGCTTATTTAAATGATTTAAAATCTGATGTTTGCTTCATACAAGCGACCCCCCTCATACATGGGGAACTTGAAAGTTTGAAAAAAGGTTGGATATGAAGGGTGTATGGGTTGTCATTCACGACAAAATCAAGAGGGGTGGCGATATTGATTAGGAAGAATACTCCATTAAAAGTCTTGAAATAATTGAGTGACAGTGAAGGAACAATGATTGCATTATTAGTTAACATTCAGGGGACAGAAGACATGTTTTGCAATATTTATGCTCCTTCAGTTGACAACGACACATTCTTTAGGAAAATTGCTCAAGATATACAGAATTTGGGCTGCCGAAATATTATTTTAGGTGGGGACTTCAGTGTTCAGTGTTGGATCATGACCTAGATAGAAGCACCTCGAGACATAACAGACAGCAAGATGCACAAATGATAGCTCTGAAGGATCTTCTAGAGGAACACAAATTGAATGATGTCTGGAGGTTAGAGAATCTCTTGAGTAGGTAATATAGTTTTTACTCTGGGGTGCATGCAGTCTATTTTAGACTGCATGCTTGTCATGTTGTTTATGTTGTTCACGAGTGTGAGAATGTCAGAATGTTACATGACAAGTAAAATTGGAAATAGTGTGCTAACAGATCATGCGCATGTAATTATGCATTTGAAATTGGACTCAGCCATGAGGAGGCAGTTTACTTGGCGACTGAATACCTCACTGTCAGATAATAAGGAGGTAATGGATAAACTATTAGCTGAAACAGAATATTTTGTAGAGGAAAATTGCACTGGGGGGGATTAGGGGCTGGTATGGTGTGGGAGGTATTTAAGTGCACGATGAGAGGTATTCTGATTGGCATGGCGAGTGGGCAGAAAAAGAAATTTGAAAGGAAGTACCAGGAGCTAGAATCGAGAATTAAAGATATTTCAAGGAGGTTGAAGTTGAACCCAACATGTGATGGTTTAGTTCCGGAACTACGGAACTACTGAGATTAAGAAGGGAATTAAAAACACTATTGGCAGAACGTCTGGAGAAGAGATACTTTAATCAAAAATGTACTTACTTTGAGAGTGGAGAGAAATGTGATCGGTGGTTAGCCTTCAGATTGAGAAAGAGAGAATCAGACCATGCAATCAGTTCAGTCAGAGGTAACGATGGGAAGATCACTTTTAAACCAAAATAAATTAATGAGGTCTTTCAGTCGTTCTATACAGATGCATACAAAAATGAAGCAAATGTTAATGGAACTGACAAGGAATTTATAAAAAATGTAGAGATCCCAAAAGTCTCAAGGGATAACGCAGAAGTTCTGGAGAGAGCCATTACACTGGATGAGGTCAGGGCAGCAATTGCTAGACTGAATACCGGAAAGTGCCCTGGCCCTGATGGTTTGCCGGTAGAGTTTTACAAAATACTCCCCAATTCTGGGCTAAATCTATTGTTAAGTATGTTTACCACTGCACTATCCAAAGGTTTGTTGCCAGGTACCAGGAGGCATGCTATGATTTCAGTTCTGCTAAAGAAAGGTAAGGATGAGAATTGAGCATCAAGATATAGGCCTATAAGTTTAATTAACATGGATAATAAAATTCTGGCCAAAGCTTTGGCGATGAGATTGGAGTCATTACTACCAGAACTAATACACCAAGATCAATCAGTGTTTGTAAGGGGAAGGAAAACTTCAAGTAATATCAGGAAATTACTGCACACCATATCGAAGGTGACAGATGGTCAGGAAGATTCGGCTGTCCTCTCACGGGACGTAGAAAAAGCCTTCGACCGTGTCAATTGGGACTTTCTATTTAAGATCTTAGAAAAAATGGGTTTTGGCGTCCAGTTTAGGTCCTGGGTTAAATTGCTTTACACCTGTCCGACTACAGATGTCAATACAAACGGGCAGAGATAAGAACCTTTTACTTTAGAACGGGGCACAAGACAGGGGTGCCCGCTCTCACCGTTATTATTTGTCATGGTGATTGAGCCATTTGCTATTGCTCTGCGATCAAACACTGAAATACAGGGTGTGAGTTGTTGGTGCCTACAGCAGAAAATGTGGCTACATGCTGATGATCTGCTCCTTGTGTTAAGTAATCTAAAACAATCACTTCCAAATTTGATGAATGTCTTGTCGGCTTTCAATCGGTGTTCAGGTTATAGGATAAACTGGGCCAAATCAGAGGTCTTACCACTGGCACACATTTACAGCAAAAATGTATGAACACAAATTGGGTTTAAATGGTGTGCTGAAAGGCTCCTATACTTGGGGGTATGGATAACACCTGTAATTAAGAATTTCATTAAGGAGAATATGAACATGGTCTGTTCTACATTTAAATCAGACATAGAGAGGTGGAGGCAACTACACCTATTTCTTTGGGGAAAGGTAAATGCTTTGAAAATGGTTTCTACTCCCAGGATAAATGATGTCCTTTGTATGATACCACTAGATGGTGAGAGAAAATATTGGATGGACCTGGACAGATTAATTCAGAGCTTCCTGTGGGACCAAAATCAACCACGTCTGAAGTTAACTAAACTGCAATTACCCTTATCAAAGGGAGGATTGGGAGTACCAAACTTTAAAGCATATCATTTGGCTTTTGTTGCACAATTTCTAGTAGAATTTTTAGAACCTAATCCATGTGAATGGGTGCTTGCTGAGACAGGTTTTCATGTGTCGAACGGGAAAATGTATTATACCCTCTAGATCGTGTGTGTGTATATATATATATATATATATATATATATATATATATATATATATATATATATTGGGCTAGGCCAAGTCGCTCTGTGAGGAAATCCGTGTTGCAAGGTCCTGACCTTAAATCTGTGCTAGCCGCCATTTTAGGTTCATCCGCCATTTTAGATTCTCTTTCTAAAGTCACCCTGTGTCCTAAAATGGTGGACAGTGTCATTCTGAACATAACATGGCCGTCTTGACCTCTGTGTACAAGCTAATATGTAACCTGCCTGCAGGCCAAATGTTAGGGTCATGTATTGAGACCTTGTCCTTCGTTGACCTGTGTATAGAGGATTACCTGTGCCACGAAGCTAATCCGCGAGCACATGTTAAACACAATATAGTCAAATACTGAAATGTGAACACTTGTTTAAAACTGCATTGTATAAAGAGATGTGCAAAGGCTCAACAAGAAATCCAAAGACACACTGTTGCTATTGTAACTCGTTGACAAATGTATTAAGGATAACCCCTAAATGTATAGATGCATAAATTAAGATGCGAACTCGGCACGAACCCTAGATCCCTGATGTATGAACTTGTAGGTGGGCTGGACATCATGTTTTGGACTGTATAAAAGGTGCGACTATTTTAATGTACAGTCCCACTCACTGAGCACACCGAACAGGGCTGGAGTTCGCTATGTTGTACTGAGGGCCTGATAGCTATCTGTTGCTTTGTCCTTTGAAACTGTTCAGTTATAGAATAAAGATCTCTGTATCTTTCTTTGTAACCCGCGTTTGGTGTATTTCCTTTTGGGGTATTCAGCCTCGATATTTTCCTTTGTTTTCACACATGGACCACTGACGCCAAAAGCTATGTTGACGACATTGTCTAGAACAGGTAGTATAAAAGATCCTATAACTAAGAATATAAGGAACGCTTGGGAAAAGTTGAATAATTACCTTGGGTAGGATGCTATGAGTGACCCAGGAGCCTCAATTTGGATGAATCCAAAAATCAAAATAGAGGATAAAGTTATTTTCTGGCATGAATGGTTCCTTTGTGGTGTAAAGTGGCTTGAAGACCTTTTCAAGGATGCGCATTGGATGACGGGGTAAGAAATTCAAACTACCTTTAATATTTCGAATTTCAGGATGGCAGACTATCGGAAAATTAAGAAAGCCATTGGGGAGATTGAGGTGCAAGATAAATTGAACTTAGACCTGTTCAGAAAAACTTCGAAACTGGGAGAGAGTGGATTAGCCAGCCGTGTATATGGAATGGTTGTGGCTGCATACAAAGGAAATGATTTATTGAGAGAGGAATGGAGCAGGAGAATCGGAAGCGAGATCGATGAGGATGAATGGTCTCGAATGTGTGAAAATGTCAAACTCTGCTCTTTGGGGTTAACAGAGAGATCGCGTCAGATCAAGTTGCTGAACCGGGTTTTTTGGATGCCAGAGAGATTGCAAAAGAGAGGCATGGGTGATAATTCAGCCTGTTGGGCTTGTGTACAGGAACCCAGAACCCTAGAACATATGTTATGGGATTGCACGCGAGTGAGAGGAATTTGGTTAGATTTTGATACCATCTGTGAGAAGGTTATAGGTGAAAGACTACAATTTAATTTCAAGACTCTCATAATGGGAAGTGATTTGATGTTGGAAGATCTGACTATTAGTCCGAAAAAATTGATTTTCAGAAGCACCATGGTGGGCAAAAAAACTAACTAAAAGGATGGAAGACAGCAGAAACTGTTGATATTACAGTGTGGCTTGTAGAGATGCATAATCTGTCAGATATTGAAAGAGGTCTTTATCGCAGAGAAAAGAAAATTGCATTGTTTGAAAAGATTTGGGGTACATTTCTTACACTATACTAACTGATGGAATATAAATGTGAACCTTGAAAACTGGGGGGGCAGGATTTAATCTCATTGTATTATCATTATAAGATGTATTAAATGTATATGTGTGTTTATTGTATGGCAATTTGTATATAGTTTAAACTAAAATACATTTAAAAAAAAAATAAGAAGTCAGGTCCGAGTGTTCAACCGACTTAAATAGCACACATCAGCATATTTTATGGTGTGCTGCTGTTTATTGCCTGTCTGTTGTTGACAAGTACATTCTGCTCTGATCAATTAATTCTGTAATGCTTTCTGTGTTCACTGTGTTATACCAAGTTTCGCCATTCTGCAGGGATTATATTGTTCATGTGCAAAAGACAAAGTCGAAAAGCACATTGCTACATTTAAGTGCAGCAATGGTTCAGAAGATAGCTCAGTGTTTTAAGCACTCATTGCAGAGATCCGTGTTCATATGCAAGATTACAATGCCAAATTCCAGAAAGGCCAACACAGTCATGCCAATGGGCCTCATTACACGGTAGGCGGTAACCATGGCGCTATTAGCGCCATGGTTGGCGCCGGTATTTTACTGTGTCCGCCTTCGTGGATGGCGGAATTACCGCCCTACTCCAAGGTGAGCGGGGACGGTAATTCCCGATTCACCAAGGCACTTCCCCATTCCCATTTTTGCCCCGATAGGGCATAATGGGAATGGGGAAGGAGCTAACTACGGTACCGCAAATTGCGGTACCATAATTAGCACCGAGGTCCCTTTGCGGCACCCTACTTTAACGGCTGGTAAAACCAGCCGTTAAGGTCGGGTCCCGCAAAGGGAACTCGTAGTAAGGCGGTAAGGGTTTACCAGTACCGGTGCCCTTACCGGTACCGGTAAACCCTTTCCGCCTACCGTGTAATGAGGTCCATTGTCTCAAGTTGATTAAACTGCACACGTATGTACTTTGTTTTATAGCACAACAAGATATATTCTCACCAGTGTATCTACACCAGCTTGCGTTTGCTACAAAAACAAACTAGGCATCAGTTTGGGGAAGGTCCAGAAACTGGTTTGTTTCGATAGGGAGTTATAAAACCTATGCAGCCACCTCCAAAAATGAGCATAAAGTGTTAGTCCAAAAGGTAATTACATATCCAAATTCAAGACTGTGGAACCAAACTGTCCATGCCTGTATCCTGGCTTTACAATCATATGTTACAGTGATCCTGTACTAATTCTCTTATGTAGCTGACATGACTGCGCTGTCTTCTGTGAAAAGGTGTGTCTTCTCACAGGCTGGTGGCATTGTTAAGCCAATTACCTGATCTTTATTTTTATGTTGCCCATTTGAGTGGTAAAGGTTTTAGACGAATCTACGTTTATTCCTCGTGGTGACTTTCCTTGTTTGCACTTTTTCTTTTTTGTCTTTTTCCTACATTTTTTAATGATATGGGGGGCGCCCACACCTCGACCTTTACCCCAAACCCCACCCTGCCACACACCACCCCAGAACCCCTTACACCCACGAACACAATATATATTGTTTTCTAAATGTGAGGAAAAGACAAGGAAAACTACACGAAGAAAGGGCAAACAGGCAAAGCGACCAAAAGTAATAAACAGATTACGTTCTAGACAGAAGATATCGCATGTTTCTGGCAAGCATATGTTATGGTCTGCTCACTTGACACAAACATTGTTTTGCTTTTTTTGTACACATTTATAAATAACAATTTCATACGCATGTGTTTTGGGTGTATGTAAAGCTTTCAAATACAAAAGAGACACAGAGATGACATGTTTTAAGATCACATCAGTTATTGTGCCGGTACTTAGATTTGCCTTGATGATGGAGACAGTGAAATTGGAATCATTCGTATTTTTTATAATACGCTTCTATAACATTTTATTTTTAAAAATTGTCATGTTGGGTTATGTGATTTGTGTATTTTCCAAGTCAGTTCTACAAAATGGTATTATTTTAGTTTATGATAAGAACTGGAAAAGGGATTTATAAAGTGCAGCAATGTCAGTGTGGGTCAAAATTCCAGCTTCACCTCTTTAACAATGTGTGATCCTGGGATTCACACTTTGGGCCTTATTCATTAAAAAAAGCGCAAAGTTCCTGCAAAGCACTTTGTGCGTAAAACTACTTTCCGCCTACCTGCACACAGAAGCATGTTGTGCATGTTCTGTGTATTCATGGAATATTAACTGCGAAGTAAGCCTAGGCGTAAGTAGCGCCCAGAACGCCCACAACATCCCCTAACTCCACGCAGCACCTCAACTATGCGCCATCACCCCTAAATTGCTATGTGAAGCTTACCTTTGCACATTGGATGGAATGTGCACAGTGCTCTATGCCTCCTATCATGTGGCAGTGAGTCCACACGGTTTGAATGTAACTTTTCCTGACATGCAGTTGCGCGTTGGATCCCATTAATTCGGTTAGGTTTGCTTTTGACTGGGTGTGCAATTTAATGGTGGCCCGTCCCTCAACACAGCCACGTTCTTGCTCATTTTGCTGAGAGAATGGGGAATATGCATGTTCCGCCCTTATTTATTTCTCTGCGTAGGCCCGTCCCACACGTTGCTTGGGACAGGCCTCGACTTCACGCAAAGAGGTGATAGACCCACGCAGGGTCCTGGAAAAATACGCAAAGTCCGATCCTTGAATTGGGAAAAGGAGTTTTGCACGCTGAAATGTGCTTTTCAATATGCAAAAAATTATGGGAATCAGGCCCTTAATCTTTTATTGCCTAACCTGTCAAAATTGCCAGTCCCTATATCTTGATCTTCTCAGTGATTTTGCTCTTATGGCATGATCTCCAAAAAAAGCCTCACTAATGATTTCACTGGCTATAGTGTTGCTTCCTGTATAATAGTGAGCATTGAGATTTTGCACACCACAGCTACTTGTTTATTTGCTCGCCAATGGCAACACTGCTTGAAAACCATGTGCCTCTTCTAATGTCAGTGTTTCTGCATATGGAGGCCTTCCTGGTAGCTTCTATTCTTCATATCTATGCTATGCTATGTGTAACGTTTTCCTTGCTTTGAGTTGGTCTCCTGTATCCATTCTGTGAGGCTGCCAATCTGAGTCATCTGGGTTATGTGCACCTTTTTTGCCTTTATACTACAGCCAGTATACATTCCATGTGGCTGCTGTTGATAAAAAGGGTCCTGTAGCCATGCTAGAACACAAGTACCACAATTGTGGGCTGCTAACATTGGTCTTGAAATGCTACTTGTATTCTGATTACAGCAAGAATGAAGAGGGGAATGGGACTGAAAGGGAGTACTCAGGCTTATTTTGATTGCTGCGAGGCAGCATATCCAGTTATGGCGAGGATCATGATGAGGGGGGCCCAACCAGATATTATGGATCCCTTAATTCCCTTGGTTCGGTAGGGAGGGGCCCAAAGGTGTTTAGGACCTGGGTCCCAAAAGTGCTTACGATGGCCCTGCCAATGCACATTTGCATGTTACCCAATCACGATCATTCAACCCACTCACTGAGCCACACGCATGTAACAATGACTCAAATCTAGGTTTGGCCATGGAGGTCCTATTTAGCAATCTGCTTGGTTTACCGTACACTGCTGCAATAAGATTCATAACACATTGCATAGTGCCATATACTATTCAAATATGTCCCGATTCTGCTCTGAGACCCATACCTTCAGATTGCGCTTTTATTTATTTATTTATTGGTTTTTATAATGCGCCCATACACAATGCAATCTGCAAGTGAGGAAAAACAAGTAAGAAGAAGCAGAGTATATTTCTTTTAAATCTTGGAACTAGGAATAGTACAGGTCCCTCTCCCCTGCCTTGATTGCTTGCCCACATGTGCAGAGCTGCCACATATCACGAAGCATTGCACAACATTTAACAGGACAGAAGGGGGCTCAAAAGCCCAGAAAATATGGATGCCTTGGATGAATACTATTCCCCTCAGTACCTGAATTTTGATATTTTAACAGAACAACATATAAATACTCATCTAAATGGAGGTCTGCCAGAATTTGTCTGTATCTACATCCACAAAGACTCTCATCACCGACCTGAAAAAATGAAACTGAGCTGGGGGTACCGCCATGTCTGGGAGAGGGTGGGGGCTGCTTGATAATGGAGTCAATCCCGCAACTTTGCTCTGTTGTACTTGTGCCCAGGTATTTTAGTCTTCTCGTAAGGCCTGGGGGGGGACCAGTGCTATCTGAATCCCTGCAGCTGGCCCCAAAAACTCGTGTTTGCAGCAGTGGATTAGTGGCGATGCAGAAACGTTGTCCCTGATTTGGCACAAGTCAGCAAGTACAACAAGCCACGCATGCCCAAACCACTGCGAGGAGTGCGAGTTTGGTTTACCCTTCAAAAACATTTTCAAAATTTGGGAGAAACAGGGAGGAAATGGAGCATTTTACAGGTTGAGAACATTTTGAGAAATTCAAAAAGGCCAGATGATTAAAATGTAGTTCTGTCAGTGAACACATGAAATATTACAACCCTTTGGATGCCAGGTTCCATTGCCCCATGTGACTATCACGGCCTCAGTGCTGTCTCTTGTCATTCTCTCTGCCCTCGTTCTGCCCCATTTAGTTCCTGCCAGGGGAGTTGCTAGGTCTGGAAAAGACCCGGGGCTAAGCTGATGTTGGAACTGTTGGGACTAGGGGCTAGCTAGTCTTTTGGCTGTAGCTCCTGAGATTCTATCCGGGGCTACAACCAAAAGATCAGGGGCTATAGCCCCCTTAGCCCCCCCCTAGCAACGCCCCTGGTTCCTGCTGGCCTAGTTCTGCCCCATATGGCTCTCAAAGGACAGTTAGACTCCATGTACTTCTCACTGGCCGAGTTCTGCCACATGTCACTCTTTCTGCCTCTGTTCTGACACAAGTGACACTTGCTGGCCAATTTGTCCCGGTACATAGTCAAAATAACTTCGAAAAGGAGGAATACTGAAAACGAAGTGGTAAAATAACCTTTTTTTGAAAAGAACAGAGGTAAAAATGAAGAAAACAAACATACCTCAACTTTAACATTGAAGAGAAACATTGCGAAATCGGTTAAAACAAAAAGGAAAGGACTCCTGTCTGAGATCAGAATGGTTTAGGAGCATGTGAGGAGGGCAACATTGGGGAGACATGGCATGGGAAGTTCCCCCATTTAAAAAGTATACAAACAAGGGTGGAAATCGCTACGTGTAAATAATTTCGGTGGTTGATTTATAGCTGGTGGTGGCATGGCAGGGTTTCCACTGTGCCGATAAATCAATAATACATAAAAAAAGCACATTAAAAAAAATGAATTTGAAAACAATTTGATTTTATTTTCACAAAAAAGGTAAAATAATACAACTAGTCATTTTCAATTGCTTCATTTAAAATAACCTTATTTGTACTGTTTACATTACTTTCATCGAAAATTAATTCTTTTTGCCTTATTTTTTACCAGTGTATTTTCAATCAGGGCTATAATTCCTGGGATGTTAGCTCTTTTCTGCCTCAATGTCATTCCCACTGTCTAACTTCTGATCATGTCACTTCCACTGCCCCATGTGGTTCCCCGCCCCACCCCAATTGTGTCGCTTGTATTTCTCCTGTCCCAGTTCTGGCCCATCATACTATCATTCCCACCCTGATGTCCCAATGTTGCTCTCACTAGCCACGGTCTTCTGCATTTCGCTCTCACTTCCCCCAATTCTACCTCATGTCACTCTCACTGCCCTAGTTCTACCTCAGTATCGCTCTGACTGCTCCTTTCCTTCCTCTGTCATCACTTTCAATGCCCCAAATCTCCCCCATAGTCACTCTATCTCCCACTGTTGTCACTGACTGCCTGCTCTCAGAAACAGGAAGTACCACCTTCAGTCCAAAGGAGTCCTCGAGGGCTCACATTCAGCACATGCTGGGGTGCCAAATCAGTCCTATAGGTCAGGTCTCCTGACCCCCACGTCATGCCTGCAGGGGCAGGGGAAACATTGACAATCTGCCATGGTGCTACAAAAGGGGAACAGAGGCCCGGCATTCCCCATGTGTGGACAGCGCCAGACGGTGGCACTAACACGTAGAGTGTTCTTCTTCAGCCAGACTGATGGGGAGTGCCCTGTAAGATTATTGATGGCTTATCCCTACCAGTGGGGCACTGATCCATAATATATTATGGCTGGACACCACTGCTGGGTTGGCCTCTCTTAATTGGATCTAAAGACTAATTTATGGAAAACTGTAGAGGCACACTGTAAACTAGTGTTTAACTTGACCAAGTGTTTCCTCATTCTGTCGACCAAGACTCACAACCATTCTCAGAATTGGTACTCTTTCATCAGCCCTACTACCATGGGTACATCTGTACAAGTGGTAGCCGTTCTTTAATGAGTGATGGGGTGGAACCCGTCGATTATGGACGAGCCACCACTGATCATGCAGAGCAATCCCTGTCATTCAGCCTTATAAGGAGTGATCTTTGTGTTAGGCCCACCTTCGGCTTATAGTCGGTTTGGAAATCCCTGATTTGTCCCGGGGCACTGAACACACACGGCACCATGCAGGGCTGCTGTGCCTACAGACTTGAGCGATATCAATGACACCTGGCCTAGTAAGATCGTTGTCTCTGTCTTCCCTCTGTTCCCCCTCCCTTGCCTCGTCGCCCCTTGAAACACTTGTGTATAGGCGTGTTTTAAATGCCATATCATATCATATCATATAAAAGGGAAATTTGTCAATATTTGTATGTGTCTGTTCAAAATGTTCAGCATACTTCCCAACATGCTACAAACCTGAAATGTGGCATGTGGATAGGTTCCATGGTGTACACAATGTAAAATGTACAAAATGTACATGTTGCTAATTTTTGCGGTCCACAATGCTTGGATATTTATGTGTGTCTTTTCGAAATGTTCAGCATACTTCCAAACATGCGAAAAACCAGAATTTTAGCATGTGTGTAGGTTCCATGTTGTAGATAATGTAAAAAGTATAAAAGATAAGCGGTCTGCAATGCTTATCCATGCCATATGTGGATATGTATGTGTGTCTGTCCGAAATGTTCTATTTGCCAACATGCCTACACACCTGAAATTTGGCATGTGGGTAGGTTCCATGGTGTAGACAATGTAACAAGTATAAAAAAGACATTTTTCTATTTGTTTTTTCAAGCAGTTTGCAATGCTTACCCCTGTCATATGGCTCTTTGCATCATAGTTCAGTCGTAGTTCTATGTAAACCTCAGCAGTTCATTGTTCCTAAAATGTCCACACTATCAGCATTCTAGCTGCCATTAGCGGCACTCACTTCTGTCATGCCGGTGACACAAAACAGTGCTTTTGTAGTAATGCGCGTGACAGGAAACGGTGCATGTCTCTTCAGTAGTGTGCGCAATGACGTTTTCCGTCGCATCGTGGCAAATCTCTTATGATAATTACAGGAACTTAATTTCCATTGGAAATTGATGAATGTATGCCATCTGAAGAGTACAAAGCTTAAACGCTTCAGCTCTACACATACAGCACTTATGTTTAGGTCTTTGCTGCAGGGGCTTTAGATCGGGACATCAATAATGTTGCTGCGCAATCTCAACGCTCCAACTCAAAGCAGCTGGAATCAATTGCCTTGTTATTCGGGTAACGCAAACAACCATGTAACATCATCATCGGTATTCGTTCATTGAATGAACTTCAAACTAGGACTGAAGTTGGAATTCCTGTGCGAAGCACGCGTACACCTGTGAGTAGTTTATAAAAACGGGGCTTTGGAGCAGATTAAGTTGCTCATTTTACATTTCAAAATTACTTTCCATTTACATTTAAAAATCTAGGGTGCACCCATCCTTTAGGAAGTTAAATCATTTTAAACTTTCACCTCAATATTGCTTTTTACCATCGACCAAGATCCTCTAAAGAACCTCTACGTGACTTTGAAAGCTCATGCATTATTTAATTGCAGCATAATATATTTAGTTACTTCCAAAAAAGATATCAAACTTGAACTTTTGTGCTTTTTTCCATCTTGACCAACTTGTACTGAGGGGTCCCAATTGTTCCCTATGTCAAATATTACATGTTAATATCTGATTAGCCCAAGCCTAAACCTTTTCACCAACCTTGTGATATAACATGCCTGTTTTGCTGAGGACCTTCAGCAGTGAGTACATAACAGTGCCTGGCCAGATAAGGACACAACCCTTACAGCTTGGAAATGGATGGCTGTCCGCTTCCTGCAGCTTAATCAAGCTGACACAGAAGTCCTTATCCCGTGCCCTTCTCATTTTTAGAACGGTAAATTGCCTTGTTTACCTTCCCCATATTTCAAAATGTGAACTTCATATTTAATGCAATGCTATTCCTCCAGCTTCCTTTCTAAAAGTTCACATAGGCATCAATGCTTCAGCTGTGTTTGAAGTAGTTGGTGCCAGGATAAATCCCAAATTTGACTCTTTTGATGTTGGTCTCAATTAAAGAAAAACTGTCAAAACTCTCGTTTCAATGGCTATCTTTGGCAAAATGAATGCAATTCAGATCTCAGTTACAAACCTGGTAGTGCTTTTTCCATGTTTTTCTGTGGCCAGTTTTAAACAAGAAAATGTTATTGGGTAGTCTGGTTCACCTCCCTCTGTAATTCACTCATTCACACCATCAGGAGAGGCCAGCAGCCTCCACTTTAGAATATTACTTATACCGCAGATCTTTGATTACGTCTTGCTCTCGCAGACACGCCGTCAAATGATCAGCACACTGAGTTAATTCAGCAGTGTTTTCTATTAAAAAGTGGCTCCCCTCACTCAGTCCCTCTGTAATCTCATTAACACCCTCCCCCCCCCAATTTCTGACATGAGCAGAATGCCCAGGAATGTTAGGGACAAAGAGGCATCAGTGATAATGACAGCCCCAGGAACGGCCCTCGGGAATGGTTCCCAGATCGAAACAAGAGGCTTCTGTGGCCGCTAGTGATGCTTCTAATGGGCCTCATTACGGGTTTGCCGGAAAACTCGCAGGTAGGTGGTGGTTTTCGGCAACCCCGTAACAGCCGTACCGCCGCCTGATATCAGGAGGCGGGAACTGTAAGTCCCATTCCCTTGGAGTCCCACAGGACATAGAAGCACCGGCACTGTCGCTTCCGTTGCCTCTGTGAAAACCATGCCTGCAGGTGCCGGCCCCCTTATTGCGAAGGCCCCTGCAGGCATTCTCGTAGCCTGGTGGTCCAGAAAGGGTGCTGGTACGTTGCTACCGGCACCCTTATTTCCGGCTGCCAGACTTGTATTGAGGCCGTAGTCTCCAAATTCTGCCACAAACAGTGAAACCTTCCTGCTATTTCAACAAGAACCATTCAGTGCCTTGACTTGTTTCTCAAAAGGATACTATCAGAATATTTGGCCTCTCAAGTTGGAGCTTTTATTTTTTAAGGGAGTCAGAAAACGAGCCAAACGATTTTTTTGATTATTTTGGGAAATACAGCCAAAAAGTCCATACAATGGATTTGGGTAGGAACTGGTAATTGTGAATTCCGTATTCTCAGGACCAGAAGTGGCTGGGTAACCACAGAGACAGAGCAGTAGACACAATGGATTCTTCTAATTCTGTGCCGAAGAGAGCAACACTCAGAAGGGGCTTTTTTTTCTGCAGTGTCCCAAGAAGCAAGGGCCCATGAAATTCTACTCATTCCACAGAGCCGAAAAGCATTTTTCTCTGCTCTGGCCACTTCTACACATGAAAGGTTTAGTTTGAAATTGAAAGGATGTTCAAAGTTGTGTGAGAAGTGATCTTTATATACTCCCTGAAGCCCAACCATTCTCGGCTAATGCCAGGGGTTTCCAAGCCCGGTCCTTGACCGGTCCATCAATACCAGATTTTGAGGCTAAATATTGACTATGTAAATAACTCCCATTCAGATTTGCTACAGTCAAATCTATTTTCTGCAGATATACTTAAACCTGGAGTGGATTTAACTCTTGAGGATCTGACTTGAAGAGGTCTGTTTTAGAGTATTGCTCCTTTCATTGTACTCCAGTCTGCAAAATTATGCCCCGAATAGTCGTTTTTGTTTTGTTTAGCCCTTGTATAACATGAGAGCAAGTTATCAGAAAACATGTGACCTACATAACATTGATACTAAACAGATAACTACCATAAAGGAATCGACAGTTGAACACAACCACAAACCAAACATTTGGACAAACAAGTGCAACTCTCAATGTGCAATTTATAGCATTCACAGTGCTAACCAGAGTAAGCAGCATACTTCCTCAAGTAGCACAATTATTAAGAGATTACATGCTAAAGTGCTGATGTTGAATTCAGGTGGTACCAAAAGCATACAGATGCAAAGATATTTCCCACTTGCGACAATATCGCAACATCCTGTCCCACTACCTTCAGCCTCAAGTTAGGGTTAAATGCACACCCGCACAGCGCCACTTGACTTGCTTGACTCAGCCTTTTTGAAGGAAAATACACTTTTCCAGTGAGAAGGTGTTTATTAATTCCATAAGCAAGTTTTTTGGACAGAGAGCACGACAGTCTTTCCATTGCCTTGGGATTATCACACATGTTAATAAAATCCCTGAAAAAATCAATCCCTCACTAGACCTTTCACTGGGGCACACCCATGTTATTACCAACCAAGTTTAATAAAACCTCAATAATTTCCCTCTACATGTCGGAATTATGAACATATACATATGTTAGACAAATTGTCAAATAACTTGCTCCAATAACACTGGATATCATGGCATGTAACAAAGTTGTGGAAATGTTCAGACTCACTATGATGACACTATGGGTATACACATCATGTACTCAATTGGGCAGGAGTATAGTACCCTCAACATTTTATTTTTAATTTGTTTGATGTTATGATTAACAGGAAATATTTGGTAGTACACACGCTACCTTCAGAGGGTTCATATTATCATCTTCCCCCAGGAGCTTCGATAGTTATTTAACACTGCACGCCATCAAGAGTATTGACAAAGTACATCCCATTCCAGCAAAGTCATTTCCGACTGTACCAGGAGTTTCTCCCATTACTAATGAATGTGCAGTTTTCCAAATCAATTACCTTCAAAGTCCTAGAATTAATATGAAGTATCAGGGCCCAAAAGATATACAAAGCTGAGGCAGAATGATCATCCTAAGTTCAGCCGACCCAAAATTGAGATAGGAAGATTCCCCTTCTCTTCAACAGTGGCCATAGCTTCAAGTAGACTTGATTGAAATTCCTTATCACCATAACAGACGGGTCTTCAACCCCCAGTTATGTAACAGTCCCAACCTGGTTATTAGTATAGGCAGGTATATTCCATACCATTGTTTTATTTTGATCAGGTAATAGTTAAAATTACTAGTAAAGAATGATTTACAGTAATAGGATATTATGAAGAATCAAAATAAGTTTGTCAGACTATTCGGATTGTCGGAAGTGCCTGGCTAGCGTTACATGCTCAGTATCCTGTGTTCTGTGTGACACCCCAATGCAGCTTGATGATCTCTGCAGTCGTTCTCAGGTCCTTTACTTGAGTGCTACTGTTCAGCGCTATTGTCATATCGCGGTGTGTAGCGTGTAGCCTGTAGTCCGTATTGGCTTGCTGCAGGTCATTGCAGCCTCGGAGCTCTCGTAGCCTCAGAGTTCCTTCAGAGTCACAGCCCCGGTCTGGGGTCCTAGTCCTGGTTTGAGCTCAATTGGATCTGAGCTTAAACAACCCCATCTGCACCCTGAGCTCGGGTGTGAGATCTGACAGAGACGCAATAAGGAGTGGCACCTGGCGTTTCGAAAACTATACGTGGTACCCAGTGGAGAGGTCCTGAGACACATCGGCAGGATGAAGGAGGAAAATATCCACATTTAGCCACTTTCAGCGCAGAGCACGCGGTTGGAAGTGTGGGTAGTAGTTCATGATGGTCTAGGTTCTAAATGAACTTTGCATTAGTGGCAGCTTGACACTACTGGGCATTTATTGAAGTGGCGTGAGAAGTTTCGGGGTAACATTAAAATGATTTGCATTTTTCGGGCACCTGAATTGAACATTATGTGTGCTTGGGGAGTGCTTCTAATTAAATCATATTGTGTGCTGATTGCTGAAGATGAAGCATGCTGCTCGTGATTAACCCCTTAGAAGCAAAGCTAAATGTACAGGGAAAAGGAATAGATGTCCTGCGCTGGAACGTCCTACCACAAGAGATCCCACCCCTCTAGCCAAGAGAAATACATTTGATAAAAAGACTGCAACTCCAGTGAACATTACACATGTTTTCTCTGCAGTACTGACGCCTGCAGTGAGGGATTCAGTGTCTGGAGAAATTCGGGTACAAATGTGGGCTTGTTAGCTGCAGGAAATAATATGGTATATCTCTAGTTCCATGCCAATGGTCAAATCAAAAACAGGGAACATAGAGCAGGCACGTGATGTGGAGTTTTCCCCCAGGCTAGATAGCAATAACGCCCTCTTAAATGTATGTCTAAGCCAACAGAGGGAGTCCTTGGGGAGCTCCTCTCTTGTGCCAGGACTTCCATTGGCTCCATTCGAGTATGATAATATCATTGGCTCAAAAATGTCCGCTACTCCGGATTTGGAAACTTTGGTTTCTGACTCATCGTTCAGTGAAAGTGATATAGATAGCAAAGTGGATTCTTCCATTTCACAGTAGAGTGGCAAGGGAAGGGTACAGGAATCCTGGCACCCCAATCTAAACGCATATGCAGTAACCACTGATGCAGGCTTTGGTCTATGTGCAAGCATGGCAAAAGAACAACTGGAACTTAAGACCATACTTGCAAAAGTTGTGGACATTATTCTTACTTATTCTTGCTCTATGGCCTGTGATTTAATTGTATCCCGAAAAATGATTGTGAACAAGGCTCCTGTTGAGATAATTCAACCACAAAGGCAGAATAACTGCGTAACCTCTGTTGATTCCGGCCACCCCACAGAAAGATCGAGTTTAACATCATATTTGAAACCTCCACAAATAAAGTGTTTATCACTTGGGCAGACAATGGGTGGCCGAATCAGCACGTGGCCAACGACAGGTCCCCTTTTCAGCTTGTTATAGCTTCTTGAGCTAGAATACCAGAGGCCACCGCTCACTTAAGCTCTCCAGGGGGCATTGCCTAAAATAGGGCGGTAGATATATTTATGCTGCAAGAAACCTGGCATGTCAGCACTTTTTGATTGATGGTTTTAGAATCACCTTTAGGCCGGCTAAGACTGCCTGTGGTCGTCTTATGGGCGGCCTGGTGGCGAGGGCAAAAGCACATGGGAAGATCAATACATTTTGCCCGATAAAAACCCCTGAAATTACCCTCAGTGTAGTTACTGAATCTGCTTTTATCACTTTTGGGAAGCTGTTGATTATCAATATGTACAACTCTCCAGGTAAAACTGACCCTGCAAAGTTGTGGGACTATGTGGAACACATTCTTCTGGCGTGGTTTACCATGTACTCTAATGTGATCATAGCGGGGGACTTTAATGCTTATTGTGCCGCAACTGAATACCTCCAGGAGAATCAGGATACAACGTTTCGGCAGATGGATATTCCATTTCTACCTCTTGATACATATGGAAATAAGATGCATAAGCTGGGACAGCGTTGGTCCAATAAGTCGAACCTATATGGTTTAACTTCTCTAGAGATGGAAGATAGAAATGGGGTTAGGATTGATTCCAGCTGGACGAATGGAGAAACAGTCTCTGGACTGGACTAAGTGTTTGTGGGGCCAAAAATTCAAAGTCACCTTTCTGGGGTTCAGGTAGCATTTAACAGTTTAAGTGATTATGCTATCTTGACCTGGACCATCCACTCTACCTGCCGTAAAGCAATACAGTTGTACCCTAATTGGATGGCAAAAACCTCACAGGGAAATCGGATTGGATGGACTGACTCGAATGTACAGAAATACAATAATTGGCTGTCTCACTATGAAGATGGTTATCAGCAATGATTTGGAAAGCTAAGTGGGACATCCAAAGAGTGTTGAGTGAGTCACTACGGGTGGTCTGCCCTGCAAGATTATGTGTGTACACTATAAGAAACCTGTATGACGCTATTGTTGCCAATAAAAAGAAAGCAAAGCGAAGGGCAACACATAGTATACAGCACAATAGGAAATTTACACACAGAGAAAAGAGGGTTGAGTGGTGCAAGCTGCACCCTAGCTACAAAAACTGGCTTCGTAGCCACAAGAGTATTTTAAACAGCTCAAATTGGTGATTTCTACTGTCACTTCTTCAAAGTAACAATAGTAGAAACTTCAGCGGTTATTACAGACAGCATTGGTAGAGGTTTCACCTATGGAGGTGAACCCCTTGCCCGAGATCCAATGGATGAACTAACTATGTTAAGAACTTGTATTACGACGCAAGGGAGACAGCGCGGGTGGTGTCTTATGGTGGCTATGATCCGATCTTTGTGCAGGGTTTCGAATATGAAGGTGTGTTGCTGGCCATACATTGGTGCAAAGCATCCGGAGCCCCTGGCCCTAAAGACCTAGCCAATGCTGCACTTAAAGGTAGGCCAGCATTATGGGCCCAGTTGTTTACATTACCATTTGATCACATACTGAAGGATGGGAAAGTGCCAGCCAACTGGCGTAGCTCCATTTTTAAGTCAGTGTTTAAGAAGTTGCAATGCTCGGATCCAGCTAATTGTAGGCTATTGGCCACGCTGGATTCAAGCGGTAAGATCTTTGCCTCTCTTATGTTGTGAAAGCTTCAATCCTTATTAGGTGAAAAGGGGTTGCTCAGTAAGCTACAGACAAAATTTAGGCGTGATGATAGCACCCCTTTTAACATACTTACTCTCAAATACATCCTTGCAGAGACTATAAGGCACAGCGATAGTTCACTCTATATATGTTTTATAGACTATGTCTGTGCATTCGATTGTGTCTCCCAAAGTCTACTTAGGGCAAAACATTTTAAATGGGGAATTGACTACCTTTTATTGTATTTTATAAAAGGTTTATACACTGACACTATAGTTGACGTTAAAACTGACCAGATAGGACAAGTAACAGAGCCCATTTTAACGAATAAAAGACTTAAACAGGAGTGTATTTTAGCACCACTATTCTTTAATCTGTATGTATCAGGTATGGACCAGGGTTTACATGCTTGCCGCAGTTTTCCACCTCGTATTGCGAGCGAGCATATGCTGATGATTCAATTATATTGGATTGTAAGCAAAATTGACGTTCAGGGTTTGTTGGATGCATTACATGAGCATCCAAACATCAATAATATGCTGATAAATTATAAGAAAACTAAAATGATGGTCATGGGCAATGCAAAGAAGAGGAAAGTCTAGTTTCAGGTGGAGGATTGGGAAGGAGCCATTGGAAGCTGTGGTGACCTACCTATATCTGGGGGCTCCTATCACCCTGTGTCTCAGTCTGGCCTCCTTTGAACACACATAACACCAAAAGTCCTTAAGAAATGGTCTGTAGTCCACCAGTTCATTCTGAGGAAGGGTGCAATAGTATTGAAAGCTTCCTTGACATTTATAAAACTAGTGTCGTCCCCGCAGTGCTATATGGCATCAAAGCTTTACCCTCAAAGTATTTTAAGTGGTTTGATAAATTTGAGGGGAAAGTTCTGCGCTCCATCCTAGGGGTACCTCGGGCAGTCCCGGTGGAGGCGCTCAGATGTGAGCTGGGTGTAACTTCAATTAAGACACTTTGGCAGTTTAGGCGGAGCAATCTTGGAATTCGGCTTAAATGGGCTTGATCTGGTAATTTTCCCATATTGGGTTTAATTGCCTCGGCCACAGAGGCTAGTCTGCAAACCAAACTTTCCTCTGATCTGGGGGCATCGATGTAGTAGCATTTAAGAGCTATTGGATTATTTCCCCCTCCAGACGAGTATTGTCCCGATTGTCTCTGCAAGCTAAAAACAAAAACAGTGGATTGGGATTGCTCGATAAATCTGGATATACCGCATAAGAAAAAGCGATACCTGGAATATGCCAAATTAGGCTTTCTTATGGGAAGCCCTCTGCAGTATCTTTTAAAGCCATGCTCCTCTTTTATTAGACGTTTTATCATGTATATGCGTTTTAACATATTGCCCATTGATGAATACTGTGGCGCATGGGCTGGCATCCCAAAAGAACGTAGAATATGCTGCCTACGTAGTCAAGCGGTTGAGACAAGCAGCCATTTACTATTAGAATGACCTAAGCTGGGGGACCATTATTGTAGAGCATATCAAAAGCTAGTTCCGTCCACGGATCAACTTCACACTGATCAATTTTGGAGTACTGTTTCAATGCAACTTCGGTGGTGATGAGTGGGGCCGCAGCAAATCTCTGGAAAGATGTTCTTCTGATGTTAGAAAATAAGCCGCCATGATAACATTCACTTGAAATATTTTGCGATTTCATTGTCTATTTATAACTGTCTAGCAAGTGAGCATGATATCATTAATATGTTGATGGCATTATTTCCATTTTAATGGATTTTTTGTAATCAATTGGTATGTTACTAATTTTAAGAAATGGATGTGTTGTTAAGTGTGTAATTCAAATGATTTATATCTGTTTTCTTTTGTAGTGCAAAGGTTTAAGTAAGCTGTAAGCACTTAATATAAAAAGAAGAATCAATAGTGCATTTATCTGTTCAGCCATTTTGTTTCAGCATTTAGTTCGTGCAATAAGAAAACAAGTGGGATGCACGTAGGTAACATGTTTTCCTTTGTTTGTTTCTTTTACAATTGTGTCCCGAGGAAGCACATACCTTGGGCTTAATCTGATTGCCTAATAAGTGTGAAACATTTGTTGGGATTTGACTGTGCATTTTAGATTGTAACAAGGGATATAACCTATCCTCTGCCTAAGACTAGCGAAATAATATAATCTGTAATAAATTAACGTGTTGAATAATTTTTCTCTGTTTAGCACGCATTCGTACAATTTCCTGATAGGTATATATATTAAATTGTAATAAAATGCTGAAGAGTGCACATAACGTTCCTAGTTCCTGAAAAAGCATATACATTCTACAAACCTTTCCAGGTGGTTTGCCTCTCAGTTAATGCAGCTAGCTATGATATGTAAAACAATGCACATATTATTTATTTAAGAATAATTTACCAGGACAGTAATCCCCAGTTCCTGCCTGTACATGAGTTTCCTTTAATCATACTTTGGGCCTGATTCATAGAAAGAGCGCAAAGTCCCCGCAAATTACTCTGCACGTAAAACTACTTTGCACCAACCTGCACACAAAAGCATGTTTTGCGTGTTACACGTATTCATGGAACTTTAACCGCAAAGTAACCCTAGGTGCAAGTAGTGCCTGGAACGCCCAAGACATGCCCCCACGCAAAGCAAAATCAGTGGCATATACCGACCTTTGCGCCTGCCTTATCCGCACCATCAAGCACCCTGCCAGAACTGTGGGTCGTCCCCCCACAACCAAGGCAGTACCCCGGTGACACTGAGTAACCCAAAGTTGCATCCCAATAATCTGCAACCCATTTTGCGTAACTCAGGGCAGCGGCCAGTAAACCTGCGTGCGAACCCCCATAATTCAAGGTTGCACTCCCCTAATCTGCATACAAACGCCCCTAACTCCAACCTGTACCTCAACTTTGTGCCGGCACCCCTAAATAGCTATGAAACCCTTACATTTGCACATTGGATCCAATGCACCCAGTGCTCTGTGCCTCCTATCATGTGGCGGTGAGTACATGAGGTTTGCCTCTAACATTTCCCGATGTGAGGTTGTGCGATGGGTTCCATGAATTCAGTTAGATTTGCACTTGACTGGGCATGTGATTTCACTGCTTGGCCTGTCCATCAACACGCCCACATTATTCCTCATTTTGCCATCTGAATGGGGAATATGCATGTTCTGTCTGCTATTTATTTCTTTGCGTAGGCTCGTCCCACCGATCAACGCGCTTGACTACACGCAAAGATGTGACAGATCCGTGCAGCGTTCCGGATATTCACGCAAAGTCTGATCCATGAATTGCTGAAAGAAGTTTTGCGCGCTGAAAAGTGAAATGAATTATATGAATCGGGCCCTGCATGTTGAATTGAAAGAAACACTATTGCCTATCTTCAATAAGACACGTTTTTGCAGCCTTGATAAAGAGCGGGAGTGTGAGCCAAGGGCCACATGTTTGCTGACACTCTTTACAGCTCACAGCATAATTTGGCCCGAATCTTCAGTATAAAATAAAACTAATGTGACATATATACAATCATTTATGAATACAATTTAGGTTGCTGAAAATTAAAACTTATTTCATAAACCATTCAAAGTTTTGGGAAGGGTTATTTGAAGTTGGTAATGACTGTGTTGCATTATATATGTATCTAAAACAGAAAATGTGTTTCACAGGTTTATCCGCACAATATACTTCTCTCCAGGTGCAGGCTGCTCTTGTAAAATGGGCCCTTATCATTTGTATAACTTTAGATTTCTAGGGAAAACATGAACATGTACCTGAACATGTAGACTATTTGCTTCCTACAGAGCAATATAATTTGCCCAGGCCACGGTTAATGGAGTTTTCTCAACATTAATGTTATACTCTGATAGTGCACTGAATTCAATGGCATATTGAATGATCTTCGAAATTGCCTCTAGTGGATATTAAGAATAGACCACTGCATAATCTACAAATAGTGACATATTGAATCGCTGCCATTCTCCGTATAAAATAGTTTTATACCTTTCTGCTCATGGATCCTGTGGCCGATTGGCTTATATAAGGATCAAAAACTATAGGCGGAGGAAGCACCCCACCTCGTACAGCAGTTAAAAGTAAAGGACTGTGACGTCCCATCGACCCATCTAACCCCAGATTCTAGAACCTGATCAGAGGCCTGAATCCAGGCAGTAAACCTCATAGGCAGCACAAATCTTGACACCTTTGCCTAGAGACAATCACACTCACCATGACAGAAGCTTTCTCAGCATCAATAAGCATGCAGTCTCTTATAGGTTGTCCTGCAAGAGTTTACAGTAAGGTCCTGTTGGTGCTCTTAGAGGACTGGATTGCAGAGCATAATATACTTTCAATCTTGCAGGACGGTTTAAGGAAAGGTAAAGGGAGAGTTATTCAGGCTTTGTTTTAATAACGTGCTGTTGGTTAGTTCGTCATTATAAAAGAGCAGACTCATTATACTATATTTATTGATTTCGTAACTGTTTGTTACAACGTGAATAGGCAGAGTTAGATGGAGGTTTTAAAAGAGTTGAGAGCTACTCAATCGCTTTATGACGACAACTCAGGTAGAGTTAGATTCGATCAAAGCGGGGAGTGTACTGACCCATCTCCTGTCTGTTCTGCTGTGTCCTCTCTCCACTTGTATTCTCTTATTTATCAATGGCTTGGCCAAATATATGACTGTGACTGCCCTAATAATGAGGGGAACTCGTTTTGCCATTTTAATGTATGAAGATGACGTGGTCATTTTATCAAAATCTCCTATGGGTCAAAAGTGCCATATTACATTACATAAAAAGCTTTTCTGCCATTTAGCAGATGGTTGGAAGACTCCAGCTGTCGTAAAAACACCAGAAAACAACTCTCAGTGAACGTGGGTTTGGTTGTTTGTGATGTGAAACTGTTAAATGAAAGGCACTTTGGGGGGCTGGGCTATGTTGCCCCTTTTTCACTTAGTAGGTCACACTATGACCAATTACCTTTCATGCAAAGAATTTTGGGGCTTGGGGCTATATTTAAAATGGAATATAAATTCCTACTTGAGAACTTTTTTAATGACATTTGGGTATTTTGACACTGGCCGGCCATGTTTGTCTTCAAATGGAAGTTAACACATTCCAATAAACGTCCTTTTTGCACTCAAAAATTGGAAATTGAAGTTCATTTTATGCTATGGTGTCCTCAGCGTAAAGGTTTGAAGAAGAAACGGTTGGCCCCTTGTTTTAATAGACTCTAGATTAGATGTACAGTAGATGCAATGATTCCCCTAAACGTGCAAATCGGCTGATGTTGCTTTGCCCACCGGGAAATAAATTGCAAATGCTTGAAATGTTACAAATCTATGTTTTGATACTATTCCCTAATTCATATTGAGATGCTTTTATTTCTGATGGTAGAAAATAGTTTTATGAGATTTGTCTGAATAAATGGTGGTTTTATGATAGCCTTTATATTTTACATCTATATTTATACCACATAATCCTAATGTTTATATTATGTTTTAAGATATGACGGTACAACGATAATAACCTTGTCCTTCCTCAATGCATCCTTCCACTCAGTGGCCCTCGTTAGGACTCCGGCGCTAAACAATGGTGCTATTAGCACCATGGTCCATGCCGGAGTCCGCCATGGAGAAAGGGGGAATTACCACCCCATTCCAAGGTTGGCGGGGCGATAATTCCCCCTTTCTCCATGGCCCTTCCCCATTCCCATTTTTGCCCCATAGGGCTCAATGGGAATGGGGAAGGTGGCAATTACGGTACCGCAAATTGTGGTACCGTAATTGCCATCAAGGTCCCTTTGCGGGTCCCTACTTTAACGGCTGGTCCAAACCAGCCGTTAAGGTCGGGAGCCGCAAAGGGACCTCGTAGTAAGGCGTTAAGGGGTTAACGGCACTGCAGCCTTTTACGGCACCGTTAACCCCTTAACGCCTGGGTTGTAATGAGGCCCAGTGTGACCCATCACATGATCATGCATCACAAATACTTGATCCATCCATCCTCCATCCTCTCCAGCCTCAGTAACACCTAACTGTGATAAACAATCAGCAAGTATGTTGTCAAGACATGGTATCACTTGTATTTCATACACGTAACTTTACATTCTCGACTACCAACCTGCAACTCTCTATGAAACTTGATCTAATCCTTTTGATTCAAATATATCCTTTAATGGCCTGTGATCTATCCTTAATGTAAATTCAGCACCCTGCACACAATTCTTAAATCTTTCCACAGCCCAATGACATGCCAATGCTTCCTTTTCCATCACCGCATATCTCTTCTCCGGTTCCATAGTACCCTTGAAACATGCAAAACCACCTGTATCTGACCAGACACGTCCTCCTGTGCGAGAACTGATCCTATCCCCACGTCGCTCACATCGACTGTAACTGTGGCTCTTTTCCTGCTATCAAAATGACTTAACACCTTTGCCATGTCAAGTTCTGCTTTTATGTTACGAAACTCTTCCTCACAGTTACTGCACCAGACAAAGTCCTCTCCGCAAAAGTTTGCACATTTTACATACCTTCGCTGTAATTTCTTTTGCACATTTCTGGTATAATTTCATCATGCACAGAAAAGAGTGCAGTTTCTCTTTGGATTTAGGAGCCTCCCATCTATTGATAGCCTCTGCCATCTATTTCTTCAGCCTAACTCCCTTGTCCCATATCCCATGTCCTTAATAGTCAACAGCTTCTCTTGTAAATATGCAATTATCTTTCCTTAGTGTCACACCTCCCCTCTCCAAAACATCCAGCACACTTCTCAATATTTCATCATGCCCCTCTTTCATCTCACCACAAATCAATATATCATCTAGGAAGCAGTGCACTTCTCTTATCCCTCAAAACAACGTAGATGTAGCCTTATAATATAATAATGCTGATACTAAGTCAAATGGCATCCTGCGGAACTAAAATACTCCTTTGTGTACAATGAACGCCATCAACTTCCTTGAATCTGCCTCTAAATCAATCTGGCGCTATGCCGACAGAAAATATAACTTGGTAAACACTTTCCCCACCAAGGCTGGCATCTCTGACATGTTTGGCAATGGGCGCCTCTCCACAACAATATGCTTGTTAAGTGCCTTGAGGTCCATATACAGCCGCAATCCACCTCTTTGTTTCTGTACTACCACTAGAGACAATACACATTCAACCATCCCTGCTCTTTCAATTATTCCCATCTCTCATAATCTCGCCAACTTTTCTTTCACTCATTCACTCAAGACCAATGCTACCAGTTGTAATTTTGCTACCACAGTAGTACTGCCTTCTTTTAGTACAATTTGATGCATCAGCACTTTCAATTTTCCAACCGTTCTCGCCAATACCCCGATGTACCCTGTAAACCCATCACCTGTTCCACCCTCCTTTACATACAACACTTGTTCATCCATGTTTGGATATAAGCAAAGATGCAGGTCCTTTTGCTCATGCCAACCCAACAATGATGCCCCCTTTCTATTTAAATAAATCTTCCCCATTGAATGTCTTCTTTTAAACTCTAGTTCTGCTACACAATATCCCAACACTTCTCTCCTATTCATCTCATAGACATTTGGGCGTATGTCGGGTTCCATTACTTCTTCCAAATTCCTATTCAACTCTCCCTCAACATTAGTGACACTTTTGCTCCTGAGTCCGCAATCATTGTCATAATTCTCCCATTCAAACAAATCTTCACTTCTCGACTACCACATTTGTCATCATCAGTCTGATCATTGATTGTATTTACTGTGACCATATCAACATTGCCTTCTCCCTCTTCACCATCCAATGACTTATCTCTGGGCCTTCCTATAAACTGCACACTTCCTTTGTTCCCTCCTCCTGTATTCTAGAAAATCTTCCAATAATTTTTCAAATGACCCCATCTTGTGCATTTCGCACACAAAACCTTCTGTCCAGGATATACTGGGGAAAAACCATGTGGTTTTTGCTACCACATCTGAAATATAGTCACTCTCCTACTGTTGCTATCCCATTTTCTCGAGGACCTTTAGCATTAAGTTTGCGGTCCCCTTCACTGCCCATGTTGCCCTTTGGATGTGTTTTATTTTTGCACGTTTTCTTTTTCATTTTCTCTTCACTATCCACATTAAGTACCTTTGCACTTCGGGGTTAGTCTCCTTTTCTCCCACGTTAGATAGGTTTTGCTGCACAAGCCATTTAGTGTTTCGCTCGCTTTGCAATCCTTATCAACTTCGCATTTTCTATTACAACAATGGATCATGAACGGGTCCCTTATGTGCTCATCCGGGTCCTTTCTAAAGTTTCAGGTTGATGCTAGATGCCTTAGGGCCGTAATATATTCTTCCATGAACTCATTTGTTTCCTGGTAACGTACCCCAAAATTATATAGTTACAAACTCATACTTGTTTCAGAGTTGAAGTGCGCATCAAGTTTTGCCATGGCTACTTCTAGTTCATTCATTTCATCAATATCTGTTCCCTCTGGTAAATCTGGCAGTGTGTCAAAAAAATCGCTGCCCCTCATATGTCAGAAAGTGCATGAGCAATTAATCTTTCCTATCCACAGCGAAACTAGTTCCACATGTTGCCTTCACAAAGCAAATTAACAATTTTTTCACTCTTTCCATTTTACCTTCACCAGGCCCAGTGAAGACATAAATATGAGTGGCCCGGAACATTTGGTATGGCCATAAGCGCTCATCAACTCCAAATGAACACGTTTGCTGCTGTATGCGCCCTTTCACCCTGTATGGGACTGTTATTCAGGCCAAGGTATTGCACTCACCTTTTAATCAGCAACTATTTATTTGTGTTCTTTTATAAGAAGTGTGGTGGGACCATCAGCTCATTTACCTCTGATGTCGTTTGACTGCTGTGGAGTGAAGCCTTCACTACAGTACCAACCGTCTCCTTAGTAGCAAGCTTATATGCTCGTAAGCAAACCAGGCCACATCGGGGCATGACTAGGCAACATGGAGATACGTAGGCAACGCATACTGCGGTGGCTTCGTCGTCAGGGCAATGCACGCCCACAGGCATGAATGATGTGTTTACAGAATGAGTTATCCTTTGTTGTATGGGCTGTTTATACTATTTAGAATAGCTGTGTCTTAAATAGGAAAATGGGCCTCCATATTGAGATCAGGATTATATTAAAAATAATTTGTCACCTGACACGGATAGATAATCGGTCACTGTCTTATCAGGCTAATACTTTGATGAATATTATAAAAATTGGTACATTCACAAGAGAATTGTTGAACCCTTTGGACTCAAACGCTGTTGATTCACGAAATCAAGAAATCTAGAATTTTCAGAATAACCATGTATTAATACAGTTGTGGCTCCTGCCAGTGAACGGATATCAGTTTTATTAATCCTTTTGAAAATCTGCAAACATTGAGGTACAATTGAAGTAATTAAATGATTTGACATATAAGATATTATTGATAAGAAACATTGAGGATCTTAGTTAAGATGAGTGTTTAACTATGTAAGCGATGTCAAAGTAATCTATTTCCCCCCTTTTTTCTTTCTCTTTTTCTTTTTCCTTTGTTATTCTGTCCCCTATTAACTGCTTTCTTTCTGTATCCCCAATTTCTGTCTTCACTTCTTGGGATGTAAATCGAATCTTGTTCAATATTTTATTTTATGTATGCCAACCATTGGTTATTGTTGAGTGTGCATACATTTCCTTGATTAATATTGTTAGTATTGATTGTATATTGAGCTCTTTTAGACTTGAAAAAGACTGAATAGGTCGAAACATGTACTGGCAAAAACTTAGGGCAAACTTTAAACATGCCCAATAAATCAAACTGACACTGTGACAACAGTTCTATATTTACCAATCAGGACAAGTGCATGTGACATCAGCACGTCTCCCAGTTTACTCGGCTTAGTATTAGGCAAAGGTTAGCCTAATCAGTGCCGGAATTTGCAGCTGTCTCCAACTTAAACTTCGAGACATTGTCTTGATTAATGGCCTAAGCGGGCCCACTACCTGGTTTTGACCCCACCCGATCCTTTACAGATAAATGAGTACCAACTTCAGTTTGCTGATAATTGTATGTAAATATGTTCTATGTACAGCGCATTGGTGGAAGTACTATATAAACAACAAATCATTATCATTGACCCACAAGCGTTACATTGCCCACTCTCTTTTGGTCATACACAACACATGTAGCTATTTATGTTTCCACAGCTAAGTACCCCTCTGCCCAAGGTAGTGGGGTAATTCCCAGAATCTGGAGAGAATCAACCATATTTGTATTCCAAGTATTTTCCATGGAAACCTAGGAGGGATTCAGATCTCTTTACTCTATCTTCAAATCGTTACGGTTCCTGCTATAGTAGAACAGTCTTTCAACACCTGAGCCTTGGGCCAGGTCCCCTCTCCATTAACCCCCCTCTCAATACACCAGAACCACAGATGTTAATGTTAACCCCACTGCTCCCCGATCAGCTTCCATGCTGCCACCAGCCTCCATAGTCACCCCAAAGGACCTTCCTTCAATGATACCAGGCTCACATCACCATTTCCTCTTCCTTTACTACTTGTGTGTGCCAGGGCATCCACAAGTGACAACATGCCAGACTGAAGCAGAGGGACAGATTGAAGGAGATAGCCGTAGCCATCCCCACTCTCACCCTCATGCTCCCTTGAGCCCTCACGATTAAAAGGGCAACTAGGTGTCTCAAACGTGGCTCAGGCCTGGGCCAGGTGTATAGCCACTATATCAGTCATACTAGTGAAGGAACCCTCAGAGTTAGAAGCCCAGCACAGTGGGGAAATGGTTCAAAAGTATGCCACCATCCATAGACTGGGACTGCAAAATAACTTGACACAAAGAGGCATCGGCTGTTGACGCAATGATTTTCCTAAGAGTGCAGCCAACTCGGCAGCTACCTTAGAGTCAGCCATAGAAAGAGCCAAAGACTTCTCCCCCAAGTAAGGGCACTTATGTTTTACTAAAAGCCCAAAGTTAATGACAGGAATCTGCAGTGTGACAGTATTTTGGAGAGCCCCCCCCAGGTTTTGAAAAAATCTGAGGCATGACTAAATGTCGATATTGTTATTAGTGGTGGAGCCAGAGCCACTGACCCAGCTTGGAATTTGCCCAACCCCAGGACTAAACCCTGCTGCCCCTTCCACTGCTTTCTAACTGCCACCTCCAGAACTGACAGTCTCGTTCACCTTGGACTGCAACAGCTCAAACAGCATCTCTGAGGCAATGGAGCACTGTGCTTTACCTGCCCTCAAGATCTGCTCACTTTGTATCTCTTTTGCTATTCTAGAGATAGGAAAAGTCATTCACTGTAGTGACTACTTTTCTCCTTGTCCATAGTCTCCTTTCCACCATACTTCATGGGGATGGGGACTAGCACATTGGCACAGCAAACAAACATTTTCTCAAATAAAATTGTGCAGTCCATGCATGCGCGTGGTGTGTCCCGACACACACTGACTCTGCCCATCTGCTAAACCTGCCAATCCCTATTTCGCCACGTTATTTGGGTGCAATGGCAACTTTTTCAGGGGGCTAGAGGGAGGGCGTAAGGAGGAAAGGGGACTCTTACATTATGTCCCCTTCATCTATACTCCATAGAAGACTACCATGCATTTTCTCCCAGAGATGGAGGTTTTAGGTGTAAGCAAACAAGTTTTGGGATACAGCCTGACTGAACCCTGGCGTCTGCCCTGCTGTTGGTGTCCATGCAGTAGTACTTGCAGAAAGCAGAAAGTAAGGACAAGGTAGCTGACTTGGCCATCACACCATATGGCACATTTCATTGAAATACTACCGCTGCAGCTTTAGCGCGGAAGCATGAGCATGAATGCTCTTTGAAGATGTGTTATTTTGTGTGGAATATGTCGCTTTTTTACAGGCCACTATCCATTCAGCAATGGTTGCTTTCCATACTGGGAAACCTGGTTGAGCTTCCCCATAAGTGATAAATAGATTGTCTGATTTTCTAAACAATTTGGTCCTATCCAAGTAAAATTTCAAAGCTCTTATTATATCTAGACAGTGTAAAATACAGTCACCTGAGAATGAGGATTTGAAAAGAAAATACAGGAAGAGTGGGTTCATGTGAAATGAAGACCTTCAGTAAGAATTTAGGATGTGTACACCGAACTACCTTGTCCTTGTGAAACATTGGAAATGGCTGACAAGCTGACAAAGCTTGCATCTTCCTGACTCTTCTGGCCGATACAATCACCACGTGAAAAGCTGTATTCAAAGACACTAATCTTATGTCAACCGAGGCCATAGGCTCCAAGGGTTTGTGCGATATGACTGATAGAATCAGATACAGAACCGAAAGTGGCTGCGATGCTTTCACTGGAGGGTAGGTTTTTAGCAGTCCCTCAAAATGACGCAGAATAACAGGAATAGAAGTAGAAAACAATGTTGCCTCTGAACTTCTGTATGCAACTATCACTGCTAAATAAGGGTGACAGGACTACATGCATGCCTCCACTCACTACATTGGATAAAAAGAAAAGCACCTGCTCTAATGTGCAATTCTGAGGGTTCAAGCTCCTGTCTGTGGACCAGTGTCAAAACCTAAGCCACTGACACCTGTATTGCAAGCATCTGGAAGGTGTTCTGGTTGCCTGAATCATGATCAAGTTCTCATCAAAGAGGCCCAAATAGACCATGGTTAAGATCCCTGGTACCAGCTCACTATGTTCAGAGAGTGTGGGGATGGATAAAGAATTGTTCCCTCTTACAGTAAGAGCATCTCCAGAAACACCAGCAGAGGGAATGGCCTTCCTGCTCTTATTCTATGAGGTCAAACAACCAGGTCCTCACAAGACAATGAGGCATTACACGCATTATGGTTGCTCGGCGAGCAACTATGCACTTACTGATTAGCTTTGGTATAATAGGAAGCAGAGGAAATGTGTACATGCTGGTCTCTCCCCAAGGGAATTAAAAGGTAATCCCCTGTGATAGGAGGCCTACGCCCCATCTTGGAGCAAATCATTTGCAATGTGATTTGCTCTCTGATGCAAACAGATCCAGGCAAGGAAACCCCCATTTCTGCAACATCATGTGTGTTAGAGATGGGTGAACCCCCATTTCTGATTGGTGTGTGATAGTCTGCTCAGGAGGTCTTCATCCTCGTTCTGTATCCTTAGCAGGAAAATGACTCTCAACTAAAAGAATGTTTCAAGAGTCCACTCCCCTATCTAAATAAACAGCCTGCAAAGCCTTGGAGAATGTGTCCCTCCCTGTTTGTCCATGTAATACATGTAGGTCATATTGTCTGTGTGTATCAGAACTGTTTTGTGTTTTTGGTGAGGGAATAAACGCTAGAAGACCAAGCTCAATGGGTTTAAGTTCCAAAATATTGATGTATTCCTGTTGTTCGTGTTGCCACCAAAGGCTGTGGACAGAAAACTGTCCCAGCGTTGACCCAACCCCATGAGGTTGGAGTTGGTGGTCACCACCGTCTCGTGTCTGCTTTCTCTAAATGGGCAGCCTGCCAACAAGTTTGCTTCCTCTGACCGCCAGAGAAGATCGGGATGTAGCTTTTTTCAGAACTGGTATCGATGCTGACCGAGGATCCAATGCTTGGTTTCAGTGCTCTGCCAGATGTAACTGTATCCTCTTTATCTGAAGACAAGCATGCGGAACTGCCAAGGGGCATTCAGCCAACAGACCAAAGAGGTGCTGAAACTACCACACCAATACTGTGCCTCGAGCGAGGAAACTGGCCACTGTTAGTTTATTATTAATGATCCAGTCCTGGATAGGGAAAACCCTCTTCAAAACCGAATTTCATTGCCGTCCCAGGAAGACCATCTTTTCGGGAAGTTGAAAGTGAGACCTATCTTGATTTACAGATAGCCCTAAATGTATAGCAAATCCACCAAGATAACGAAGTCTGCCCTCACTTTGCTCTCTAAGGCTGCTCTGATCATCCAGTAGTGATACGGGTAAATGTCTATAACTGTCCAGCGTAGATGTGTCCTGACTGCTGCCAACAACTTTGTGAAGATTCTGGGGACCACATTCAGTCCAAAGGGTAAAATCTTGTATTAGAAGTGTGTATCATTGAAGGCGCAAAAACTCCTGTGCAGGGGATAAATAGGAACATGTTGGCATGCGTCCTTCAGGTCCACTGTCCAAAGTCAATTTCATTGGTGGAGTGACGTACACATGTGAGCAAGCAGGAGTGGTCATCTCAAACCTTTCTGTGTTAGAGGGGACAGGCCAAAAACTGCCCCCAGGCCCACCTGTTTTTATTTGGGCACGGTAAAGAGGCCGGAATAAAAACATAGCCTCATTGGAACATATTACAGGGCTAGCATCTCCAGAGGTTTGAGCAACTCTTGGAGATGAACTTCCCAAGTGGTGGAAAGAAAAGTGTTGAAAAATTAGAAGAGCTCCAAAGGGATAGCCTGGACCCCTTTGAGACCCTGACAACACCCACAGGCCCTCAGCAATGTTGCTCCATCTTGCCACAAAATGTGAAACCTGTCCTCCTACCCGAGATGGGTGGATATGGACGAGAGTCATTTTGTTGCTCCTCTCCTTGGGAGGGGTTGCTGCTGAATGGTCTATAAAAACCCTTGGTTGTGGTATGCCGCAAGTTCAGTTACCTCTCTGGTTGTCTCTGCCAAAAAGTAATTTGTTTTTTCCTAGAGAAATGGTGCTATCTTCTGTAGGTACTAATGGACGTAGCCAATTTCTCTCTGTGCAGCCACAAAAGCAAGAGACTTATGATTATGGTGTTACTGCTCTGTGCCTTTAAGGCACAGGCCCCTCCGTGTTAGGGGCGTGTAGTGTGACGTATGGTTGGAGGGAGGAGGTTTAGCATGAGTACGTCAGTTCCTGTTTGTAGTTAATAAAGTATTGTAGCAAGATATCCCTCTCCAGCTCCGCGTCCTTATTTGGGCTAAGACTGGCACAAGGTTTTCTCCCTCGCGGCCTGGAGTCCTCCACTCGCGTGTGATCCCACCCTGCGTTCCTCCTTACGACGCCCGGTGATCACACCGGGTCACGTACTCCACGCCTCAGAGAGCTGCTCTCCGCACCCTCATAGCAGGCGATCCCGCTGTGCCACTCCTCCTCGGAAACATGCACTAGTCCCATACACCATCCTCACAGCCCATCACTGGGGCACCCAGAGTGCAGACATGCACCCCCGCCACCCACCTTAGCAGCACCTGTGACGACCGGCACGGAGTCAGCCCATATCCGTGGTGCAGGAGCACACATGTGATTCTGGCGGGCGGGGCTTTCTTTGCCCACCGACTCCCTCGACGGAGAACTCCTCTTTGACAAGCAGAACCCAGCACACATGGCCAGGGGCCGGCGGTGTCATCACAGACCACTGGACTGCCGTATGCCATTGGAGGCTAGTGTGACCCCAATCACAATACACTCGCCTGCAAGGCTTCCAGGCCACAAAGGGGGCAGTTCTGCAAACACAGCCCCTCCTCAGACCGCTCATACTACACCATGCGTGCCCACAGAGACTCCAAGCCTGCAAAACACACCTGTCCTTCACCATTTCAGCCCAGTGAGGCTCATTCTATTGGACAACCACATGCAGGGCCTCTGGACCTTAACAAAAGGAGCCCTCCAAACTACAGACTGAGGAGACACGCCCAAGCTACACCGTGGACAAGGTGACTGGCCCTTTCACCCCCCCATCCTGCAGCGTAGTTGACAACCACCGACATGGGCGAACAAGCCTCACCACCCCGCGTCCGCAGCATGAAATCCGTATAGCTGCGCATTCCTCTCCCCTTCTCCATGACCCAACAAGCCAACAAAGGTCCACGGTGGACCGAATGGATGGAGGACTTCTATCACTTCGTCAGGGGTTCTGGAGAAGGCGACTCCCCTCATCTCCATGACCCAACAAGCCAACAAAGGTCCACGGTGGACCGAATGGATGGAGGACTTCTATCACTTCGTCAGGGGTTCTGGAGAAGGCGACTCCCCTCATCTACGAGAGGTATTCCTCAATCTGGTGGGGGGAGGTGAAAACGATTGTCAAAACCATCCCAATGGCCGACCAGCCTGACTTTGCCGCCCTGATCACCACTCTGGACAGGCTACTCATCATTGAACCTAACAGAGACTGTGAACGATACTTATTCAACCAATGCACGTAGAAACCACAGGAGACAGTAGACAAGTATATAACATGCCTAAGAGTTAAAGGGGCCCACTGTCAGTTTGATACCTTCTCCCTGGACAAGGCCATTCACCTACGCATCATTGAAGGCTGCCTGTCGCCTTCACTTAAGAAACAACTACTGAAGAAGCCCCTCATGATCCCAGAAGCAAATGAGCTCGCAAAATTTTTCGAGAGGGTGTATGCCCAGTCTGCCTCGATGTCAGGCACGCCAACACCGAAGCACGACAATACCGAACTGATTGTCGCTGTTCAGCAGGCAGCCCCACGGCTGGGTGAGAGAGGTGTCAACATACACATGCCGCCCGGCCAACCAGGGCCCAGACAACATAGGCAGTGCTACAGATGTGGCATGGCGTTTCCACACTCAGGCTCCTGTCCGGCCCTTTGGCAGAGATGTGCCAACTGCGGGAGAGCCACTTCCAATCGTTCTGCCAAGAAGGAAGCCATTCCCAACGTCGAGACAACGTATGCCCACAAGGTTGCCGTACCGAGATCAGCAGCCCCAAAACCTGCAGCAGAGGTTCTATCAGCCCAACCAACAGCGGTATGTCCAAGCAGTAGATGAATACCAGGATCAAGACCACCCGCAAAGCTATGGATACCACGAACAGCCACAGCTACTGCTGAACGAATATGATGATTCCCCAGAGGGATAACCGTAGGAGGATGGCCAGTACTCTCCCATGCACAACCCAAATGCCCCATACAACCAATCGACGCAGGATGAATACGTCAATCTCATCCAAGACACTGAGGAGGCCAGATAGGCCCCCCCGAATTCCAGTCAAGATGGGCAACTGCCTTTTTCACTTTCTGATAGACTCTGGCGCCATGGTGAACATCATGGGGGAGCAACAGTACCTATGAATCCCAGACAAACCCACACTGGAGTTAACTAAATCCAGAATCTTCCAGTGGGGAGCAGCCAGACTGCTACATGCTATCAGCCATTTCAAACGCTGTCTCCTCCTGAGAGGCCGTCAAACCGACACAACCATTCACGTCATCCGATGCCTAACCAGAGGTCGATGCCTCCTCGGTTACTATACTGCCTCATGCCTCGGGCTCATCGACATCCATGTCGGGGCTGATGATGTCATCACATCAGCGACAGTCAACCAGAAGATGGAAGACATGGTGAGGTCTGTCGCCACTGACGGCCATCGAGGACTTATCACTAAATCCGACATCATGGAGAAATTCCCACTGATGTGCACAGGTCTATGAAGACAAAGGGGTCCGCCGATCAATTTGCACCACGACCCGTCCGTGAGACCCGTCCCAAAACACCCCAGGCGGGTTGGGTTCCATCTCCAAGAAGCGGTTTCTAGGGAGCTTGATCAACTGCTCTCAGACGGCATCATTGAGCCTGCCACCAGACCCACTTCGTGGGTGTCACCGCTGGTAATCATGCCAAAAGATGGTGGGAGGCTAAGCCTCTGCGTCGACATGAGGGTGGCCAACACCGCCATCCAGAGAGAGAGTCACCCGGGCCCATGCATAGAGGACATGATTGTGCAATTCAACAACGCCTGCATGTTCTCTAAGCTTGACCTGATGCAGGGATACCATCAGCTTGAGCTGCACCCCGAATCGAGAGTCATAACATTTGCCACTCATGAGGGACTATTCTGCTATCGGCGGTTGAACTTTGGGATCTCCTCGGCGGCTGAGATCTTTCATGAGGCTGTACATCAGATCATAAGGCCGATCTCTGGTGCGCTGAACTACAGCAATGACATTCTCATTTTTGGCGCCTCCAAGGAGGAACAGGACGCTGGACTCCTTGCCACTTGTACAGCGATCCAGGCCGCTGAGCTCACATTCAACATCGACAAATGCAGATTTATCAAAACAAAGCTAAAATTCTTTGGACACATATTCTCCAGTGATGGCATGATGCTCGACCCAGAAAAGGTTGACACTATTACGAAACTGAAAGAACCACAGCAAGTGGCCGATGTCCGCTCCTTCCTAGGAATGGCAGGGTACTGCGCAAGATACATCCCCCACTACGCCTCGATCACCCAACCACTCAGGAGGCTGCTAAAAAAGGAGGCTACGTTTGAGTGGACCCCCGAATGTCAACGGAATGTCAACAAGCGTTCGCCATCAAGAAGGCCCTGGCGGAAGCTTATCACCTAGCATATTTCAACCCAGCCTGGCACACAGAGATAACCGTTGATGCCAGACCAGTTGGCCTGAGACCCATCCTGGCCCAGACGAGTGGGGCCGACATCAACCCTAGACACATTGTGGCATATGCCAGCAGGGCCCTGTCCACACACACCGGAGTCCGCTTACTCCCAGGCCGAGAAGGAGAACCTGGCCGCTGTGTGGGCCTGCAAGCATTTCCACAGTTTCATCATCGGCAAAAAGTTCACCTTGATCACTGATCATCAGGCGCTCCTGCCTCTGTTTGGCAACCCACGCACCAAGATGCCACTGAAGATCGAGCGGTGGGGCATCAGGTTGCAGGAGTATGACTACGACATTGTACACAGGCCTGGGGGCGACCTGAACCCAGTGGACTACCTCTCCTGCCTTCCTGCAGGACCACTAGCTGCCCGAGTTGGGGACTAGGCATACATCAACTATGTAGCCGTCAAGGCGCTCCCATCTCCTCTATCGCTGGACTCGGTCGCAGCTGCATTGGCAGCGGACCCAACGACCTCACGGCCCATCAGCCTGACGATCAACGGCAGATGGAAGGATTACAGACGAGCCACTTTGGCCCACCCGGGGGTGTGCAAAGAAGAAATAGAGAGACTGGCGCGGGTACAGTCTGAACTAGCAGTAAAGGACCACAACATACTCCTGAGGGGCTGCCGCATCGTCATAGCCGCAGCTCTCAGGTCCGACGTTGTATGGACAGCACATGAGGGTCACAAGGAGCCGTGAACACCAAACAGCAACTACGCTGCCATGTCTGGTTCCCCTTTTTGGATGCCCTAGTCGACGAGTGGATCAAGAACTGCCTAGACTGCCAATGCACGGCACCAGCGGAACCCCTGGTGCCCTTACAACCCATGCAGATCCCAGAGCGACCATGGGAGAGAGTTGCAGTCAACTTCTATGGTCCCTTGGAATCAGGAGAATACCTCCTCCTCCTCCTCATTGATGAGTACTCTCGATTTTCCATCGACAAAAGGGTTACCACCACAGCGTTCCCACAAATAGTGGCGCATCCCACGAGTGATCAAGTCGGACAATGGTCCGCCGTTCAACGGACATGAATTTGGGGAACTGGCAAAGCATTTAGGTTTCAAACACCTCAAAATAACCCCTAGGTGGTTGATAAAGAAGATGCTCCAGAGGGCCCACATAGAAGCCACCAACCCTCAGTAGGCTCTGTGGCGGCTCTCCGGGATTATCGCAACACTCCACACGAGGCCACCAATAAGACCCCGACGGAATTGATGGTTCAATACGATGTACACACATGCATTGTGAGAGACTCCTCTGCCCCAGGTGAAGCAGACAAGGAGGTGATCCACAGGGACACAGTGGTAAAAGAGAAAACAAAGAGAGACTCTGATGCATGACATCGAGTGGTGCCGAGGGACTTTGAAGTTGGGGACGAGGTCATCATTCCACAGACAATGGCCACGAAGACGGATAGTCGTTTTGCCCCGAGCCCCATGAGTGTGACTGCCGTAAAAAGGACAATGGTGACAGCCCAGAATGATGACAAAGAGATCACAAGAAATAGCTTGCTGTTCAAGCACTTTGTCAAGAGAGAAGACTGTGAGCCTCCACCGCCGGTGCCTGATGCAGTGTAGAGGGTGCCACGAGATGACCTGTGGATCCCGCCACAGGCGCGCTGGGCCAAGGAAGACCCATGCCCAACCCGTCAGACATGTAGGGTGGAGAAGAGCGAGAAGCCAGACCCCAGCGAGCAACGCGGAGGCCGTTGCGCTGGGTCGAAGAATGTTGACCCGGATGCATGAACATTTGTCCGGGGGTGGTATTACTGCTCTGTGCCCTTAAGGCACAGGCCCCTCCATGGTAGGCGCGTTGTGTGTGACGTATGGTTGGAGGGAGGAGGTTTAGCATGAGTACGTCAGTTCCTGTTTGTAGTTAATAATTTATGGTAGCAAGATATCCCTCTCCGGCTCCGCGTCCTTATTGAATGAAAGCCAGCCCAGTCTGGGCTACATATGGAAAAGACTAAACTAATTTTGTAGGCCTTTAATTTCATCTTTAATGTTTTTTTTTAGGTAATATCTTTCAATATTAACAACAACCACAGAAAAACCATTCCACACAACTAATAAATCCATGGGCATGTGTTTACTCATAATGGCAGGAAATACGTTTCAGCAGCTACGTTGTCAGATATAGAAACAAATGCGCCTCATTACGAGTCCGGCGGTAGCCATGCCGGAAAAACCGGCAGGCTGCCGCCGGACCCGTAATACCATTCCGCCTCCGTGATTACCAGAATCACTGGGGCATTACAACCCCAGTGACCCAGTAATTCTGGAGGCAGAAGTCTGTAAATCCCCATTCCCATGGAGTCCACTAGGACTCCATGGGGATGGGGACCATGGAAACACTGGTTCCGTCTATGACAGAGCCGGTGTTTCCAAGTCCGCCTGCAGGCGGGTGGTGTTACTCCCGTCAGGTCATACCTGGCGGGAGTGACACCTCCCACCTGCAGGACTCGAATCAGCTGGTCCGGAAACAACGGTGGCATCGGATTTACTGCCATCGTTGTTTCCGGACCGGCTGACTTGTAATAAGGTCTTGATTTTGAACTTGAACTGCCCCGCCAAAACAAATTATATGGTCCTCTGAAAATTACTTCAGTCCAAAACAAGGCAAGCACGAGTATTAATCTGTATGAAGAATGCACATTGACATGCAGGCGAACTGGTGATAGAGTCAGATAAAACATTCAAAAAGAGACCAATGGTTATGTTCTGTCTACCACTTTACACTCACCTCATATGCCTGATGTGGGAAAGGATAAGAAGCAGCTGGGCCAGTCTCCGCTGTTGCTGCTGCAGAGAATGACCTGATTTGGCCATCAAATGAACCAATGTGTCTATGATTTTGTCTAGAATAAGGTGGATTTGCTCAGTCTCTTCTGGGGATTCCAGGGTACTAGACAGAAAGGTATATACACCTGCGATAAAACAGTGGGGAAAAAAATAGAATGAGACCATGAGTGACCGATCCAGAAGAGGTGAAATGGAAGCACAATACAGCACCGCCCGTCTCCTTTCCCACACTCCCAGACTCACATGTGTTTCTCCTACCACTCAAGCGCCCATTGACCAACTGGACAAAAATACATTTGTTTATCACATGGCCCATCATGCTCAGTACTTGGGCGCACACCTCCTTGTAGAACGTGTACAAAAATATTCTCCATCTAGATATGTTCCCTGTCGACTTAAAAATGTGTAGCAGCCCAGTTTAAATAGGCTAGATGTGGCGGCCAAGGATTCTTTGTATTGACACATGTAGTCTGCCTCTCTCAATCAGACCTTTTGAGAGCTAACACTAATTCTGCAAATAGATGAACACTGTGCTATTTCACAACTGATCAGCCTCAAATAAACTTCTATTTCAATTTCCGCCGTCGCTTGTTAGTAGCAGTGGCATCAACGCTGCAACGTCACTTGTGGAGTACGTTATTTTTTCAACATAACCTAACATTACATAACTGTTTCCCGTTGATACATAGAAATAAAGATAGTTAATATGATCAGATGTCCAAAAGTTGATGGGAGGGAATGTTTGAGATAAGGGTTCTTATCTACTATGAATTCCTCTGAGTAGCCATCCATTACATCATTTGTATCTTTTGCTTTCACAGAAGAGTATCAAACGCGTGCACATCAGTCTTGACCCCCCATGAGAGGTGACCCGCGCAGCGCGGACCCAGGCATCACATTTGGTTGTCTTGTAATTGCTGTAGAACCTATCATAATGTTGAGAGTAGAGAGGAAAGTGGTGCTGACCTATTTTGTAAGTTATCTAAGAGCAAGGTCCTTGGTCCAAATGGGTGCATTATTTCAGGACTGCCAGAATCCAGAGATCAGTGGAGCAAGGTATAGACAATTGAAATCTTTTCTACATGTTCACCAAACACTGAATTGAGGCAATGCCAATATCGAGTCTTTAACATATATTTCCCTTAAGAATGTAAGCAACACTGATCTGTAAGTAAGCGCATGCATTGGCCTGTTTATGCTAATGTCTGTTCTTTACACTGGGATGTTAAAAGGCAATGAAGTGTCTATTGCTCCATTTAAGGTCTTAGCGATCAATTAGTAACGTGGTTTTCTGTTTTGTTTTGAAAATATTCCACTTGCAAAATAACCTACCATGACTACTCAGGTTGAGGGAACCTAATTGGGTGAAGGCTCTGTGCTGTTTCACCCTAAGCTCTATCCCACCCTCATTTGTACCCCGGGCTTCTCCATGGATGTAAGAAAGAGATTTCCTGTCAAGGAGGATGTGGATTTCGTTTTTGAGTCTAGGAACAAGGCATCAGTCACGAATTCCGAGAAGTTTCCCGTTGATGCTTTTCACCATTCATTTATTCTAGTCTGTGAAGGAGCCGATGGCAAAATGGTTGCTTTATTTGCAATGACACGTGCATGTGATTGCTGTGTTATTTTCATTTCTAAGGTGCTCTTTTAAAATACGCTTATATTGGATTTGTGCACGAGCAACAAAGAGGAATGAGCGCTTACTAACAAAGCCTAGTGCATTGAAGGGGTAAGAATGACACCCAACAAACAAATCACAGATACAGAGTGAACAAACAACAGGATATTTGACAATGGATGTTCCTGCTAAAAATGAAATCCATTTCGAAGGTTAGAAGTAGAGGGCCAAATGCAGAGTGGGGAAAGTCAAGACAACGAGGAAGGGGAAGACGGAGATGTACGGGGAGGCGATCCAGTGAGATATTATATTTGTAATGGCAAAATATTCCTTGTATTAAGCATTGAGGGAGAGGCAGTTGAACTCAAACGTGTATAAATCATAAGACAATCGGACAACAATAGAAAACCGACACAGGGGCATAGGAAGACTCTATATTGACCCATCAGGATATTTTTGGCGGCTATCATGTCCATCTAAAAAGTCTGACACCATGTTCCAACAGGCTAGTTCTTGAACATGAAAGCGCCATTTTCTTGTTTTGTCATTGTGATCTTTATTGAAAATAATGCATATTTGCAAACTTACAATTGGTATGCAACTGCAATATGTAATAATTGAACATTTCCCCTTCTTCCGTAGCTTTATTTGCTCATTATCTATTTTAAAATCATGTGTGTAACATTGTGTTGTAGGGAGGAGGACAGAGCGGACAATAATTGTAATTGTTCATTTATAATGCACTTACTACCAGGAGTGGTTTATAAGCATGGGATCGGGATGGGATCGGGATTCAAACCCGTGTTGTACTGCATTGTCTTGCTTCCCAGACAAACGCATTGCCCCTGAGTTATCCTTCCCCCACACAAGACAACTAAGCGAACTAGTTTGGAGCTATCCTAGTTGTCTCATTATTTCCCAGTGTGCGGTCAGTTTCTCATTTATAGTGGGTTCGGACGAGGATGTGGGTTATGTGGTAGGATAGTGGAGAGGGGGGTCAAGGAGAGAGTTGAAGTCTTTTATGCGATCGGGCCATCTTGGTGCTCTCCCAATAAGAATTGTAAGAAAGGGTTCCATACTTCAAGCAATATGTTTTCTTGGTCACTTAGTCTATATGTCACTTTTTCGTAGTTCGCCACCATTGCCCTATTAGCCATCCAGAATGAGTACGAGGGGCTGTGTTTCTTTTCCCACATACGCAAAGGGCATCGTTTGTTGTGGATTGAAGGAGCTGTTAGGCTGTGGCTGCGACCCCTCTTCACCCCCCTCACCTGCCCTCTGACAGCCGTTGGAGGATTTGAGGTGCCTGCCTGCGAGGAGTGGGCCGTGCAGACTCGAGCGCTGTTGCGCTATTTGGCTCCGCCCCTGCCCGCCCTCTGTGACACATCAGGAAGTGCAATAAGACCTGCCCCCGGACACCCTTGCGGCGCTAAGCCCGGCGCGCAAAGGGCATCGTTTGTTGTGGATTGAAGGAGCTGTTAGGCTGTTTGGCTGCTTGCAGTGGTGGTACAGCTACTGCCTGACTACCAGCTGCGGGAAGCTACTGAGGCGAGAGATAACGAAGACCCCTTCGAGAGAATGAAGTCAATCCTGGTCTCAAAGGGTACACAAGGAACAGGATTAAGAACACGCCTAAAGGTAAGAGAGAGATTCGCTTCACTCCCAGAAGTAAATGGGAGCCCGGAGCAAACCGTGAGAACTACGATGTTAAAACAAAGCCGACTACCATTTTGTACTGATAAAAGGAAAAGCTTATGAGTGGGAGACAATCAATCAAATACGGAAAAATCACTCTCACAGTTGGCGGAAAAAGGTGATAAGCTGTGGTTGGCACCTAATTCTCCAGAACTACCCATGGCATGTACCATCCCCACGGAAAGAGAAATCATAAAAATGCTTTCCCCATCAACATTTCCAGGCCAGATAGAGGCGGTATTTGAGGCGACATGTGAGGGGAAAGTAGCTGGACAAAGCATTCTAGAATCCAATGAAGTAGCTGAAATAACAATTGAGGATATTTGCGAGGAGACAGTAGCTCCACCTGATGAAGTGCCAGCAGGTAAGGACTCTATCTCCCCACATGAAAAGGAGACAACAAAGTCAGACCTATTGTCAACTAATCCATTTGAAGACATGGTAGGTAATCAGAAGACGCTACAAACAGAGGATGAGGTCCTCGGAACAGTTCCTAAAGATGGGATAGGGGCGGACCTCAGTGAATCAATAATTCAAAAAAGACTGGACATGAGTCCAGAAAACCCTACAAGGCCATCAGAGGCACAATCCAGCTCTGGTGTGACTAGTATTGTAAATAGTCAGCAAACAGTAGAAACATCATGGGATCAAGGTGACAAATGGGACGTGTTGGAATTGGGACATATCGAAGACGTTCTACAGGACTCGATCAATTAGAATGAAAATACTGACCTCAGAAGGCCATCAATGATAGTGCAAGACCCTATAGACAACTTTCAACCATATAGGGAAGAGAGGATTAGTCCCACATTGAGGAAATACCCCATAGCAGCTAGCCCCACAAAGGAGAAGGGGAATCGATCTGCAAATCCCCCAAATGAAGTAAATGAAGGAGTTCTTACAGATGACTACGACACAGGATCCATTAATTCCCGCCTGGGAGGGCGGAGGCCATTAGAAAGATTGAATAGCAACAGTGCAGTAGACACTGCACCGGCAAGCTTGAGTAATCTATGCCTGGCAGATAAAATCATGCAAGACATCACTATACTGACGGATAAAATAGGAAGAGAAAAAAGAAGGAGTTTCTGTTTGATCAATGAAAAAATGGCTGCCTTGGATAAAGAACAGTTTGAGAATACCGCCATACCTCCTTTTGGACATCGGGAAAATATGACAGCCCTGAAAGAAACTCATTTGCCACTTTGGGACGGGAGAAATAAAACTTTCCCAGTGGTTAGGGTGGATGAAGGTATCGAAAATGCAGAAGTAAGGAAGAACCACATGGGAAGCAATCTAGCCAGCCGCTTAAACTTGGAAGAGGAAAACAGGCCTACAGGAGACATATGGAATAAACAAATTCTAAGGATAATAACTGAGGCCTGTAAAACTGAAAGAGAAAAAGACTTGAACCATATTGAAAAAGTGGTTATGTCCTCGCTAACTATAACATTGGCCCCTTTTCTTAAGCTCTATGAGGCAATTATAGATTCTGTTCAAGAGGTAACCATCAGTAACACTCAAATAAAAGAGAACCATGTTAATATGACCTCGGTCCTGCAGAGCTTAAATGAAAGAACAAACAAAGAAGCTGAACTAACTAAAATTTGGCAATCTCGCCTTAGTGATCTAGCTAGGCGAGATGCGACTGATAAATCTGTATTAATGGAAGCGGTCCTAGAAGACTGTAAATGGATGAGAAGCACCCACAAACACAACAACCAAAGGAATAAGGAGGATTGTCCTGATACAAAACTTAAAGAAGGCAAGGGACCAATGAAATTGAAAAAGGATGCAACCAACCTCCCGAATCAAAAGGAGCAACATCAAGAGGAGGTGATCTTGATCCCGTCCGGGAGAAAGGAGACTAACAAGCTGACCTCTGCAAATTTAGAACGATCTTCCTTTGCAATATTTGCAGGGGCGACACCGAAGGATCCGACCCATCGAAATGGTAAGGAGACTACAAGTGCATTGAATGAAAAAGGGAAAAAAACCAAAAATGAATCCCTTAAACGTAAAGTAAATGGTTCAAGAGCCTTTTTGAGAAATCTAAGAACTCCACCAAGAAGAGAGAACACACATTGTGCCAAGAAATCTAGAAGAGAGATGAGTATGAGTGGACATATAGAGACTGAGGGACTAAAAGATCAAGAAAAGGTGTTAAGGGAAGAAAGCAGGGAGGATCCAGAACAGCAAGCAAATTTGAGTGATCTTATTGAGTTGATGGAATCCGATAGTGAGAAGGAGACTGGGATAGCATAAGTATCTCGGACTGGCAAACTTTAGACAATTGGGTAACAGTAGACCTAACCCAAAAATCTAAGGAAGATCTGAAGCCAAAGCCCCACAAGAAAAATGCCCAAGAAAACATCAGGGAAAAAGAAAGAAGACCAGGCACAAATGAAATTGAATTGGATTCTGACCAGGAAAAGCCCAAACAGAACAAAGAAAGGAGACAAAGAAGGAAATCTCAGTAAAAACTAGATCAATAATTCCGGGGGGAAATTTGAAGAAAAACAATGAAAAAAGTAAAAAAGAGAAAGAGTCTCAGGAGGAAGAGTCTTTATCAACTAAAAAGAATAAGGAGATATTGAAAACCCTGAGGTTCACAGTGGATAACTCGGAAAACTTAAGGAGGGATAAGAACAACCCCACTAAAGCAGATAATCGGGGAAAGGAATGGGCCTGGATGGCAAATGCTTTGAATTCCAAGAAGAAACAATAGAGTACGGAGAATGAGCAGAACCGGATCCTTTGTGCATCGTGGAACACAAGAGGTTTCAAACATCTGCTCTCTAGCAAATGCGATTTCCTGACCCAATATGATTTTATCTCAATACAAGAATCATGGCTACGTAAACCCCCTATATGCGAGGGCTATGAGGTCTACACAAACCCGGCTATGAAGGGGCCAAAGGGAAGACCGTTTGGAGGCCTCATGATACTTAGGAAACTGGAATGTCCACTAAAAGTAATGGAACATCTGACACCAAACCCCTATGTGCAAATCCTGAAAGTAACATCTGAAGTGGAATGCCCAAAAATCCCGAAACAAATGGTCCTGACAAGGCCTGATAACCTGTTCAGTGGTTATTAACCACTTGAGAGTTCGCAGCCACTGCTTTTATTCACTGTGCCTTTCACAGATGGGAAATATCCATTTGCATATCAGTCATTGCATTTCGGTGCTGGACTGCCCCTGGGCAGGACAAAGACTGATATGCAAATGGATATTTCCCATCTGTGAAAGGCACAGTGAGTAAAAGCAGTGGCTGCGAACTTTCAAGTGGTTAATAACCACTGAACAGGTTATCAGGCCTTGTTCTGTCGAGAGAGGGGCGCCCGCTACCTTTGCAAACTAAATTTCAAGGAACCTGGGATTGGTAACCCTAGGTCTCCTGGGGGCAACGAGACGTGGTCTCCCTCTCACTGTGCTTAGAGAGGCATCAGCTTCACCTCACTGATGATCCCCAACAAGGGTGAAACACGTGTATGGGGTTGCTGGTGGTACTCTCGTTCAGGTTGGAATTGCCATTGCATTTCGGTGCTGGACTGCCCCTGGGCAGGACAAAGACTGATATGAAAATGGATATTTCCCATCTGTGAAAGGCACAGTGAGTAAAAGCAGTGGCTGCGAACTCTCAAGTGGTTAATAACCACTGAACAGGTTATCAGGCCTTGTTCTGTCGAGAGAGGGGCGCCCGCTACCTTTGCAAACTAAATTTCAAGGAACCAGGGATTGGTAACCCTAGGTCTCCTGGGGGCAACCAGACGTGGTCTCCCTCTAACTGTGCTTAGAGAGGCATCAGCTTCACCTCACTGATGATCCCCAACAAGGGTGAAACACGTGTATGGGGTTGCTGGTGGTACTCTCGTTCAGGTTGGAATTGCCATTGCATTTCGGTGCTGGACTGCCCCTGGGCAGGACAAAGACTGATATGCAAATGGATATTTCCCATCTGTGAAAGGCACAGTGAGTAAAAGCAGTGGCTGCGAACTCTCAAGTGGTTAATAACCACTGAACAGGTTATCAGGCCTTGTTCTGTCGAGAGAGGGGCGCCCGCTACCTTTGCAAACTAAATTTCAAGGAACCTGGGATTGGTAACCCTAGGTCTCCTGAGGGCAACCAGACGTGGTCTCCCTCTCACTGTGCTTAGAGAGGCATCAGCTTCACCTCACTGATGATCCCCAACAAGGGTGAAACACGTGTATGGGGTTGCTGGTGGTACTCTCGTTCAGGTTGGAATTGCCATTGCATTTCGGTGCTTGACTGCCGCTGGGCAGGACAAAGACTGATATGCAAATGGATATTTCCCATCTGTGAAAGGCACAGTGAGTAAAAGCAGTGGCTGCGAACTCTCAAGTGGTTAATAACCACTGAACAGGTTATCAGGCCTTGTTCTGTCGAGAGAGGGGCGCCCGCTACCTTTGCAAACCAAATTTCAAGGAACCTGGGATTGGTAACCCTAGGTCTCCTGGGGGCAACCAGACGTGGTCTCCCTCTCACTGTGCTTAGAGAGGCATCAGCTTCACCTCACTGATGATCCCCAACAAGGGTGAAACACGTGTATGGGGTTGCTGGTGGTACTCTCGTTCAGGTTGGAATTGCCATTGCATTTCGGTGCTGGACTGCCCCTGGGCAGGACAAAGACTGATATGCAAATGGATATTTCCCATCTGTGAAAGGCACAGTGAGTAAAAGCAGTGGCTGCGAACTCTCAAGTGGTTAATAATCACTGAACAGGTTATCAGGCCTTGTTCTGTTGAGAGAGGGGCGCCCGCTACCTTTGCAAACTAAATTTCAAGGAACCTGGGATTGGTAACCCTAGGTCTCCTGGGGGCAACCAGACGTGGTCTCCCTCTCACTGTGCTTAGAGAGGCATCAGCTTCACCTCACTGATGATCCTCAACAAGGGTGAAACACGTGTATGGGGTTGCTGGTGGTACTCTCGTTCAGGTTGGAATTGCCATTGCATCTCGGTGCTGGACTGCCCCTGGGCAGGACAAAGACTGATATGCAAATGGATATTTCCCATCTGTGAAAGGCACAGTGAGTAAAAGCAGTGGCTGCGAACTCTCAAGTGGTTAATAACCACTGAACAGGTTATCAGGCCTTGTTCTGTCGAGAGAGGGGCGCCCGCTACCTTTGCAAACTATATTCTTGTAAGGGTTCCAAAGACACACGAGGTGAATTTGATATCTCTGCTGTAAGGGTGTAGCAGTCTCCAGGGTTCGATTGGGCCGTTGTCTTGTATTATGTCTTTTAAATTAACCCTTTCTTTATTATGGTTTAGGCCGGTGTTGAATGTTCGTCGAGAAATGTGTCCACCGCTAGAATCCAGTCTCCTCTCAACACCATTGGTGTGTTTGTTGGGTCTGTTCGTATTCTATTTAAGTAATTTAGAAAATCTGTTTTGTCTGACGCAGGGGCGTATTCCTTTTTATTTATTTTGTATTATATTGTCTTATGGTTCAAAGTAAGAACCTTTCATAATCTAGCAGCAATTAAACATAAATCATCATTACAAACAAGTGATATGATATTTTAAGGTAAAATATGAATCAATTAATGTACTATAAAACAATGCAACAATAATAACCGTCTCAAAAAAATTAAAGTGCAAAAAGGTCCTAATATACATGCAGCAACAAGAACTCAAATGTAAATGTTGGGTCAACAGTCTAACAGTCTAAGGTAAAAAGATCTCAAAAGGATGGATCACCTACAGTCAGAATATTTGCGCAGAAGACAGAGCTACAGCATTAATAATAATAATAATAATAATAATAATTTGGCATTTATATAGCGCTACGAACCCTCAGGTATCTGAGCGCTGCTTATTAGGAAACACCAATTTCAGGCATCTAATGAGAGTCAATTTCAAAGATATTTGTGGCGCCGAAATGAGCAAGCTCCACACATTTTCTGGCATAATAGTTCTAAAGTTCAACAAAAAGCGCCCAAAATATTGCTGTCTCAACCCAATAAGACCCTGGCATACCACTACCAAGTGATCTAGGGTTTCAACCTTATCTGAGACACTACAAAAGCGAATTATTGTAAGGTTTCATGCAATTCTAAGATCTGCCCCAACACCTCATTGTTCTCGCCATATAGAATTCTGGAATTTTTTCAAATAGACTGGGACTGTATTAAGTGCTTTTTCTTCATTACTAATATGAGAGTATAGCCTGTATTGTTTACATTCATTTCTAGTAACAATCTAGTCATCAAGCCAGAGTTTCTTTTTAATGGTTTAGGTAGTGGCATCAATAGAAGCTTCTATAGAGCTCAAGATGCTTAAACAGTGTTTTAACCATACACTTATCATCTCATCATTCATACTTAAATGTAAACGGTTCAACGCCTCAAACAGAGAGCTCAGCTCTGCCATTGAGAACTTTCTAAACAGGGAGAGGGTTTTTCACTTTACAAGGGCACTCAAAGATAGATGTCCCGATTCATATCAAAGAATCAGGCTGTGCACCCCATTTGGCAAGGGAAGGACTCTTCTTCAGAAAAGACCCCTCTAGGGTCACCCAAGGAACAATAGGGGACTCTAACAGAGTTTCCGCCCAATATGTTAAAATTGGTTTATACAATTTCAGAATAGGGAGGCAGGAAAAGTAATCAGACATGCTTGGGAGGCTAAGGTCATCATTTTTTGTTTCAGTTTGGTAATCAGGTTCGAATTTCTTCTTCCTCCAACTGTTGTCAAACCCAAGTAGGAAAAAGAGGAGACTAACTTCAAGCAGAACATAATTTATATGCAGTTGTAAGTGATCTGAGACCTTTTTTAAATTGATCTTATAATCAAGATATTTGTTTTAGCCGTATTCAGAGATAGCACATTATTTTCAACAAAGGTTGCAGCTCATTCAGTTGTCTTTGAGGACCCAGAGGAGTCTGATCGAAGTGAACCAGGTCGTTGGCATATACCAACCAACTCATCGGGGTATCTTGCTTTTTCTAAAGACTCCCCTATACATAATAAAAACAGATTAAAGAGATTCAGGGCCAAAACACATTCTTGTTTCAGCCCCCGCACAGTAAAAACTTCAGCGGATAGCAGACCTTCATTGTTTTGGTTTACTCGTATGGAGGTTCACTCATGGAGAGATTTAAGGTTCTATGTTCTTTTGCCGGCAGTTTTATTTCCGTTGAGTTTTTAAGAAAATGTTTCATCAACAAAAACTAATCGAATTTCTTTTTTTTAATATTTGGGGGTGCCCGCCCCAAGCCCCCCTTCCATATTATTTAAACCCGATCCCTAAACCCACACCCTTTTAATCCCCTTGCCAGCCCCCCTTTATTTTTCAAAGTTTTATCGATTAATATTTTCCGTAAAAGAACTAATTAAAAAAAAAACTAGTGGCAAAACAACTGTATACCGTCAACTAGATAAGGAGGGCACCCCAATATAAACAATTTGGCTCACAAGAGAGATCTATTAACATTACCAAAGGCTAAGGCTAAGGCAAAGTCGACAACAGCAACATACAACTGCTGCACCTTTGCGAATAGTCCTTTCCTTAAAGAAGTTTACCAGGAAATCGTTACTGAACCATTGATAAAACCTGATTGGAGCAAATCATACCCTGCACAGTTGATGCCCATTTATGAAGTTGCAACAACACCAACAAGGAAAATATCTTACTAGGGACATCAAGCAGGGCAATAGGCCTATAATTCCAGGGATTTAATCGATGCCCCTTTTAAAAAGTGGGATTACAATAGAGGTTTTCTATGAATTAGGGAAACATATTGACTTCCGAATATGCTTAAGCAGAATCAACGGGATCTCTGAACAGATCACAGGGCATTAAAGTGACATTGGAAAGCCTGTGGGGTTCAGGGGCTCGAGAGTTTTTACTTCTCAAGATAAGACTATGTTTTCATCCAAATTAATTGGCAGATTTCAGAGGGGGGTTTGAGAAAAATTGAGATGATAGACTTTTGCAGATCCTATTGAGCAGGTCTGTCGCAAATGATACACACATGACATTTCAGAGATAGGATTAAGCTGAGATACTTCTTGAAGATTAGATTTACCATTCAGGAGTTTCCAGAAGTCAACTGAATTCTTAGAGACTAATGCCCTTAGCATGTCTGACGCGTATCGTTGGATCAATGTGCTTTTATAACCATGGAGCCAGTTTTTTTAATCTCTGAGATTTCTGTACTTTAGAAAAGTATGGTCAGAAGAACATGGTCCAAGATCGGGTAAATTAACACCTAACAGTCACTTTTGTTTTTGAATTTGTTTTGTTTTGTTCATGTTTATAGGTTAATTTGGAATGACGATCTAGCTTATAAAAGTCCACTAGGTTAGTATATTTTTTTGAGACAAAAAGTAGAGCAGGTTCAGTCCCATGCAAAGCGGACTCCAAGGCTTTATTAAACTTCTTTGCAAAGCCAACATTTCAAATCAGTCTATTTATTACCTTTGCTATTAACTGAAATGCTGGGGGAACAGCAAGGTTTTCTTACACCCTGATTCGGAATATCCCATTTCATCTGGAGGATCAAGTGGTCACTCAGATTAGTATAGACCACAGAAAAAGACATACATCTTTCAAAAATGTCTTCAGAAGCAAATATGTAGTCTAGGTAAGCCTTCTGTATACCCCTACACCAAGTATGCTTGGCTGGGGTATCCCCACACACATTCCCATTTAAATTATGCAAGCCCCAGATCTGCATAAGGGATAAGCATTCCCACCCCTGCTTCCAAGTTTATTTTTTTCCCTTTGCTAGCGCCGGGAAAGATGAATTGAATTCCGTGCAATTTGCATTCAGGTCACCACAAATTACAATGCTGTTAGAATTACGTGCCTCCTTCCACTTGTCCAAAAGCCCTGCAATAGTGTCTAGGAATACCTGCTGCTCAATACTACCTCGATTCCAATATACATTCAACACAATTGAATACCCAGTTCCAGGTAAGCAGTTCACATTGCAAATAATCTCAATAGCTGGCACATAGGGATTCGGTTGAGCCCAGCACATGGCTGATAGGCCTATTCTGTTTCGTACCCCCACCATAGGCTCGGTGGAAGAAGGCCCCAGAAGTCCCATTTACAGCTGAGTTAAGGAATAGAACAGGAATAACACCTAAAAGAGGAGACAGAGAGCCAAGGTTCTTGTAGTGCAAATATATCATACTGTGAAAGATTAAAAGAGCCCCCCTGAAACAGGCGAGAGAAGCCTCTTGTGTTCCAAGAGGCTTCTGAAAGAGGGTTGGAGCTTTGACGAAAGCTTTGCTTACTGCTTCCAGAATGTAGGGGTACCCTCCAGCCATGACCAATTATCCTTATCATAGTTTACCCTTGAATCCACACTAACCAGTAAAACTCTTCAAGGGCCCATAATGGGTAGATTGGAAGAACCCCCTACTGGTCTCATGCCTCCCAAAATACAGAGCTTGATCTGTTAAGATTAAGCCGTAAACTAAAGGAAATAATTGAGCTGCAGCATCTAGCAGGACCTCTATTATCATTCTAGATTTAATATGAAGCAGGACTCAATCTAATTTAAAATGGTACACAATTAAGATTAAGTTTAGTCTTAAATATTGCTATTCCCATGAATGCTTCGCTATTAATTCTAGGCGATGTTTCTTTGTTGGTGAGAAAATTTGGTTACTGTGCGCATGCATGATTGCTAAAAGGTTAATACTGAGGTCCTGGAAATTAAGTAATTCATTTAATATTGATGATTGGGCGGAGGAGCTTCTTACTGTTTCAACGTATGACAGAGCCATTTACAAACAAGAAGATGAACTTGGCAAATTTTGGGACATTTGGAGCTGTTTTCTCGATGTCTGGATAAATCTGAACTTTACATCGGGGACACTGCATCCCTAATTTTGGATAGTACTGCTATGTATAACTACATGTAGTTTTATGCTATGGTCTTGTAATATTCCTGTGTCTGTTGCATAGTTTATTGCAAATGTAATTTTCAGTCCTTGATTCCGGTGTTTTCTTTCTTATTCCTTTCTTCCTTTTCTTCTTCTTTTCTCCACTTCTTTCTCCTCTATTCTTTCTCTTATATATAGTATTTACAAATAGTTTATGATGAATTGTTTCATATGTTTTGACTGTAATTGACTATGTGCATAGATTCATGCTTTTTTTTTCTTATTAGTTATTATGAAAATAAAAAAAATGTAAACCGAAAAATAGTACACAAATTCAACCAGGTCAGTGTATCCTGATGATAATGATCCTAAACAAAGAAGTGAATCAAACAAGGCTAATACATTTGATCTATTCAGAGTAATGGGCTCCATGGATATCGGAAGTCTTTCCAAAAGTAGACAATTTAACTGATTGGCACAAGAGAAGTTGCTAGGTAGTTTTGCCAAAGGTAGGCCTCTCTCCAACACCCTTTTTCCAGCTTTAACAATTCTTCTTTGCTCAAGCGTCCACAAAGCACCCTTCCCAGCCCTTGAGGACGCTTATCCACTTCAGTCTTGCTTTTTGGCATTAGTGAAGCAGGGCTCCCGGCCAAAGGCAGAGCCCGAGTAAAAGCTGGTTGATAGGGGCCAACCGTGCATGTTGCATTACTAGATGATGTTTTTGAGTTTTCTGTGATCGAATACGTTGAAATATTACAGAGCAGCTCCTCAAACTCACATTGGGACACTCTGCCTGAATCAGCATCAGAAGAACCAAATTCATTTTCATTATGAAGAGGAGCACCCGGCCCCTAAGATTGCGTCGCTTCAGAAGTAGAAGCCATCACCTTTTTTTACAGTATTTTATTCTTAGGGAAAAGCTGTCTCTTTGTAGCCACACTTGCAAGGAGTTTAAGATTAGGTAGACATGTTTTAGATCTGCAATTATTAGTGGGACTTGAGGATTTAATGTTTTTGCTTTTTTTCCCTTTTAATGATGGTATTTTGCTGCCAGCTTTCTTCTTAAGACGTCATGGAATAGTTTACATTTTCAGGGGTGACCAATGCAGGGTCCTGCATATCATTTGATGGGCTTTCCTGGGAAGATAGAGGCTGTGGCAACTCAGCCGAAGGGATACCTGAAGTGTAATTTTCTTTTACCAGCACGTCTCTGACTTCTTCCAGGGAAGCTGCAGGGATCCCAATGTAGAGAGCTGGGGACCTGCAGCATAGTTAGAGCCTCTTGGTTATAAGAAGCAACTATCTATCCTTCCTAAAAGGAGATTCTTGAAGGCATAGTGGTCGGCAAGACTTGTTGATCATTAAGATTAGAATTGATATTCTTATATAAGCATATAAGTCCCCTCTCTGTCCTGCTCTCCACTCCTCTCTCCTGGAGTGATTACTTTCTCCTATCCTCCCACCTCACCCTCCCTACCCCTCAGGCCAAGCCACCTCCATCACTGCCACCCACCTTCTCGGTCATCCGACCCATGAAGCGCATGTCAGTTGAGGCTTTCGCCGCCACCTTCTCACCTCCTCCTCCCCTTTGGCTGAATCTCACCCTGACACAGCCCTCTCCACGCTCCACTCTTCTATATCTGATACTCTTGATATCCTTGCCCCTGTCATTAGAATCCGCCTGAAGCCCAAAGCCAAGTGTAATTCCTGGTATGACTCGGACCTCGTCACCCTAAAACGCAAGTGCAGGGTGGCCGAGAGGAAATGGCATGCTTCAAGTTCATCCTCTGAACAAACTAGCCTGCCGCCTGCTGCAAAGACAATACCGGCTCTCCGTCCTCACCAAGAAGAGAGCTCACATCGAAGCCCGCATCTCTGCGGCATCTAACAACTCGGCTGAACTCTTTAAAATCTGCAAATAACTGGCCAGTCCTGCCGCAGTTTCTACCTCTCCTGTCCCTTCCCAGGCCCTCTGCACGGCACTGGCTTCTCACTTCATTTAAAAAACTCAGGACATCCTGTCCTCACTCTCCTCCTATCGCCTCCATCCCTCTATTCCCTGCTCTTCCTCTGGCCCTTCTGCAGCCACCCCCTCCCTCCTTCTCTGCCTTTCCCCTTTTCTCTGCTGACGAGGTTTCTAGACAAGTCAGACCTATGAAAGTCTCGTCGAAACAGGTTCCCCCCTGTTCCTCCAAAACTATCAAGGACCACATCGACTCCCTGGCTCCCGCCCTGGCTGATTTCTGCAATCACTCCTTCACCACTGGAGTCTTCCCATCCCCCATTAAGCACTCCCTTGTGCACCCTCTTCTAAAGAAACCCTCTGCCGACCCCTCCTGCCCTAACTATCGCCCAATCTCCATCACTCCCTTCCTGGGCAAGCTCCTGGAGAAACTGGCCATCTCCCAGCTGAATCTCCACACTGAATCTGTTGGTTGTCTTCATGACCATCAGTCTGTCTTCAGAGCTGCCAGAAGCATGGAAACTGCTCTCCTGAACATCCGTGAAGACCTGCTCTCCAACCTTGACTTTAACACTCTGTGCGTTCTCATCTTGCTTGATCTCTCTTCTGCCTTTGACACTGTCAACCATGCCCTCCTGCTCAACCGTCTCCGTGATAACATGGGCATCACTGGTCAGGCTCTGGCGTGGCTGACTTCTTTCCTCTGCAACCGACCCTCCTAGGTGCAACTTGGGTCCTTCCTCTCCGATATCTTTTTCTCTACCTGTGGTGTCCCCCAGGGATCTAACCTCTCTCACTGGCTGTTCAACCAATACCTGGCACTCCTTGCCCACCGCATCGCTGCTCTCTGCCCCAACTCTCAGTGCTATGTGGATGATACCCAGCTCATTTTCAGGCTACCATTGGCCTCCTCCTCTCTTTCCCTCATCTCTGACTGTCTGCCATCCAGGGGTGGTGTGCCGCCAATGACCTCTGCCTTAATGCCAGTGAAACTGAGATTCTACTCATCGGCACACCCACTCCCTTCTTCCCTGCAGCTCTCTGGCCGGCCTCTCTTGGCCCTCTTCCTGCTCCCACCTGCAAGTGCAAGACTAAAAACCTCAGGGTCATCTTCGACTCCACACTCTCCTTCTCTCCTCACATCTCTGACTTCTCTATCAAGTCACACTAGCAGCTGCACCTCCTCAGAGGTATTCTTCCTTTCCTCTCCTTCCCCCAGAAGCTCACTGTCTCCATAGCCCTGGTTCTCTCTAGGCTGAACTATTGTAATATCCTCTATCTAAATCTGCCTGCCTCTACTCTCCGCCCTCTGCAACTTATCCAGAACAGGACTGCAACACTTGTTCTTGGCCTCAAGCCCAGGGATCGTATCACTCCAGGACTGACACCTCTGCACTGGCTCCCAGTGGCTGCGAGGATTAAGTTCAAAACCCTCTGCATTGTCCACAAGGCCTTCTGGGGAATGGGGCCGAAATACCTTCAACTCTCTCTTCCTAATAATCTTCCTTTTCAAGCTCTTCGCTCATCCGCCTTCAACTCCCTCAGGGTCAGTCGCTTCTCCAAGCAATGATTTGGGGGTAGATCTCTCTCTTCGGCAGGGGCCTCTCTCTGGACCAGCATTCCTGCCTCCCTGAAACTTGAGGAGAACCATCTCTGGTTCCGGAAGCACCTCAAAACCTTCCTCTTTGCTTCTTCTTTCTCTCCCCCTCTCCCCTACTAAATTCCTGACAGAAAATGCACTGGTTACCTGGCCACTCTCACTGATCTCGGGCTCAGATCCCACCAGTTTCCCACCGGAACTGACTCCCTGGCAACACCTGCACCTCGGGAATGTTTTCTATTTCCCTACAGTCCCCCTTCAAGCACTTATGCCTGCTCTTACCTTGCACTTGCCACCAGCTGGCCCTTTATTATTTATCTTATTTATTCTACTATCCCATGTACTGCACTTTCCCCTCTCCCTTCCCCCTTGCACTTCCCTTTCCCCCTTCCCATGCACTTGCGCGATCTGAATGACAACTGGCCTAGTGAGATCGGTGTGTGTCTTCCCTTTGACGGGGGGCCCCCTTGCCTGGTCGCGCCTTGAAACACTTGTGTATAGGCGCATTATAAATGCCATATCATATCATATCATACCAGGGAATTTAAAACAAAATTGTTTTTGCTCCCAAAGTCAACATTGCACTAGGTCCCGCCGTAGGCACAGGTGAAAAAAGAGAGGGAGTAGAGGTAGACAAGGAGGTCTAATTAGCCTCTTGACACTCAAATAAGAGCTCCGGCGACTGCTCCAGAGAATGTTCTAACGATCTACTTAAAGACCTTCTCTCTTCTAGGCCATCCAGTCCATTTGTGGTTTCGTTAGCCAATCGACACACGCTTAGATACATAGCATCAGGGAGGTCAAAAGTGTTCACTGAGGTTGCCTTGGGAATGTCCAGAGTACTAGCAACAGGTACGAGTTCTGTTCTCGGCGCACACTAAGATTTGGGCGTAAGCGTTTCTTGCAAATGATTTAGACATTTATTCAGAAAGAAATTCGTTATTTTTGCAGACACAACCGTATCACTTACATGTAGAGCAGAGACTGCTGCCGGTTAGCCCCCTTTTTTCTCCGCCGCTGCCGCTAGGCGCACGCCCCTGATGGGTGTCCCCCTCCGCTCCACACACCCTCCTCACATCTTCTGCACCGCAGATGTCAGCTAGATGTGGCACCCGACCAACGTCAAAAGCTCTCCCTCAGCGTGCAGCGGTTCATCTGCCAGAGCTCCACTGTTCACTCCTTCCGATGATATGCTGCAGGGGTCGCATACACACTGCATGCAGTTCACCTCAGGGCCCACACTCTGTCTTGGCACCGCCTCCTTGTAGCTCCTCAACCTATTTGGCCCCTCTCATTCCCGCTGGATGGTTCAGTAAGGTTTTCCTGCCTTTCATATACCATCATCCAAATACTTTATTCAGCAAAAATGCCATAAAAGTCACATTGATAAACACATACAAAATATTAAAACAAAGTCAATAAAAATGCATTACAAAAAAGGCAACAAGTGCATATAATAAAGTGCAAAGTGCATAGTAGGCTGAAAAATACAATTAAAACAAATCTCTTTATCGAGCCCGAAGGGTGATTGTACTCAAAACCCTTCTGCCTCTTATGTAAAACAGCGGATAAAGTTTATATTGCTTAATCACATGAGTGTCCTTATTTTAGATGCAGATACATTCAGAGTCAGTTATCCTCTCTCATTTTGCTCATCCGTTTTCTTCTTAGGAGCCAGGCTTTATAAACATATTGAGCAACACAAGTTACAATATGTAGGTTTGATATTCCTTTGCATAATACCAACGCCTATGCTAAGGAGCGATCTCCAGCATCCTTAAGGAAGGTGCGTACATATCTTAGTCTCAGCGGTTTTGTGACAGTGCATAAAAACAGCAAATGAACCACTGTCTCATCTCTCAACCCGCATACAGGTCATGACCTTGAGCCTCCTCCTGTCCAGCAGTGAGCTAGGGTAGCCACCAGTAATGTCCCAAAAAGCGATCTTGCAAATGGTGGCATCAAGTAGTTAAGATGACTTTCTAAACAACTTTCAGACTTGAGACTAAGATAGGTTGGGCCACTGTACAGTCTACCTGTCTAACAGGACAGCACCATCTGCATAAAACAGAGCGGGGAAACTGACTCGTCCCATCCTAGGAGGGTCCATATAGTCCTCAGAGAGGGCTGCTATAATTTCCTCCAAGCAAAGGTGCAAGGAAGCAACCCTATTTTACAACCCCGTGTACAGGAAAGGGGGCTGTGGTCCCACCAGCCATGCCGTATCTAAGCACGGCCGGTTATTACTGTATAGCTCCTGGATCACAGCAATCAAAAGGGATAGAGCTTTTCTTTTTTGGAGGACCAGACACAATTTATCTCTAGGCACCGCGTCAAACGCAGTCCTCAGGTCAACATACATTGTGTACAGATTCATATTTTTTTAGCACAGTGTACTTCTCAATTATTAAAAATAAGCTAAAACTTTGGTTCACCGTGCTTTTATGCTTTTGAAAGTCAGCCTGTAGGTCATTAATTATATTATTCTCATCGGCCCATATTTGGAGGTGGGACAAAATAACCTTTGCAAACATCTTCCCAGCCGAGTCCAGGAGAGAAATTGGCCTATAATCTTCTGGCGAGTCCCTATCCCCCCTTCTTGTAAATCAGCACTATAACTGCTTCTTACCATGAGGAAGGTACTGTGTTCAATTTGATTAGTGCAGTGAAGATTTTACATAACACAGGGCCCCAAACAGCAACCTCATCCTTATGTAGGTCAGGTGGCACACAATATGGGCCTGAGGCTTTGCCGCTCTTTTGGTAGCTTATGGGTTTTACAACTTCTATCAAATTGAGATGACATGCATCCTCCTGTTGTAGGCCTAGTGGGTTAACAATAACTGACAATGTTCTGTTGCTGCAACCCCCCCTCCCCGGACTTGCAGTAAAGGTTAGCTAAATGTTTCTCCCATGCTCCTGCAGGGACACAACATTGTAGTATTCTGCCCACAGTATCAGCCTCCCCTGAGATCAGTCTCCAAAAGGCTACCGGGTGGCCCTGTTCCTGTGCTTTGCTAAGATGCTGCCACCTCATAGTGGTGTAGGCCTCACTTTTTCTTGCATCAATTTTCTCATAATGTGGTCTCTGAAACCGAAGGCGCACCCTATCCACCCCTGTATCAACCGATAAAGTGGCCATTATCTGGAGTTTAGCTTGGTGGCACTCTTTGTCATACTAATTAGCTTTGTTTGCTTCATGTTTCTTGACCTCTTTCGACTTACTGGTTGTATATGGGAAGAGGTTATTTATAAGACAGCCATATTCGGTAAAATCCTTCTCTTCAGTTGTTTCTTCGCTGAATATAACTGAGATATTACTCACAATAGCATTATATATTAAGTGTTTCATATCTTGATCCCTACTCCTGGCCCACTTTATTCCTTTTCAGGTGTGCCCTGTTATCACCAAGGGCACTGCCCTGGCCGTCACCATGGCAGACTTTGAAGAGTGATGGTCAATTCTAAAATGTGCGCAAAGTGACTTATGGTCACTGTCTGCTTTATTTAAAACATCAAAGTTGCATACCCTCTTCCAATCCTTTGAAAATACCAAAATGTAATATATCAAAGAGCTGCCATTAGGGCCAGACAAAGTCAAGTTAGCTGGCTGGTCATTCTTAAAACGACCATTACAGGCCCTTAGACCCAGATTGTTCATAGTGCACATTATGTGGATAGCTTGTGTGTGTACCCTCCTTGGTTTTGAAGCATCTGGGGATGGGATATCCCAGGCACTGTCCTGTTCATCCCACAGTCCAACTAGCTCTGTTATGGGCTCCAGCTGCAAGTTGAAGTCCCCTTCCACTAATACCAAGGTCCCTATGTGGTCACTCTGCACATTGTTGGTTACCAAATCATGTAATTTCCCTACCGTATCTGACCCTGTTTTAAATATTGACCTGTTGTATATGTTGATCAGAAGGATGGAATTTCCACCAGAGGTCTGCACACCCAGATGTTGTAAATCTGAGGTGGCAGTAACTTTGTCAGTTATTCCCCAGTATTCCCCAGTATAGTGATGTGTCCGCCCTGATAGTTGACCCACCACCCAGCCTTTCCTTGGGCCCTTTCTTTGAAAGATCGCTTATCCTTGAATGGAATATGGCTCAATAGCCCAGGTTTCTTGAAATAATATCAGATGAAAGCCCTTGATAAATTCAATCCATTCTAGGTGGTCTAAATGCTTTGTGATGCCCACAATGTTCCACGATAGGATTTTACAAATGAAATCAGCTGCTGGGGAGATGCTTCTCGACCCCAGTCAATTGACTGCTTCCAGGCCCCCAACCTCTGTTGAGTTAGCCTTGCTCAATTTGCTCTAATCCCTTCTGATCTTACTGTCCTAAGTGAGCTCCATAAGACATTGAGCTGTGCCCATTTGGCACTGCTATACACATTTTTTTGGGGGACGTATGGGCTAAGCCCGATCATGGAGCCTACCGGGGGATATGTATGATAATCAATAACCGGTAGGCCATCCAACAGATCCCAGGATTGTAAGACTTGGATAGAATCACAAGGCCCATCTTGCACATGGACAATGTCAGGTCTTATGATTGAACAAACACAGCCCTTTACATATCTTATCCACTGGTTACAGTTGTTCTTGAGTGAGTCTTGATCTTGATACAATCCTTGCCCAACCTTGGGCATATACTTTCCAACTCAGTGTGAAGGATTTGATCATGGTTTGGGTGCTTATTACATATGTATTCTATAATTTAGGACTCTGGACATGGGGTGTTCCATTTCTACAGGCATTTTGCTTATAGCCAGCCATGCCCCCTCAAGAGCAGCATTTTCAATGAATGAATATGTTTTAAAAAACATGTGACAGCAGAATGACCAAACTATTGATTGTATGATTATCTAGAGTGTTGCAGAAGTCAGCCGTCCTGTCATAACAATTCATTATGTAGTGGCCACATGATAGTGTAAAAAGGGCCAAACCGATTCCCCAAGTTTCTAGATAAATTTGCAGTTAAAGATCATATGGTCATGAAAACATTGGGCCTCATTACAAGTCACCCGGGTCCGGATTTAAAGGTGCTTGTAAACCTGTACCAGCACCATTCACAGGACCGGCTCATTCTGACCCGCAATGCCGGAAACACACCCGGTAGCTCCATGGACGGAAACAGTGGGACGACTCTCTGACATAACCATGGCGTAAACACCATGAACACCGTGCCGGTACTGCCAGCACCGCGGAAATGGTGTTAAACAGGTCCCAGGTGTGCACAATGAGGCCAACTGCACATGATAGGCCACTGGGAGCCTACAAAAGTGCCACACCCAAGCCACCTTACAACACAACCATGCTGTCTGCCGCCCTAGCAGCATTTGGGATAGGGAACCTGCAAGCAGCAGTGCAAATTGAGGCAGCACTGAGGCAGAGGAGGACCAGGAGGCGTAGGCGCAGAAGGCAAATCAGGAACCCGTTGGCCAACATCAATGTTCAGCAGGTACCACCCCGCAGGCAGCCAGCAATAACCTGCATCAGGGCCACACCCTGGAACCTGACCCCAGGACAAATCCACACATTATACCGGCTTGTTAGGGCCTCAATCATGTCTATCGTCACCCTCATTGAAGAGGACATCAGCAGCTGCATCGGCATCCAGACTGCAATCCTCCCCCCTGCTGAAGGTAGTCTCCGTACTGAATTTCCTCGCCACCGGAACCTATCAGCACACAGGTGAGGAGCTGCACTGGCTGTCACAACCCTGTTTTTCCAGGATACTGGTCCAGGTACTGGATGTGCTGCTGCGCCATGCGTCAGAGTACATTTCCCTACCCCGTATCCCTGCCCAGGTCATTGCCACCAAAGTGGCCTTCCATGCCATTGTCAGCATGCCCAATTGCATAGGTGCATTAGATTGCATGCACGTGGAGTTGACTGTCAGACATGCAATTGAGGCGGAGTACCGCAATCGGAAGAAATTCCACTCACTGAACGTCCAGATGGTCTGCAATGCCCAACAAGTGATCACGTATTGCTGTGCACGTTTCCCGAGGTCCGCACACGACTCCATGTTCTTGCGGAATTCAACATTGCCATGCTACATGGAACGTTATTTGGGACAAAGCACATGGCTGTTGGGTGAGTACAACTGCCAATGCATGCCCCCTGTGTATTGGGGGGGGGGATAGTCAAGGCCCACAGTGTCCCAGGCAGTTGAGCGAGCACAACTGCCAATGCATGACCCCTGTGTATTGGTGGGGAAGGGGGGAATAGTCTAGCCTATAGTGTCCCAGGCAGTTGAGTGAGCACAACTGCCAATGCATGACCCCTGTGTATTGGGGGCTTGGGGGAACTGTCAAGGCCCATGGTGTCCCAGGCAGTTGAGCGAGCACAATTGCCAATGTATGAACCCTTTGTATTTGGATGGGGGGGGGATAGTCAAGGCCTACAGTGTCCCAGGCAGTTGAGCGAGCACAACTGCCAATGCAAGACCCCTGTGTATTGGGGGGGAATAGACAAGCATCAGAATCCACACAGCACACCGCAGAAACTTGAAAATCGCCCCATGCCATGTCACGCAAAAACATGCCCTGCCTATCTCCATGTACACCCTAGCCATGGGGTGGCACTACATGCAATATCAATCTGAGGATGTGAGTCCCTCCCCCGCCCAATGTACATTTGCCGCTCCCCTGCACACGATGGGCGCATCTCTTGCTGTGTGCAGTGGTCACATCTTTGTAGCGATCCATGTCTGCCCGATGCAGATCTGGCCAACACATCACGATGCCGGAGTCACCCAGCACATCTGAACATATGTACATTTGGAACATGTCCTTGCCTAATATCATTCCACAAATCTAAGCATCACAGACCCCAGCATGGAAATGTGATCCAAGTGTGCCCAATAGAAGACTCATACATCAGATTACCAGAAGGGGCATCAGTGGACTGCATCTGATACAGACAGTGATACCACAAACAGCAACATGTGCCCTTGCCTTCACTCCTATGCAGGTGATGCCGGATATGCACTCCCGCCATGGCTGATGACGCCCATACGACGGCCATGGAACAGGCATGAGGAGGCCTACAACCGGGCACACATACGCACAAGTGGCGTGATAGAGCGGACCTTTGGACTGCTGAAGGCCAGGTTCTGCTGCCTGAGCAGATCAGGTGGCGCATTGAAGTACAGCCCAGTAAAGACAGGGAAAATAGTACTTACATGTGCTATGCCGCACAATCTGCGCATACGCAGGAGCATTTCACTGCCTCCGGCCATCGAGGCAGCCGATGAGGAGGTGGATGATGATGGTGATGGAATGGGTGCACCACCAGGGCGGGGTGCCTTTGATGGACAACATGCACGTGCTGCACTCATACTCAATTTCTTCTGATACACATCCTATGCACATTCTGCACTTCATGTGGTACCGTAAATGGTTTCTATACACAAAATGAGATTGTCCATTCGTCATTTGTATTTTCACACCAGTGTATTCCAGACTTAACACGGGAAACAGGTATTGAATGCAATGAAGAATATACGTGCCCCCCACCTTCCCAACGTACCCACCCACCAACCAGGCCCAAACTGACTAATCCCACTAAGGACCACGCCCACCTCCCCAACGTACCCACCCATCAACCAGGCCCAAACTGACTAACCCCATTAAGGACCACCCCCACCTTCCCAACGTACCCATCCACCAACCCGGACCCCTTCACAACTAGTGGGACAACAGTTCTGCAATGCACAGCCTATTTTCGGCCGTGCTTGTTCCCATGGTTGTCCTTTCCAGAGCCCCCTGCCAGCCGTGATGACCTCCTACGAGGGCTGCTGGTCACTGAACTCGAGGGTGTGCTGCTGGCAGAGGGCAAAGCAGGGTTTGTCAGTGGCACACGGCCCAGGAAAGCCTGCTGGGCAACCAGCATTGTCTCAGCAATGTTTGACATAATATTGTTGCCCTCCCTGACCCGCCATGATATCACCATGTTTGTTGCAGCAAACCGCCCGATCGCACGTGAGAAGCGGTGCAAAGAGGTGGCAGTGCTCTCCCGTTGTAGACGGGCCTCCTCCCGTTGCAGCCTTGACTCCTGGAGCTGTTGCTCAACAAGCTGTGTCAGGCTTGCCTGGTGCTCCTCGATGTACTGTAGGCACACACAGATTTCCAGGATGGAAGGTATGGGGGAGCGCAATGGACTGTGAAGTCCCATGGGGCTGAATATGGCCACCTGTTCTGGTGTGGTGTTGCCCCCGTCATCTGCATTCTCGGGTGCGTTAACGCCCTGTTCTCCAGGCGCACTTTCGATGCTGGCTGAGTCCTTGTCGCTGGTTGGTTAACGGCCACTGGTGGGTGGATTGGAATTGGCTGCAGGTGTATCTTGCTCTGGCACATGCTGGATTGCAGGCGCAGCAGGGATGGTGTCCATATCATCGGGCACCGTCACCGTGGCGGATGCTTGTGTGCCGGAGGTGCTGGCAGTGGCATCCTGGGAATGCCTTGTACAACGGCCTGCAGTCCCCCTTGCCGTTGGCTGTTGTGACGAGTCACTGTCGGTTGATGTGCCTGTGGGAGAATGTAGGGCATGCTGTTAGTCGTGTGACAGGATGTGAATGGAGCAGTTACATGCAATGCACTCCTCATACTTGGTCCACTTGCAAGTACACAGATTGATGGGTGATACACTCAGGTGTGTAGATCACAGCTTGCACACAGTTGCACAACGTCTGCCTGTCCTGGTGGTGTAGTCACATGGCGGTGTTGTGTGTGGTGTGGTCAATGGTGGATGTGTCATGTGCCTCTGGGCCCTGGCTGGGGGGGGGGAGTTAATGGTGCATGTGTTGTGTGCCTCTAGGCCCTGGCTGGGGGGTGGTTAATGGTGCATGTGTTGTGTGCCTCTAGGCCCTGGCTGGGGGGCTCCCATCATTCACACTCATGGCTTTGAACTCTGTGTACTTACCGGCCTCGCCAGGTATGGCAGTGTTTCCGGAACTGGTATTTCCATATATGGTAAGGACGTGGCGGAAACGGGTGTACCGCTACCATTGTACCCAGTGCATCCGTCTCCATGGGTGTTTGCGTTACGGCGGTGCCACCATTTCCGCAATGGTCTGGTGCACACAACCGACAAACCGTAATCACACCTTACTTCCGCATGCTTGCGGACGTGGAAACGGTGTCACTGCCTTCATGGAAAAACCGGATTCGGGACCGTCGGACTTGCAATGAGGGCCATAATTTACTATTTCAAAAAAATGATAGTTCCAGCTAATCGGACCAGTGAGCCTGAGGATCTAAACAGATGTCGACTGATGTCAGCTCCAAGGTCGTTTTTACTCTGATAAAAAGGATCATTTAATATATTATTAATCTTGAAGCTTTAAAATTGTGGCAGGAGCTGAGACCGGTCTGAACCTGGCATGAGAGATCTTGGCATTGAAATTGGCCTAATTGAAAAGCTTCCAGAATGGCACTCTTAAACCCGATGATATTGGAAATATTGTTTATTTGTCTGTGGATGTAATGAACAGATTTGAAGGTAGAGGTAACCCAAATCTCATGGACAAATTATATAGCACACTTAAACAATAGGTGACAAATGATTAGTCTGTCATGAGAAAAATTCTTGTTGCCCCTCATAAGGCTCAGAGTGAGGAGTCTCAAGGGATTGAGACAAATTGTTTCCAGAAGGAAATGAAAGCTTTGATTGAATGCATAAGAATACTTTATGGTAATATCCATTGTACAGGTATTGCAAGGAAAGGGATTGCTAAGCAAGAGGAACTGGACCTGAGGAAATCCCCTGCACTCAAAAACAGAAGAGTCCAATGGTGTGACAAATGTTACTGTTTATTGAAATCTTTTGTAACAGGCATAACGTTTATTTATTTATTTATTGTTCGCTTGTTAGGCAACGACAACATGGAGGGAACATGGGATTAAAACATTAAATACAGTGGAGGGAAAACAGGGCAAACCTACTATGCCTTGTAAGTATTCAGAACGTTTAAGTGCAGCTAGGAAGAGGGGAGTGGGGATAGGTGCTGGGGTATCCATGCTCGTGGTTGAGCAACATACGAAGTGCATGGTATGGTAAGTGCTAAACGGCCTGGAGCCTCCTTGGGTGGAAAAAGTGCAAGCATCCGGGACAAGGCCGGAGGGTGCCGAGGCAAGTGATAAAAGGTAGACAGAAGCTGGAGCGATTGAGTGTGGAAGGTCAAGACTCCCCAGGATACATAAGGGCACTGGATACCAATCTCGGCAACTCTGAGATTAGCAGAGGAGGGAAGAAGGGAAGGAGGAGGTACAGAGGAAAGTCTCGAGTAGCTTCCAGAATTTGGGAAAGTCCTGCTTAAGAAGCAGAGGAAGGGGGAGGCTGTTCCATAGGAAGGAGCCTGCTGAGAGGGATCAGCCTCCTGCCCTCTGTTTATCGAAACTCTTTAAATACAAAGAGTTGGTGCCAGAGGAACGTAGAGGTCTAGAAGGAGAGAATTTAGTAAGAGCGAGCTGCAGGCAGTGTGGTCCCCGGCCCCAGATGGGTTTGTGGATGATGCATAGGGATTTCAATTTAATCCACGCAGCAACCAGTAGCCAGTGAAGACTTTTTAGGGCAGGAGAGATGTCCATGGGCTTAAGGCCAAGGATAAGTCTTGCTGCCCTATTGTGTGTTAGCTGGAGGTGTCTCAGAGTGGAAGATGGTAGATTTAGAAAGAGGCTATTGCAATAGTCAAGCCTAGAGAGAACCAGGGCTCGGGTAACGTTGAGCTTCTGGGGGAAAGTGAGAAAAGGGAGAATTCCTTTGAGAAGGAAGAGCTGAAAGTTGAACTTTTTGGCAATGTCTTGAGTCTGAGGGAGGAAGGATAGAGATGAGTCAAAGGTGCCTCCAAGGTTTCTGGCTTCAGATGTAGGAGCAGGGGGAGAGCCCAAAGACGAAGGCCAGAGTGAGGGGAAGAAGGAAGGAGCAGGGGTCCCAATAGGAAGGACCTCAGTTTTGCTGGTATTGAGGCAGATCTTGTTGGAAGTGCATCAGGACTGGATGGCAGATAGACAGTCAGGGATGATGGAAGGTGCAGAGAGTCAGCAGGAGGTTTGAACAAGTGTTGTGTGTTGTCTGCATAACACTGGAAGTTGGAGAAGGAGGAGATGAGGAGTTCCAGCTGAGGAAGGTAAGTGTTAAAGAGGCAATGGGAGATGTTAGAGCCCTGGGGGACATCACAGTTGGAGCAGTCAGTTAGGAAGGAGGTCATCCAGTCCAGTGCCCGTGCCCAGATACTGAGGGTATTGTGGATCCTTTGTATGAGGATGGAATGGTTCACTGTGTCAAAGGCACAGGAGAGATCGAGTAGGATGAGGACTGCTGGGGAGTTGGAGTCCAGTGATGCGAGCAGTTCTTCACGGGATGCTCAGAATCCAAATTGATGGTTGTGGCTACCATCAATAAATTCAGTGTGTGAGGTGAGTTGAGGAAAGGCCAGCTTCTCCAGAGGTTTCCCCAGGAAGGGGGTGATAGAAATAGGGTGGTAGTTGGCTGGACAGGTAGGGTCTGCTGAGGGTTTTTTCAGGAAGGGGTACACAAGGGAGACCTTGAGGGAGGTGGAGAAAGATCCAGTGGCAAAAGAGTGGTTGCAAAAATCCGCAGGTGCAGGGGTAAGAGAGCCAATGTTGTCCTTGATGTTTTTGGAGGAGCAAGGGGAGTCCTGTTTGAAGAGACCTTCATGGAACAGACAACTCAGGTAACTTCTTCCGGTGTGACAGGGGCAAAGGAGGAGAGGTAGGAAGAAGGAGGGTGAGGGGCCAATAGAGGAAAGGGAGTAATTGATGGGTTGGGCGGGTGAGTAACACAGGTGTTCAGGAAGTCCTGAGCTTTAGTTGCAAAGTGTGAGGCCAATGCGTTGTAGAGGGCCAGGGAAGTAAGAGAGGAGGAGGAGACTGCTGAAGGGTTGGCTAGTTCCCTGAAGATTTTGAAAAGTTCATCTGTGTTGTTGGATGCACCAGATGCCTGTGCCTGAATGTGGGTTCTTTTCTTGGCACCAATGGTGAGTCTATATTGCCTTTGGAGCAGGCAGCAGGCCAGTTTGACAGAGGGTGAGCCTGAGGTTTGCTACTTACGTTCCGCCGCTCTGCACTTTTATTTCAGGGTTGCAAATTTGGAGTTGTACCAGGTGTTATGCTTGGAGACAGATTTCAGGCGGATCCTCATGACTGGGGCAAGAATGTCAAGGGTATTGGTGATTGCCAAGTGGAGGATGCTGAGAGCAGAGTCGGTGGTACACTCAGAGATCGGAGGTCAGGAGGGATGAAAGTGGATGAGAAGGCAGCAGCTGACACTCGTTTCATTGGGGGGAAGTTTGTGGGATGGGATTGGCAGGGCCTTTGGAGCTGTGTTCAGAGGAGAGAATGGTCTGACCAAGACATAGGGGTGACCAGAGGGAGGGGGAGAGAGAGGTCTGAGTGGATGAGGACGCCCAGAGTGTGTCCAGCTGAGTGGGTTGGACCTGAAGGGAGAATCGAGAGGAATAGAGATGGTCAATGAAGAGAGTGGCTGCTGTGACAGGTGTGTCCAATTGGATGTTGAAATCATCAAGGAGGAGATTGGAGTTGTTTGAAAGTAGGAAAGAACAGAAATCAGCACATTCAGAGAGGAATAGGATGGTGGCGCCTGGAGGCCGGTAGATGGTAGCAATGGTCGGGAGGAGGAAGAAGAGATGACAAGCTCTCAATGGGAGAGTCATGCTGGGTGGGTATGATGGAAGAAGAAACCCACTGAGGGAAGATTAAGGCAACCCCACTGCCAGCATGGTGAGGTTGAGGCTTGGAAAGGATATTAAAGCCATCAGGGAGAAGGTAGTCAAAAGCAGTCACTGAGCTGGCATTGAACCATGTCTCAGTAAGAGCAAGAATGTCTTCAAGAAGGAGGGAGATGTCGGTAGACTGTTTGTTGGCTGAGCAGGCGTTAAGAGTCGCCAGGTGGAGGAGGTGTCCGGCTTTGAAGAATTTCTGAGGTGGAGTTCAGGGGCGTGGTACACCAGTCAGAGGGAGAGGGACAGAGAGAGTGGTGGGGGGAGAGCCATGTGAAGGAAGGATGTTAATGAGGGTCGGCAGGATCCGGTCAAGGAGAAGGAGGTTGGGTTGAGGACTCTGAACCAGGATAGTGCCTCTGTGGTAGACATTAACGAAACAATGTGATGATGGGAAGTCTGCCAAGAGGATTTCCCACTTGGCGCCGCCGTTAATGGTAGAGGATGTGAAAGGGAGAAGAGAGCAGATGAGATGAGATTAGGAGTCCATAGGTCTGAAGAAGGGACAAAGAAAAGGATGTCAGTGAAGACCTCTCTAGATGTTGCACTGACATGGGTGTCTTCAATGGGTAGGCCAGGGTTGGCCCTTAGTATGTCTTACTTGTGCCTTTTTCTTCCAGACCTTGTAGGAGAAGGAGGGTAGGTAATAGTGTAGCAGTTGAAGAAGATAGAAGAGATGGTGAGAGCATTAGGATGGCAGAGGAAAGTTGAGGAGGAGGAGAGGCTGCTCTCCACACTCTGTCTCAGCTCACAGATGGTCAAGTGGCATACAAGAGGGCACAAGTTGTGATACAATGTGGGGTGCAGGATGTTATGACCTCTATTTGTAGGTATGACAGTCATAAAACAGTGCAAATTACAATGCAATCAGGAGTGCATGATGTTAAAGCGCAGCACCAGGATTCGAAAGTAAAAAAACAGGCCAAATTACAATGCAATCAGGAGTGCATGATGTTAAAGCACATCACCAGGATTTGAAAGGCAAACAACAGGCCAAATTACAATGCAATCAGGAGTGCAGGATGTTAAAGCACAGCTCCAGGATTCGAAAGTAAAGTGCAAATTACAAAGCAATAATGAGTGCAGGATGTTAAAGCACAGAACCAGGATTCGAAAGTCAAAAAACGGGCCAAATTACAATCACAGTAATACAGAAATGCAGTGGGAGAAGTAGAATAGGTGAACATGAATAGATCAGCCATCACTCACAGTGGTACAGCAAAGCGGAGGGGTGCTGGGGCCTAAGTTCATGGAAAAGCAGGATGTTCACAAGTGTCTGCAGCTTACTTTGTGGTGGGGATGAATGTTGGCCGGCCCTCCTAGCTCTCCCAGGTCCGTACAGGCACAGACAGTGGCCCTCATTACGACCCTGGCGGAAATCGAAAAACGATGGCGGAAATGCAATACCGCCATCGAATAGCGCTCGGTGCGATCATGACCCGTCACCGCAAAGTACGATGCCATTAGCGACACCGTAGTGAACGCCAACGCTAACTGCACCAAGTACGCGCGCGCGCGCCATGCCAAACCGTAATTAGCACCATGGCGCAACGGTACGCGAATTCCGACCCTAGCGGACATGCACCTAACGCCATCAAGCACGGCGGAAAGTACCATTCCGCCATGGTGAGAAGTACGGCATCGCGAACCAACCGTAAACGGCCCTACTGAGTGCTTGTACACCGCTCCCTGGCCACATTGTACAACCCCCCGTAGGTGCAATGAAGTCACACAATGCAACCAGTGAAATGTACTAGTCATCCATGCCTGCCAACGAACAAATGAATCTCAAGAGGGCCCAATGGGAGCTGCAGGGCACAGATGGCACGAATACAGAAGCCATACAAATGGACATGACCTCAGTCTCCCACCAAGAAACGCACGCAAACACAGGCACCTGTGACCAGCAATATTCCGATAATCACATCATTCCACCTATCCAACTGGCTGACCGGCATCTGTTACACAAAAGCTAATCCCCCGCCCCTGAGCATGACATCATCAAAACAGTCATAATGGCAGCCCTCATCCCTGACCTCACTGGGCTTCGTAGGCAAACGCGCCCAGCACAGTACCACGCAACTATACCCCGAAGCTGGAACCCAATGCAGATCTCCTCACAATACATCGCTCCCCAAAAAGTAATATGCCACATCACTTGCAAAGAAGAACGCTACACGGTCCATATCAGAATAGAAATTTAATGCACAACAAATTCTCCAAGCCCATACAGCCATTAGGCCATGAACTCCAAAATATATTTCATTATTGTGGGCTGCATCCGCAATAAATGACCAGCTACTTCTTGTGTGACGCCCTGTTCCTTCATGGTACACAGGGGCTACATTCCCGTACGAAAAGGCAACATGGAAGCGCCTAGAACCGCAGGGTCGTCCCAATAGGGAGGCACTAGTCCAGCTGAAAGGCCGAAATGTTGCTCCTAGCCACTAGTACTGCGTAAGGGCATGTGGCCCATTGGCGATCGTCCCATAAAATCGTAATGCTGCTCCACTGATTAACACGAAGCAGCAGGTGTCGGGAGTAAAATCCATCTGCAGGAGTGGCATACAGATGGCAGTGGCAAAAGGGGAGGAGATACCTGTCAACCAAATGAAATGAAAAAGAATAGTATGGCCATCAGAACTACATTTGAATCACTCACTTCAATGATCACACCAAATCCACAGCCATATGCATGCTAGCCCACTCCAAAGGATCATCACCACCCAAAAACCACTTGCAAATCATAACTATCTATATCGAGGTGAAAACACTATCACAAACGAGTGTACCTGTGCATGCGTCTGTTAAAACAGAATCCATCTGATGGGATTGGTAACGTGCATAGACACAAGTGTCTGAAGGCGCGTCGAGACAGGGAGGGCTCAACAAGGCCAGATAGACGATGGTCCCACTATGGCAGCCCTGCATCACATAGCGCAGGGGAGGCGGATAGATTCCAAGAAGCCCTGTACATGGCAAACTCTGTATCAAATCATCTGTCCATGCATCCATACATCATTCCCTCATCCCGTAATGAAAACGCCTGTTTCCATACTCACATAACATGTGAAATTTCCATTGAGTCTGTGCGTTATGCAGCCTGCAAAATCCACTGTGCCCCAGCCCGTAATTCCAGTGTTGTGAAGTAACATGTATTTGGGAACGTCCGGCCTCATCGCCCACGTCGCTATTGCGCATCCCAAACTATTCATATCAATCATTGCATCCTCGCCATGGCCCCTGTCCCAAGGACATTGAACAATAGAACGTTATATTTGCAGTCAGACCTGTGGGCATCTCCTCGCCGCTAGCTGAAAACCGAAAGCGCCGCCCTTCGAATTCCTCATTTGCAACATCACGTCGAAAAGGCATCTGTGGCCGCTTGAAATCACAAATTAATCCATCTAGTGCGGCTGTGTGTGAAAATGGCAACTGCCTTCACTCACAAATGGGACGCCCCGCCCGTCGGTGAAGCTCGGTACAGTGTTGCATGAGGGTCCACCGTTACTCGAGTACTACGTTCCACTGACCCTTCACAAGTCTGTTCGCGACTGCAAAGATAGTATGTGAAACAATGGGACCATAGCCGAATGAACATATCAACCAATGTTACACTGCCATCGGGTACAAATACATGATTGCAATAGCAAGATGCCATTCGTCGAATTGCAGCGTTGTGTGCGGGACGTGCTCGCCCAAAGGGGAGTGCAGCTTGCACAGGTGGAATGAATCACCACAGGTGGAGGCCATACAGCCTGAAAACACATAAATTGCACACCCAGTCTCCTCCCACAACCACACCCACTCCGAAATGCTACCGGCAGGACTAGCTATGTTGGCCCTGGGGGACCTGATAGCACTGCAAGTACTCCAACTTCAAGAAGAAGACGAACACCAACTACAACCGGCCGCACGGCGGAGACGCAGGAGGAGGAGGAGGGCAAGGCAGGGCCAGCAAGGGCCGCCAGCACAGCCACTACTACCACGCAGGCAGCCCGCAATCCCACGCCTCCGAGCACATCCGTTCAACCTCACTGATGAGCAGATCCACACCCTCTACCGTTTGGACCGGGACACCATAACCGCCATTGTGGACATGACACAGGCTGACCTTGTCAGCATGATAGATAGCCCAACCGCCATCCCACCCCTACTGAAGGTGGTGTCTGTACTCCACTTCCTGGCCACAGGCACCTACCAGCACACAGTCGGACAGTTGCATGGCATATCACAGCCACTGTTCTCACGGACACTATTGCAAGTGCTCGATGCCCTCCTGAAGCACGCAGACGACTACATCTCTCTACCACGCTCGGAGCAGGAAATTACCAACACAAAAGTGGGATTCCATGCACCTGCCGGCATACCGGGTTGCATTGGTGCCATCGACTGCACCCATGTGGAATTGGTCGTCCCACATGCCATGGAGGCCCAGTACCGCAACCGAAAACAATTTCATTCTCTGAATGTACAAATGGTGTGTGACTCCAACAGGATCATTACACATTGTTGTGCCCGATTTCCTGGATCAACCCATGATTCTATGGTCTTGAGGAACTCTACTATACCACGCTACATGGAGCGACACGCAGGGAACAGATCCTGGCTACTCGGTGAGTCTCATTTCATGCATGATGATGTGGGGTATGTGATGCGGCAATGACCTGGTAGGAAGGGGGGGGAGTGCGTACGTAGCAATGGCATTCCTCAAAATTCCTTTCTTGTCCACATACAGGTGATGCCGGGTATCCACTGAAGAGATGGGTCCTCACACCAGTCCGGAACCCACGGGACCAGCATGAGGAGGACTACAACCATGCCCACTCACGTACCCGTGTAGTCATAGAACAGGCATTCGGCCTACTGAAGACTCGTTTCCGCTGCCTCAGCAGGTCTGGCGGGGCACTCCTGTACCGCCATGTGAAGGTAGCAAAGATGGTCATGGCATGTGTCATGCTCCACAACATGTGCGTACGTAGAAATGTGCCCATGCCCCCTGACGCAGAACTGCAAGCACCTGATGATGGTCATGATGAGGGTGGGGATGTGGCAGCACCTCAAGGAGTCTGCGAGGCACAGGAGGGCCGTGACATTCGTCAGCATCTCATAGATGCATGCTTCTAGCACTCACGCCTGGTGGCTGATACATGGACACGGGACTCGTGGCACTGTGTGTGTCTGGAACATGCACAATATGGACTGTACGCCTATAATGGCCTCGTACACAAAGATCAATGTCCACACATCTCATTGCATGATCGTGCATTGTTTATGGCATATGTGATATCATGTTAAACACCCTATCGACCCGCCACCCAAGTGAGCCCAACACCCCCCCTCCACCCTCCTACCTCCCCCCCGAACACCAGTGTCCAAAGATGCTCATTGTCAGTGGGCTGTCGCTATTGCAAGCCCCCTCTGCGGGTATCAGGGGCACCCCTGCCTGTGGAGCGCAGGTTTCTCCCAGATCTACGTTGGGGGCTGCCCTGGACGGAACTTGCAACGGATGATGTCTCTGCCTGCTCACGTCCATGCATGTCCCTAAGGGTTTGTGAGAGCTCAGTGAGCACACGGCGCACTGCGGCAAGTTCGGCACATACGTCTTTGGACGTCGCATGCAGTTCCCCCCTCAGGCTCTCGGTGCTTCTCTCCATTTGTACTCTCAGGCTCTCGGTGCTTCTCTCCATTTGTACTCTCAGGCTCTCGGTGCTTCTCTCCATTTGTACTCTCAGGCTCTCGGTGCTACTCTCCATTTGTGCCCTTAGTGTCTCTGTACTTCTCTCCATTTCTGCCCTAAGTGTCTCAGTTGATGTTTCTATGTCTGCCTTAGTGCCCCCACATTCATCGGCATGGTCCTTGAGGAGCGTGGCCAGTTGCTGCTGTTGCACGATTACCTGGTCGAGGGACTGTTGCCTCTGCTGGGCCATGGCCATTTGCGGTGGTGTCACAGAGGGGCTGATCACCTCATGTTGCCTTGCCACAGGGCTTGTGGGGGATGGCCAGTCGTCGTCTTGTGGGTGCCCCTGCGTGGTATCCTCATGGTGTACGGGATGGAACAGACAGGGGGATTGAGACAGGTCATGGATGGATCTAACTTCGACATCCCCGTTTTCTGTGTCGGAGCATGCTGCCATTAATGCAGTATCACCTATGGTGCTGCTGCCACCAGAGGCAGTGCCTACTGTGGCATCCATTGGGGGGACCTGTGGTGGTGTTGTGGGCATGCTGGCTGCTGGGGTGCCTGTTGGAGTTCCCTCCTGTGTGCTGTCACTTGATTTGTGCTGCTGCCGTGTCTTGATGCGTGCAGCTGAGGTGGAGGGTCTTTGGCCGTTGGTCTTGGCCCTCTTTGCAGGTGTGCTGGTAGGGGTGTCCTGGAGCTCGTCGTTTGGATCGGACCCTGTGGTGGAGTAAAGGAGGGCGAGCGTTATTAATGGGTCTGTGGGAATTGGAATGGCAATGTATCACATGCATTGGGGTGGTACCTGAGGGTGATTTGGGTCGGGGCCTTGGAGGTGGTTTCATTTGTGTGTGGAGTGAGGGTGCAGTTGTTTGGCAGCCTGCAGTTAGGGTGTGCCTGCTGCACGTGTAGAGGGTGTTTTTAGGATTTTTAATTATTTATGTATTTGATGTGAGTTTTAAAGTGTGCTATCAGGCCTATGTATGTGGACGTTCTCCTGGACATGTGTTCCTGTTGCACTATGTGGGCACGTGGTACTTCACATGATTGGACGTTGTGGTTTTGGCATTGTTTTATTTGGGACACCTACCTGAATCTTCGGATGTCTGCACTCCTTTCTCCATCCCTCCGACTCCCTCTATGCTCTCCATTCCAATGGTGGAGGCACAGATTTCTTCCCAGGGGGTCAACTTGATGGGTGATTCCGATCCTCCCCCGGTAGCTGTGGCAATGTTGCGGTTGGCAGAAAGTATGCTACGGACGCGTATCCGCAGGTCGTCCCATCGCTTTCTGCATTGCTGTGGGTTGCGGTCCCCACCGCACTTACCCGCTGTGCCACCAGGGCCCATATGGCCTTCTTGTTCGCAAGTGCCGTCCTGGTCATTTGCGTGGAGAAGACGGCGGCAGCATTCTCCTGGAGGGTCTCCGTGAGCACGGTGAGTTCCTCACGGGAGAAGTGGACCTGCCGCTTGCGGTCGCACGCTTTCTTCGCTACTTTTCCCATTTTTCTTGGTTTCACTAGGGTGGATGACGGGTTGGGATGTGTCTCAGGGTAGTATTTTTAATGGTTGTGTGGAATTTGTGGTTTTATAGGTGTACGGCGGGATGTTTCCCGTTCCGGGACCATGCTTTTACTTCCGTTTCCGTATATTTACGGTCACCGTACTTTCCGGTTGGCGCTCACTGCGGTGTCCGCTGAGATGGGTGGCGGTATTGCACCTAGGGCGCCGTACGGCGGCGGTGTGGGCCGTTTTGGGGTCATTTCCGCCATCGCGGACTTTGCACTTCCGCCATGGCGTGGTGCTCGTGCCCGATGGGTCGGAATGAGCCGCACTTTGCTCCATCGTGCAATGGCGGAAACGCTATTTACGCTATGGCGGTCCGGTCGGTTGATTTCCGCAAGGGTCGTAATGAGGGCCAGTGTCTTCGATCACAGGCCTTTGGTGTGTGGGGGAACGGCTAAAGCCTACCAGTGCCCCTATTTGGCCAGAAGAAGCCCACCCTGTCCAATCGGGATGCAGGAAGCAGCTCACTGTACTTAAGGGCTGCCTGGCTGATGTGGGTAGGAGGCGGCAGCCAGGTTGTAAGGGCTTTGAGGTGCCTGTGATCTGACTGTGTTGAATGTGTTCATCACCTTACAAGAGCAAGGCTGTTCTACACGGACCAGCGTGACAAACCAGGTTCAGGCAGCGGATGTAGTCTGCCAATGATTACACGCACCCAACTGGATTTTTTTAAGCGTGACAAACCAGGTTCAGGCAGCGGATGTAGTCTGCCAATGATTACACGCACCCAACTGGATTTTTTTAAAAATAAAACATTTTCAATTTTTTTCAAGGAAGATGTTTCATTAATAGGGATTTGCACAAATGTCTCAGGGGTGTTTCCCCCATAATGGCACATCACTTTCTGACTACCGATACTTACTTGACCTCGAATCGGGATTTTGTACACACTTTGAACAATGTAAATTTTAAATTTTACAATCATTCTGAACAATTAACCAATTCCTCTACAACAAAACTACCTTTAGTCTGTTCCATCAGCCTCACCGGATCACCACCACTAAAGGACATGTTCCGCACACCACCCTCAACCTAGTCTCGTCCCTCAAAGATCAAGCCATAACTTCCCAGGTACTCTTCAAGACATACTCAAATGGTACAACCACTTTCTTGTTTTCTAAAGCTTCACCATCATTTCAGCTCACTACAAAACAATGCCTTTTTTTCATTTTCCTTCACCAACACCACTGTGCCCCACAGCGGGCCGTAACTCTTACTTGAATGGACTATGTCCTATTAATAACCTTTTTTCGTGTGACGTCAGCAACCACTAGGCATATGAAACAATTTGAGTGCTCTTTTTTACACCCCTAAATATACAAAAACACCACACCCCAACACAATACACCATGAATACACAAATGCGGCTGCCTTCCTGCTTTTTTCATTCACTCGGGAATCCGTTTTATACCCACTGAAGGACATGTGGTCCTTCTTGTACACTGCAGCATAGGAAAACCTTAACATTGTTGATTTTTCTTTTTTTCTTTTTCTATAAAATTCAGTAAGGTACCACCTTCTGCAACCTAACCTAATGCCTAGCCACAGGGAATCACCTCACCATCCATAACCTAGCTAACGCCTAGAAACAGGGAATCTCTCATAAATAACATAGAAAACCAAACTAAACCAAAACCAAACCACGACACAACAATTTCTCCCCAATATTTGTCAAATTGTTGGACTCATACTTAGACTCTGTGGATCCGCTGAAGACCTCGGACACTGTCACTCTCACAATCTGCCACTCTGCCTTCCAGTTTGCTCGGCCTGCCACAGGGAGCGGGCAGGAATTTCAGCAAGGGGGCTCCAGACGACCGTCTCAGTTTCCATGAGTGGTCAATGGTCCAGTCCTCATGGGTTGCGACACATCCCTTCGGGCATGCACCGCGAAAAACCTTTATTTTGCCAGAGGTCTTAGCGACCATCATCTGCTACCGCCTGTTGTAAGGCGAGGAATTGTTTATCTCCCTAATTACAAGCAAAAGGAACTGGGCCTGAGGAAATCCCCTGCACTCCAAAATGGGGTAGTCCAATAATGTGACAAATGTTACTGTTTATTGAAAGATTTCATAACAGGGAATAAGTATGGACAACACAGCATTCTCCGATACTTTCTCGTTGGTTACAGGCTTGTCCAGGCGTTTTTGCCACAAAATAATTTTACATTGCAAAAATCTGAGGTGAAATAAGATTTATTAGTGAGGTAGGCTACATATGTTACATATGTGGGGTTAGTCACATTATTTGTTATATGGAATGTCAGGTTAGTGAGCCTTCATTGGGCTTTGCAACAAAGTGTGAGCTAAAATGGAAGGTGGGTGGGGTTTGGTCAGAGAGGGTCTTCTCAGCCTTGGTGCTTTGAAAAGTTACCAGCCCATGTGCAAATACTCAAGGTGGTGAGAACGGCCCCAAAGGTGCTAAATGTACACAACAAGTTACCATCTCTGATCCTCTAGGCCTTGGGACAGATCATTACACTTTGAACCTGGTATAACTTTTGTATCATCTTGCCTTCGATTGGATGGGAACAACGGTCTCCGTCTGGATCAAATGAATATGCATTGTCTCCCAGGTTCAGAACACGTGTCTAGGGACCACAAACTCGATTTTCCTGCTTGCATTTATGAGGATTTTCAGCTTTTACACACACAGGTGTCCTATCTCATCTGCTAATATGAAACATCCTCTCCCTCTGTGTCCTTGGCAAGAATATACACTGTGGCTGCACTGACAGCCTGGTCTGCGCGTCTCTCTGAAATCAGCATGTCAGGTCTCTCTCTGTATTCTCAAGTCCTTTCAGCACCTTCCATTCATTTCAATGTGGCTCTGGCTTCTATCTTGATTTACATGGTCGCTCATGTTAGTAGCATTTAGCGTCAGCAAGCAGTTTATGTGTATTCTTGTGCAACTTCCGGTTACTGCATAGCAAGTGTGTCTGTTCTCTATATAAGTGGGTCATAAGCATGTTCTTCGTGTCTGCGAACAATTTTAATCTAAGTGTCTGCTTAGCTTTGTGCAGGAGTGCATTTGTGCTTCATGTTTAATACATCTATGTCATAGTTTCAGTCATGACGTCATCAGCCTTTTGCATGGTCACAGTCAGTCTACCTGCTCCATCGACTGCAAACTTATCTCTTCAGTGACATCATCAGGATAGGGTATAAATGGCTGTCTGAGTGAATAACGTTTCTCACATCTGCAGTACATCGACAATGGGAGGATGGGGATCAGGAACAATGTACACCGTTCATTTGTCTGTCGTCGAGACAAGGGTGGGATAGATGCAACGAGGGCCACATTCAAGTCTCCCTCTTCACAGGTCTGAAAAGGGAAGGACTTTCACAAATATTTAGGGGTACAACATTCCATAGACAGACCAGGAGGTCTTTCTTTATCAGACTCTGGATTTATCTGTCTAAAGACAAACTTATATTTGGGAAAACAATGTAATACATGCTCACCTTCCTTGAGGTATCCGTTTTCAGATTGTATACTCTTTGCACATTTCATGAAGCAAGGCAATAGAAGTAGGATTATTGTTATAATATAGAGTTTTATTAGATAACACCATGAGTGGTGCCATGGTGCAGCCAAAGCCCACTGACACACAACCAAGTACATCTGTGTGTACATAAAGCACGGGAAAGGGCCTGCCGGCTAACGGATTTTGCGGCAGCCCAACACTACCCAGTAGAGATTAGACAATGGCCCTCATTACAACCCCGGCGCTAAACCATGGCGCTATTAGCACCATGGTTGGTGCCGGTGTTGTAACGAGTCCGCCATGGTGGAATGGGGAAATACCGCCCCATTCCAAGGTTGGCAGGACGGTATTTCCCCATTTCACCATGGCCCTTCCCCATTCCCATTTTCTCCCCATAGGGCTCAATGGGACTGGGGAAGGCGCGAAGTACGGTACCGCAAATTGCAGTACCGTAATCAGCACCGAGGTCCCTTGCGGCACCCTACTTTAACGGCTGGTAAAACCAGCCGTTAAGGTCGGGTCCCGCAAAGTGACCTTGTAATCAGGCGTTAATGGTTTAACGGCGCCGACACCTTTTACGGCGCCGTTAAACCCTTAACGCCAGGGTCGTAATGACCCCCAATGTGTTTTTGTAATGGACCATTTGTCCTGGGCCCAGAGAAGTCTATTAACAGGCAGCCAGTGGCAGGGTGTTGGTGGCAGAGAGGGTGAAGGGCTCCTCACGTCTAATCTGTTAATACCATTTAATTACTAAAGATGTGGCAAGGGGGATGCATTGGGACCGAAATGGGGAAATGAGGAGGCTTGGAGGGGTTGCCTACCCCTTCTGCCCCATTACATTACCTAACACAGCCACTCAGCATTTCCCTGTAACACACGTTCTACTTCTTGGCAAGTTTAGAATACAGAACCCTAACGTAAATAGGAACCGTGCTACTTCTGTGCGTCTCCTTGACCTGATCTTAACTGCAATCCTCAGCCTGAGCAAAACGGTTGTGTCATTCAGTATGTTGCTGAAAAACAAGATTTCTTTCGCAGTGGAAAGGTCGCGTTCAATCTAACTAGCTTTGGAACCAAGACTCGTGTTTTGTTACAATTCTGGTTGAAACAGCAGCCCTGTCCTTGATACAAGAGACAAGCTGTCGCCTGGTTATCTGCAGTGCATTCACAACTGGTGTCAATGAGGAGGAGCCCTGTGTCGCTAACAACAACCACAGAGTAAATGAAAATCCGATCTTCCAAAATCCGGACAACATTCATTTTGGGTAAAACTAAAATGAATGGGCTCTACCCCAAAAACTTTTGGCATCAGTTTTGCTTGCAGTACAAATTTAAAACGGCACTTGTACAGCGTTTTAAGGACCTTAAATAAGTCCATTACAAAGTTTAAGTCTGAAACAATCAACTCACACTGTTAGGTTTTCATTGTTGAATATGGAATGTATCATTCTTAATGACCTTTTTGACAGGTGTAGGGAGAGGAAGCCATTTCATAGCTCGGAAACGTCTATGACCCATTTACAGAGAATTCCCACTAATGACAGTTTTCATATCGAGGAAAGAGCGCAGGGGCACGACCAAAAGTGGAAACTGGGGTTAGTACAATATAAGAAATAAGCACAAATCAGATTGAAAATGAATGTGTGTTCTGTTCACAATACACGTGATTTGTGAACCCGTCAGAGAGACAAGTGCAACAAAAACAATAGTGGAGCGGATGCCTCATGGGGGGGGGGAGGCCGGGAGTGCTGCAGTGGTGGCATGGAGCAACCAACCGTGAGGTGTTTGGGGGTAGGGAAGAGAGAGGGGCAAATGAGTGGTATGGCAAAAAGAAGGGATCCTCCCAGATGTTCAATGTTTTACTTTTGGTCGAAAGAGATATCAGATTACATGTAACTGCTATGAAGACTTTGGGAGGTTTACTTTCTGCAGCTTGTAGAAGTTCTAGAAAACAGTGCAGAAGATGTGGACATTTAAGTTCCCTTTGCTATTAACCTTGAGATGGCATTTTACATATTGTTTTTATAAAATGTCCACCCACCCTCATTCCATGTGTAACATTTTCTTTTTTTTTAAACATCTTTTTATTATTGGTCACAGCAGATATAATAGCTCCCTTTCAACATCATTTCCAACATGTCATACAGTGGCACATTATACAATCACATAGGTGGTACATGACTTACATAGAGGTTTCATTGTCCGAAAGCAGTTCGCATAGATACACCCTGAACGGGCCCTAGATGTCTTTTGGTCGACTCGTACTAGGTTGGGTTAATACGTACTGTTCCTCATTTTCATTAACATACGTCAATTCACGCAAAAAAGTGTTCATGCTTGGCGGTGTGGGGCTTTTCCAAGCCTGTAGGATACATTTTTTGGCAACAGCGCATGATACATTAAAGTCTTCTAGTTTTTTCAGAACATTTACTAATATCCCTGAACAAATATTTTTGAGGAGTCAGATATGGGGATATTTGTGTGATTTCCTCCAGCATTTCAGCTACCATCGCCCTGAACCGCAACAACTCGGGGCACTCCCAGTACATATGGAAGGATCCCGCCTGTGGGGGGCCGCATTTGGGGCATTCGCTCGAGGCATCTGGCGCAAATTTGGCCATTTTAGCTGGCGTGTAGTGTAGTCATTTCAAAATTTTGAATTGTATCTGGCGCAAGCCAGCATTAAGTGATACCTTTTTCGTAAGTGCACAATATCTACCCCATTTCTCATCAGGTATAGGCGTCTGCAAGTCCGTTTCCCATTTTTCTGTGACCTGATTTGCCGTGGGGGTATGGGGTTGCACTGATGCATACAATTTGGAGATTCCCAACCCTTCTTGAGTTGTGACCAGTTGCAAACATGGGTGTGGAGGTGGCTCATCAGGAAAGAGTTTCCATCGCGCCTGGAATGCGGATCTCATTGGAGTGTCCGGATTGGCCCTCTTCCTATAGCTCTCGTAACGTCTGTCAGGGCTGGAAATTTACTTTCTATGAACATGTCGCCCACCCTCATTTCACCATTAGGGTCCCAGGTTTCCTGTATATCTGTGTCGAATGTGGGAGGAATGCCAGGGAAGTTCCATAGGGGAATATGGGGGTTATAGGGTGTTTCCAGCTTCAGGCTCCTACATATTGCCCCCCACGCTTGAACAGTGCAACTCACAGGGTCATATTCACATGTGTCCCTGTGTCGTGGGTCAAAAATGACCGATCGTATATCCGTGGGTGCAACTGTATGTGTTTCTATCCATTTATGGGGTGTGTTGCCTGTATCATAATATCAATATCTCGCAAATTGTGCTTGTGCAACCAGGTAATAGATCTATGCCACAGGTGCAGTATGGTTCTGTCATCTTTTCCCACCCTATTCTGGCCGTTTTCCCATTCCAAAGGAATGTTGTTGCCATTGATCGAAGTCTGGAGAAGTCCTTGCCAGGCCATATGGGGACATTCACAAATAGATATAGTAGCTTAGGGAGGATGATCATTTTAAGGACTGCTATCCTGCCATGGAGTGAGATGGGGAGGTGCCTCCTTATCTGTAACTTCGTATTAAGTGACTGTATTGCCTGATCATGTTTGTCAGCATACAGGGTTTGTCTGTTCCTGGAGACCAACACCCTGGATATCTAATGTGCCCTTCAGACCACTTAAGTCCGCATGTCACTTCCGGGCACTCCGTAGAGGGGGTGAGCGGGAGCATTTCTAACTTAGCATTGTTCACGGTGTATCCGGAGTATTCGGCAAACTCGTGTATGTCTGCCATTATGGGTGCAATGTTTTTGTCAGGTTCACGGATATATAATAGTGTATCGTCCGCACACAGCGAAATTAATTGGGTGGAGCCTTTCATCGCGATACCCTTATCCCTGTGCCTCAGTATAACAGCAGCCGCTATGGGCTCTATCGTTAAGGCAAATAGAATTGGTGAAAACGGGCACCCCTGTCTGGTGCCCCTGCCCGGTTCAAACATTTTGGAGATGGTTCTATTGGTACACACTCTTGCCCCAGGCCAGTATACATTAGCCTGACATATCTATTGAAGTTGGGTCCCACCCCGAACGCCTCCAGCACCGAGAAGAGGTATTCCCACGAGACCGAGTCAAACGCCTTCTCGGCATCGAGGGACACCAAGATCGCGTATCTGTCCGGGTCTATCTGTGCCATTATCCCAAACAGCCTACGCAGATTCAAGGGGGTGGACCTCTGAGGGATAAACCCACTCTGGTCTGGGTGGACCAGTGTGGACACTATGGGTAGCATACGGTTCACCAAAACCTTCGCAAAAATCTTTGCATCTGCGTTTATAAGCGAAAGAGGTCTGTAAAATGACATATAATGGGGCGGGCGCCGGGGCTTGGGCAGCACACTGATTATAGCTTCTCTCATCGTCGGGGGCATTATGTGTTTTTCCAGGGCTTGCTCCCATGTGTTCAGCATTATAGGCACTAGTTCTTCATGAAACTCTTTATAGAATTCGTCCCCCAGTCCATCCGAACCGGGCGCCTTACCAGATGAGAGATCTTTAATTGCTTCAGTAATTTCTTCTGTAGTGACGGGCTGTTCAAGAACCATTCTATTTTCGTCTGGGATTGTCGGGAGATTTAATAGAGCCAAATAGTCTTTTATCTCAGAGGGGGTTTTCGGTCTTTGTTCGCATAGAACGTTTTATAGAATTTGACAAATTCGTCGTTAATGCCTTGTTCGCTCGTAATTATTAAATTTTGTGCTGTTTGCATGGTGGTCATTGGGATTAGTTGTCTTTCGCGTTTAATCAAGTTAGCCAGTGTTTTCCCCGCCTTATTTCATTCTCCATACCGGCACGCCAGAGTAGGAGCCACAATGTATCGTATCTCTCTTATAGTTAAACTGTCAAAGCTTCTAAGGAGTTTGTGGATTTCGGCAAGGGTGTCCCTATCATGAGTGTGGCTATAGGGTTCTTCCAACTCTTTTAATTCGTTTTCCACCCCATCAAGTTCCTGTCGTACACCCCTCAGAAGGCCCGTGGATTTTGAAATAAGGACCCCTCTAAACCAGACTTTGAAGGTTTCCCATACTGTGGAAACCCGATGCACCATCCCCATGTTATCCGCAAAAAAAATGGGTTATTTCAACATGCAGGGCCTCGACCACATTTGCATCACCCAGCAACCCCCTAGGCATTCTCCATCTTCTTGCTGGTCTAGGGATATCTTTCAACATGAGACCCAGCAGCACCGGGGAATGATCAGACAGCGTGCAGGGCAGGATTTCACAGTAATTTAGTGTATTTGAAATATCTGAGGATATGAACGAATAATCTATGCGTGACTCGCTGTCGTGTACGAAGGAGTAATATGTATATTGCCTGTTATCCGGGTGCAGTACACGCCATGCATCTATCAGTGACAGCTGTGGAAGATGTTGACCCAAGGTTACTGCCGTCTTCGTGGGCGCTCTTGTCACAGTGGTGGACCTATCCAGTTCAGGGTCAAGTGCCACATTGAAATCCCCACCCCATATTATATTGGTCATGTCTTGTTTGTTAAGGGCTTCGAATATATTTAAATAGAAGTCTGGATCATCTATATTGGGACCATAGGCGTTTACAAGGGTTATTTGTTTACCAGCTATCTCCCCCCATGCCAGCACGTATCTCCCCATTGCGTCTATTTTGTGTCCTTTGGTCTGAAATCCCAGTCTGGGATGTATGAGTGTAATGACCCCCCCTGGATTTAGAGGAATGCTCCATGTAGTAGCACAGCTTGCCCCATTTAGCCAATATGCTTGTGTTAACAGAACCCTGAGTGTGCGTTTCTTGTAGCATTGGTATCTGGGGTCCATGTCTGGCACCTTTCTTGCTTTCATCGGGTTGTTTAGCCCCCGGACATTGCAGGATAGCAAGGTTATCTTTACCCCAACACCTGTTTTTCATGTACATGAATTGCGTTGTGCCATTGTTTCCACTAGGTCCCGCGCCTACCTGATGTGAGCTTTGCCATTATACGTGCGACCCCATTTCAACCAACCTATAACTTTTATTCATCCAGCCTTCCCCCCAGGACCCCAACTCATCCTGGTAACAACAACAGTTTACAACTTACCCATTTCTCCAGCCCCGTCCCCCACCCACATCATCTGCCCCAACTTGACGATGATCCCTTAAAACTTGTAGGAACTTTCCTGTGGGTGCCATGCTGCTGTCACGAGGCCACCAGAGCGGGCTCACGGCCCGCTTTAAACGTTACTTGGAGCCCCCCCTGCAGGAGCCGAGCATTGTTACAGATCAAAAAGGATATGGGTGTGTCCTGGATCAGTCAGCAGGTTCTTGACCTCCCGCCGCAGGTGGGGATCTTCCGTTCTGGTCCGGCCCACGACCCCTGGGAGGTGGGGGTATGGTGGCCTCCACATAGGCTAAAGCAGCGGCAGGAGTTTCAAAAAATTGTGCCCTTCCTCCATATTGAATTCACATTTTGGGCGGAAATATTAGTGCATATGGGATCTGCTGTGCTCTCAGCAGTCCCTTGACCGGTTCATATGATCTTCTGCTTGCCTGCACTCCTGCAGCAAAATCCGGGTAGATGTGTATGCGACTCTCCTCATGTTGTAGTCTCCCAAGTTCTCTTGCCATTCTGAGGATTGTGTCTCTGTCTCTATAATTTAGAAGTCGCGCAATGATCGTGCGCGGTGGGGCCCCGGGCCTCGGTGCAGGAGCCAGAGTGCGGTGTGCCCGCTCGACCAGGAATTGATTTGAAAAGGAGTTAGCCCCAAAAAGGTTCTTAAGGAGTATTTCCACCTGTTGCTCCATTGCACCCTTCCTTTCCGAGACCCCCATAATTCGTATATTGTTTCTTCGGGATCGGGATTCTAGATCCTCGTACTTATTTTGCAACTTGTTCATGCCTTCTTTGAGCTGGGCTATATCTTGGTCATGTCGCGTGATGGTATCTTCGTTTGTGCCGATTCTGTTTTCCGCCTCAGTGAGTCTGAGGCTCTCCTTGTCCACTCTTATTTTCAGTGCCCCAATAGTAGTGACAATGTCGTCCAGCTTTACATTGATGGATAGGAAGCCGTTTTGCACTATGGTGGTTAGGCGCTCAACCCTGTCGCCGCCGTCCGAATCGGGGTCGGATACAGATGTTGTTGGCGGGTCAAGTTCATAGCCCACTGCCTGGCTACTGGTGAACGAGTCCAACGGACACTTATTCCTGGCGCCCGCCTCATCTGCCGCTTTTTCTTGCTTCCGTGTGTTCCCCATGTCAACCGCACCAGCAGGTACACCACCACAACCCGTCTGGGGCTATAGCGACCGTGAATCAGCAATACAGTCCAGTGGGCACCTGGCCCCTGTGAGCACAAGGATGTTGTCCGGCCTATGCACTCAGCCTAGGGGGCCGTCACACAAATGTCGCATATGAGGGCATCAGTACTCAGCACTCCAATCCCAGTATCTCTTACAAGTATCTATAGATCCCCGTGTTAGCAGGTCCGGTTAATGATCCGTCTGTGCGTCGGGTGATGGACTGTGCCCTCCCACGTATAAACGTAGGGGTTTTAGAAAATTCCAGTCAGTGTACAGCTCAGCACACTGTATCTCAGTGGGTTTGTGTATGCGGCCACCCCGTCCCTTGCCCACGCTTGGCCCAGGGTTTTATCGCCCACGGGTAATTAGTTAGCCAGTCCACTTAGCCGTTAGGGTCAGCAGGCGTCTCTGCGCAGAGGGGACCTCGGATCAAGTCTTCCCAAGTGTGTGTTCAGTAGTTTAATGGCTCCGGCCAATGCTTAGTTCAGGAGCCCCCAGCTAGCTCGAGCGTGCCGCCGCCATTTTGTTTATATGTACATGCCCCAGCACATGCATGTTTTAGTGCTAATTCAGCGCTGTTCATAACATTAATGATGATAAGGGAAATGGCTTTTGTTCCCCAGTGCGTGACCCCACCAGATTCAATGAGTGCCCACTGGCATATGGATGAAATTGATGGTGTCCCAGTGGTTTCACCATGCAGCCCTCGCACTGTTCAGCTGTACATAACTCACAGTTTTGGTACGTGCTACTGCCGTCTTGGTCTTTCCATATTGTCTCCACGGCACTTTTATGGAATGTGGCTCAGTGTTTGGCGTCTCCTAGTCCCAGGGAAAAATGGATTGTTCTCTTCCCTCCGCTATGCCGCTCCGGCCAGGCAGGGATGCCCCTCCGTACGTCGTTGCTTCGTGTTCTCGCACTGGGGGGCGAGGGGGAGTCAGATCGGGGCCCAACAATGTGTATTGGGCACTTGCCTCACCCGAGCACAGGGCACCAGCTCCGCCCAGTCAGGTCCCCCCGCCGTCGCAGTCATCCGGGCGCAGCCTCACAGGACCCCCTTGGTGCAGCCTCTGTCGGCCGGGTCTGTTTGTGGGATCGCCGCAGCCAGTACAGTCAACCGTTGGCGCCCAGGTATGAGACGCCAAGGGGGAGCCATTCCCGCCGAGCCGTAGACCTCTCCAACCTGGGTATTGTACAGCACTGTACAGCAGCCCCTGCTCTCCATGCTCTGCTGGCCTAGAGCTTCAGCGGCATGGAGTGCGGGATGTCTGGATGCATTCTACAGCGCGTCCTCCGGCCTGGTACCACTCAGTCTGTCACACGGCATATCTCGACGAAAAACAGCACCGCCGTTCCCAGGATTTTCTGCGAGTGTGCACCGGACATCATCACACCTCGTCCTCAGCTCTGCAACCCGCGAGTGGCTCCAAAAACGGATTAATTAACATACGGATGTCGATCGGGCCGGAGCGCTTGCTTCAGGCAGCCATCACACTTGTGCGCAACAGCGCCCCCCATTCCATGAGTAACATTTTAAAAGCAAAGAAAACTGGTACAGTAGCAACAAAGTTTTTCCAAAGACTAAATTCAACGAAAGCACAATTTTGCCAAATCTGCCTCCCATCCTGTGTACAGGCACCAGGAGATATTTATAATAATCCCTAGTGGGTCCAGGAATAGTTGTTTATACGTTTAATTGCTGTGGTTTTCTACTGTGCCACAACACTGCCGTAGTAGTTTCAAAGCACCCATCCTTGTCTGTGACATATTGTTCCCCTGGGAAAACCACATACACATCGCACACTCAACACACAGGAACTAGAAAACCTCAATTGACAAGGCATTACACATTGTTTTACTGTTTACCTGCACACGAGGAAGAGAATAGCTTTAATGAGTCTATCAAATAAAATATAGAGGTATGTTTTCAAGAGCAAAAGAACAGTTTCAGTGGAATGATTATAAAAGCAGTGGAACTATTGACAGTAAAAATAAAAGTAGTAGAGCTACCTGACACCGCGGCGCGGTCGCGGAGCTAGAGCAGAGGTAGAGCAGTCTTTGCAGTCAACACTGCCTCTATGCTCCAGTCTCTCTACCATTGCTTTTTCTTTTGTGGGAGGACCCATAAAAGCCTACCTGACACCGCGGAGCGGGCGCGGAGCTAGAGCAGAGGTAGAGCAGTCTTTGCAGTCCTTTCCAGGACTGCAAAGGACATGGGCTCAGAACAAAATCTGCTTCAGCACACGTCGGTGAGACTAACTAATGTGGGCGAAGAAGACGAGAAAAGGTGTTTGAGAAGTTTGTGCACAACGCAGCAGCAAACATGCCCCTCCACATGTGCAAAGCAAACTGCCAGACCACGGCCGCAAGGACCTTCAGCTACAAATTGCACGTCACCAGCAATCAGCACCATCAACATAACAGGAGTACAATTTCGCCCTGCAAAAGCGGTGCAAAACCCCCAAAAAACAGCAAAGAAGGGTGCACATTTGTCTGCAGACCTCAAATCAATCCAAAGTGACATTGTAAAAGTGAGGGGTGAATCTGCTACGGACTCTGCCAGGACTCCCCAAGACTCACCAAAGGAAAACATCACTACCGCCGAAGAAAGTGAAACCATGGACGCCCTCAACGTTCGGAGCAAGCTCTCTGCTGAAGGAAGCCCAGTGCAGCCGGTCGGAGGACGTACTGTGAGGGACTCGCCCCAGCCAGAGAGAGCCCAGTGCAGCGTCTCCATCTAAAACTAACTGCCAAAAGAAACCTCAAGAACCACTGGAAACCTCACCTGCCTTGGACGCGGACTCGGCATTCCAGGAAATGTGCGGGCCGGGGGGCACCCTGGGCGTGCGCGGGACCGTGGAGTCGACACCCTCGCCTGAGGCCTCTCTGAGCCTGGGAAGCTCCCGGGAGCTAGCAGGGGCCCCAGCCGCCCACGGGATCACGGCACAAGTCCACGCCCTCTGGGAGGAGGACAGCATGGAGCTCCGGGAGCCCTGCCCATTAGAGCTGGAGCAGAGCAGTCCAAACTCCGCTGGGGACTATGGCTCTCAGCAGGCTCTCGTGCTACCCCAGTGGCTCAACCTGCACCACAGCGGACACCCTGCATGAATGGAATGGCCAGGGGAAAAGATGTTAGCCAAGAGGCACCAGTGGATGACTGGGAAAACATCTACGATAAACAGCTACCAGGCCAGAAAAAGAAAAAAGGGGGAAACCCATCATCAAAGCACACTAGAACTGCACAACTGGTCCCTATCGCAGAAAACAATAATAAAAAAATAAAACCAAGAAAGAACACCACTAAAAGTCGCAAACAAAAAACAACTAAAAAGGGGACTAAAGTCCCAACAAAAGAAGAATGTTTAAAAACAACTTTCTGTAACTTGCTAAAAGACTTCTTCGTTAGACAAAGAAAAAGAAAACATGAAGTCCTAACTGAACTCACAGATGATGAAATACTAGAAGCACTAACTGACCTACCTCCAGTCCCGAAAACTTGTAAAACAATCTACAAATTCAGCGACATCACAACTCCGACAAACAGCAACGCAGTGCCAGGACTAGCTCCACAGCAGGAGCCGACTAAGAACCCCCCACAAGGGTCCCCCCAGAATAATAACAAACACCTTAACGCCGACGCAACGCAGGACAAAAACACACAATCTCCCACTATAAATACAACACCCCCTGCATACCCGGGTATGCGACCGCAATCTCCACAAGAAGTCCTCACTCTGCCAGTGGGGTCACAAAAGGAGGCTGAAGAATGGAGAAAGTCAATCCCCAGAGACCTCAATGTAACCTCGCCGCCTCATAGCGATGAACCTTACTTTGCACCAGATTCATCGGTCTCACAACCTAGAGGTGAGGTCAGTGCAGACTGGCTGATTCCACCAACTCCAAGACCAGCAAGAAAGTCCTCATTGACCTACTTTCCAAGAGACACTCAACTCACAAAACCAGCTGTATGACAGATTACTACAGGAGCCAGCCTACGGCACACTGAATAGAAGCAAGGGCCATGCCTACTCGCTCCCAAAAGAAACCCCAACAAAAAAAAACAACATGATGACGATAATGTCGGCGATTACCATTGCCCTACAACCCTTTGGGAAATTGTACGAATCCCTAAACGAGACTCTAAAGGATCACACAACACTCATTGGGCCTCATTAGGACCCTGGCGGATTTTTACCGCCATCCACGGACTTTCCGGCCATGGCGCAAAGTCCCTTTACGCCATGGCCGATGGCGGACTTACCGCCCCATTCCGAGGTCGGCGGGGCGGTAAGTCCCCATTGTCCCATTTACCCTTCCCCATTCCCATTTCGGCCCCATAGGGCTCAATGGGAGTGGGGAAGGAGTTAATTACGCCACCGTAAAATACGGTGGCGTAATTAACACCAAGGTCCCAGAGCGCCATGGTTTTTTCCGCCCGCAAAAAGCGGGCGGAAAAGTGTCCATGGCGCTCTGGAATCTCGTAGTTGGCGGTAAGGGGTCGGCGCAGCTAACGCTGGCGCAAACCCCTTACCGCCAGGGTCCTAATGAGGCCCACTGCATTAATGCACACCAAACTGATTTACCTAGAAGGTTTCATTACGGCAAAGGAAAGCACCCCAAAGGAAAACTTTGTTAGTCCAATCCCCCAAGGGGACTTCCAAGACATGGGTAGATACAAACCAGAGGGACAGAAAAAGAAAGGAGCATGTGCTCAAACCCAAATAGATCCACCATCAGGAGTTACAAACTTTGTATTCTCAAGCAACCTACATGACACTCCTACAGGAAAGATTAAAAACGGAAGCTTAAAAAGAGTGCCCACAGGAAATATAAAACTAAGAAACGAGGCCTGCATCATCATCGATTCCCCACGCAAACCTACGCCTTCACGGAAACCAAGCTGCCCTTCCAAGGACAGCCTGGAAAAGTCTAAGCCCGTAAATCAGACTTTAACAAAGCCATGGAGCTCAGAAAACATCTCCCGTGAGTCAGAAAACTTTCAAAAGCCAAATCACTTTTTATTCAATCCACAGAAAACAAAAATTCTGCAACTTCAACCGCAACTACACAGCTCAATCCAAAAATCTCCAAGAACAGTCGATGACTTTATGGCAGACAAAAGCTCCATGAATATAACTCTACACCTCTCCCTAGCGGCAAACAAGAAAGTGAGAGAAAGAGTACCGGCCTCTATGAGAACACCGAAAAAAATAACACCACCAAAAAAACCCAGACGGAATAGCTCAACAACATCAACACCGAAACCACAGTCCAACTCAGGAGCTCCAAAAGGACCATTCCAGCCAAAACAGCCAGAAACTGATAACCATATACACTGAAAGGAAAACGGAAGAACGCAATCTCAACGCAGCCCCATAATAAAAAGCTGCAAGAAACACATAGCCACAGACGGCAGGACCCCTCACCCCCTCAGAGCATCCTGCAACGCCTCTCAGAGTGACCAAAACAAAACGCGATCTGCTCAAGGCCAACTCAAGAACCCACCCGGAATCACAATCCTTAAACTTAAACAAACAGAAAAAAATACAGATACACTAACATTAAAACGAGGAGCAATTATGAAAATTCTAAGATATACCAATGACCTTAAACGTCTACGCCCAGAAGACATCACACTCGTCGAACCCTACCACAAAGGTAGGAAAGCAAAGGCCTACATACACATAAGTGAATCCCCAAGAGTAAGTCTGACCAAGGAAGATATTGAAGCCCTCCTCAAACAAGGATTCTTCATAACACAATAACAAGATAAAAACCCATCTTCTGGCCAGGATATGGAGATTAAAATGGGAACCTCCCAAACGACACATTACAGGATGAAAACAGAAGTATACCATTGATCAGAAACTAATTATGGCAGCGCACAACACCAACGGCTCCAAATTAAGACCCTTAAAATGCAGATAAGAGAACAAACGGAAAAACGCAAACAACCTCCAAGCGAAGAGCTTCTCCTGGGAAAGGTCAACAAGCTCACAAAGAAATCCACAACGAACAGCCACCTAGACCTTAACACAAAATCAAAACAAAACACTCTATCCTTTGGCCCAATTAAACAACTATGGGCTTGGCTACCAAAACCAGCAAATTCCTTGGCCAACAAATAGCAACCAGCAATGAGACAAAAAAAAAACGACACGTCAAGAAACAGAGAAGGAAAGAAAGCTACACCGGCGACACTAAAAATGGGATCATGGAACACCAGGGGTTTTAAACATCTGACGACAAAGGGAGAATCCAACCTGGGAGATTTTGATATCCTTGCGCTCCAGGAGACCTGGCTAACGACTGCACCGTCAATGGACGGCTATGCAATTGAAGTTGCCCCAGCCAATAAAGGTCTGATAGGTCACCCCTCACCCATCCTTCTAATCGCAGTCCGCTCTGGATGCGGTTTGTCAATTGAAAAAAAGCGGTCCTTCTCGCGAAGCCACCTCTCTGTGCAGGTGAAGTGGACTAGAACGGATCCAACTAGCGAGAAGATCCTGGTATCGTCCATGGTAATAATAACGTACTGGAACCCTAAAGCAATCACAGATGAGAAATTCCTACGGACACTTGAATCGGAAATAGACAAAATCCAAGCCAACTCGGAAATAAGGTTGATCGTTATATGCAGAGATCTACATGCAAACTGCCCGACCGCAAAATAAACCTCCTCAGCAAACATCGTGAAGCGACGGGGGGACTTCAGGGGCCAAAAATGGGTGAAATTGATGGACTCAAGACACATCTATAACACAGATCAAATCTTCCCAAAAGCAACCCAAATCCCAACGTGGGAGAGAAATAGTCAAAAAGCCACTATCGACTATATATTCCCTTGGAGGAAATGCTCAACCTATTACCATCGTTCGACATAACAAGAACCAAAGTCAGCGACCACAACATTCTGCAAATTACGTGGATCTCCCAAAGATCTCCAAATCCAACCATAACTGAAGAAGACAAAGTTACAAACCAAGGTAACCGTTTCCGCTTACCAAAAGAAAGAATTCTGGAACTATCTTCAACATACAAAAAAAACTCAGAATCAGTGAGACGGTGAAAAGCACTGAAATAGACTGCCAACCATTACTGATCGTATATCAAGCAGGTCCCTCAAAACATCGAGGAGCATCACAGCATGGTGCTCACCACTATGACAAACTCCTGGTGGAGAAACGTCAGGACCTCCGCAAACTCAAACGGCAGGCGTCCACGTCAAAATCTTCAACAATTAAAAAAATGTACCAAGTAGAAGCAAAGAAATATGCAGGTTGGATCAAATTCTACAGAGCAATTTTATACCAACATGACTCAGAGGTGATGTTAAGGAAGGTCAACGGTAAAAACTCTAGAGAATACTGGGACCTTGTAAAAGCGGTCGACAAAGACACATGCCCATCAACAGCCAACACGGTATGCAAGGACAGATGGAACAACCACTTCAACAGCCTTCTCCAGAAGCCATCTGAAAATCCCAAGCCACGTAACCCTACAGCCCCTATTCCATGGGTCAACTTCTCCAACAAGTCGATATAGCAAGAGCGATTCAAAAACTAAAATCATCCAGAGCCCAGGCCCGGACGGGATAACGAATATCGACCTGAAAAACCACCAAGCTGTCTGGGCTTCCTTCATCAGCATCGTTTTTAAAGAAATAAGTCTAACAAAGACAATGCCCAGATCATGGACTTCTGCCACAGTTGTCCCCATCTACAAAAAGGGAGATAGATCTGATCCCACCAACTATCGCCCAATAGCTCTGCTGGACACAATAAGAAACATCTACGTTTCGTTCCTGCTAGAAAGCTTCCAACAATGGGCCAAACGGTCCACGTATGATGACCCGTTCCAAGCTGGCTTCACAAGGAACATAGGGGCAACAGTAAATATTATGCTATTGAGCATAATAAAAAGTAAATCACAAGTCCAACAAAAAAATGTCTTTATGGCCTTTGTCGATCTAACCGAAGCATTTGACAAGATCGACCGCGATCTACTATGGTCCAAACTAGACACATGGAACTGCCCTAAATAGATTCTAGAACCTATCATCGCTCTTCACACAAAAAACACGATAAGAGTGAAGCTTAATCAAAAAGGCACCCTCATCGAAGAGATCCCGACCAACCGAGGAGTGAAGCAAGGCTGCCCTCTGGCACCCGCGCTATTCACAGCCTTTCTTGGAGACTACAAAGAGAGTGCAAAGATCTGAGAACGTTCCCACCCAAAATAGGGGAGTGCCTGGTCCTAAGGCTACTTTATGCTGATGACATCATCTTGATTGACCAGACGCCGATCGGACTCCAACGCCAGCTTAACAACTTGGCTGGCTACATATAAAAAAACAACCTCGAGATCAACAAAGAAAAAACCAAAATTATGATAATCGAAAAAACTGCTACAAAAAAAAAGAATCCCACCACTGGACTATTGACAACACCAACATCGAACTTGTTAAAAAATTCAAGTACCTTGGGGTTATGATTGACAGCTCACGCAACGAGTCAAGTATGCAGACTAACCACTGGGAAAAAACTCGGAAACTCACCTCCCAGGCCAAAGCGATGGACAGAAAATTCGGACACTTCTCGCTGCTGCCAGTGATAAAATACTGCAAAGCAAAAGTGATTCCATCCTTGACACACAGAGATGAAGCTACCCCAACAATTCCATCAAGACTCTGGGCCAAACTTGAAGGACACTTCTGGCGAGAAGTGCTCCGCCTTCCAAACTCAGCATCCATGCCAGCAATAAGGAGAGAACTCTGCCTGTTAACGTTAAAAGCAGCAGTTGACCGGAGTGAAATGTCCCTCTACAGAAAAGTGACCATGCCAGACGCAGTTGCTCAATACAAGCTGATAAATCAAGAAATCCACGCAGAAGGATGCAAGATGTTATCTACTTGGGCAGCTAAGAATAAACTCCAATTGGAGCAAACAGGCTGTAATGAGGAGGACTTACACCAAAACCCAATGCGAGTTAAGAAAAAGCTAAACGAACTGGACTGGATAGAAACCCAGGACAAGGCTGTCTCAAACAAACTACTGGCCCATCTTCCAAGACAATGCAATAAACTTCGAAATTGAACAAGTGCTCAGAAACCTCCCTGACAAACGCCTGCGACAAACCTTTCTAAGGGCAAAGTTAAATCTCCTCCAAACCAACGAAATCAGAACACTCAGAGGACTTTGCACTTCGGGAAGCTGCCGACTCGGCAAGAACGCTTCCGAAACAGAATCAGTTCTACACCTTTTGATGATGTGCCCTGAAACCTCAACGCTAAGAAAAGCATACTTAAAACCTCTTCTAGAACCCTTCTCACTGACAGAAGAATCATCTTGGTGGAACCGTCTAATGAGCGGCAAGAAAACCAGCTGGACAATTGCAACGGCGAAGATCCTGGAAGCTGCCTTAAAGAAGAAAATCGTACACTGTTGTCCAGAACCACACAACCTTAAGAAGAATCCCCCCACCCCAAAAAAAGAAAAAAAAGAAACAAAGGAAAAGTAAATAAAGAGAAAGCAACCACTTTGTAAAATCAAAAATTTGATAAATACAACAAAAAAAGGATTATGGGGCCACTGGAGGACACATTGATAGTGTTGCTTGCTGGTAGGCTGGGCACCTCAGGTGTCCATTCTTTACCAAAATGGCAGACTAGCTTGCTGAAGTATATCTTTTATTTTTAAGAAACACTTGCATACAGGTGCATTATAAATGCCATATCATATCTTGTACTACGGACTGATAGATAGAGCTGACATAGAAACCTGAATGTCACAATTTCTCTAGAGAGCGTTGCTTGGATATTTGTTGTCTCGCTCTCAACCACTGGCTTTTTCCTTCTATGTTATTCATCGCAGCCACACAATAAATAAAGGGTTCGCAAAGGTTGCTCTGTTGCACCCTTGAACTTCTGCTCTCTTAGCCATGCTGTCTTCCCTACTGCTGTTGTAAGCTCGCACATGCCGCTTGAGATTCCATCTTCTTATACTGCCCTGTGCTGCGCCTGTTGTTCTGCTGCCTTGCACTTGAAAGCCTGACTTGTTGCAGACCTCTGACTCTCCTACCCCTGGAATTCCTGATTTTGCCTCGCTCTTCAATCTGTCCTTCAGTCTGAGTCTTCATCTATACTCGTGCACCCAATTCAACTCTCGTCTTCTTTAGCATCCTGCTGAGATCCTGGCTGGCTCAGAATACTTCCTTACACCTCTACCTTGTATTATCTGAACAAGTCTCCAGAAGGTTTCTTCCCTGATTGGGTTTCCTCTTGAATAGCCATCCTTTGAGCCACTTTGTGTCCGGTCGTTCAAAACACTGGTGTTTGGAAGGGACAGACCACTTATCGCCAAATTAAAAAGGGACAAGAATCGAGAATCAGTTGTTGACAGGAACATAGTTCCCGTTAGTTACCACTCACTTTGACCTCTCACTATAACGCATGTTGAAAGCACTCATGGAAGTACACATGGTCAGAAATTGGTCAGAGATTTCAACAACACAAATGTTAGTGGTCTATGAAATCAGGTGTTTATAAATGGAGGATGGATATTTCTGGCAGTGTCTTCTGCTTTCCTGAATGAGATGGGTGTTAGTAATGATTCAAAGACACAAGGACACCACAGGTATTTGAGTCAATGTATTGTGTCAATTCTGCAATGAGTGTTTTACTTTCAAGCAATGAACCCGGTGTTTACTCGAGGCTCCAGAAAATCTGTGGTGGATCCTAATCACTCTTTGGATTAGTGACATCAAACTTAGTGAGAGGTTCCAATCATAGGTTCAGATATACATTTCTAGTCCAGGATCCTGTCCTCTCTTATCAGTGCCAAAACCGTTCATTGAATCTGACAAACAGACCTGTTGTCCAAACAGACCTATTGTCCAAGTGTGCAAGGTCCAGACTCTTTAAAATGAATGCAAAACATGCATTATTTCACTGCCCGAGTGCTTAAAGTATTGATTTGGCTGCTAGTCCTTACTGTTCAATGAGGTACGGCAGGCTGAGGCTTGTTCTAGGTATGTTGGCAATGATGTTGAGGGGAGTGGGTGCAATGGTACTACGTAGTTTTGCTGAAGAAAATTACCTTGTTTTAATTTACTTCAACGACATTACTGCCATTTTCTTTTTAAATGGGCGAGGGGGGCTCCCCGCATACCTCTTTGGTCCACCACTACCACCATGATGTAGCCATGACCACCTAGGAAATCCACCTCAATCTCATCAAATAGTGAAAGGTGCTAAGGCCTTGGGCTGTTGTGGTGATGTATTTATCCCTGTCACAGATAGAAAGTGTGGATCTACTATTCTAATCCACAATAGAACGTAATGCTAAACGTTTGCCCCCAGGGACGGATCATGAGTGCAGGAGGGGCAGCCAAGTGGCAGATACATCCCAGCTGGTCTCACACATCAATGTTGCTTTAATGGAAAATTTGGATGAGCCCCTACCATTGCGAGGAGACCCGAGCCTGCCCTGGAATCCCACTTAGACCGGAGCTCACAAGTGCTATTTTCTAAATTTCAGAGCCATATGGTGCTTTGCTGAAATGCTCACATGCTTGGCCTGATGGATATTTGGAGGTCTCTGCAACCATAGGATTTAGAATATACCTTTTTTCAAACCCCAAACACAATTGTTCTAGGATTGACTATTTCTCGTCCAATAAATACCTTCTACCCATGGTTGTCCAGTTGTATCTAGGCATTATGGTGCTATTTGGTCGTGCTCTATTAAAGATGTTGTTTTATATGATATTCACAAACCCAAAAATCTATAGATGGCATCTGGGCTTCCCATTATTGGGCCTTCCACAGATACGCTCAGAGTTTTCTGATCCTTCCCTGATTTCTATTCTTTAAATTGCCGATCTGATAACTAAATGCAGACAACATGGAATGCGTAGCTGTCATTGAAAGCTCCCCGTATTCCACGTTGCCCAAGATGGATTAAGAGCAAGGGATAACAGCGGTACGCGCAAAGAAATTCCAGGAAATGCACCATGCTGCTAGTGGCTGCTAGCACCCAAACTGAGACTTAAGCTGTTTCAATGGAGTTCAGTGCATACAGGTTGATGCTGGCCCCAATGCTATTGCATGGTCTTACGTTACTGATATTAACATGTTTCTTATGAATTTGGGGACCACTTTGCCAAATATTGATTTGCTACTCAGGTACAATACCTTTAAACTATTTATCCAGTTCTTTGCCCCATTGTAAAACCCAAAAGAAATTAAGATTTAAAAAAAAAGTGTTGGCAAGCCAATACTTTTGGTTATTCTATCAGACAATGGGCCTCATTACGAGTCTGGCAGTAGCTGTACCGGTAAAACCAGCAGGCTGCCGACAGACACATGCATTTTTCCGGCGCCTGGCTTCTCGGAAACACCGGGGATTATGACCCCGGTGTTCCTGCAAGTCAGGCACCGGCAATTTTTTAATCCCTATTCGCATTGAAGCACTGGCACCGTTAATAACGGTGCCAGTACTTCCGTGAAAGTATGCGAGTGGCTGACGTCCCACCCGCCAGGTCAGACCTGTCAGGTAGGATGACAGCCGTTCGCTCACTCGGAGTGTGCCGGTCCAGGAACAACTGTGCCAGTAGGCTTACTAACACTGTTGTTACCGGACCAGCACACTCGTAATGAGGCACAATTATTTTCTGTCACGTAAGGTATTCCCATCAAATCCCCATTTGCTCATATGACTGTGAGTAATTAAATCATTGTACTTTCGGCAAACAACAGGGGTTGCTGCCATCAAAAGCTCTTGTGCTTTATCCATTGATAAGTATTGCCTGTAAGTACAAATGTACTCACCCCCTTAACAGGTATTTCAATTACATTTCGGAATGGTCACGCTTCAGTCAGGGCTTGCCATTAGAAGACCATGCAGCCAGCCCAATGCCAGGTAGAGCTGTGATATGTCGAGGCACTTGTTTCTGTGTTGGAGATTGCCACCAAATGACCACTATGCAACCCGTTGCCAGGGATTGACAATAAATGGCCAAGAACCTTATCACATTGCTAAGGATCGTCATCAAATACCAACCACACCACCACATTAGCAAGTATTCCATTAATATTCTAGGCAATAGCCCATTGGTAAGCCTTGGAATCAAAAGCACTTTTACCTGCCCTATTGCCTTCAAACAACCAGGTACTCACCCCTTTGCTAAGGACCCAAGTTAAAAGCTGAGGTACTCATCCCTTTAATAAGCATTGCCACTAAATGTTCAGGTACTCAACCAGTAGCAGGAGGGCATCAACTGCCTCTCTTTCAGCCACCAACTGACAAGATATAACTCTTGTCTCCTCAACCCCATTAGAACACGTGCAGGTATTGCTCTGGGTTGGCCCCGCCAGTCACCAACACAGGATAGTTCTTGTAGTCTCCTCTCTATGAACTTCAAGGTGAGCATAGCATTGCTGGTTGTTCTGCAGTATAGACCCACTCAAACGTCACAGAGAGAGGAAGAAGGAAAGTTTCAAGTTTTAAATTGTCGGAAATTGACAGAAATTAGCCCTCTGCTAGAACGTACTGGCATTTTAGCGTAACCAGCCATGGCAGAGGAGTGCAGTATCGCTATGGTCCAATGGGCCCACTGGCTGTCATTGCTCCTGCAGATTTTGTCAGCAGGACATGGTAGGCGGGTGAGGCCTACGGAGAATAGGATTTCTCCAGCTTGACTTCTCCATGCTCACTGTTCCTACTCCTGTGTCCTGTCTAGCTGTCTTCACAGCAGAACTATAAGGGCATATGAGATAAGGGGTGCTGCTAGCCCCCCAAACTGGAAGAGTCACACCTAGCGAACAGGATCAATGTGCCTTGTACCACTGTGGGCTGCCTTGTCTGGAATGCCCTATTTTCCCCCTCTGCCAACACACATCTGAAATGCACAGATGAATGCTTCATTTACAGTACAACTTTGGTGTGTGAGATGCTTGTGCACAGATTTCTCTTTCCATCACAATATGGAAAGAGAAGTCACACTACAAGTTTGTCCAATCGTAATGCAACACTAAGTCTGATTCACAGGCTACATTTTGTGCTGCAATGAGGGGTGGAAGCAGCATGCAAAATGGAACATGCATGTAGTGGAAAGGCACAGTAAATGACAAAAGCTGCACAGTTCATTGTATCCCATATCAGGTATATCCCTTGGTAGCATAAGCCTTGGCTCTCTGTGGGCGGTGCTAAAGAGCCAACAATAAAATGTGGTACTCCACTTAAGCAGGCTTTCAGCTACCTGATTCCCAGGGTGGCACCAGCAATTGCGTGTTCAGATGAAACCAACCCCTTAAATTTGCTTTAACAAATACTCATTCCAGCAACATTCTGTTAATAAATTGAACTGCAGCTCCAGTTGAATTCGTTTGGACTTTCTCCCTTGTACATGGGTGCAATCAGAGATATAGGGCTACAAGTCACAGCATAACAGCCAGTGTGAACCAAATGCAACCCTTTGCCCACACATTTAGGGAAAAACTAGACATAGCTGCAAAGGCATGGCATCCAAACCCAACATTTCGAACTTTAGGCTATTCTCTCTTATATTAAAGAAAAGAAAAAAAGCAATTTCCTTAACTTACCATTATGCCGCACATAACCATTTCACACCACACATCAAAATGAGCCTACAAAGCTAAGAATTGGCAACTACTCCAATTGAAATACATGAAAATATATTTCTCCTATGTGCACTTTCTCCAGCCAATAAGATCCAACTTGTCCCAGCTCTGTGCATAATTGAAAAGTGTGGAAGGTATTTCAAGATTTGCAGTCAAGTTGGCCTAATATTATTTCACATTTTGGAGTCCCATTGCCATATTGATATTCAAGTTGAAGCAAATACATTCAATCTTTTAATTGAAGTATAACGTAAACAGAAAAAGTAATTTTGTATTGAAATGTGTTACTTATTTTGCCAATTGGTACTAAAATATATGATCAATTTCTCTAATTGACATAGTTATTGTGTCAAGGTGTGCGTATGTCATGGCAATCATCTGCCTGTCAATGGGTTCTTTAACCAGAATTGGAATTTCGCCATCAGAAACAGAACAATGATTACTATCTTCTAGGACGATCAACGTGCCCAAGTATGCCCATTTGTGGTGGCCCTCATATGAACAAACTTGCTAGCGTTTCCTCATTGAAGACATGCAGATATCAATGTTTTCTGAACGATGTCTAATGAAATTCCGCCCCCCTCCACCAGAACGCCATGGCGCTTTGATAGAAAATAGATCATGGAACACAATTGAATTATATTTTACTCCACATAAATTTGACTTTCACAATTCAGGTACTGGCCATCGATGAATGGAATCAGAAAGATTGCATGGAATGTGACAGTCGACCTAAAAATTTGAGCTATGGCTTATAGTAAACATTGTGTTCTTACACTGATTGTGTGCGCTAAATGTTTCAATGTTTAGAGATGTATTTCACTGTTTTTCCATTGAATTAAGAAATATAACGACTTGGCAAATTCCCGACTATTGAAAAGTGTATGTTGTTGTCTTCTTTTTGCGAAAAGAGAGTAAACTTTCACTCTTTATGTGTGTGTGCGCGTCTGTCTTGATCTTGCAGGTTTTGGGTTAGGCAACATGATGACATTGTTGATGACATGGTACCTTTGGCTACGATGTGCACCAATGTTTTGAGAAGAGGTGGCGCATATCTGTTTGACATGTCGATGTCAACTTGAGGAGCGGGTGATCTGATTTAATGCTGCGATGGCACTTGAACTTAGGGCAATGGATCAAAGAATAAGATTATCAGAAGATGGCGGTTTCCAACCTGTGAGTTTCGCATGTGTAAATGTCTGAAAATCGAAGATGAGATATATTGGAAAACAAATTCTGATTGATCGATAAATTGTCAAAAATACATACCCTATACAGTGGCCCAACAGAATTCCTGAGATAACATCCCCTTTAAGGCGAGACAAGGCTAAATGTCTGGAGTGATTGATGTTGCGGGTATTTTGCATCACACACAAATTCTGAATCATTTCAAATTCGTATATATGCTTCAGTGTTACAAACATTTTAATGTGAGAGCGAGTGTTGAGAAAAAATAAATGAGCAACCAGCCCAAGTGAGCAGTATGATTCAAGCATAAAAGCCTTCTATCACAGGCATGACATATGTGTGAAATATAAAGTTCTTTGGGAACTCTTATGGTCCCAAAATGCTATTTGATTTTATGAAAAGCCCTACCATGAGCGAACCAGTCAGTGCCTCTTGGAAAGATTTTAAATAGAGCTATTAGACAGTTTTAGTACAATTAAATAATTCCTTTTTTAATAGCTGTTTTTGCCTAGATGACACATTATTTTGTATTTCAGACTGTCCTTCCTTCTTGCAAAGTGTTATGCTCAGGTTAGAATCACATACCTGTTTCTTCTGTGCGCACTAAGGCATTGTTAATTTATGCACCAACACTAATAATCAACAAAAGTTATAAAACTGCAAGCATTACTGTAGCCTGGTCATCTGGTCTCTTAGATGGTCTTTAGAGCATAGCCTCACATCCCTCACCTACATCGGCAGAGTTAATGAGCTCTCAGTGTGATAGTAACATTCCTGCAGGAGACACACAATGACAATGTATGCCTCCAAATACCAGGCCGGTCTACACATCAGGGATGCTTATTTCGCTGCTGCTCTCATTCTACTTTTTCCATAGACAGACCTCTCTAAGACCAACGAGAACATTATTCAAAGACTGCCTATCTGTCCCCAATTTTAAACGCTCCACCATAGGGGGTAAAAGCTTCCCAGTCAAAGCTGCCAAACTGTGGAACTCCCTCCCACCACCCCTCAGAATGGATCTACACTATCATAACTTCCGAGCTAAGGTCATCTCATGGTTGAAAACGTAAGCCCCCTATTACAGCCATCCGACTAACCCATTAAACACTTGTTTACAGTACCTATGACACCCTATTGTACTTATGTATATATTCGTGATGTTATTCACTTGTTGAATATTCTGTGTATATTTTGTTCTTTGTTGTAACCAAGTTTCGCAATCTCTTGTAAATGATGCGCACTGTTACCCGAGGGTACGATAGCGCATTACAAATAATAAACAAACAAACAAACATAGAAAGACAGAGATACTAAGTGAGACAGAGAGTCAGAGAGAGTGAGACAGGGAGAGGAAGTGCAAGGAAAGAAACAAATGAGAGCGAGGGAAAGTGTGGAGGAGTAATAGATCAGCATAGAGTAATAGATCAGCATAAGGATTAGCTGGGTACAGCTAGGTATACTTTAAATGTCTTTCTGATGTGTCCTAATGTATATTCATAGAAATTCCCAAACACACAGAGATAATGCATGTGTAATGGCCTGGGTAGTTAAAAGTAGTTCCAGGTAGTAGTTTGTAGCAAACAAACCAGACTCTTCGATGATAGAACTAGAAGTTAAATATCTCAGAGCAATAGCACGATTCATGAGGGTTTGATGCTATTTTAGGAAAGGAGTAGGAAGCGATCAGAGTAATCACCTATGATTGGGTTTTGGCACTCAGGACTGTGGTTTGTGGTGAGGCTAATATCAATGTAGAGTATGTGCATGTGTGTGTGTGTGTGTTAGTGGAGTTTTGGGTGATTTGTTGTGTTTTATGGCTAAAATGTCTAAAGCATTACAAATAAGCAAGTTGAATTTGTCCACAAATACACCGTCTTCCATGCCAATGTGTTGTATGTTTTTGTGGTTGAGTCATTTGAGGTTGTCATTTTAAGGTACTGCCCTGAAATTAGTTCTGTTGAATTTTGTCATTCTACAAATGACCAATGAAATAAAAAGAAATTACAAATGTAATTTGTCTGTGACAAGAAAGTTCAACAGGGAAGGTTCTGAATATGGGTTGAGACAGGTTGCTTTCATTAGAGGATGGCAATGTTGCACGTGTGAATACTGCCCTTGTGGATCTGCAAGTGTTACTGTTCATTGTAGGGGAATATATATAGGCTGCTTGTGGTTCTTTTAAAGATTAAATACTAGATACATGAGTAGCACAAAGTGAAAGATTGCAATCTTGCTTGTATTGGGGTTACTGTTCTGGTCGGTTGCTGCTCATTCTAAGACATTGAAGTGGTGGTGAATGATGCCACTTCAACATATTGATTCTGGGTCTCTCCTTACGGGGTGCTCTTTGCACGTTTATTTTTTTCAGAGTTTGATTCCCTTTCATTGTCTACTCCCCATTCCACGAACAACAGTCCTCCTTGAAACCTCAGCCTGGCGGAAGCCCGTTCTGGCAGATCCTTTGTGTTCCCTATGTAACAACTATCCCAACTCAGCAGCTGGTTGCCACGGCTAATTAAGCCACACACTTTAGAGCCAGTGACTCTGGATTTCCATTTTCCTCATCCTCCAGATTATGAATCTGTGTATTTCGGATTGCTGAGGTGCATCTAGCCCCCAGTGAGTGCTGAGGTCTCGATTAAGGTTGCATCTAATCCTCTCTTTTTGCAGGGGCAGCTGCTTTCTTCTTGGGATTCATATAATTCTGCTGGCCTCTGTTTTGTGCTCGTAGGATTTGTTTACACTTTTCAGATGTTGCTCAGTCTGTATCTTGTCAGTGGTTCGTGGTCACTAGTTTGGCATTCATGCTCGTTACTTACAGTAGTAAGCTTCGAATCATGTATTCATGTTTGTTTTGGTTTCTTTCACATTTGAATATCTGTACGTACTGAAAGGAACAAGTTACTTACCTGTAACTGTTGTTCTCCAGCATGGGTCAGGCATGGATTCACATGCTCATGAATATTCCCCGTCGTCAGGTTGGGAATCCTCGGTAAAGAAAAAAATCAGTTTCAGTTTTGTTTCTGAACTGTCTTTCTACTAATAACCAATCACTGGTCTCTGGGTCATACTGCCCACAGCCAATGACTGCCCTCTACCTAAGCCCCTGCTCTGGCAGCCATCTTCAGATTTGGTAGCACGTAAAGTGGCAGTAGGACCAAGACAAGAGCCGCAGAGGGGTTGGAGGGAGGGTTCGCATGTGAATCCATGCCATAGCCATGCTGGAGAACATCAGTTACAGGTAAGTAACTTGTTCCTTCTCCAGCATGGGGTCTGGCATGGATTTGCATGCTCATGAATACAGGAACACATAGCAGTACACACATGCACAACCACGGGAGGTGGCAAGGCTCAACATGAAGCATCTCTTACCTCCTCACCAGGCTCACCTTCAAGTGAACAGGTTGCGCAGCACTGCTTGGCCAACTCTGGACTCTTCCCTGGAATCCCAGTCGAAGCAGCAGAATTTTGTGAAGGTGTGCATTGACCTCCACGTAGCAGCCCTACAGATGTCCAGCAGGGGCACACCAGACAGGAACGCCGTAGTAGCAGCGATCGTTCTGGTGGAATGGGCTCTCGGAAGGCCAGGCAACGGTCAGTTTGCCAACCGGTGACAGTGCATGATGCAGCCGGAGAGCCATCTGGAAATGGAAGCTTTGGAGAGGGCCTTCCCTTGGTTCACAGGACCAAAGTTCACAAACAGCTGTGGTGTATTCCAAAAACTCTGTGCGGTCCACGTAGAACTTCAGCGCTCTAGCCACATCCAGCGAGTGCAAAGTCCTCTCAGCCGGCGACAAAGGCGATGGGAAGAAAACAGGCAACACCAAGGGCTTGTTGAGATGATTGAAGTCCGACGGCACCTTGGGCTTGAAGGAGGGGTGCGTCCTCAGCACTACCCTCGTCTCGTGGAATGTCACGTACGGGGGCTTACAGGAGAGGGCTTGGATCTCTCCCACTCGTCGTGGGGAGGTGATGGCAGTAAGAAAGGCCATCTTCCACGATAGAAATTTCAGCGGTGCCGAATGCAAAGGCTCTAATGGCGGACCCATGAGCCTGGTCAGCACCATGTTGAGCTCCCACGCTGGGCTGGAGCCTTCACCAGCAGAAACGAGCGGAACAATCCTTTCATGAACTCCTTCATTAGGTTGTGGGACCACAGCGACGACTGCTCCAGAGTTCTGGTGTAGCGGAAGATAGCCGCCAGATGAATTTTGATGGATGCATGCGCCAGCCCCTCCTTGGCCAGCGACAGCAAGTATGGCAGCACTTCAGGGGATGTAATCCGTAGAGGATTTATCTTCTGTGCGCGGCACCAGACAGAGAACCTCTTCCATTTATGTCCATAGCATTTAAGAGACGAGGAAGCCCTGGCCTTGGCAAGTACCTCCTTGCATTCCGCCGGGATATCGTAGCCTCCAAACTCTAGTGCTGCAGGAGCCAGACCCGCAGGTTCAGCGATCCTGGGTCGTGATGCAGGCTCACTCCTCCTTCCCTGGCGAGAAGATCCATGTCCATCGACAGCTTGACTGGAGGGGACGCTGACATGTCCAGAAGGTCTGGGAACCATATCTGTCTCAGCCACGCCCGTGCAATGAGGATCATCCTGCACCGGGACCGTCTGAGTTGACTGATGAGTCGCAGAAGCAATGGCAACAGTGGGAATGCATAGAGGAACAGGCCGTCCCAAGGAAAGGAGAATGTGTCCCCCAAGCTCCCCGGCTGGGGAAACCTGCTGGCGAACTCCCGGCACTTGGTGTTCGCCACCTTCACGAACAGATCGATCTGGGATTGCCCCATTGTCGGAACAGGAGATCTACCTGATCTTGCCGAAGCTCCCACTCGTGGCAAGAGTGCAGCTCCCTGCTGAGTGAGTTGGCAATGGTGTTCTTTACTCCTGCCAGGTGAAAGGGTAGCAGGAACATCCGTTGGGCAACATCCCAGTGCCACAGATCTTGCGCTTCCTTTGTAGAGAGCCAGGGATCTGGTGCCCCCCTGCTTCCGTATGTAGAACATCATGGTAGTGTTGTTGGTGAAGACCAGTACCACCTTGCCATTGAGGGACGGAAGGAAGGACCTGAGAGCCCAGAATGCGGCCCGGAGCTCTAGGACGTTGATGTGCAGCTCCCTCTCCTCCGGGAGCCAAAGGCCTCTTGCGTGGAGATCTCCAGTGTGCACGCCCCATCCCTCCAGGGAGGTGTCCGTCATCACCGTTTCCTGATGCGCTGGGGTCTGGAAGTCCATGCCCACCGCGAGATGCACGTGGGTTCCCCACCACAGGATCGCTTGTTGGAAAGTCCCCTTGAGGGTGATCTTGTCCTCGAAGCTTCCCACCACTTGTATCCAATGGGCGTCGAGGAACTCCTGCAGCAGCCGCATCCGCAACCTGCACAGCCGCACAAGGTAGATGCATGACGACATCATGCCGAGCAGGGACTTGATGGACCTCACCCTGGCAACTTCCATGGTCAACAGCTGTTGGACCTTGCCCAGGAAGGCCTTTATCCTCTCCTCCGACGGTGAAGCCAGCCGCGCCACTGTGTTGAGCCTGGCTCCCAGGAACAGAGCGTTCTGCGATAGCACCAAGCAGGACTTTGAATAGTTTATCGAGAACCCAAGTTCCGTGAGCAGGCAGACGGTCCTCGCCGTTTGGTCGACGGTGAGTTCCCTTGACTTCGCTCGGATGAGCCAATCGTCCAGGTAGAGGTAGACGTGGATCCCCTGCAGGCGCAGCCACGCTGCCACCGGCGCCAGGCACTTAGTGAAGGCCCTTGGTGCCGACTTCAAACCGAAGGACAGTGCCTTGAAATGATAGTGCTGCCCTTGGACCACGAAGCACCGACATTTTCGATGTCCCTTGCGTATGGGGATGTGGAAGTATGCATCCTCCAGGTCCAGTGGCCTGGCGATCAATGGCGTGAAACAAGCCAATTTTGTCGGGAGGGGAAGACCGGGGAGGGGCAACAGGAGATCTGTTCCGTTGACGCAGCTGTCGTCCATTCCCGCTGTCTTTGTCCCCATCTCGTCCCTTGGTGGAGGGGATGGACGTGAAGGATGGAAGGGTGGGGAAGGATGGATCTGCCTTCGCTTGGATGGTGGGCTCTTCAACGGTCCAGGCGCTGCTGGGTCATCTGTCGGTGGCAAGGGCAACCTTGTCCTTATTTCTGTGCACAGCGTGTGCAAGGCTAACAAGATGTCCTCTGACCTGTCCGCCGGTGGAGGCGGCGGTTGTGATGTAGCATTGGCAGCGGTGTAGAGTTCTCTGGCTGTTTGTTGATCTGCCATTCCTCGCGGTCTCCCCGTCGCTTTCCACGTCTGCCTCGTCGGGGTCCTTCCCCTAGGACTTGACCTCGGGGAATCGCTTGTCAAGAACCGTCTTGAGTCCTGAAAGCTCATCCTCGGAGGAGATATCTGAGTCTGGTAGGACTAATGTGCCGCCCTTTTCTCACCCAGGGGCTTCATGGGGGTCTTATCGATGGGCGTGAAAGACGATTCCCTCCGGCTGGGCAAGGAAACTCTAGGCTTGAGGGTCGTTTCCACTGGGGCCGCCTCTGCGGTCTTCGCCAGGGACGCCACCACTCCCTCAATCAAAATGTTTTGGGAGAAAAAAAAACCAACAAAGAAAATGCCCGCCGGGAAAGGGAAAACAGAGTCGGTCTTCCCTTTCCATGGGGGCCATAGGGAGTGGACGCGCTGGAAACAGAAGCGTTTCCAGCGCATCCGCTCCCAAAAAAAAAGAAGGTAAGTGTGGTAGGGAGGGCAGAAGGGAGGGAAGAAAAAAATAAATAAATAAAAAACGTACCTGGGTCCCTGGCGGGGGACGATGGAAGCCTCCGAGTGTCCACACGGCAGGAGACTGCCATCGTCTCCCACCGGGGACCAAGGGATAGAAGGTAAGTGGGGTGGGTACGGGAGAGAGGTGGGAGGACGAAGTAAAGGGGTGGGGAAAAAAAGCCTTACTTCAGTCCCGAGCAGGGGGTGAAGGTAGCCTCTCAGCCATGGGGAGGCTCGGAGCGGGGATGGCCCCGCTTCGAGCATCCTCATTGGCTGAGGGGCTGCCACACCCCCCACCGGGGACAAAGGCCTTGGAATCCCGACAGAGGGAAGGGCCAATCAGAATGGCTCTTTCATTCTGATTGCGCTTTCGCCGGGTACTAATAAGATTTAAATCTATGTTTGAATGTGTTTTGGTTGCCATGGGTCATCACCTTTCCAGTATTATGAACTCTGTTGTTTGTGTCCGAATCAATTGCGGCAACCGTTTGCACAGTGGGGGTACCTACTGCATTGGGAACAAAATGAAGTTTTCGAGGACACTTGGTATGGATGTGCTAATCCTTACCAAAACGAATGCTTTGCAAGTAATAATCTTGGGATGTCTTTTAGAGCAGTATCGAGGCATGTATATTATCTTTTTTAAGTTAGAGTTTAAGGATTCATAATTAAACCTTCAATCTTTTTTAAGATAGATATGGTTATTGGTATTTCTTAGCCAAGATTGAGAGCTAGAGAACTCGATCTGTTTACCAATGGTGTTTAGTGGTAACTTATACTTTAGATTGTATTTACAGACTTCTTTTATGAAAATAAATCATTTAAAAACATAACACTATTACAAATCTCATTTGAAAAGGTTCTTAATTAAGCCGTATTGACTGGGGACGTGTCATCGTGGGATAATATCTCAAGGAAAGAAAAGGGTTGATTGGCTGCAGGTGTGTATTGTCCTTAAGTGCTTCCCGCCAATCGACACGTTTCTTAAAACATATTGGGGGCCATTATGAGTTGGGCGGTAAGGGATACCGGGCATTGGTAGGGAGACCTGTACCGGTAATCCCTTACTGCCCAATTCTGAGGTCCCTTAGCGGGAGCCGTAAAGGACGTGTGGTCTTATTAGCGCCTTCCCCATTCCCATTGAGCCCTATAGGGACTCAATGGGAATGGGGAATGGTTGGTTGAATGGGGATTTACCGGGTCCGCACAGGTCGGAATGTCCCGGTAAGTCCCCATTCAACCAGACCAGTGCCCGACCCGGTATTGGAGGCAGCCATGGAGCAAATAGCGCCATGGCTACCTCCAATCTCAGAATGAGGGCCATTGTTGCATGTTTTCCCCAAAACTCCATCTGCTCTTATGCTGATTCTTACTTATTTATTTTGAAATTGGAAAAACTCAGTGTGCCAGAAAATAAAAAAATAAAAAGTAAAATGCATGTTCGTTATGTTATAGCCAAAATGTATAGAAACAAATATTAATTAGAATGCATATTCAAAATGTGTTTAAATCTCATTGTGTGATGTAAATCTCAGAGTACTGAAGTGGGAGAATGGGAGAAAAAGCTCCCCACAATCTCCTCGCGACCATGGCCTAGAGGATCGCGGCCCAGGCATCCACCACGAGATGAGTTCGCCTATCTACCAGATGACAAAATACCCTGGTTCAAGAACATAAGGATATGCCCACCAGCCTGTCCCACTCAAGCCGACACCTGCGGCATGGATGAACTCGACTAAGACATTAACAACGAGCTCCCACATCGTTAAAGATGCCACAATGACCTGGCCAACTGCCAAGAACACACGTGCCACCATGCACACTGGTCACTCACGCACTAGCCTACACGAAGAATATATTCAGTGCTATGACGCAGGTGCCGGATACACCCACTGACGGGCATCTTTATTATTTTTCACATAGGCCCCTTTGTAGTAATGCAGAAACGCAAGACGCCTGAAGCACTTGCGTACACGCTTGCTGATGCTTCTCCCACCTCTCGCATCGTGATGAGAACATAATGAAGACATAATATTGCTTATGAGGCCATGTCAAACCGCAACATAGGTGCCGTGCATTATGCATCCCCACCCATGAACTAGACCCAAGTATGCCGCAAGCAAGAACCGCCATGAACACTGCATGACCAAGAGTACAAGTGCTGCTCACGCAGAACGAGCCCAGCGAGAGCTCATAGCCAAGGGCGCGATGTTGCAACTCGTATGCTACCAGCCGGTGCCAAGGTCACACCTGTAAGCAAAGCCAAGCACACAGAAGCAAAATACACTTTAAATGTGCAGAATTCCACCCCAGCTATGGTCTCTCCACACGTGACCAAGCCGACCTGACAAGGTGCCAGACCCACGAGAAAGAAGTCGCCTGGGTCCCACGTCTGGGACACAGGCTGCAACAGTGAAATGACAAAATGGACACCTACGGCGATGGGAATGGCCTGCTCTCAGGCCTATGAGCAAACCCGCACATTGTCTGCACAAACACATAGTTACACATTGTTGCTAGTGACAGGTACACCGCGAGCTGGGAACAACGATGGTCCCAGACTTGGGGGCTCGCGGGAGTACCAATCAGAACATGATTTCACTCATCACTGAAGCCACTAACATTAGCCAATCATTAGGGGTCTTTGTGTAACAATTTTCAAGTATCTAATAGAAGGGACAGCCCAAGTATACCACCTGACTCATCCTTAACCACTAATATGGTTCTCTATATGTATACTATACTAACCCTTCCACTCGAGGAACCAATCCGAAGTGGTGATAGGTTTTTTCGCTAACTTTCCCAGGTGACGCAAGCAGCGTGTCATACTGCGGTAAAAAGGGCCTGCGAGCCCCACGAATTTTGAGAGTCTGGACGGACGCGTACGATCCTAAACCCATCCCTGCCGTTGTTATAATAAACAGCAGAACCGCCTTGCTCCTTGTGTGTGTCTCATACTCATTTTTGGGAAGCACAGGAGGAGTTGGGGCCTCCCAACCCGGTGGTCCGCGGACAGCTCAGCCGACCCCGGGATAACCACCCCGACAAGTTGGACGCACTGCTGAGATCTGTTTAAGATCTACCCTTTCAGTTTTATTTTTCCAAGGCCTCACTTTGCGAGGAGGCCTGGGGGCGCGGCCCCCTCTGCCGCTGCCCCCTTTTTGAGGACTAGAGGACCATCGCGGAACTGCAAGAAGACCGGACAGCGCAATCCGGATATTGGCCCTCGGGAGCCGGTTAAGAAGTATCCCCCCACGGTTGGCGAGTGTCCAGACGTGATCCAGACGAGGGGAGGTGGCGAGCCGCTTGGAGGGGTGCAGGCAGTCGAGCGGCCCGCATCAAGAGAACATGGTGAGTATGTCACACCCAACAAGCAATGTGAGATTGTGAGGGTGGGGGGAGGAGTTGCAATAAGGGCAGCGGGAGGTGTTACTAAGGTGTGCGGCAAAGATTTGATCAATCAGTGTTGACGGAGAAGTGAGTGTAACGGGACAGGCACGAGAGCCGTCCGCTACCACGTCACGGAAGAAGGGTGGGTGGAGCCAGAAGTTGCTCGTAGAAACTGATTGGCCTAGGTAGTGGCCACCTATAAAGGGTGTGTGCGTGTGTGGCTTTCCTACGAATTGGTGTTTTCGATCAATGAGTAGATGAGGATCCCTATTGATCGAGCAGTGAAACTCGATAGATAGATGACGTTTTCCTGTAGGAGGTAGCTAGATTGTTGCCAAGTACGGAAGATAATTGGCTGGTTAAGCCCTCCTGACGAGGGGCGTGTCACACGCGAAGCGACGCAGCATGCGCAGTCCGATTATACGAGTGTATTGTTGGTTACCTTGTTCTGGGCGTAACAAGAGGACAGCTGTGGGGATAACGGGGACAAGCAGTTAAAACTTATTGCGCGCTCTCTTGAAGTGTAAAAGATCTTACCGGTAGTTGTAGATGACATCAACTGTAGGGCCTTCATAGGACTCCTTGACCACACAGTGTTGTTGAAGGGTGGTGGGGAAGTAAACAGAGGACAGGGGTAGTGAAACGGAGGTGGGGGCAGAAGGAGGGGTGCGCACGGAGACCACCGGCCAGCCCAAATACGAGATAGGTGGAAAGGGGGAAGTGACCGCGCACGGAGAATGCCGGCCACGCTGAGTGAGGTGGAAGGAGGAGGGGAGGAGACAAAGTGGAACGGCTGTATAAGCACGTCACACAGGGCACGCAGCCGCAGAGGGCTTTGTGCGCCATGGCCACAGGGGGCCGTAACGGTATTAAGGGAGAAAACAAACACAGGAAAATACTGTATATTTGCAATTGTTATATTTGGCTGTTTTTCTTTTAGCGGACGGTCGAAAGTCCCCAAACTACGGGCCAGGTAACGACAACTGTACTGAAGGGAGCTAAAAACACAGTGTAACCATGTCATAAGGGTTAGAATTGGGAGGGTGGGGGAATACCCTGACTACCCCCCTCCAGCATATTTGTAAAACACTATCACCCCATAGGGGAAAACTGATCAAATACAGCATAGAATGGACACAAGGGACAGACAACAAAATGACGACACCCTGGCCGCCTAACAGCAGTTTCGACCCGTACGTCCAACACTCACTACTGACACACATACATAACACGTACAAAGGGAAGAAGTTGGCGCATCACGTGGAGGTGTTTAACTTATGGAGGATGTTCCCAGGGGTCCCGACCAGGACCAACCGGGATGTTCACTGTGGAAGTGACGGCAGAAGTAAAGTGGAGCGAGGAAACGAAGGAGGGGAAGAACATTAAGGAGGAAGAGGGAAACGGGGAAAGGGAGATTGGTAGCGCACAGTGCGCGGGAAGAGACAGAAAGGGCGACGAAAAGCCTGGCACCGTAAGTGAAGTAGAAGTAAAGAAGGAAGGGACCGACGACATGCCCCTAGCGAAAGTAGTGAAGAAGGAGAAAGGGGGGTTATATCCTGTGACGGAACTACGAGAAGCAGCAAGGCAACAACTAACAGCAGCTGAGGGATATTCGAACCCCATGTGCAGCCCACCACCGTATACAGCCACAGGTAGCTACCCGGTTGGGAGGAGGTGACAAGCACGGTAGGCCCAACTTGTACGAAGGTGCGTGCAAGGGAAGAGGAGAACAGCGAAGAACACATCCCAAATATAGGACACAACGAGTGGGTAGCAGCGCAGGTGTTGTTAAAACTGCGAGGGACATTAACGGGAGAAGAAAAGGAGGTAGTACAGAGAATGAACAAGGGCGACGAGGGTAGCACTGGAATAAGAGGGGAGGAAGGTAACACGAGAGAAGGGGAACTGTCACAAGAAGAGGAGGAGATGTTGGAGGAACGATTGGCCGAATTAAGGAATGAGCGAAATGCGCTGATCAAACAGCTCGAGAAAGAGGAACGAGGAAGAAGGAGGGAAAGGAAGGAAGTAGGGATGAGTTAGAAAGAATGAAGGAGCAAACTGAAGAAAGGAAGAGGGAAGCTGAGAGAATGAAGGCGATAGCAGAAAGGGTATCGAGAGCAGCACAGCGTGACAGGAAAAGAGAGGAAGAAGAAAAAGAAAAGGAAATGGAACTATGGAAGAAGAAAATACTCTCTGAGAGCACCAGGAAATACGAAGAAGGTAGAGTAATAGAAAGTATATTAGAAAGGGAGAGAGAGAAATGGGAAAGGAGGAGAGAGGAAGAAAGGATATTAGAGAAGGTAAGTAATGAGGTGATGGAGGAATTGAAAAAGAAAAGAGAGGAGATAGGTGGTGAAATAGTGGAGAAGAGGGAAGAGGAAAGAAGAGAGAGGAAAGGGGGGAGTGGGGTAAGAAAATATGAGAGCTCATAGCCAAGGGCGCGATGTTGCAACTCGTATGCTAGCAGACGGCGCCAAGGTCACACCTGTAAGCAAAGCCAAGCACACAGAAGCAAAATACAACTTTAAATGTGCAGAATTCCGCCCCAGCTACGGTCTCTGCACATGTGACCAAGCCGACCTGACAAGGTGCCAGACCCACGAGAAAGAAGTCGCCTGGGTCCCACGTCTGGGACACAGGCTGCAACAGTGAAATGACAAAATGGACACCTACGGCGATGGGAATGGCCTGCTCTCAGGCCTATGAGCAAACCCGCACATTGTCTGCACAAACACATAGTTACACATTGTTGCTAGTGACAGGTACACCGCGAGCTGGGAACGACGATGGTCTCAGACTTGGGGGCTCGCGGGAAGACCAATCAGGACATGATTTCACTCATCACTGACGCCACTAACATTAGCCAATCATTAGGGGTCTTCGTGTAACAATTTTCAAGTATCTAATAGAAGGGACAGCCCAAGTATACCACCTGACTCATCCTTAACCACTAATGTGGTTCACTATATGTATACTATACTAACCCTACCACTCGAGGAACCAATCCAAAGTGGTAATAGGTTTTTTCGCTAACTTTCCCAGGTGACGCAAGTAGCGCGTCATACTGCGGTAAAAAGGGCCTGCGAGCCCCACGAATTTGTAGAGTCTGGACGGACGCGTACGATCTTAGACCCATTCCTGCCGTTGTTATAATAAGTAGCAGGACCGCCTTGCTCCTTGTGTGTGTCTCATACTCATTTTTGGGAAGCACGGGAGGAGTTGGGGCCTCGCAGCCCAGAGGTCCGAGGACGGCTCAGCCGATCCCGGGATAACCACCCCGACAGTATGATAATAATCAAAACTGATAATGAAACGTAGAATATTCTAATGAACAGTTCTTTATATTGGTATTCGTCATTGCCTGGAGAAATGCCCTTAGTTTATCAGTTCTTATTGCTTAGTTTCTCTCGTTGAAAAAAAAACTGTTCTCTTAGCGTCTTCATTGTTATCCTTTCACTCATCCTTACACTAGATTAGGTTCTCGATGATAGGGTCTTCAATATTATAGTAAACTGTACTGATGCTATTGTATTCATAGCATGTTGGCTGGTGGGCATTTAGCGACCAGTGCCAGCACAGAGAGTAAGTGAAGGTAGATCCGGCCAGAGACACATGTAGGGGAGTTAACAGAAGGTAAAAGCTAATGTTAATGAGCCAGAGTGGGTAGTTTTCAGGTATAAAAGTTACGCATGCAGAAGGTGCAGGAGAGACAGTGTTAGGCCGCCACACGCTCAACTTGATGAATATTATGGCCAAGCACTGTGCAGTAGAAGGGGGAGCGATGGGTAGCTGGAGGCCAGTATGACGCAGCTCTGAGGTGGGCAGGCAGCGGGGGGGTGGATCTGCGGTCTCAGTAGATAGAGTAGGGAGCTGCTACAAGTATGGGGGGGATACTTATGCACCAGGCGGCAGCGCTTACCTGTTTTTAGTATTCTCTCTTTAGCACCCTAACAAGTGAAACTCCAAGTTCCACAATGCACCTGGGCTGAACAGACAAGATCCGTCCTGGAAGAGAGGAACAGGCTGCTACTAAAATGGGAATGCAGTAGACTTCCGCTTCAGAATAATAGGGTATATACACCTACCCCACAAACCACAGCCTTGTAAAGGCAGGCAGCATCAGAGGTGCTAGAACCAGAATGCCCAGCATTAGAGGAGACCAGAAATCCGTCCCCACCCCAAAACATTCTGGTGGGCCAACAGACCACAGAGAAGGGTGTTGCAGCTGGAGGAAGCCTTGGAAAACACTTTGGAGTGTTGACAGATAGAGGATGTCAGGTGTTGTGGGTGAGAAAGGGATACCAATTGGGTGTGGTTAATGGAGTGGTTGAAGGTAGTTCTGGAGGGGGAATAAGAGGCAGTGTGAGAGTAGAAGAGGCAAGTGATAGACAGGTGGGTAAAGGAGAGCCTAAGGAAGGGTAGTGTTGGACGTTGTGAGATTCGGGGGGAAGCAGATAGGATCAGAAGGGAGTTAGTGGGTGGAGACAGGAGACGGGAGAGAGAGGGACCAAACTAGGATAGGGAGTGCAGTGAGAAGGGAGAGACCAGAAGATATCAGCTTGTGGGGGGCACAGGAGAGGGGGAGAGTTCAGTAGGACCAGGGAGCGCAGTATGGGGAGAGGGGGGTGATTGGTTGGAGGGTGAATATAGGAGAAAGAGATGAGAGTGGCAAGACCCAAAGACAGAGTGTTCAGAGGGAGCAATAGAGAGCAAGAGTAGATAGAGGGGAGGCTGGAAAAGTTGAGTGAGGAAAGGGTTAAGAGATGGCCATTGAGGGAATGATGCCATGACAAATAGACTGCCACTGTTTTCCGAAGAAAGTCCCTGTGGCTCTCAGAGAGAGAAGGTCTCAGCTTTAATTTTCTTCTTAGGTATAGGGATAGATATATGAACAGATAGTAAATGTATAGGTATATATACCTAGATAGGTATAGCACCAGATAGTAAATGTACCCTGACTCTGGCATCATTAACACTGCAGTACTTCTAATGGTAGTAGGGAGACTGGATAAAAAGGTGGGAACCCCCTGAATTGTTGAGGAAATGGATATTGGGATCCCACATTGAGCCCCATATTGCATGCATTTGGAAAACCTATCTATTTACATTAAAGACTGGAAAACGTATTCATGTTGTCTTGTGACTCATTGAGCACTTTGTCACATTAGCCCCTGCCCCCACCGTGGTTGCCCTTATTTACCTTTCCATTCCCTTGCAGGCAAACGTCTGCATGCCCCTGGACGGGGCATGCCAGTCTTCGGACAAGCCTTTGCACTAGTGCAGGATAACAATCTCTTACTATCACATAATACAACATAACACCAAATAGCATAATGCAAAACAGATACAAACTATCTATCACATGTCCAATCACAACCTACTCCGAAAAATCATAAACACGATCACAATATAACTACACACAGAACTCAAAGATAGGCATAATACGTACCATCACAACCCTACCCTTCTTTCTTGCACCAACACACCCATCATAAGGAGGGATGGACTGGGAACCAAAAGAATCCCTAGAAATAATGTTTAAGGGGGCCCCAAATTACACATTTTCAACAAGCCCAACCCTTTTCCTATGAGAACATTTGGAAACAAAACAGGTTAGCACACAAAAGAGGCCCGGTGTGCAGGGCCTACCAGGAAATCTCCAGAGTTCCCTATAGGCCAGTCCACTCCTGTACCATAAATCAAACACATCCATACTCGTACCCAAAGCCCGAACATACAAAGCACAAGTCACATTTGGCCCCTTTTCCCTAACACACCATATGTAGAAACAGCTTTATTAGCCCGTTTTCACTTTTAGTGTTCTTTCATGGTTGTAGCTGATAGATCAGATGCGCTCACAAGTCTGTCTCCCCGTGGACTGTTCCTCAAGGATCAGCAACAGAGAGGAGGGGTCATGTGTACCACATGGACAGGATTCTGCTCCCGATGTTCATTTATCTGGGTTAGTATCAGACATGCACTAGCAGTCTTCTTCCCAGTTTTATCAAACTGCCTGGTGCCGTGCAAATCATGTCGGAAGATGCACAACAAGTCATTGCTCCGTCCTTTGTTTGGGCATCATCCCTTTGTCTTTCAGTGTCCCTTGCAGCCTGATCGCATTTGACTGCATACATTTCATCATGCAATGCATGTCTGATCATGTGCACATACTTGCCACGGGTGCACTGGGAACCTAAAGAGGCTCTGGAAATAATGTTCAAAGTGGCCCCATTTTGCCCATTTTCAGCAAGCTCAACCCTTTTCCTATGGGAACATTTGGAAATACCACACAAAAGAGGCCCGAGTAAAGAGGCCTACCTGGAAATCTCCAGAGGTTCCTACAGGTCAGTCCACCCCTGGCGGCCACTTCCTGGAGCTGCAATGCATGAGGGACTGACATATGTGCTCATATAAATGCATATTCTTGGGCATTGGTAATGCTTTGTTTTCAGTGGTATATCACAGCAGGACTATGGCTGTTGAGCCACCTCATGGTTGGTTGGTTATTGAACACTAGGGTGTAGACTATCCTTTAGCTCTCCAGTTACAGATGGTTGCACAGCATCCAGTGTCTCAGTTGTTGGAGACCACATACTGGATGTCCCCAGGCTGCAGGAGCCCAGGACCTCTTTGGGTGCAGGAATGACTGTGGTGAGGCATCCGTTAGAGCCCGCAGGAAGGGAGGGCAGTGAATGGGGGTCACAGCGATGGACAGTTGCCGATGCAATTCCTGAATCTGATCTGCCACCTGGACCGGGAGGTCGAGAGTGCTGCAGCACAGGTTTACGGAACTGCAATAAGGCTCGAGGAGCTGCATTGCTGGCTGACAGAGCTGCAGTGCTGGCTTGTGGTGCAGTGCAGTGCAGAAAGCAGAGGCTGCAGTTCTCCCTGGAGATGCGCTAATTATTGCTGGAGCAGCTGTATAATTTGGGTCTGCCAGCCATCTCCATGAAGCCTATCCCATATTAGCCCAGCTGAGCTCATCATCCTCCACAACTTCCCCATTGAACCTGTGACGACGCTTGGGGCATGCATATGCCCATATCATATTGCATAGGGGGCCTATATGATGCAATGTCACTAGCAAAGACATAGCCATGCTTTGAGTACAGGGTTATAGGGAAGCCTGGACATATAGTGTCTGCCGCATGGTGTTGTGCAAGCACCATGTGCAGCATCAGTGCAAAATACACTTTTCAGTTCGAACCATCTGTGCAGTCACTCTTCGTCATGGGTATCTGCTCTTGTCCAGGTGTCGTTGGATGAAAAGTTCCACATGTTCATGATGCCAGTTATGGGGTAGCTCATCTCCTCCTTGGTATGGAAAACTGACTGTGGAATGGTGCCACATTCTGTAGATATAGGGTACCTATATTGCCCCCAATGTTAGCATTCTCTATCATGTTGTGTATGTTTTCCATATGTGTAACATGCATTACCTAAGTTTGAATCTGGGTAAGGAGAACTCAGCCTTTCATGCTTCTGAAGTTGATGAAATTAGTTGAAAGAGGGAACTGTAAGATTGATTGCATGCTAGATGAGCGGAGCCAGTGACAGGTCAAGCATGACTGGGTCTGCTTTTCGTCATTCACAGATTGAGTATTGTTGAGGTGTATACAATTACAATACTGGGAATTCATATTGACCCTCCCTCTGCGTAGACCTCTGAAAGGCGTATAGGATTGGAGAAGTCAGTCATGAATTAGGGGTGCCTGAAGTTTCATCTTGCTGAGTTTGCTTCCATTAGCACTACTGAGGATATTTACAACAAGCACTGACAATGCCAATCATTCTGGCGTTTATTGCTGTGATTTGCATTTTGCATTTATAGGTACCAGGGTGCAAGGAGGTGGGTGCAAAGTGTGAAAGGAGTCTGTGATAAGGGGTGTGGGTGTGTAAGAGAATGCAAAGGAAGGAGAATTGAGCTAGGGAGGAAACGATTGAGGGAGCCATTGATGATGAGCAAGACCAAATATGAGTGGGAGAGGTTGAGAGTGAGAGTGTAAGAAATAAAGCAAGTGTGTGAGAGGAAGGATGAGATGGGGTAGAGAGTGGGGGTGGGGTGGGTGAGTGGGTTGTACAGACAGTGGGGATAGGGTGGATGTTTGGGGAAAAAGTTGAAGTGGGGTGGGTGAGGGTAGAGATCGAGGGTATGGTGAGTGAGTATACAAAGAGTGGAGCTAGGGTCGGGTAGAGAGAATGTGGTAGGGTAGAGATAATGAGAGATGGTTGGGTGAGGGTAGCGAGAATGGTTTGTTTCATACTGCAAACACTGCCATATACAGAGAGGCTGCACATGTCTAGAAAAATCAAACACTTTCATCCCGCTCCAAGTCCAACACGTTTCCTGCATTTCTTTGGGCATATACAATGGATCCCAGCTGTCAAAGTTCACTATAGTACATAATAAACACTGAATCTATAAACCGTTTGGTATTGACAAAAATTAGATTAGGCAAAATATTTTTGTACGGATACATTGTTCAAAAACCTCTGCATTGTTCACAAGGCCTCTGGGGCCTGGGACCTCAATACCTTCAACTCTCTCTTCCTAAATATCTTCCTCCTCCAGCTCTTCGCTCATCCGCCTCCAACTCCCTCAGGTTCAGTCGCTGCTCCAAGTAGCAAGTAGGTGGTAGATCTCTTTCTTCGGCTGGGGCCTCCCTCTGGAACAGCCTCCCTGCCTCTCAAGAAACTTGAGGAGAAACATCTGCGGTTCGAGAAGCACCTCAAGACCTACCTCTTTGCTTCTGCTTTCTCTCCTCCTCTCCCCTGCTGATCTCCTGGCTGAATCTGATACTGCACTGGTTACCTGGCTACTCTCTGAACTTGGGCCCAGGTCACCTCCCTGCCAGTTACTCACCTGCACTGCCCCCCGGGCAACCCTCGCACTTGGGGACTGCTTCTGTATCCCTACAGTCCCTCCTAGCACTTTAACCCTGTGTCTGCACTTATCCTTGCGCTTGCTACCAGCTGGCTGCACTTCTATTTATTTATTGTCTTTATTTATTTTATTGTTATCCTATGGACTGCACTGCCCCCTCCCCTGCACTTGCGCCATCTCAATGTCACCTGGCCAAGTAGGATCGTTGTCTGTCTTCCCTGTTTTCCCTGCCTTGCCTCGTCGTGCCTTGAAACACTTGTGTATATGTGCGTTATAAATGCCTTATCATATCATATCATTGAAGGGGTAATCTTGTAAATTCGGCCGCTCTACCACACAGACTAGTGATATCTGATAAGTTTAGCACTATCAGGTTGTGTAAATGTAACTAATTTTCAAGGGCGAATGCCAGGACCTTGATCCCTGCGCCAGTTTTGACCATACTATAGTGGCAAGAGCAGCAGAACCTCACAACAGAACCCAAACCTGGGAACATCCATGCAATGTACACTGGAGCATGCATTAGGCTTCAATGCCCTCTTAAACCTATATATAATTGTGTTGGATGCAAAAAAATATTGGTGATGTCGCTATATTGAACTGCTATTTACACTTTGTGATACAAAGTTATGCGCCGGAAACAGCGTAGGATCCTCGGCTGCAAACCAGGACCTCCATTTCCCTATGTACCCAGCAAGTGCAGTGCCACCTGGCCAGCTTTTTAGGTTTCCTGCTTTTTGGTAAAATGACCACACTCAATCCATAGTCCATGATAAGGGATCATGGGAGTTGCAGTCCAAAACATCCAGAGAGCCCCATGTTGCAGGACCCTGAGTAAATGCAACTCTCCTCCGATGGGTTAGGCAGCATGGGTTAGGTACTGTGAGAGATTCCAACCGTCAACCTTGTAAAATTCCCAGAAGACGGGCTCTAGAAAAGTCAGTGGAAAATGTACATTTTGTCTGAGCCAGTAAAAGTCAACTTCATCGATGAGCGCTGATGTATTCCTACGTTCATGCATCTCCGCACTACCTGTACTGCATCTAATTTCGGAGGAGTGCTTGCTTGGCTGGTGCAGTTTATCCTAACCTTTGTAATCATAACTCATCACTGACAAGAAAGCCTTTACCCCTCTGTGCTTCTGTCACTGCAAACACTGAGCTCTTTGAAGCTGCCATAGTGCCTCCGAACCCCTCCATGAGTGAGTACGTAGAAGTACAAACAATGGGCCGGATGCCTCGTGTGGCAGGGGCTTCCTCTGTGCCATGCACAGTCTGCACTTTGTTTCTCTGGGCGAGGACACAGCATTTAAATAACTGCAGTTTGGGTGCGCTGCGAGGGAGGAAGGGCTGAATCCGGCAGATGGAAGCAGGCTGTGCACTTGTCCTGGCAGATAGCAGTCCGGCAATGCAGGGGTCAGAGGGTTTCCATGAAGTCCAAGAGTAAACATGGAGTATTTGCTTTCACTGAGCCTTGCATAACATGAGCAGAAAGATAAGTGTTTACAGGTACCGAAGGTGGAGTTCCAACCCCTGGGATGCTCAGCTGAGTGCTGCAGGCTCCGATGCGGTCAAAGGAGCCGGCTCAGCTGCGCCAGGCTGCAAATGGCCACAGCTTCGGCTGGAAAACAAATCACTCTGTGGCAGACTTTAAACATAGTCCGCCAGGAGTTTTAAGTAGAAAAAAGCATTGGTGCATAGAAATGAAAATAATAACGGGCATATAGTTACTGCACTATTTTTGTTCCTACTTCGGTAGCACGGACAGCTCCCCGGCAACAGCAGCAGCCCGGCAGACGTGAGTGAGAGGGTGAAGGCCGAGCTAGTGCTTTGACCATTTTATAGCTAAGCATCGTCAAGTTGCCATGCCAGTGTCACACACTGGTAGAGTGGGTGTTCTGGAAGTAGCCATCTGGCAAAGTGACGGTGGTTTCCTAGGAAAGTGGTGAACCGGTGGAGGATGTGCTCTCTGATTTCCCGGCTGATGAAGATGATTCCGCAGGTATCCCTGTAGGGGTTGAGAGTCATGCTTCGCGGGGGAGATCAGTGTGGGACTCCGCAGGTGATGGGTAGAGGTAGCGATCTGGAGGCAGCTATCTGGACATGTTGAGGTCCTCCTTCCGGCTAGGAGGTGAACCAGTGGAGGAGGTTTTCTTTGATCTCCTGAGAAATTGTGTGGTAGGTTGATGAGGGCTGGTCATTCTTCTGTGTTGAGGACTACAGAGGCACCCCAGGGGCAAGGGTGTCCATTATCAAGGATGCAGCGTGTACTGTCTACCACTTGGACAATGGCTGTCCCCATGCTGTTTCTGGATCTGAAGACTGATTGATGGGTCTATCTGCATAAAGTTGGGCGGCTTCAGCACTTTCCGGGACACGGCTATGAAAAGAGGCTGAGTGATGGGAGCAAAATTTGATGAGGAGTCCTCTGTGTTCTCAGGTTTTCAGGAACATTTGGCAAAGGGCATGGCTCTCTGCTGCGGTGTGGGCAGACTTATCCCAGAGTCGTTTACTAAATGCGCTTTTAGTCGGCAATGAAGTAGATGATTCCACCATTCAAGCCACCGTTTAAAAATAAAAAGATAAATAGGGCTCTGGGACCAGACTCGCATCAGTGGGGACCTTATCAGGGTTTTGGACTGGTGCATGAATAATCCGGCACTTTTGATCATGCAGGGTTGCATGCAAAAATCGCACTTCCGTTCCAGTAGCTAGAACCCCACCGCTGGTTTCCATGACGGGCTGTGGCGTATGGGTGTTGCTAGGTCTGGAAAAGATCCGTGGCTATGCTAATGTTGGGACTGTCGAGACTGGGGGTAGCTATAGCCTTTTGTATGTAGCCCCTGAGCTTCTACCGGGGCTACAACCAAAAGACCAGGGGTTATAGCCCCTTCGCCCCCCCCCCACCCCAATAGCAACGCCTCAGCGCACTGCCACAACAAAGAAAGTGGCAAACCCCCTTCAGTCACCATTTTTTTTGCTTCAACTACAATTCAAGTGAAGTGTGAAAGGGATGCTGCACTGAGTGGGTGGCCCTCTGACTTCGACCTTTCGGCCACTTCTCGAATAGGGTCCGATTCCGTTTTTTTTTTTTTTTATAAGAGCTTTGTCTAACGTCAAAGACTAATGTTTTCCCGAGACTTATTTTTACATTTTTCCAGATCTTCGCTAAGAAATTGAGCATAGTAGAGTAATTTGAACAAAGCAGACTGTCTTGACCTTTGCACGGATTTTAATTAAACCGACAGCGTTAGTACAGTGTGTATTTGTAGCGTTTGCTTCGATTTTAAGAGGAAAGACAATTTTGAAGTTTTCCGTTTTAAAAGGGATTCATAAAAAAAGAACATAGTGGTTCTTTAAAGTAGATTTCTAAAGATTTATGAAAAACAGCTTAATTATAACAAGTCAAGCAGGCCTCAAACTTTACTTGCGTGGCATATATTAAAAGAATTGAGGGGGCGGGCATGTTCACCCTCCACGTTCATTCCACTCTGGAAGTTTGTACTTTTGTGCTTAGGGTCCCCCTCCGTGCAATTCTCATCTTTTCCGCCACAAAGTGGAGAAGTGAGGTGTAAAACAAACGCGATTTCTGCCCTACTCTTCTCTATTTTACTAGGGGGTGGAAAAGCGTGGATGCCTCTGGCAATTAACGATTGCAGGAGGCATTTACAATGGATCACTACGGGATCAGCCTGTTTGTTACCAGGTGGCAATTTCAGATGGATTTCATAGGAAACCACGGCATTAACGCCAGAATGAACAAGACGTTAATGCACCCGAATGTGCATTGCAGAGTAGGAAATTCCACCATCCAAATTTAGCAAAATGGGGCAGATCATTTGGCAAATGTTCTTTTCTGATCAGCTTCACTTGGAAAATGAGCCAAGAGAGTATCTTCTCGCTCGTCTAAATATGCCGTGAGGAGTGCAAGCAGTCTTGGCATTCCAGCAGAGAAGTGACAGGAAGAGTATCTTCTTCTTTTAAGAAACAGTGAAAGAAATGACTGTTAGGTAGTAAACGTTTTCATAGAGGCATGCTCATTGAAAAGGAAAGCATCAAGGAGTAGTTTGCTTAGGAATAAATGTAAATGTTCTGGGATCCTGCCGAGAAGAAGCTTCAGAGGAAAGGTAGAGGCAAACGGATGCACTACCCCGACTTCAGGAATGGTGTCATGGCTGTGACCTCCTAGCAGGTTTAGACGGGATGATAGGGCAATAGCCGAAGGGCCGGACACTCGGACAGCGCAAGCAGGTTTTGTGGGCCAATAGAGTCCACTTTGTGCAGCTGGTCATTTTTCGTGGACATGTTACTGGTCCAATATTCATCAAAATGCACCCTTTACCATACCTTTACCATATACACGTATTAGCAAAACAAACAGTTTTGGCTTTTGTGTTGGCATGGGCAAGGCATTGGCCAGGCACTACCTTAATGGCTCTACCTGGCAAAAAAGGACAGCAACAGCTTTGAACTCACACTGGCATGCCCGCCACAGAACATTGTTTGAAGTTACTGCATGGTAGAGATTGCCACAAGAGATCACAAGAGGATGTGATATGGGTCTGGAGAGGGGGCTTGTGGGTAGGAGTAGCAATAGGGATTAGCATGGCCACAGCCAATCAACGGATGGGTAAATAACCAAGCACCACCCTCCAGCCTTCCCATCTTCCTCCTAACTGTACTCCAATGCAATAGTTTTGGCCTATCTGTGGCACTAGCGCAAGCCAAATTCCAAAACTGAAAATGTGCCTCATCCACAACTCAAAATGTTTTTCTTGAAAAGTCACACATTGGTACTTGCTTAAGTGAGACTTTTATTTTTAGGTATCTACGCCTCTTTTTTTGTGCCAGTTTACCTCTGCCACATAGCAGCTGCCTGTAGTGACACGGGAAGGCTGATATGTAAAATGTCATAGAAGTATTTTTCCCGCTAAAAGGAATGCATTTAGGAATGTAAGACAACTTATATGTGGTATACCAGGAAAATAAAGTCAATCTTAATGAGTCTTAACAATTATACTAATTATAGTAAAAAACAAATCAATCAAAACAGGGCATGGAAAATCTAACAGGTAAACTTTATTTATGGAAACTTCTACCCTCCTTAGAATGTGGTTTGAAACAGTGCACAGCGGCAGGCAGCTGTTCAGTAAAGGAAATCACGTGATTCCGTTTCCAAAGGCAGCTGAAGCTGGTAAAGCCATGCGTGCAACCCTGCAATGTGCATTGCAGATGTGTGACCAGGGGAGAACAAGATGCAAGTCCCTTTTTCCCGAAAAGTGACAGGCATCTTTTAGGAATGAAAAAAAGGCAATTGTAACCTATGCATGAGCCCCAGCATCTGCATAATTAAGCACCAAATGTGAAACCATAACCATAAGGCCCAGCCTCCCCTCACTGATGAGGCCTGACGAGTCCAAACACATGCCTGGGGTTACAGAGGTCACTCTTGTTGAAAGGAGATTTGCTGAGCTTCTTCCTCCCCCAACCCTTCTTTTCCTCCTTGGAACATCGTTGAGAAACAATTAATGCAACTTGAAATATGTATATGTCAATACTTATGTATCTTGAATGAAAACTCACGTTGTCACCACAATGGCACTTCACACACCACTTTAATCTTTGAACATATTGTTACTGAATGTTTTTGATGTGGGAACCATATCACAGAATTTCCCCTTTCTCACCCGGAAGCGATCCTTGTAGGATTTCTTGGGCGGTGTCTTCTTATGCACGGACCTGGTCTTGTATAAGCCCGCACAAGCCTCTTCTGGCTCCAGTGTGTGTTCAGAGCTCCAAGATTCAGACACTCCGGGATCCAGGAACCAAGAGGGTAAGCACACGAGTCCGGGAAACAAGGAGGAAGGAAGAGGGTAATGGGAATGGAATTAGGAGGTCCAGGAACAAGGACAACAGTGTAGCGAACTATGGAGCACACCTCTAGTTGCTGCTTGAGTAGCATTGAGACGCGCTGGCCCGCGGGGACGTGGCCTATTTGTAAATACGCTACATCTGACGTAAGGACAAGGAAGATGTTGCACGTTAGACGGCCATGTTGGGAGTATCAAGGAGTGCAAGCCACGTTGTGACAAGGAGGTCCAAAAGGGGCGTGTTCTGCGGATCATGACAGCATGCCCCCTCCGAAGACTTGTTCCACCGGGTTTGCCCGGGTGTATAAGATGGTATCTTCTGAGCAATCAAGGGGTATTCAGGTTAGAAGCTGGTTCCCAGGTTCTTTCACTTGGAGGATATCCTTTCCATTCAACCAGGTATTGAAGCTGACCCCGTTTATACCTGGAATCGCATATTCGGGACACTTCATATTCCACTTGGTTGTTCACCACCACCGCAGGGGGTCTGCAAGATTTCCGGGAAGATCGGATGTAGGGTTTTAATAAAGAAGTGTGAAAAACTGGGTGAATCTTCTTCCTGGAGTCGGGTATCTTGAGTCAGTATGAGACAGGATTTATGATTTCCTTGACGGGAAATGGACCATAGTAGCGGGGGGCCAGTTTGCTTGGCCGTAAGTGTCGGCGTAGTAGCTTCGAGGATAACCAGACTTGATCACCAACTGCATATGAAGGCCCTGGTCTTCTTTTAGAATCAGCATTTTGTTTAGTTCGTATTCTGGCCTTCTTTAAGTATTCCTTGGCTTCCTTGTGTACATTGATGAGTGTTTCCATCCAGGAGTCAACTGTAGGAACAGGTGTGGGATGTGGAAGAACAGAGGGTAACACTGATGGATGGAATCCTTGACTGCAATAAAAGGGGCTGGTGTTGATTGCCGAATGATCGGAATTGTTGTACGCAAACTCAGCCACGGGTATTAGGAGCGACCAGTCGTCCTGAACCTTAGTGGCGAAACAGCAAAGGTATTGTTCCAGGGTGTGGTTTACACGTTCCGTAGCTCCATTGGTTTGTGGATGATAACATGATGAGAGAGCGCGTTGGATTCACAGAATGCGACAGAGATGTTTCCAGAATTGTGAGACGTATTGAGGTCCTCGGTCTGATATGATCTTGGAAGGAAGTCCATGTAGGCAGAAAATGTGTTCCAGAAAGATTCCAGCTAGCTCTGATGAGGACGGTAGTTTATGCAGGGGTGTAAAGTGAGCCATGTGAGTGAACAAGTCAATGGTAACCATGATAGTCGTGTATCCCCTGGAAGGTGGCAATTCCACAATGAAGTCTGTAGCGATGAATTCCCATGGTCTTGTTGGTAAAGTAGGTTGTAGTAGGAGACCTGCTAGTCTCTTGTTATTGTGTTTGTTCTGACTACAAATAGAACAGGCTTGGATGTACAGTTGTACGTTTGTCTTCATTCTAGACCACCAAAATTGTCTTTGTATAAGACGGAGGGTGTTGGTGATGCCACGATGTCCAGAATGAAGGGTATCATGGCAGAGGTTGATTATCCTTTGTTGTAATTTCTGTGTGGGGATGACTAGAGCATTATCCTTGAACACATATCCTTCCTTCATTCTTAGATTCCATTGATTCTTCCTTGAAATATCCTTCCAGAGTTCAGAGCATTGGGTTTGTATCCGAATTTCTTCGAGGAGACTGACTGCTTGGGCTACAAAAATCGTGTGGGGAAACATCTTGGGATAGGTCCGGTCTTCAATTGTTTTGTAGTCAGGATGTCAGGATAAGGCATCAGCAATTATGTTCTGTGATCTGGGGACATGGTGGATGTGGAACTGGTACTTGGCAAAGAAGAAGGCCCAACGGGCCTGACAACTGTTTCTACACTCCAAGGATTGTAGAACTTGAAGATTCCGATGGTCCGTGCGGACCTGGACTGGATGTCTCGCTCCCAGGAGTAGGTGTCACCATTCGGTGAAGGCTTGACGGATGGCTAACAGTTCCTTTTCCAGGACAGAGTAATGTGTCTCACTGGGAGTCAGAGTTCTTGAAAGATAAGCAATGGGGTGTTCCATCTTGTCCTCAAACTCTTGCTTCAGCACTGCTCCTATGGCGTAGTTAGAGGCATCCATCTCCACTATGAATGAATCAATTTATGTCGGGTAGTGCTAGGATGGGGGCTTGAGTAAACTCTATCTTTAAACGTTGGAATGCCTTGTCTTGAGGTGTAGGCCAGAGAAAGGGAGTGTCTTTCTTCAAGAGTGCAATGATCGGCTGAACAATCTCATAAAAGGTGGGTATGAACTTCCGGTAGAAATTGGCTAGCCCCAGGAAGGATTGAACTTGTTTCACAGAAGTGGGAGCCGGCCAGGATAATATGGCTTTTACCTTTGACTAACTGATCCATACGAATTCCTTCTGGACTAAGGACAAATCCTAGGTAATGAACAGAGGTCACATTAAACAGGCATTTCTCGGGTTTGGCTAGGAGTGTATGTTCACGTAGTCATTGTAAAACAGCCGTAACATGTTCTTCATGCCTTACAAGGTCCTTGGAATAGATCAGGATATCGTCCAGGTAGACGATGACGAAGATGAACAGCATATCGGAGAACACCCTATCCATGAAACGTTGAAAGACGGCAGGGGCAATAGCAAGTCCAAAAGGCATTACCAGATATTCAAAGTATGCAAAGGGTGTTCGAAAGGCTGTTTTCCATTCGTCTCCTTCCCTGATACGGATCAGATGATAGGCACCCCTGAGATCCAGTTTCGTGACGATTACAGCTCCTCTCACCGCTACCAGGATATCCGAGATCAAGGGTAAAGGGTAGCGGTCCTTGAGGGTGCATTGATTTAATCCACAATAATCGAGGCAAGGTCTAAGTTCGTTGGTGTCCTTCTTGGGAACAAAAAACAGTGAGGCTCCAGCTGGTGATTTCGATGGTCTTATGGTGCCATTTTCTAGGTTGGTATCCAAGTATTCTCGTAGTGCTCTCTTTTCAGGTTTGGATAGGATGAACATCCTCCCAAAGGGAATCACTGCTGAGGGTTCTGTGTCTATGGCGCAGTCTTCAGGTCTGTGAGGGGGTAGAGCCTGGACTATGGCAGTTGAGAACACATCAGTATAACTCTGATAGGCCTTTGGAACCGATACGATATTGGAAACCATGAGTGGAACTTGCTGATCTATTGATGGTTCTTTGGAAGGTGTCACGGATGATTCCAGGAATAGACAGTGAGACATACAAAACTCAGATCCAAGAAATAAGGATCCTGCTGCCCAGTTGATATAAGGATTATGCTTCTGTAACCAGGGCATACCCAGGACCAGGGGATAATGAGCAGACTTAATGATGTCAAATCTGATCAGCTCTTGGTGATGGTTTATTGAAAGTTGGATCTCTTTAGTCTGCAGGCTTATAGGCCCTGAAGTAAGGGGTCTTCCATCGATCGCTTCCACCGGTTGCATAGTACTTTGTGTCTCGTATGGAATGTGGTGACACGTAACCCAATCTTGATCAAAGAATACTCCCATAGCTCCGCAGTCAACCAAGGCCAAAATGGAGTACGTCTTATTCTTGGATGGCGATAGAAGGGCCTGTACAATCACTAGGCTGTTTTGTCCAGGAGAGTTCAAGGATGGAATAGACGTGGAGCAAACATCTCTCTCCCAAAGCCTTCTTCCATCTACGATCCAGAGCTGGCGTTTCCCGAATGCCGACGAGCGGATAGAGGGCATTCTCTAACCAGGTGTTTATCCGAGGCACAGTACATGCATAGCCCCGTATGAATCCTTCTCATCCTTTCATGCGGGGATATGGGTCCACGGAAGACTCCTATCTGCATAGGTTCTGGTTCAGTAGCTGACCCTGGATTTGTGTCAGTCTTGGAGGTAATCTCAAAGGATGCCTTCGGGGGGGTTACTTTGGATTTCCTTTTTTCTGCCTTTCTTTCCTGGATACGAAAATCTATTTCCATGGCAAGGTCCAAAAGGGCCTGTAACAAGCTTGGGAGAGCCACTCTGGCCAATTCATCTTTGATCTCCTCATTCAGTCCCCTTCTGAAAAGTGTAAAACTTGCTTCAGGAGACCAGTCAGCTTCCTTGGTCAATTGCTTGAATCGGGTTACATACGTAAGCATATCCTGGGATCCTTGATGAAAGTGTAGCAGGCGCTCATGGGCACTATAGACCTGCTCATGGCGGTCAAACATGTTTTTAAGGGCTTGTATGAAACCGTCGTAGTCATTCAGGAGGGCATCGCCAGAATTGACTAAGGGCGTAGCCCAAGTTAGAGCATTTCCGGAAAGGTGTGAAATTATGAAGCCAACCTTAGCCCTAGGGGTTGAAAAGTAGTAGGGCTTAAAAGTAAAGTGAACCAAACAAGAATCAAGGAATCCACAAAGGGTTTTTGCCGACCCATCGTATTTGTCAACAATGCCGACCAGCAATATGCTTTCCTTTGTGGCAGAATCACGAGATAGAACTAATTGTTTGAGAGCGGCGTTTTCCGCCTTTAAATCTTGTACCTCGGTCGTTAGTTCTTGCATGCCACGCATGAGATCCTGAACAGGCGCTTCCATGTCAGCTTCGACTTCGGTCGTTTGGCGTCTCAAACTGTCACAGATTTCCCCCTTTCTCACCTGGGAGCGATCCTTGTAGGATTGCTTGGGCGGTGCCTTCTTACGCACGGACCTGGTCTTGTATAAGCCTGCGTGAGCCTCTTCTGGCTCCAGCGTGCGTTCAGAGCTTCAGGATTCAGACACTCCAGGATCCAGGAACCAAGAGGGTAAGCACACAGCACACGAGTCCGGGAAACAAGGAGGAAGGAAGAGGGTAATGGGAATGGAATTAGGAGGTCCAGGAACAAGGACAACAGGGTAGTGAACTACAGAGCACACGTCTAGTCGCTGCATGCAGTAGCATTGAGACGCGCGGGCCCGCGGGGGAGTGGCCTATTTGTAAATACGCTACGTCTGACGTAAGGACAAGGACGATGTTGCACGTTAGACGGCTATGTTGGGAGTATCAAGGAGTGCTAGCCCCGTTGTGACAAGGACCAAGAGGTCCAAAAGGGGCGTGTTCTGTGGATCATGACAAACCATACCTGTTGCGTCGACATGCACCTACCTTGTCACCAACACACACTCACCTCACCACGTATGCACAGCCTTGACAAAGACTTCGGTCGAAACACGTGTTGGCTTTTCTCACATGCACCTAGCATATCGTGCTAGGCCACTGGATCTCTACTACAACCAACAATAAACTTTACATGTGAACACTAAGTGCTGCAAACTTCTTCCAACCAGCAATCACAAAAAATGGTTCCAACCACATTCCAGCACCATTGATAAACAAGGTTTGCATACTTACCCATATGAAATTTGCTTAGCACTTTGGTGTTGGAATGCCATAGTTGGTGGGACCACACCAATTTCCCTCTAAGCTGTGCACCTGTGCGCTTGCCCAGCTAGGAAGTATTTTAGCAGCGCACACAGACAGTTCCCATCTTCTCAAGAAGTAATAAGGCATAAACCACAGCAGTTATCTGGCATTTGATTTCTCTCCTAATAAAACTAAATTATACTAACTAGTCTTGATATTCTGGTCTTGACTATTAACATTACACTACTATGAAAGCGTGACCTTAAAACCCCTCCTAAAACCGAATTCCCCCTCGGGATGTTAAAACGAATATGAAAAGGTTACTTCATGAACAGATCTAACTCAGAAATGCCCACATACTTCAAAGAAGTAACCTTCAATTCCCACTAATGATTCCTATACTTGACTCTAACACACGTCCACCTTGTACCTATTGTTAACCTCTGTCCCCGTCCACATTTAGATAATACCGGACAACCTTGCCTCTGCCTATGTGGGCTCTGTAAAAAGTTAACAGATGTGTACCTACATCCACTTGTTTTATGTTTGTTGTAATATGAATAACATTAAAGCACTTGCATTTGTTTTACTCATGGTGCCTTAGTAAAAGCATCATCCACACTATATAACCCAACTGTGAGCTCAAACATCAGATACTAACTATTAAGTAAGCAGGCTACTTGGATGTGTAACATCACCCCATGTTGCTTATTTGTGCATATGTCACACAAACACTTTCAAACGGTACCCTTGCAAGTTAATGTATCATTAAAATAAAATGTTAATTTGCCCTCTAAGGTTTTTGAGTAAGCAAATGTCAAACCCGGTCTTCTACTTTAGCACTGCAAACATTACCCTATAAGTGGAGGACAGCATTGCAATATCATTAACTTGGCCTGTAAGGGCTAACAGGCAAAGATTATGCCTGGAATTACTCGTACATTGTATTAGGGCAACAGATATTCAGAAAGCTAGCACACCTTTTCGCACAATTTGCATCCTTTCCAAGTTTTCAGAGTTTCTTGGGCATGGACCCTAACAGATTATACAGAAGCTCTTTGCCATTAAAAAAAAAATGTTTCACTGAGCACTTGTATAATTCTACCCAATAATATTATGGTGGGGTATTTTGCAAACAATCTTGTCTGCATTGCAAAAAAATTGCGTACATGCAGGTTCATGCCATTTTCTTAAACTGTCCATGCAATCACTGGGAGGTTTTAAACATATTTTGCTTGCAAAGTATTGTGGGCATGCACATATCTCAGTGTGTTTTACTGCTGCAATCCCTCACTTTTTAAGGTGCACTTCCAACTAGTATTAGAGGTTAGCACAGGAGCTGTCAAGGGCTTGGGGGGACAGACCCAAGAAAACACTCCTTGGGGGTGAAGAACACATTTTCAATTTTCAAAAAGTCAGATGTTTCAGCAGTACAGCACAGTGAAGGAAATGTTTGTTTGCTGAACAATACGAAACCCTAGGAAACTGCACCTTCTGTTTCTTTCCGTGCTCATTAGCTGAGGTCTTTTCAAAATAATCACGTGTTCTGTGTTTAGTACCCTTAGCATCCCCATCCATCTTGTTTAACTGATAAAAGTGAATTGCAGAAGAGGGGTCTCTAGCACAGACGATGGAACTCAAACTGTTATACCTCTGATAATGCTGCTCTTAACATAAAAGACAAATGCATGTGCTTTTCATCCACAGGTTGCATGAGGAACCTCAGTAAGGCTCTTGTTGAATTTCTATCTAGGCTGTACTGAGGAAGGGATTGCAAAACCACAGGCTGTATTATGTGCCCTGTCCTTTCACTTCCTATGTCAGGAAGCAAATGATTTTTCAGTGTGTCAAATAATTTGCTTTGCCAATAGGGATACTTTATGCGTATCAAAAGATGTTCTTTCCCCTTATAATTCCTCTTGAAATCAGGCAGTAATATTAGTAGAGTTCCTTCCTATGCCACTTCTCTGCTAGCCACTGCTTTGAAAATATTAATGGCTCTTTGTGAGTTTAAGAAGGGTGATACATGAATATGTTCATTGTTTGCCATTTTTGTTGGGCACAGTTTCCTGTTTTTAGGGAGTAAAAATGGATGGCGGTGTGCCTCTTAGCTGCAAGACTGGTTTTGAGAAAGTGTTGTCACCGCTCCTTACACAGGACAATGTAGTGCGGATGCTAAGTAGTGGCACAGGAATTCTTAACATATTCTGTGGTGCACTCATTCTGATGCAATGTTCATCCTTACACAAATTATGTTCTCATGTCCTTTGAATTACTTCATTATAGTGGAGATTCTTTTTAGTTGGCATTACTCCATCTGCAATTATTGTATCCTGTCTGAATTCTTTGCCAGCCACATCAGTAATGAGTGATCTTTTTTTGTAATAGAGTTTTTTTTCCAATGGCATAAAACACTAACAGCCTGATTCATGGAATTATTTGCGTGAAAAACGCAGATTTGCGCGCCTTTCTGCCCGAAAATCCCTGTTTGAAGTATGGGGATTTTTGAGCAGAAAGGCATGCAAATCTGCGTTTTTCACGCAAATAATTCCATGAATCAGGCAGTTAATGCAGGGGTCAAAATGTCAAGTTGCAAGCTGGTAGCCAGCCATAAAAAGACACTCACCACTTTAATTCTACACATACACACAGCACACCATTTCTTACTCCCCAAGAGTCAAACACAACTAGCCATGGCTAGTGGCGAGTACTCATTTCACACCCTGCTGAATGCAATGTCTCAGAAGGAGTACCTTTGCTAGGCACTGAGTCAGATCCTTAAGTCTCAGACTGGTTGACACTTCAAGTAAATCATTTTTAGTCTATCTTTGGAAAAGTTAAGCAAATTACACTGTTTACACTGATTTTTAAAGAGTTGCAATAGCTGGAAAGGAAAACCTGCCTTACAAACGCTTTGAATTGATAACTCACTAACTATGCATGCTCGCAAAGTGTCTTACCTCGTTAGTTAGTTGTGCACATGGAAAATAATGAGCGCACAAAGGCCAGCCATTTCCGAACGTAGAGGAAAAATAATTATAGGGAACATTTGACCACACCCATTTGCAAATGGGAATTTCTCCTCTGTGAAGGGCACAGTGAGCAAAAAACACTGCTGTATACCTTTCTGAGTGGGATACATTACATGGAACAGATTATTTCAACCATGTCTGTGCTCTGTCGAGGGGAACCCGCACACCTTAAAGCTCCAAGCTAACTTAAGTTTAGCTACAGCGACTGCCTCCCAGGATGTCTCCTTGATAAGCTTCAATTCGAAAGGCTATTGTGATGAAGGAGCATCCCATAAATGAGCTACGCCCAAAAGACCTGACAAGCCTCTAATATGCCCAGACCAGGGCAAAGATGAAGCCGCACTCAAGGCCGACACTTCCTCGAGGTTGATCTCATAAAATGTATCCCACTCGGCAGCATGAATTCTGGCGCAACATAAAGTGGGCTTCATTGCCACCGCCTGAATGATGATGTTCACATAGTTCTTCATGCACCAGAATTGCAGGAGTATTGGCGGATTCTTAATAAGGTTCTAATACAAATATTTTCCACTGTTTGCGTATCCGCATAGAGGGTACATGCAAAGGCAATAGAGTTAAGGCCTTTTAGTGGGGGCAAAAACTGTGTCCCCCACAAACAATTAACTGAAACTGAGGATGCACCCCTGAGCCCCGATATAAGGGGTGGCCACTCTTCTCTAACTAGGGCTTTTAAGAGTCTGAGCAGGAAGATCCTATTTCCAGGATATTTTCTGGCTCCTTTACATCAGCCTCAAGCTGGTATCTTCTAAACAGGACTTTTTGGAATGATTTACTCATGTTTATAATGATGTATTGATGTCCACAATAAGGTGGAATTGGTTTTTCTTGTGTCATTATGCAAATGATGATGGCTTAACTTCACTCATTAGCCAGACACAGTCAGCCAATTCAGCTGTATTTTCTGTTTTGCAAACATATAGATCCCTCTTGGGACTAATATTGTTTCAAATTACATTGGATGTGCTTTTCCATTTCATGTTGAAACTGTTTTCGCACTTACTGTTTGTGTTTACTCACAACAATATTTTCTCTGTTGCTAGCTATTCCCCATATCATTATGTTCAAATGTTCATTTAGATGTTTTCACAATAACTGTTTAATTGTTGAAATAATTGCAAGTTGCTCTATTTTATTTAGCTTTTGTATCACTTTTTGATTTATCAGCGCTATATTAAGCCGGAATGTCCATTTCATGAATCTCAGACAATTTTCTTTTGCACAAAAAAAATTAAATACAAATTTGTTGTACGCTCTATTTACTTTTTCTTTTCTGCTTTTTGATTTTGGAATCATTGAGACCCTGAATACTCACAGGGCTTATGTTACAAAATATATACAGGTACCATAGATCTGTAAAAATATGTGATTAAATCACCACTTAAGGCAACATCTAAATAGCATAAGGTTTACTTACAAAGTTAAATAATTTCATACACGGCAACACATTTTTGTGTACTCTAGCTTGCTCCATTTTTGTTCCTGTTGTTTTGGAGTTCCTCTTTGTCTTACCATCCTATTTCCAGATGGTCATACCACTGAACAACTTATATGACTCTCGTGTGTCTAGGGGCAAGCTTCGTCCCCATAAGCATCTCCTTGGTCATGGAGTTGTTTCTCGCAAGTCCATTTCCTACTAAGTATTGTTCAAAGCTGCTCACCTGCTTCATATGACAATGTTCTGGTTTGCAACAGGAGCACAGCATTGTCCTCTAAGAGAAGGGTGGGGTTCTTAACAGTCTCCATCCTTGGGTCATCAGCACTCATCCCCCGTAACCATGCATCTACATCATTGATGAACAGGATAAATAGATAAGGGGCCCAATACACACTCCTGACACAATTGGAAACTTCTCTGTGATCTCACTACCATGGCCATGACTTACTGTTAGCAGAGCATTCCCCCACATGAGGCCCCCATCTTCTGCATCAAATGTAATCTGAAGAAACCCAGATAAAGCCAGTCTTCATAAGAATGTATATACTTGTCCCTAAGGAGCTTACCTCTTAAGTTCTACTCGACTGCCTCTAATCCCTTTCAGAACCCTCCATGTACTGAGGAGAGAACAGAGCCTTTTCCTAGCCATCTCACTGTCCTTCCTAGCATCACAGTGTTAAATATTTAGCTTATCGCATTCAGGAGTTGCATGAACATTTTGGAGTTTCACAAGATGGAAAAAGAGCGGTCTGAGAGATAAGAGGCCATCCAGTAGAAGTAGTAGACTACAATGTAATTGAAAACCTAGGAAGAGAGAGTTTGAAAGAGGGAGGAATAATCCACAGTGTCAAAGGTGGCAGAAAGATGAGTACAATGAGGATGGAGAAGTGTTGGGTGTGGTGAGCAGTGGTAAGAAAGTTGGAAACATGGGTAAGAGACGTTTCTGTGGATGGGTTGTGGTGGAACCTAGATTGTAGGAGAGTGTACAGCATGTTTATCCCAGGGTAGTTGATAATGCAGTTAAAGAAAACTCCCTCAATGGTTTTGGGGTGCAGGGGCTCAAGCAATACTAATTTGTAGAAAGAGGGATTGTTAGGGTCAGTAGCAGGCTTTTTTAAGATGATTATTATGTTGACTACCTTGCAGCAAGCTGGGAAGATGTCAGTTGATGAAGAAAGATAGAAGAGGGATGCAGTGACAATTCTTTCACTGTTTGGGGAGTAAAAGGATCAATAGGAGAGCAGGATGTGTTAGCTGAGAGCTGGATGAGTGTCAACCTGTCAGTAGAAGTCGGTGAGGAGTGGGATGGAGAAGCAAGAGTAAAGATTAAGAAGGAGAGAGAAGCAGGGAGACGGAGGGATACAATGGTGGACAGGGTGTCCCACAGTTTGGTAGTTTTAGAGAAGTAGGAGTCGAGGTAATTGGTTTAGAGGGAGGCAGAAATGCAGTGAAGTTTGAATGGCAAGCCAGGCCTGGAAGGTCATGAACAGCTTGTGAGGGGGTGAGCAGAGATCAGACGGAAGATCCCCATAGTTGGAAGATTTGACAGAGTCATGAATAGTGGCGAAGGCAAGGAGAGAGTCCTTGAAGGCAGAAAGAGGAGCCTTGGAGTGAGCTTTGCACCAGCAGCACAGGTGGAGCCTAAGGGGAGTGTTCAGTTGTTGTATCAGTGGAGGGGAGATCCATTATTGAGGGTAGTTTCAGGATGAAGTGAATGAGCAGACCGGACAGTGATATTCAAAGGGAGTAGACATTTCAGTTTTTTATTCAGTGAAGGTGAGTGTGATAGAATGTGTAAATGGTGGGGGTCCTGGAGAGAGGCCCTGACCTGGGAAAGCTAGAGGACCATGGTGCCAGATTTTAATGTTCAATTGGTGATAGAAAAGTGAGTGGGGAGTGAGAGCAGAGGGGAGACGGAATGGTGAAAATGATGAGTTAGTGGTCTCATTGACAGAGAAAGTAGAGGAGTCAAGAAAGGAGGATAGAAAACTACCTACAGTGCCATGAGTGTGGGTAGCAAGTGGGTCTAGTTGACCAGATAACGGCTGGGGACAGTGGAATCCATCTGTAATTGATGGGATTTGATCATGTTGGTTAGGTTGAGATCACTGAGGATTAAGAGGCATTATCTGGGAGATATTGAGGAGTAGGTCAACGTCTATAAAGAAAAGGTTGAGGGTGCTGTGGGTAGTAGATGAGTAGGCCAGTGGGGGGGTTTGAGAAGGAAGCTAGACAAGGATATTTTCAAAGTAGGAGTGTGGAAAGTCAGAGGGTTCAAGAGGGGTCAATGATGTGTCACTGCTGATCTTCAGAGCAGCAGCACCTCCTTTTATTGTGTGTCGAGGGGTGTGGGAGAAGGTAGTGCTGTCAGTATATAGGGCAGGCAGAGTGACAGTGTTGAGAGGGGGCATCCAAATTTCAGTGACAGGCGTCACAGAGAGTTTGGGGCGATGGGAGCCCAAGGGGTCAGAGAGAAAGGAGGTTTTGTCATGAAAGGATTGACCCTAGAGAGCTCACAATGGGAGAGAGAGAGGATGGAGGGCGTAGAGGTCCATTTATTGAAAGTGAGGAGTGAGAAAGATGAGGTTTGCATGTGTAGGTTGGGGTTAGCTATGACCCGGGTAGCTTTCAGAGGCGTAGGATATGATGGTGCTGGATGTATGCATAAGCCCGACGAGAGAGGACATTTAGAAGAAGAAGGATACTTGGTCCTAGTAAAGTTCGGAAAATTGGTTGAGGCTGATATGTACACATCCTACGTGAATCAAAGATGTGTTATATATTGTCTATCACTCACTGATGCTTCACCCTTTATTGGTTATATTGAAATGCTGCAAAAGAACAAACACATTTTGTCATATGATGTTTTGCTTAAAGGTCTGAAGAGATGTTTTCCTTTAAGAGGAATGTTGGCTAATGTTCAATGTAAAACAGCATTGGCAATGCCAACATTTTTATTACAGCCAAAGCAAGTTTACGCCTCCAATTAAGTCAATAACTCTGAGAAGACTGCTTTTGAAAAAACCGTGGCAGGTACTTTGAGCACAAGGTCTGATGATAAGGCTGGATAAAGCTAGCTCACATATATCCCATGAGGATGTGTTTTGAGTGGGGAGGGGCACGAAGTGAGAGGGAATGGCCATAGGGATTAGCATGGCCATGGGCAGTCAATGGATAGGTAAATAACCTACAAGCCATGCGTCCCTCCTCATATGTGGTTTCTCCCTAGCAGTACTCTAATGCAATAGTTTTGGCTTATACCACCTAATAGCCAACACTAAAATCAACACACGGATGTCCGTGATTTCACCAAATCCACTTCACCTAAAGGTGAAATCCTGGAAAAAAATGTCTTTGAATGTTTTTTTTATTATGCGGGACGAGACCCCTTGCACTCCCTTTCCACTTCCCCCCTACCATATCCTATCTCCTTACGCCACCCCATCTCTGTTTTAAAATGTACCCACTTAACTTACCAATTAGAAGAAAAAAAATTCAAAGACTTCTGATAAGGTGAATTTGGGTTCGGTGAAATGTACGGTACCGTCAACACACTTTCCAAGCATCACGTGTACGATAAAAGCATTCTGTGCTGCCCCTGAATATAAAGGAACTTGTAGAAACAACAGGACACACAAATTGAATCATTTGACACCACCAGAAAACACTGTGATCAATACATAAGAAGTATCGCTTGGCTATATGTTTGTAATCTAAGGAGTGAAATGGAGAATGGCTGACCATCGGCAACGTTAGCAGTTCATTGGCTGGTGATCAGCACCACTTTCTGAAGCTCAGGGAATCCAACAAGGATTTTCTAAAAAGTGATGTGTGGGAAACAAGATGGTACTCCCCCATTCAGTGCTTTGATAAGCAACACAACAATACTAATCTTGCAACGAAGCAAATTCGTTATGCGACCCAAAACACAAATGCACATGTTCTAATGGGCAGCGTTAATACCCACCACATTGTTGCATTGCACATTAACTTAAACATAACTACAGCTTTTGTAAATGAGGTTCTATGTAGCGGGCATGGATCTAATCAATTTTGATCAACATATATAATCTCTTATCAGAAGGGAACGAGATTTAGCTGCCAATGTGTACTGCCTTTCAAACATGCAAGAAAATTGAGGACATCACAGTGGGATTAATTCATGAAGTACATTGTATTAATGTGCTGTGCTCTGTGTGCACGGCCGCAGTGCAAAATGTAAAAAAACAGGAAGCTTAAAAAAAAAAGATCAGGAATGTATCAAGCTAGCCTCACCAAGTTAAACCCTTCTTGTACATGCCACAGTGTTAAGAGCCGCTCACCAGAGTTGAGTAGAATGATGGATTTGAGGCACATGAATTCCTCACCCTCAAGTTTCATCATGCGAAATCGAGCCGCCGTGGCCACCAGCATGTCGAAGATCTCCACAAAGCCCTCCACACACCTTCCCTGGTTCCTGCATGGAGAGAAATAGGTAATGACTTACAGCATTTCGTAGAGCAATCTTTACATGACAACAACCGCTCTCTCGCCTTTATATTTTTGCATTACTGAATGACCGCTGGAATCCACAAACAGATTGTAAAACTGCTGGAGACGGACAATGTGTTGAGCAAGACATACGTGTCTTTTTACACACATCTTTTTTATGATTTGGAAGAAGATACATTTCTCCAGTTGCACATCAACCTTTTACATGATATCTCTTGGATTCGGATTGAAAGCATTTGTGTTCCTTTATTTTTCTGTGCTCCTTTGTCAACTTAGCATGTTCTCTTTCTGTTTGGTGTTTGTGTCACCAAGTGACATGTCAACAAGCCTTGGAAATTGGGTGGGGACATTTGAAGAATAGATTCTCTCAGGTACATACGGAACAAACATATGGAGGATTTCTCAGAAGATTCTACCACCAAGAACTCATCAACGGGGAAAATTGTTCTCCGAAAAAGTGATTCCCTCACAATGAACTGATGAAATTAGTGCACGTCCTCTATCATCCCAACTGCTTCTAAAGGGCTGACCTCCACCAAGTGACAGATAATATTATAAAGAAAGAAGTGTGTTTGGCTAAAAAAGAAGATTCGAGTCAGGACTTCCTTTTGACCAAATATTATATAATATGCATGATAGCCCAGAGCAATAAAGGACCCATGCAAAGGCACTGTCAGAGTAGCGGGAAATTACCCCGCGGGAAGGATATTGGGAAACAGCAAAGTGATTTTGCACAACAATAGGCAAGTGATTCTGCCGGATTTTTGTTACTGGTGCAAAAACGTTGACAGTGGCATTCCTTCTTCATATATTTTGTTAAAGGGGGAGTGCCCCAATGTATCCCCTTTACTCTTTCCCCGACTTATACCCCATCCCAATACCCCCGTATAGTGTAGTAAAGGAGATTGCCACAGTAAGCCATTTTGCCACTGGCAAAGCCAAGAGTGGCATGAAGACCCAGCACGGCTAAGCCAGACTTACAGAGAAGAAACTGGCGGAGAAGATTCACAGAATAAAAACATCACTCATGTCCACTTCAAATGTGTCATTTACACGAGAGACATGTTCCAGATACACAAACATAGACTGAAGTGCACATGATTCAAATATCCTGCAGTAGAGGGGCTCCATACAATTGGCACACAAGGTTCCAGGGGCGTTTGAATATGTGTACTTGTATTTATTTAATAGTAAGGCTGTCATTAGTATCAGAAATGAAGAACACCCTACACCTTAGATATGGTTGAGGCAGCCCCTTTGTGGGGATCCGTCACAAGTTACAATGTTTGAGTGGAACAGAGTGGACCAGAGGGTTGGAGAGGTGATGTAAAGGAGCAGGGCCAGCTGAGAATGACTAGGGCATAGGGCCACTCGCACTTCTATTTCCCTTTGTAAATCTGGTGCATTTCACTTGTGTGTAAATTGCACTTCTTAAGTGCGCTCCGAGTAGCTTGCATGCATCACGGCACATTACAAATACCCAGCAAATAAATATATAAGTAAGTGCACTGTGCTGAGGAGAAGAATTCTATTTTAACTGGAACGCTTACCTGCGTTCATCTTGTTTTAAACAGCACTGTGAGCTTGCTGCAGCTCTTGCTGTTGAATCCCCTGCTTCCTGGAGGAGGCGGGATCATCCGCATCACGTGATTGATCACGTGACTTCGGGCCGTGCATAAATTGCAACTCGAGCAGGCTGAGCGGCATGCACTGTGCTGAGGAGAAGAATTCTATTTTAACTGGAACGCTTACCTGCTTTCATCTTGTTTTAAACAGCACTGAGAGCTTGCTGTAGCTCTTGCTGTTGAATCCCCTGCTTCCTGGAAGAGGCGGGATCATCCGCATCACGTGACTGATCACGTGACTTTGGCCATGCATAAATTACAACCCGAGCCACCCTTGCGACGTTAAGCTCTTCGGAGGCAAGGCCACTGGCTGTTGTGCGGCTGCTAGGCGCTGGTAGCGCGTGCATTTCGGCGTTCACAGTAAGAAGAGAAAGCTGTGGCTCCCCATTTAGCGCGTTGTCATGACGCCTTGCATTACATAAGTCGGTAATGTACAGCTGTACGTAATTTGACACTCTTAGTAACCCATATCAGCTCTATTGGGAGTTTCGTGTGATCAGGATTAGCGAACAGCGGGAGACTGCGGGGCTAGACCCTTTGATCCCAGTCGCTTCTTGGCCACATACAACGAGTTGTTGTTGATCACTTGTATTGTGCCTGTAAGTCAGGATATCTGTTGCAGTGTGAGGGTATTAGTCCAAGCAGAGTCACCCCCATTGTGTGAAGGTTGCTGAGGAGCCGAAGTAACAGGTGTGGTTCCTCTGTGTCTCCCCGTGTTCTTTGATCAAAAGAAGAGCAAATCTGGTTTGGCTGTTATGCTGACCAGATCTACGACCTTGGGCATGTCTCTGAAAGATCATTCTCCATTGCTTACAGCTATCTGCAATGATACGGCCTTGCCAGTCCAGTGTGAGTGTGTGACTCCGGCACGGGGACCAGCTAAAAAAGGCACAACGGTGAATGGGGATATTCGAATGTTTTGCAGCGGTTCACTATCAGCCCACAGAGCAAAGCGGGCTGTGGCCAGTGTTCAGGTACAGATGACTGGGGGTGTTTGTAGTGTGGAACTTTCAAATGCAAGGCCTGCACTAGATACTGCCGGCCTAACATTAGGTACAACTCCTGTTTTATTACTGGCTACTGCGCAACAAAACTTCCGCCCACTTGATTCATCTATCTCTGACACGGCTCTGTTAGACTCACTAACTCAAGGATTGACTCTTCCCACTGCCATACCAAGTTTACCACAAGCGGCAGGGGATGCTGCCATTATTGACTTGGATATGAATGTTTCAGCATTCTCTGACAGATGTATGTTGGACAATCTGTCTAGCACACCTTTGATGTTTACAGACTCATCCCAAAGCTTTGATGATGAGGCAACTACATCGAACGCGTCAGTGAGAGCTAGCCCATGTGTGTGCACCCTGGGCACGAACACTTCCACTTACCCAGAGATGCACTCGCGTGGGACTAACACTTGTGTGGATTTGAATGCTCCGGTCCTGTTTCAGTCCAACACCTCTCTACAAGCGTTGAATTTGGCTGTCCAATCATAAAGAGATTTGTTATGTTCCTTAAATCAGAAAGTCACGCAACAAGGATATGAGATCAATGAGTTAAGGGCTATATCAGATGGGAGGGGGAAAGTATCTTTGTGTTCAATAGCCACACAAACACAGTTAGTGGTTCCCCAACCGACGGTGCCACACTCGTCGGGAGGCACACCCCTTAATCAAGCATACAGGAGTAGTTTACCCTGTTTTGAATCTGTTATACATGAAATACCCGCTGTACCGGTAATTGAAGAACTGAATCCACTTTTGATATGTAATTTGCGACCTGAGTGTGCTCTTCCATCGAAGCTTACTTCTACTCAAAAGGTGTATTCAATTTTTAATTGTGCCAATGACAAAGGGACTGATGTGAGAATGGGGGATGAGGATCCAAAAAAGAAAGTATTTAGCAATGTAGTTGAAAAGAAGGTACGGATAAAATTATCAAAATATCAACCGACTCCCAAAAGCATTGGGAGAGCTACTGTTAAACGATTTATGAAATCCATTTTGACTCCAATAGTTGCAAATAGAAAACCATGTGTAAATGTTTCTGATGCAATTAAAAAGAAATATATGATGATGAATCGAGATAAGCCAAGAGAACCCATTAAGGCCCTTAGCATAGGGGTGGTGGATGAGTATCCCCCTTTAGATGCCTTGATGAAAGAGGTTGCACAGCTGAAGTGTCAGGTCGGCCCCTCTAGATCACTGTTGACGACTACAACCACCTAGCAGAACGCAAGTGAGACCATTATCACATCCTGTACAGAGGAGGTAATGCGATATAGAGCAGAAATAAGGAAGGCGGTGGATGCGTATATGCAGGGTCAGCATCTTCCCCCTTCATTAGTGGGAGCACCTGTTGTAGTGCAGTGCTTGTCGAACAAGGGTTCCAATGCATTAAAGAATGGTGTGAAGAAGTTCACAATCAATAATGATATAAGTAGAAATGGAAGCACTGATTTAGTAGCCCCCACTTTGAGCACGGCCCTGGTTGCTATTGATAACAATTACCCGAACATAAGCAACTCCACGGCTTGTGTGAAGCCGACAACACATGAACAATCCAGGTGAAAATGCACTAGGTAACTTGGGTTTGAACATGAATGGCAAGGAATCTGTTCTCGCTGGCTCATTTGTAGGAAAACAAGAGAAAAAGAGTGATTGAAAAAGTTAAATTCGACCGGCACTATGCTTCTTGATCCTCAAATGTATACCAGCTCCTTGTACCCAGTATGATTAAAATCGAAGAGCCGTTTTGGCAATTTTTTCAGATGTACCGCCACTGCAGGACATTGTATCAGTTGATCTAACTCTGGTAGAATTTGTATCAAATTTGAACTTAAATGCTGTTCGTATTTGGACTCAATCCAGAGTAATTCAAAACTTGGTTTGGCAAGCAAAGAGGTACTTGTTCGACCTGGGGTTTGTAGTTAGTGAGGAAACAGATAGTACGCCCAGTCCTCTAGCGTCAAGTAGCACGGAATGTGCACCTAATACCAAATCCTTGCCCACTACCAATACGAACAACAAACAATCAGAGCTAGGAGGGGGATCTTGTGTTTGTAACTGCAATTCTAATCAAAATTAACTAGGTAACTCTAAAAGTCAGCAGTCCCTCTCATTGGTCAGTTGGAATTCTCGAGGCTTCAAGCACCTCCTGAACAATGATGAGTGCGGGCTAAGTAGGTTTGACATAACCCTCCTCCAAGAAACATGGTTGATTTCACCTCTAATTTGGGCTGAGCATCAAGTCCATCATGTTCCTGCCCTAAAGTCCGCAGTAGGCAGACCATCTGCGGGTCTAGTATTAGCTTTGAAAGATGGTCCAGTGTATTCGTCAGATGTATGGGCAACCCCAAACCCCTATATGTTATTTATGGGGACGTATATGCGATGCTCAATATATATTGGAATCCTGTAGCTATCACCACAGACCTGTTTTTTAAAGACTTGAATGCGTTGTTGGACATGGTGGATGAAGAGAAAAGCTTCGCCCACCTAATATTGGCTGGGGATCTGCACTTGAATTGTCTTGCAAAAAATTATGGGCAACAGTGTGAGAGACTGGTGCGATGGAACTTTCTAGTCTCATTTAGAAATGTTTATGTTTTGAATGGAACCATTATCGTGATGTTCCCTCAGCACCAACCTGGCCTAGAGGTAGCTCGTCATCCACAATTGACTATGTATATGTGAACTTTGCACTATGGTCTAAGATGCAAGCGTTTCAGGTGACACCGTCAAGGGTGAGTGACCATGATCTGCTTTGTGCCAATTGGCAATCTGGTGTAAGATCTGAGGTCGATCAGCCGAGGGTACTGAAGAATGGTTGTTTTGTTGCTAATTGCGGTGGGAATCGCTTACGATGGACGGAGAATGCCTTGATACACTTCAATCAAATCCTGCTTGATTCCAATGAAAATGCATACGACTAATGTGGGTCTTATTTATAGTGATGTAATGCAAGCTTTTAGTCAATCAAAACCTAGTGACTCAAAAGGTAGAGTTCACTTGCACACTTTTGATAGATCCCTATACATCAGGAAAACCGCACATCTTGCAGAATTAAGAAGGTTAGCAAGGGTTCCTCTGTCCGTCCGATCGGTCCTCACCAAAAGAGCTTGTTTAACATATAATAACTGGCACTTGGAACATCGAGTAACCTCATACCAAAGAGATGGGGAGCAGATGTTATCCACGTTAGCGCAGAAAAACATGTAAAAAAATGTGGGCCTCACTCAATCAGGCCACCAATAATCATCAAATGGATATGTAATCTTCAGTGGTGGATGTACATCAGTGGGTGAACCATTTTGAGCAGCTATATGCGCTACCCCTTAATTCTCAACCATTGGCATCACCCCGGGGAGACCTAAAGTCTCATCTGCAATTAGATCTGGTCGAGATTAAACAATTAATCATGTCCTCTAGTAACTCACGAGCGGTGGGCCCTGATGGTATATCTAACTTCATAATGAAAAAACATTTAGAAATATGGGGTTCAATTCTCTTTAAAATATTTTCAGCCATTAATCAACAGCAAACACTACCAAAGTCTTGGACTGAAGCAATCACAATTGCAATTTATAAAAAAGGCGATCGTAAATTACCAGAGAGCTATCGTCCGATTTCCTTGCTAGATGCCCCGAGTAAAATATTCTGCAGACTCATTCTGAAGGTGCTCAATAAGTGGGTGACTGATAGTCAACTCAACGATCCGACCCAGTCTGGATTTGTAAAAGGTATGGGAACGATCCCCAATATCATGGCCCTTTCTATGATACAATCAAAACAAATGGATGGTGGTAGCCCATTGTATTTAGTCTTCATTGATTTTAAGTCAGCGTTTGACTCGATTGACAGATCATTACTTGTAGACAAACTTAAGCAACCTCATTGTCCTCCATCTTTAGTGAATTTGGTGATGAAATTACATATGAATACCTCCATGCGAGTCAATTTAAATTTGGAAGGCAAAATGTCTCCCCGGATTGCAACACACAGAGGTGTGAAGCAGGGCTCTGCCCTTGCGTCATTTCTGTTCAATTTCTTCATTCTAGATTTGGGTCCGGCTTTGACGAATTGCATTACTGATGCCCCTCGCATTGGTCACCAAAAGATAGCCTATTTATTATATGCAGACGATTTAGTGTTGCTCTCTCAGACACCTAGTGGGTTACAAAATATGCTGAATCAATTAGAAATGTATACAATTGCCAACAATTTAATTGTGAACACCGCCAAATCGCAAATCTTAATCACAAAAACTCAAAGAGACACAATTTGAGGTGGTTTTTACATCAATTTGAACTTTCAGTGGTTCCAAGATATAAGTATCTGGCAGTCCACATTTAACACCAAAAAACTTTAAAAATCCAAACCTGTGAAATCAAAGCTAAGTTAGAACCATTGATCTCACAGTCAAAGATACTACTAAGAAAATTTGGGAAGTTTACATTAAAACATGTTATAACCTTTTATAGGTTGAAGGCAGTTCCGATGCTAATGTATGGGGTCGAGGCCTTTGCTCTGCAAGACCGTTGTTTTTGGGATGCTTAGGAAGCAAAATACTGGAAAGCAGTTTTAACATTGTTGCCCGGAACACCCTTGGCGTTACTGCGATTCGAACTAGGTTTAGCCTCTCTGCATTCCCAAGTATTATGGAAATAATGTGCCCTGTTGCGAAAACTATTAGAAGGGTTAGTGAAACCATCCTTCTTGAATATCTTAGCTCAAAACATTCTCACATCGAATTATGGTTTATCGAGAAGGTGGCAACACTATACCCTAAATGCAGCAGCTGATGCCGCGGTAACAATTGAGTTGCTATTAACCAACCCCGATCGTGCAAAAAGAAAGATCTATGAATATGACTGGGTTGGCAACTTAGCACTATGTTCAAAACAGAGGGATTTTAATTCTAGCACTTTCGGCCTTAAAAAGTATGGTGTAATAGGTGATTATTTGGTAAAATCTCCATCGCACTCACATTGCCGAAAGATGTTAAAATTTAGATTGAATCAGCATGAAACAAGAGATATCTTATGTAGAAGGCGACTAATAACAAGAGAGCAAAATGATTGCCGAATCTGTTTACTCAGGGAGCAGAGGGAAATGTTACAGCACCTGGTAATCGAGTGCACTGCATTAGAAGCAACAAGGGCCAAATGTTTTGGGAAGAAGCTTATTGTACAGAATCATGTAGATTATGATCAAATTTGGAACATGCTGTTTTCTAGCTCAAGAGTAACTGTTCAGATTGCCATTGTGCAATTTTTAGAAATAATACTACCAGGAATGTAAGAGACTAAGTGAGAATAAGGAAAACAAATGAAATGTATTTTATCATGAATATAAGGAGTATTGCAATTTGCACTGTGATCACCCTGAAAAAAAAATCAGCTGAGAGCAAAAATCATTGAAAATCACTGTTCCTGTCAATGTGTGCAGTCGGTGCAATGTTGTCACTGAAAACAACACTGCTGACAGGACTGTAACACTATGGGTCCCATTATGACTTTTGCAATAAAAAAATATGTTTTTCTGAATACCTTTGTTTTTACCGCCTGCGGGACTGTTTGGTGTATTCTTAGCAATACCGCATTTGGTAAATATCGCCTGCGCATTAGGTGACATAATATATACCGCATAAAAAAAACTCCAGTTTACACGGTGGAGGTAAAGGTTGGAAAAAAAAAATCTTCCCTGAAGTTTTAAACTTTTTTGTCCTGTAGTGAAGGGATGCAGCAGCACTTCACCTCACTGCGTGAATTAAAATATCTACATGGCAACACCCACAGGGGGTGAAGCAGTTGGCATCTCTAATGGCCACCTTCTGACGCCCGTTCCAGTGTAATCCAGAGAAGGATCAAACACAGTCCTTTTCCGGATTATAAAAAACAATTGACATTAGTTTTATGATCCACTTTCGTACACAATACATTTCCATGCTAAAAATGCATGGGAAAATGGCGCACAAAATGTTTTACATAACAATGCTGGAAGTTTACAAGGCATTTACACCGAGACGTTTCTAAGCGAGGACCCGGGGATGGAACCTGTGTTGCTCAGTGTCTGCTTGTTTCCAAGGCGAGCACTTTGCCCCCGAGCTATCCTCCTGAGACTGATAGCTGTGGGAATGTACACCAGTTATCTGGTAAATTACTGCATGCAGGAATGAAAGGTGCAAATCTGCCCAAGCGTAATGGCCTAACTGTAAGAGTGCACTTGGGTGTGCTGCGCAGGGCTGGACTGACCTACAGGGAACGCTGAAGATTTCCTGGCGGGCCTCTGCACTTTGGCCTCTTTTGTAGTTTATTTTCAAATTTTCTCTTAGGAAAAGGGTTGGGCTTGCTCAAAATGTGCAAAATGGGGCCACTTTGAAAAAAAATGTCCAGGGCCTCTTAGTTCTCAGTCCACCCCTGGTGCTGCAGACATTTGAATTCTGGGCAACGCACATTTTCATGAGGTGACGCCCCACCTCTCCTGTGCTGCACGGGTGTCCTCTCTATTATTGAAGGCTCTAGTGAGGTCCCTGCAAAAACCGGGGAACCTCAATTCATTTTCAAAGATCCTGCTCATTCATAGCCTCGGTGCGCAGGCGCTGAAATAAATCCCAACGAAGCAAACACAATCTCTGAACTGCATTTGCCGGTGCAATTAATTTAATTACATGCTCAGAATCCTGTAAAAACAGAAACGCAGATTCTAAGAATGTTGATATGTAGTCTTGAAGCTGGGATTTAAAATCAATTATGCCTAAAATGTCAAGGCAGAAACATACCCACCGGATATGTTCTGCCATTTAAATGCACAATATTTGAAAAGAGAGCCAGTGCTGCACAAGGCCTAGATGGAAAGATTAACGTGCCTTTAACAGACACACTAGCCTTATTGATAATAAAACCCAAAACCACATCTGCGCTCGAGAACTGATGATTGCGGTTTCCCAGCTTTGGTTCGTTGCTGGAGGAACCACCAATTTGCCAACTGTTGACATGTACAGAGAAATGAGTCAGTCCACTGGCGGTCCGCCTCTGGCAGTAGTATTTCCGCAAGTCCCCCCTACTCAGAGTTTTCCACTGGTGGCGGGTGGTAATGCTGGACTACTCATTCACACCTTCAATGTGAGGGTGCAGATGGATACTGTAGAGTAGTTTGCGTAGACCACTACTGTACATTGGCTTAATACAGAAAAGGGCCAGCACTGACCCTTTCATTCATTACATGGATAAGGTGTTGAGAGGGAAGACCTTACTATTCTCCAAATATATAACAGCTCTACCTCCACTCTGCTTTGAAATAGCACCAGCAGTATTTCCTGGGACTTCTGCCAGAGGTATTTCACTCAACCCTGAAAGGCAGCAGGTAAAAAGAATCGCGGCAAAAATGTCACGGGTAAAAAAAATTGCGGCAAAAATGCTGTGGTTTGACTCGGTAAAGGTATACCCCATTATACCATTTAAGGGGAGCGGAGGTTGTGGGGGTGCCCCCCCGCTCCTCTTAAATGGTATAATGGGTCCAGGGGCTGCGGGGGTGTCCCCTGCATCCTTTACATGATTGTGGCGGCAAAACAACGGCATTTTTGCTGCAATATTTTGTATACACGCCCATTTTTGAAGCGAATTTAAGACATGGAACCCCCTGAGCTGGGTGGTATTTAACAAATACTCAAAGCTTCACTGTTACCCCGCCATCTTGAAATGAGTCCTTAAGTACGGCACCCCGAATGATCCAGGCATGTGCATCCTTCATGCAAAGTACTGCATCCCCAAAGAATACATGAGGCATGAAATGCTTGGAGTGCATGCTCAATGAGGCGGGGGATACCGCAAGGCACCATGCACACCCCCCTCGGAAGGTAACAGGAGAGGGCCCTCCAGTGTGCCCACTCTAACCCAGTTCTGAGTTGCACTAGATAACATACTAATTTCATTACCAACATCCGACAATGCACTGCCTCGCCCCCCAACGTGTGCAGAATGGTGACTTTAGATGCCTGCACACTGCATACAGAGGAGGTCAATCTTTTGGCTGCGTTACTGCTCACCCATTACGGGCAGAATGTTGAGTAGATGGTTTGATAAAGGTGTGTGGAATTGCTCAGCCAAAGGTTAGAAGAGGGGACAGCTTTGAGATAAGGGGCCCTGCATATCCAGTGACGCACGGCCATTGCATTACAGTGCGCGGCGGTAGTAACTATGTACACATGCCTTTTCCTCAGAAACAGCAATGCCATGACTTGAAAAGTGGAATAGAAGCTGCTAGATAGACTAATAATATCCCTTCTCAGGGGCTCTAACTAGTGGTAACATCACAGGACCCGAGTTAACATGCCTGGGTGTAACCAGGGTTGGTAACGAGGGTCCCAGGCAAATTACCACACGGTACAGCCCCAAACGGGGATTCTATTGCTATTAGCATCTGTCTAAAACAACACGCCGCTGTGAGCCTGCCCCTTGTAGTGTCTGAAAGAAATGCCTGTCATGGCTGCAATGGAAATGCAAGCCTGGTCTCCATGTCAAGTTCAATTTCCATGACCATAGCTAGACTGGGCGGGCTTCAGTGCACTGTTGCAGTACCGGGGAAGAGGAGAAGTGTCCATGGGGTGTTAGGTTGGGTCTGCGAGTTGGAGGAGCTGGGGGGAGCAGTGCTAGAAAGCAGGAGAGGGGTGGGCGGATGGGCAGTCTATGCAGGCTGAGTAGTAGGTAGGAGCAGTGCACGGCTTCTTCAGAACCGGGGCATCAGTAGGTAGACTCAGCCCAAGTGCATAGGATGCTGACTGGCTGCAGCATCTGCCCAGGGTGCAACTTAATAATATTAAAAGTACTGACAGCAAACTTGGGAAGTAACCGGTAAAACATATTCTTCTAATTCTTTGATAATGCTAGATAGCTACTAACAGTTAACACAGAGATCACTGTGACACTGAAATATTCAGCGCATAGATATTCCACATATAAAAAATGTGATGTGGGTTCGTAGTCTGTGTGACCTGGAGAATAAGGTACATTGAAAAACCAGATTAATAAAGTGGTGAAAGGACCAACTCTGCAGATCCACTAACGCTATGGGAAGATACGCCCATACCCCGGACGCGCAGCACTGTATAATCCAAAAAGGGCGCCTCCCTGAAATATTAAATAAAAGAATGGAGGTTGATGCCGCCAGTCGATAGTCCTGTGTCCTTTTGGAACACAAATATTCAGATCTGGGCTAAACTAAGAGAAGGAAGAGCAGGGAACATAATTCAGGTAAAAAATCCATGACCAACACAACATGACTACATGTCAGACCAGGATCAATGACTTAGCCAACATGGAGATGCTGCGTCTTCCCAGACATGTCCAAAAGAAGAATCATGGGGGAGCCGCACACACATTCAAACATTGGTATAGCATGAAATAGCAGGGCAGGTGGGTGGGTTCCTTCATATAATCACAGTACAGAGATAGAGATGTAGTCAATGGTTTCATTGATTGCAAAGAGCTGGTTATTTGTCACCTTGGCTAGGTCCTCCCCTAGATTGCATATTTGAAATAAGTGTTGAGATGCTCCAAAAGGCGAGCCTCATTTTGGAGCCGAAAATCAAGCTTTCAAAATTGCTGTGTGCTTGGGGCAGATGTGGCCTGTTGTCTTTTGTTTGGACACGTGTAGTGCAATATGCACGGTTCCCGGCTGATGATGAACATGGCGTTCCTGGCTGATGGGCAACATGTGTTGTGGGGGCAGCTGAGGCACTGTGAGTGTCATTGAGGGACACATCGCCTTCTGTTATCTTCTGTTGGGATGTGCATATGGGCCATGTTTCTGTGAGTGGTGAACTGCTTCATTACTCTAAGATGGTTTTGCGTTTGTGACAATAGGCCTATGAAAGTGTTACCTATGCCCTTTCGATGGTGTCTGTTGGCGCTGAGTGCATGACATCTGCAGTGGCGACATGAACTGTGTGTAATATTGTATGTTTTATGAGGATATATGTCATGTTTTCTGGTGTAATTATGTTTCCGTACACAAATTGCACCATACTACGTATGCACACTCTGATTTTTGATCATGCACTTTGCATGAACACACATTTCTACGGTAGCAGTTTCAGGCCCCTTTTGTTTGTGAATCACCGCCATGCCCAAATTTCATATCAGGTAGCAATGTCAAAATGTGGTTTCTGCACTTTGCGACCGGTTCAAAATTTGTTTGTGAATCGGATCCTGCATTGTGCACAGATAAAAAGAAGCAGCTCATGTCACTGTCGTGCTTTCGAACGTTAAATTTGCATACTATACTGCTCATACTAATTTGGAAGTACTGCGCAAACATGTAGCTATATCACTCAAAAGTGTGAACTTCAATAGTGCTAGGTAATAAAAGCCTTTGGACAAGACAGCCAAAGACTTGCTGTGGATTGAGAAATAGTTTTTAATCAGCAGCTGGAGAGCATCCTGTTTACCACATTAGCCATACAGTCGCTTGCAAGGTTTATTGAGAAGCCACACTCAACAAAGGGAAATCATTCCCTCCCCACTCAAGGTGTCACGCAACAAACCAATGGATGCTTTTATTCAGCAAACCATGCCTATTGAATAACGAACTGAATGAAAATCTTAACAAGTATAACCCGTCTCTATTGAATGCCGACCTGAGTGAAAACTTTGCAAAAGAGCAGAACTGTTACATATTAAGTTTAGAAGTAAAACTGAACTTGAGTAAAACCATTAGATGCTGAATTCTAAATTAAACTTTAAACCGAAGAAAACCCTTGTATGCTGAACCATGAAAGTGAATGGAACTTAAACATTGAAACAAAGAAAGGTATATTGGATACCAAATTACATTAAAACTGCATATAACAGATAATTACATTGGAAGCACAATTAATTAAAACGGTGAAGTTTCTTTCAACACAGTTAAAATTTGTACATGAAAAACCAACTATGAACAGAAGGCACAAGAGTGACAAAGAACTTTAAAACCACAAAGGATATTTTTGTGCTGCTGAAATTAAGTCTTGGGGAAGTGAACCCTGAGATTTGAAACATTTATTGACTGGAGACCGGAGTCTCACGATTCTTTAGTGCTTGGAACTGTGTTACTTGAAACTTGGGGAAGGGAACCCCAATTATTGGTTAAAACTGTATCATCCTGAACTCAAGAGAGGTAATTTTGAGACTTTTTACTGGATCTGTTTTATACTTGGGGAAGAGAGCTGAAAGGAAGCTGCAAGCTGGAAGAGGCTCAGAACCTTGTGTTGAACACCATTTTCTTTTGGTTGCTGACATCCCTACACGTTGTATAGTTTAGGTGTGAGGGCAAGTATAGGTTTTGGACAGACAGATTCTTTTTTCTTTTTTTTTATCCATCCTCACCTTTTTTGTTTTCTTTAATTTATCTTTTTTAATCCAGGACAGACAGATTCTTAAGTTGAACTCTTTGACTCAGACTTTCCTTAGTTTCATTTAGATAGGGAAATCCCACCTTAGCATAGGGCAGGTTAGGCCTTTTTCCATCCTGACCTTTAAGTTAATAAAGTATTTTATTTTTTTAATTCTGAATCTGTTGTCTTTGTCTTGCTACATGATGCCTTCACACTTCATAACCAAGTATAAAGGCCACATATTCTTGGGCCAAAGATGGTTTTGTGTTTGTGACAATAGGCCTATGAAAGTGTTAACTGTGCCCACAGTAATGTGTTATATCATCAGGAACACTGTCAAATGACTTGTCAGTCGTACATCAATGAATGCCAAGGACTGGGAGCAAGAGGTTCTGAGGATGGGTCCACTTAGGTTCCCATGGAATGCAAGCTAGTGACATTCAGCCAATCCCCTGCTGAGAAGAGAGGAAGATATGATGAGCACACCATGAAAATCGATGTCTCCACAGACAGACGTGTTACGTATAAAAAGTCCTAGCTGCTTACGCTGGATAAGGGTGTTGTTAAATAGTGTTGGAAATGAGAGGAGGTTGCAAATTGGAATGACAGTAGTAGATAATAAGGAGGAGGGGTAGGAAAAGCTGAGAAGGAGCATAGCTGGTGGAGCAGTGTAGGGAGTAGGATGGAGGGAAGGTGGAGAGAGAGAACAAGGAGGAGTTTGGAAAGATCCGGAGAGAGTACAGAAAAGACAAGGAGGAGAAGTCGCATAGAGAACTGATGGAAGAGGAAGGACAGTAGAGAGATAGTAAGAATGGAGGAATTTGCAAAATAGGTTCTGGAGTGGAGGGAGGAGGATTGTTATAATTATAATTGGTTATTTATATCACACTTAATCCCAGAGGTTTCTAAGCAGGGACCCGGGGATGGAACCTGTGTTGCTCCGCGTCGTCTTGCTTCCACGCCGATGGGTAACCAATTCCAAGGCGAGTGCATTGCCCCCGAGCTACCCTCCCGAGAGGATGGGAAGCAAAGGGAGATAATGAGAACAGAAGAAGCTAGTGAAAAGGTTAGTGGAGCAGATGAGCAGGAGGAAGGGGAGGGAACAGAGAAGTGTATTAGCAGAGGGGGAGAGGGTAGATCATGAAGAACAAGGTATGGGTGGGACAACTAAAGGAAAGATAACCCGTTATAAAAATTGACTGGCAAGAACATGGGAAGAGATATCGTGAAAGCCAAGGGGGGGAGGTGATGAGGGCTCAAACATTGAGGGACATTGTGGAGGAAAATTAGGAGAGGAAATCAGAACAGGAGGAGAGGGGAAACAAAACAGGGAGGTCAGGAGGAGAAAGAAGTACCCAGGTCCACGGGCACCCAGTTGTAGGGAGCCTACCTCTTCAGTGCTGGCAGTGGCTGTGGCAGAGTTTGCCAATGGCACCAGTGGGCCTGAACCTAGCCCTACAGAATCCCATAGCATTGCGGGACTACATTAGCCAAGGTTGGGAACTTTATGGCATGTGGGCCCCTTAAGCCTTGACAAGTTGAGACAGCTAACCAACACAGGCAGAATCTGGATGAAAGGAGCATTCACTCAGCCGAGTCAAAAAAGAAGTATGGGACATGGAAATCCCTTAAGACCGTGGGTGACATCCATTGGGCAGAAAGGTGGGAAGAGAGGTATTGACTGACAAATTAAGCAAGGCGTGATTGCTCTTTTTGGTTCTTTTCAGTAACCCACTCCTTTGAGTTCAGTCTATCCAAATCTCCTGGGGCCTTTTGTTTCCAAAATACATCAGTGTGAACCCTACGTTCTTATTGTTGATAGCCTGTTGACTCCTATAGTCACTTTTGTCTTTTGAACTTTGGATACAGTCATTGCAGGTCCTCGGATGCAGCACATTTTCTCTCATCTTTTCCACAATGTTCACAGGTTACTGTAATGTGCTTGAAAACCTTTACTATTGGTCCGAGGATGTAGTGTTGTTTCTCTCTTCCTCACAATGTTCAGTAGTTGTTGTTGTGCATTTAAGAACCTTCACTCGAGGTGCTTGGATACTTTGCATTTTCTCTCCTACTCTCACAGTGTTCATTAGTAGCTACGTGCTTGGGAAATTTCATTCCAGGTTCCAGCATGCTGCATGGTTTCACCCTTGCTCTCACAATGTTTGCTGGTTGCTGTTGCACAGATGGTAAATTGCACTCCAGATTTCAGGATGCAACAAGAATTCAAACTCTCTTCCACATTCATTTGTTGCTTTTACTTGGTCCATGATCTAGGAAACAGCATGTTTGCTCTCTCCTTTGTACAATTTCTTCTGGCTGTTTTTATAAGGTTGTTCGAGGGGGAAACCTCCTTGCTGGGTTGAAAGATGCAGTTTTTGTTTTACTCTGTCTCACAATGTTCACTTGCTGCTGTGGTGCACTGGGGGACCCTTCCCTCCAGAATCCAGGATGCAGCATATTTGCTCTTTCACTCGCTCCATGTTAACTGGGTGTTTTCATACACTGTGGAACTTTCACTCCATGTTCCAAGATGCAGCACGGTTGTTCTCTCTCAGAATGTTCACTGGTTGCTGTCAAGCATAGGCAATATGGTGTGTGCACATTTAAACCCCTAGATTTTCGAGGGGTTCACCAGATTAAATTTAATTGGCTTTGGCTTTTCCTGAGGTTTTAGATGAGAGGCTCTACTGGCTTCAACATTTCCCCTATATAAAGGTAGGTAAGTAGAAACACGGGACAGCTGATGGTTGAGATTCAAAGAGGTAAGAGTGGCACAAGTCTAATATGGAAGAGACTTTAGTTAGGATAGTGTCTGTTGGCTAGCGGCTATAGTTAAATCAATGGCCGGATGGGTTTGGGAAAACATGATTTATGGGTGGGTGTGGGTGTGAATCGTGAATGGAGGGGCAACATTTTTTAGTAGCGTAAGAAGGACAAAACACTGAAAACACTATGACAATTTTGTAGGCGACGAGAAAAACAGAGCACTAAGAACCCCATGTGCATCTAGTAGGTAGTGGAGAAGGCCAAACCACTGAGAACCCGTATGTCTTCTGTAGAAGGTTAAATCACTGAGAGCTCCCCACATACATTTTAAAGAAGGAGGAGAAGACAAATCATTGATAACTCCACAGGTGTAGAAGTCCAATGCCTGAAAACTTCACATACATTTCGTAGGTGTAGGAGAAGGCCAAAGCTTTGAGAACACTGTGTAATTTTTTTAAGAGCAGGATGAAGCCAATGCATTGAGAACCCCGTAGACATTTGTAGCCGTAGATGGCCGAAAACACTGAGAATCACAATGCATTTTTAGGCAATAGGGAGGGCCAAAGCACTTATAAATTCATGTGCATTTAGTATGCTGTAGACGGGCCAAACCTAACGACCTAACTTTCATTTAGTAGGCATAAATAAAGGTCAAGGCACTGAGAACGCACATACATTTTATATGTGGAAGCATAGGATATGGCGAAGATACACTTACATGCATTTAGTAGGTGTAGAAGAAGGTCAAAGCACTGAGAACTAGGGGAAGGCCAAAGCACTGAAAACCGTAGGTACGTTTTGTAAGCATAGATTGCCACACCTCTTAGAACCACATGTGGATTTTCTAGGCATAAAAGAAGGCCAATCCAAATGGACCCCCAAATAAATTTTGTATGCAGAGAAGGCCAACGCACCAAGAATCACATGTGCATTTGTGTAGGCTTAGAGGAAAAGGCTAAAACAATGAGAACGCCTCAAGCATTTAGTAGGCAGAGAAAAGACTGAAGCACTGAGAGACCCACATGCATTTTGTAGGCAGTCAAGAAGGTCAAAGCACTGAGAACCCAACAGGTGTTTTCTAGATGGAAGAGCAGGCCAAACCTGTCAGAACACCACGTGGATTGTTTAGGCATAAGAGAAGGTTAAAGTATTGAGCTCACCAAATACAATTTGTAGACAGACAAGAAAGCAAACACAGTGAACACCCCTTGTGCATTTAGTAGGCAGAAGAGAAGGCCGAAGCACTGATAACCCCAGATGCATTTTGTAGGAGAAGGAGATGGTCCAAGCACTGAGAAACTCACATACATTTCGTAGGTGTAGGAGAAGGCCAAAGCTTTGAGAACCCTGTGTACATTTTTTAAGAGCAGGATGAAGCCAATGCATTGAGAACCCCGTAGACATTTGTAGCCGTAGATGGCCGAAAACACTGAGAATCACAATGCATTTTTAGGGAATAGGGAAGGCCAATGCACTTATAAATTCATGTGCATTTAGTATGCTGTAGACGGACCAAAGCCTAACGACCTAACTTTCATTTAGTAGGCATAAATAAAGGCCAAGGCACTGAGAACGCACATACATTTTATATGTGGACGCATAGGATATGGCGAAGATACACTTAAATGCATTTAGTAGGTGTAGAAGAAGGTCAAAGCACTGAGAACTAGGGGAAGGCCAAAGCACTGAAAACCGTAGGTACGTTTTGTAAGCATAGATTGCCACACCTCTTAGAACCACATGTGGATTTTCTAGGCATAAAAGAAGGCCAATCCAAATGGACCCCCAAATAAATTTTGTATGCAGAGAAGGCCAACGCACCAAGAATCACATGTGCATTTTGTAGGCTTAGAGGAAAAGGCTAAAATAATGAGAACGCCTCAAGCATTTAGTAGGCAGAGAAAAGACTGAAGCACTGAGAGACCCACATGCATTTTGTTGGCAGTCAAGAAAGTCAAAGCACTGAGAACCCAACAGGTGTTTTGTAGATGGAAGAGCAGGCCAAACCTGTCAGAACACCACGTGGATTGTTTAGGCATAAGAGAAGGTTAAAGTATTGAGCTCACCAAATACAATTTGTAGACAGGCAAGAAAGCAAACACAGTGAACACCCGTTGTGCATTTAGTAGGCAGAAGAGAAGGCCGAAGCACTGATAACCTCAGATGCATTTTGTAGGAGAAGGAGATGGTCCAAGCACTGAGAAACTCACATACATTTTGTAGGCAAGGAAGGCCAAAACACTAAAAATCCCATGGGAATTTTGAGTTGAAGGAGAAGGCTGAGGCACTGAGGGCTCCACATGCATTTTATAAGCAGATGAGAAGGTCATGGCAGTGAGAACTATCTGTGCACTTTGTAGGCATAAGAGGAGATTAAAGCATTACTGAAAGAATTGTGTATAAGCAACACCCAATAGATGAAGTAAACTAGGCTTAGTAACTCGTGCATTGCTTGTGTGGACCATAACAGTTGAGTTGAGGGTAGTATTCAGATGAAAGTTCCAAGTGGCCACCCTCTGTGTTGCTTATCAAGCCCTTTAACTACTAAAGGGGCTAATTCAAATAACTAATACTCCATATTTTATGCTTAGAACCTAAAAGAAACTACAACAGCCAGATGGAATATTTGTATTGTGTATGATTAATTGTACTGCAAGTCATTATCTACAATAGAGATGTCAATTTTCCACTGGAACATGTGGTTCAAACTAGTTATATTGAAAACCTAATAAACATAAAACTACGAAAAAGCTTCAATGGTCAAGTGTTTAAACCTATTTCCCTCCATACCCTGGCCCAGAAGGGAGTTATCTTGATGACCCCATAGTATGTGCACCAGGTCCCCTGAACCTTTGCTTGTTAATGATTTCAATCAGGCAATACACCTGGGTCTCAGCCTAGGATGCAATGCACAAATGAAATATTTCTTTATTGTGTCTATAGGTTCAATATTCTGAGTGATATACCACTCATATCAGACCCCTTCTCAAAATACCCTCAGGTCACAATGGACCAGGAATCAGGCTGGTTGGTAAAGGTAATATTTATTTATTTATTTAAAATTCAAATCAAACATGTTTTAATATATGGGGCAGAAATCACCAATGTGGTGACAATACAAATAAGAAAGTAGGTAATGCAGTTGAATTCACTTATCGAAACACAGAATATAAAACACACAGAAAATAACAGTTTTGACTTGTTTGAAAAGATACCATTTAAGTTAAGATTTCCCGATGCAAAATTCTCAACTCACAAATGAGCAATTCTACACAGGTGTAAGTTAGCAGCAGGTATTCAGGAATAAAGAATAGGGTACAAGGTTTGAATACAATATTGCCTCCCCAAACAAGAGAGAAAAATGTTTTGGAAATTTTACACTTTTAAAATGACACTTGAAAATGGCTGAGCAAAACAATGAAAAGTATGTAAAAAGTCCTTAAATTGATATAAATCTCTATGGGAGCAACACTGAAAAGATCCTAACAAACATAAGCTTTAGTATGAGCAACAGTACACACTTTGAATCAGAATGGAGGTTTGGAAATACTTTGAATTGGAAATCACATGTGTAAAACTTTGCAGAAATGCAAATTCCCGCCTAATTTTCACACAACGGTTTTTAAGAAAAACTGGTCGAATTCACTGTTTCTGTTTTGATGCGGTTTTTGGGTAGGGATGTAGCTAAATGTCTTAGGTTTAAGTTAGAGTTGAAATGAAGTATCTAGCTATTAAATTGAGGAAGTTATGCAAGTTTGAATGAGAGGTGTTTTTAGAAAAATAGAGCAGAGAAAAACAGAAAATCGGTTTTAAAATGACAGGTTACTTTTATTTAAACTAGATTTAATGGCTAAAAAAAGAGAATGCCACCCGTGAATCTTCACAGTTACTTGGCCACAGTAACCCTTCACGTGGTGGATACCGCGTTTTCTTTATGGGAATTACTTTATTTAATCAAAATCACTAGTGGCTTATGGTCTAGTAAAACAAAATGAAGAAAAAATCTGAGCTAACACTAGGAATTACATACAGGGTTGCAAGAATGGTTCTGACAATATTATTGGTTCTTAAGTTGAAGATGGATAGGTTATAGATGGGGATAGGACAATGTAAGGCAATCTACTATGGTTTACTATGATTCCTATTGATACTTGCAGTTCACTTTAATTTAAGATTTTGGACCGTCAAAGGCTCTGGTCATCACGGATCGGGTCTAAGGACATCAGGGCACATCTGAAGGTATTGGATCAGCGGACTGGCACCTCAGACTGGACTGGATTGGATTGGCCCTTCTGGTTGCTGGATACTGGAGATCAGTGGGATGGCGAGTTTCAGCAGGCAAGCCTTTATGGTAGTAAGCCAAACTGGATCAAAATTGCTTCTCTTAAATTTTGGTATTGCTTCAGGATTTGGGCATAGCTGAAAAAGAGTTCAGTAATGCTGAGGCCCTGGCTTTGTAAAGAAATCTGGAATCAGGAACAAGATGGAGAATTCAGCAACATGGCGCCACCCGGAAATCAGGATAGAATCAGGAATCAGTCTGTGTCTGTGTGTTGTGAGGTTCCCTTATTTATCATGCCAAATGACATCCCTCAGTTTATGGTTGGGGCAGACTTACAACCCACACACACAAGGCTATGATTGGTCAAAGGCACAGTTCCCGCCTTGTTTTTTGCTGGTTGGATGACAGAAAGGGGTGTCATGTTTTATGATCTGGTCTGGAAACCTCCCATAGTTATTGGGACCAAAACTTAACTCTCCCACAAATATATATTTACATACTTATGCCCGATAAGAAAATCGGATACATAAATTACATATTTCGTGGGTCACATTTACATCCAACTCCCAAGTCGGTGGGACCAGGTTTTGTCTTTCTATTGAATTTTGGCAATTTCAATCATAAAGGTTTGGCCTAACAATTCCAATCTCGGTACACATATGTGCAATCACCCCTAGCACATGGGTACACAATATTAGATTTGCATAATAGTTTCTGCGCAATTAGTCATTTTTCATAACTTCAGTTACTTACGCAGTAAGAAATCCTACCAAGTGAAACGCTCACCTGATTCCCACAGAGACGCTGACCCGAACTGGACTGCTACCGTTTCTTCTATCGTGAGGCGCAGGGCCCGGAAGATGCTCTGGACGGGGCCTCCGAATTTGGATTGCCTGGCTTGTAGAGTAAGTTTTCTGCAGGTGGAAGAAAAGGGATTGATTACCAGCTGGGGTGGATATGTGTTCCCACCAATCTCCCGTTTCTCACTCTTCTTGACCCCCAACTTGGTTTCTGCGAGCGCTCACCTTAGGTATTGTAAAGATGAGCTCTCCATCCTGCTTCAGGTGCAGGGGTGCGTAGAATCCAGTTACGTAACTGGATGGGAATAGTTGCGGACACTGTGTCCTTTCGTCTCTCCTGCGGTAGCCGTAAGTATGAGTGTCTTTTCTCCACAGGAGCCGGGGCCCAGAAACCTAAAGCAGGTAAGTCTCTTGGTGAGTATTTGTTCTCCGTGCTTAGTTAGTGCTCACCATGTATTCCTCTTATGCAGGTGCTGGAATGTAGCTGGCGTCGTGGCCGCGGTGGAGGAAGGTAAGTGAAAGAAAAGCGACTGCTTACTTCTAATGATTGTCTTTTTCTGCTTACAGGTGCCGAGATGCTGCCGGCGACACAGCCTCTGTCGCGCGTGATGAGGCACGTAAGTAAGTGGAAGAAATGTGGCCGCTTTAGAGCGGGCACCTCTAATGACTGTCTTTTTCTGTTTTTTCAGGTGCCGAGATGCTGCCGGCGTCGTGGCCGCGGTGGAGTTCGGCGAGACCATGGATGGGTAAGGCAAGGCGGCGCGGCTGCCAGCGTTTGAGAGCACTGCTAATCTTGTACCTTTCCTTTACAGGATCGTCGGAGGAAGGATTGCTGAGGCCGGATTCCGGTAAGTATAATTTCTAATGCTCGCCTTCTCTTTTCTTGTCTGTTTGCAGGTGTTCCGGGTGCTGGCAGGCGTGTCAGGAGCCAGGATGCAGGAGCCGACTCGGTGAGCGTCCTGCTGCTGATGCAGAATAACGCGAAGCACATGTATTCCATCGGGCGTGATTTAAATAGCAGAGAAGTGCTTCAGGTGTGTGTTCTTCCACCGGCCCCACCCAGGTAAGAAAAGAGTTCCTGAATAGAGGAAATAGTTCCTCCCAGCCCTGATGGCTGGGGACTTCAGCCAGACTGGATTGTTCTGGGTAAGTATGCAGCATGGTCTGCCTCAGGTAAGTCCACCCAAGCATTATAGTTTATCAATATGAGCCCGGCGCCTATGTCGCTGGGACTGAAGTCCTTTATGAGCCTGGCGCCAAAGGCGCCAGGACACGGTCCAAAGGGCCCCTGTAGGGGTCTGCTGGGTCCGGAGATGTGGAAGAAGGGTCTGCTTCCGGGGGCGCTGGGCCAGTCCTGGCTCCTCGGGAGTAGTGCTCATGACAGCACCCCCCCTCAAGGCCCCTCCCAAAATTGTCTTCCCCGGGGGTTTTGGTTTATCCGGAAAGGTTCGGTGAAATTTCTTGATTAGACGAGGAGCATGGATGTGGTCATAGGGTTCCCATGACCTCTCTTGAGGCCCGTAACCCTTCCAGTCAATCAGGTAGAACAGCTTTGATCTGATGATCTTAGAGTCCAAAATGTTTTTAATCTCGAATTCAGGTTCTCCATTCACTTGAATTGGTTCTGGAGGTTTGGTTAGTCTGGTTCCAGATTGCATGGGTTTCAAAAGCGATACGTGAAAAACAGGATGTATTCGCATATGAGCTGGCAATCCTAGTTTAACGGCCACTGGGTTTATTATGGCCGTAACTGGATATGGCCCCAGATATTTGGGATTAAAAGTGCGAGGTCCTTTGAGTGATAAGTGTTTGGTGGACAACCAGACCTGGTCCCCAATCTGGTATTGAGGGGCCTCGCTTCGGTGTTGATCTGCTCCTCTCTTGTACCTTTCTTTAGCTTGTTGTAAATGTGCAGCAGCTTCTTTGAAGGCTTTGGTAATAGCAGTGTGTAATTGATCCACGGCGGGTGTTCCAAGATCTTGAGGTGGATAGAGGTTGGAAGTTCGAGGATGAATTCCATACAAAGTGTAGAAGGGGCTTTGCCCGGTTCCAGAGTGAACGGAATTATTGTATACATACTCAGCTATCCAAAGGATGTCCTTCCAGTTGCTCTCTGACTGTTGTAGCATGCATCGTAAATATTGTTTGAGAGTCTGGTTAGTTCGTTCAGTTTGACCATCGGTCTGGGGGTGATGGCTGGTTGAGAGTCTTACATCGATTTGAGCCAGTTGACAGCAACTGCGCCAAAAATGGGAAATAAACTGGCTTCCTCTATCTGAGATTAGTACCGATGGGAATCCGTGTAACCGGACAATGTTTTCAAGGAATTCTCTGGCTAGTACCGAAGCTGAGGGTAAGCCTTTTAACGGAATGAAGTGGGCCATCTTGGAAAACAAATCCACAATAACGAGAATAGTGTTGTACCCGGAGCAGGAGGGTAAGTCTGTGATAAAATCCATAGAAAGGGTGTGCCAGGGAGACGGTGGAATGTCTAATGGTTGGAGAAGACCAGCCGGTCTTTTCTTTTGACCCTTGTTTTGAGCGCACACACCACAGGACATCACAAATTCTTTTATGTCTTTTCTCCACGAAGGCCACCAGAATTGTCTTCTCACTTTCTCTTCTGTTTTGGCAATGCCAGGGTGGCCCTCTATCAATGAATCATGATAGCAGGAGATTACTTGCCTTTGCAAATCGGCGTGTTCTAGGAATAATAGTCCTCGGAAATAAGGCAAGTCATTGTTTAAAGTGAAATCCACTCCTTTTTGTAGCCAGTTCTGCAAGTCTGTTGGGTTCAGAAATTGTTTAACTTTTGCCTCAATGTCCTCGATGGATTGTGAAGAAATCAGGCCCAAGATCCTTTGTTCAGGAATTATTGGTACAGGCTCTGGGTTGACAATGGTGTCTCCCATTCCAATCCGGGAAAGAGCATCTGCTTTGCCATTTTTGCTGCCGGGGCGGTAAGTGATCACAAAGTCAAATTCGGCAAAGAACAGGGCCCAGCGGAGCTGTCGAGAGGATTGAGCCTTGGCGGTTTTCAGATACTGTAAATTCCGTAGATCGGTGATCACCGTGATGGTGTGTCTGGCCCCAAGGAGATAATGACGCCAGGCCTTAAAGGCGGATTTAATAGCTAACAGTTCCTTGTCTGTGATGGCGTAGTTAACCTCAGGCGCCGAGAATTTTCGAGACCAGAACGCCACGGGATGTAATTGGTTAGTCTCTGGGTCTCTTTGTGAGAGGACCGCTCCCATTGCTAAGCTGGATGCGTCGGTTTCAACGATATAAGGGAGATCTGGGCGTGGGTGCTTCAGTATTGGCGCAGAAGTAAACTTGGCTTTTAGCTCTTGGAAGGCTTGTTCAGCTTCTTCAGACCACTCAAAACGTTTATTCTTTCTTAAGAGAGCCGTGATGGGTTGTACCACTCGTGAAAACTCCGGAATGAATCTGCGATAAAAATTGGCAAAGCCTAACATGCTCTGAACGCCTTTTACAGAAGTAGGTGATGGCCATTTGAGAATAGCGTCCACCTTTCGCGAGTCCATGTGGACGCCTTTGGGTGTCAGGATAAAACCCAGAAATTCGACTTCAGTGGCATGGAAAACACATTTTTCAAGTTTGGCAAATAGTTTGTGTTGGCAAAGTTTTTCAAGTACTGTTCTAACATGATTTCGGTGATCTGCTTCCGAAGAGGAGTAAACAAGAATGTCATCTATGTAGACGGCAACACAGACGTCAATGAGCTCCTTGAGGACATCATTCATAAAATATTGGAAGGCGGCCGGTGCATTACATAGTCCGAAAGGCATCACTTGGTACTCAAATAACCCATATTTAGTGTGAAACGCTGTCTTCCATTCATCGCCTTCCTTGATCCGTACCAAGTGATAAGCACCCGTAGGTCTACTTTTGTATATATGCAAGCATCCTTCACCTGGTCAAGGAGTTCCGGGATCAGAGGTAAAGGGTATCTGTTTTTTACCGTTATCTGATTCAGAGCGCGGTAGTCTATACAGGTTCTGAGGTCACCTTCTTTTTTTGGCAAGAAGAACAGAGCTGAGGATGCAGGGGACTTCGATGGACGAATAAAACCATTGGCCAAGTACTGGTCCAGGTACTGTCGCAGGTGTAGGTTCTCGGGCTCGGTAAGGGCATAGATCCTGCTGCAAGGAGGAGTTGCACCGGGTAGTAGATCTATCTGGCAATCGTATGACCTGTGGGGCGGTAAGGTGTTAGCCTGTTCCTTTTGGAAAACATCTTGAAACTCTCGATACTGTAGCAGTAATTGCAAACTGTCGGCTGTTACTGACGCTAGGCCAATTTCTGATCGTAGATAGCAGGTTTGTGCACACTCTGGGAACGTTATCGTCTTTGCTCGCCAATCAATCTGAGGATTGTGTTTTTCCAACCAAGGGATTCCCAGAATTATTTGAAATTGCGGAGCCTGGATCACGTCGAACACTATTACCTCCCGATGCCCGTCTTGGCCTAGTAATGTCACTTCAGTAGTGGTATGGGTTACCGGCCCGGAGGCGATCTCAGTCCCATCCACAGTGGTGATGACATCTTTAACAGCTTTTGGGCAAAGAGGTAGGTTCATCCTGGAAGCCAACTCGCGGTCCACGTAATTTCCTATAGCTCCACTGTCCACGTATGCCTTAATTGCATGCAATCTTTCTGGCTGCTTCGGATTTACGAGGACCATTGGCATAATGAAGAGCGAGGTCAAAGAACGGGTTTTTAAGCTCGGCAAGCGGACCTCTATGCTTGTCGGGCAAGGTCGTTTCCCGGCTCAGACTTTTCGGAATTCTTGTCGGAAGCTCCTACGGTCTTCTTAGGTGGTTTTACAGGGCAGTCTCGAAGGAAATGTCCCGAGTTCCCACAATAGAGACACAGTTGCATTTGCCGTCTTCTGTCACGCTCTTTCTGGGTTAAGGGGCCCTTTACAACCCCAATCTGCATAGGTTCGGTGCCATCGACACTTTTGGAGTTGCTCTGAGTCTTAGTGAAGATTCGGGTTTCAAACCTGGATCGATCCGCCTTCCTGTTTTGAAGCCTGTGATCTAATTGGACCACCAAATCAATATAATCCGAACAGTCCTGAGGTGGATTTACGACCTGGGCCAGGACGTCTTTGAGTTCGCCGCGTAGACCTCGGTAAAATAGCGTGATTCTTTTCTCCTCGGGCCATCCAGTTTCCACAACTAACCTATTGAAGGATGCAATGTAGGCTAAGAGATCCTGGTTGCCCTGTCGTAGGGAAAGGAGTTCATTGTCCAGGGCCTGCCCCTGGGAATGCCTTGCAAAAAGTCTTTCCATACTCGTCTGGAAGGCTTGGAAATTCCAAAGGATTGGATCATCTTGTGTAACCAGTGGAATTGACTAATCGGCGGCACTGCCGCTAAGATACGAAAGTACAAATGCTACCTTGGTCTGGTCATTCGGGAAGGCCGCGGGCCTGCAGAGAAAGTGCAATCAGCATTGATTTATGAACACTGCAAATCTTTTAGGGTCTCCAGTAAAACGTTCAGGCGGTGCCAGTGGCACATTTCCAGGTAGGTTGATTTGAACGGGATTGGTTGAAGTAACTGGGGTAAAATTCCCCCCTGGAATGGGCAGAGGGGTTTGCCCCGCTTGGCTCTGTAATAACTGTCTGGCAAGGTCGTCAGTTCGTTCCTTTGACACTATTAACTCTCTCCTGAGGGTGTTCGTCTCCTGGCGAGCAGCATGAACTTCAGCCCTTAATTCCCCCAGTAGCTGGGCCATTTGATCTGTATCAGAAGTTTCCATAGCGCCTGGGTAGGAGATTATTGGTAGGCTTCGCGTTCTGTAACGCTCACCTGATTCCCACAGAGACGCTGACCCGAACTGGACTGCTACCGTTTCTTCTATCGTGAGGCGCATGGCCCGGAAGATGGTATTGTAAAGATGAGCTCTCCATCCTGCTTCAGGTGCAGGGGTGCGTAGAATCCAGTTACGTCACTGGATGGGAATAGTTGCGGACACTGTGTCCTTTCGTCTCTCCTGCGGTAGCCGTAAGTATGAGTGTCTTTTCTCCAGAGGAGCCGGGGCCCAGAAACCTAAAGCAGGTAAGTCTCTTGGTGAGTATTTGTTCTCCGTGCTTAGTTAGTGCTCACCATGTATTCCTCTTATGCAGGTGCTGGAATGTAGCTGGCGTTGCGGCCGCGGTGGAGGAAGGTAAGTGAAAGAAAAGCGACTGCTTACTTCTAATGATTGTCTTTTTCTGCTTACAGGTGTCGAGATGCTGCCGGCGACACAGCCGCTGTCACGCGTGATGAGGCACATAAGTAAGTGGAAGAAATGTGGCCGCTTTAGAGCGGGAACCTCTAATGACTGTCTTTTTCTGTTTTTTCAGGTGCCGAGATGCTGCCGGCGTCGTGGCTGCAGTGGAGTTCGGCGAGGCCATGGATGGGTAAGGCAAGGCGGCGCGGCTGCAAGCGTTTGAGAGCGCTGCTAATCTTGTACCTTTCCTTTGCAGGATCGTCGGAGGTAGGATTGCTGAGGCCGGATTCCGGTAAGTATAATTTCTAATGCTCGCCTTCTCTTTTCTTGTCTGTTTGCAGGTGTTCCGGGTGCTGGCGGGCGTGTCAGGAGCCAGGATGCAGGAGCCGACTCGGTGAGCGTCCTGCTGCTGATGCAGAATAACGCGAAGCACGTGTATTCCATCGGGCGTGGTTTAAATAGCAGAGAAGTGCTTCAGGTGTGTGTTCTTCCACCGGCCCCACCCAGGTTAAGAAAAGAGTTCCTGAATAGAGGAAAAAGTTCCTCCCAGCCCTGATGGCTGGGGACTTCAGCCAGACTGGATTGTTCTGGGTAAGTATGCAGCATGGTCTGCCTCAGGTAAGTCCACCCAAGCATTATTACACAGTTTATCAATATGAGCCCGGCGCCATAGGCGCCGGGACTGAAGTCCTTTATGAGCCTGGCGCCAAAGGCGCCAGGACACAGTCCAAAGGGCCCCTGTAGGGGTCTGCTGGGTCCGGAGATGTGGAAGAAGGGTCTGCTTCCGGGGGTGCTGGGCCAGTCCTGGCTCCTCGGGAGCAGTGCTCATGACACCAAGTCTTCAAATGGCTAGCATAAGTTCAGAATTATATGTATGTATTTTTCATTTGTTTACATATTTTTGTTGCCAAGTTAAATGTCTTGAAGTTCAGTGACAAATAAGCATTTTAAATCCAAAATTCACAAGTTTTTTTTTTCTTGAGTCCCAAGTTTGAGCAAATGGCAAGTCCTTTGAAGTTCAATGAGAAGCCTCTTCCTGGAGAGTGGAGCATCCTGCCCCTCCCCTGGAAAGATTAGTGTTCAAGCCTTCTATTGTCTTTGCCTGGGGCAAAGACGAATGTCTAATGAGGTCCTTTGGCATGAGTATGTGAGGCCTCCCAACAGCAATTAGTCCTTTCCTGCCAGCAATGAAATGTCAACCTTTCCCAGGCTGGGGACTGTCAAAGCAGAATTGTTTGCTTTTTAAAAAAATAGTTATTTAACTCAAGACTTGGTTTTAACTTTAAGTTTCACCTAAATCTTTCATTTAAACATATAAAATGAACATAGTTTATAGGTGGATTTTTACATTAGAAATCCTTTGACATTTCTTAAAGAATTAAACCTTTAAACAAAAACATACTTTCACAACAGGCAATTTTGCACTTCATTCATAAAAAGCACATTAGACTGATCTCTTTAAATCTGATTTTCCCATGCAGCACATACACATTTGATTCAGCATTAGGTCTTCCCTTGGGTGCTGGGATTGTTTGCAGTCTGGATACATGTATCCAGCCTTTCTTTAGAGTTTCTCTCTGCACAGCAGATTCTGTTATTTGTTGCAATTTTTGCCGTGTTTCTTCCCCCCTGAGGAAGATGAAAACAAAAGTTCCTGGGCTGCTTTTCATTAGATACCTTTTATAGAGCTGTCAGTTAATGAGGCCCGGTTCCTATGAGCCACACTGGATGATTCTGGGCATTGCAGTACCCTTTTAATCTCAATGATTCAATGGAAATAAATTGATCTAGCGCCAAAAACAGCACGTTTGAAGGTTGCAAAGCTAACATTTTAAAAGTCATTTTTGGTTTTCAGCACAATTCTACTGCTTTGTTCCATGTTGAATGTGGCAGAGCCCACTGGCATGCTCCTGCAGTGAGAACCCTGTTTCCCCCCCCCTGACTGTGTGTGGCAGGGTGTGCAGCCTTTTTAAATGCAATTTCAAGATTTTGGCGCGCACAGGAGTCAGCACATCCATTTTGGGCTGTTTCTTTCACCATTTGTAAAGTGATGCAGTGAGGCACATTGGAATGGGCTAAAATATCCCACATGCATGCTGCATCTCAGTCATCTGTCAGTATCTGTTAGTTTAGTAGTGAATAGTATGTTTGGGGTCCAATACCAATTGTGTAGTATTTTGAATTGGGTGAGTTTGAGCCTAGCTTCTCTTATGCCCAAATTCTGTACATTGAACACATAGTTCCATTGACCCTCTGTGAATGTACATTGTAAGTACCTTTCCCATTTGTTTCGACTGTGCTCCTGAGGTTTGCCAGTGAGATACTCCCTTAATAACAGCCTAAGAGTGAGTCAAATGATGATGATACTAAGGGGGGGTACTAGTGATCTTACTTGTGCCCTGTTTATGCTACCTCTCAGCTCAATATATTTCCAGTATTGATTTCTGGGGGGCTATACCTCGAGACTAGGTTTATGAAGGGTATTGTCGTAATATTCTCATAGAGAATGTGCTTTAACTGCGTTATGCCTGGGTATGTCTACACATTTGGCCCAATGAATAGTGAATCCCATTATCTTCCTGAAGTCATTATGCCAAATACTGGCCTCTTGGTGTGGATTTTGATTCTTTTGTGCAGTTTCACCCAGGTGTGCATGTTAATTTGGAGGATATGATACCCTATTTTGGAAAAGGGCTTGATGTAGATGATATACATGTTTTTAGCCGGCATTGTCAGTTCTCTTTCCCAGACAGCCCAGGGGGGGGGGGGCAAGCAGTTTGTTATTTAATGCTGAGATCTGTGTAGGTTGTCCTGCAGCAAAGTACAGGTCCAGATAAGGAAGTCTTAAACCTCCTGCACTTTGCTTTGCCGGCAGCTTTACCTTGCTATACTGGGTGTGGGTTTCCCAAAAAATAAAGCTGGAAATCTCTGCCCTAATTGTGGACCACCTCTTATTTGGGAAGAGAGGTAGCTCAGTGAATATATATAGTAGTTTGGGGGTAATCATCATCTTGATGCATTGTATTCAAACCCCACAAGGAGATATTGAGGACCGACCATTTGCCATAGCTAATTATGATATTTTCACATATTTCCTTGGGGTTATTGTAATATTGTGTAAATTATCACTTATTTTCTGTTTACCTTATTTCTGTTATACACATTATAGGTGTAGTTTCCCTTATATGGTATGTTATAACGGTTGCATAGTTTAACAATTTCAATAAACATGTTATGGTTACCAATACCTTATAAGGAGATAAACACTTGGGTAGCGGTGTTGCTAGGTCTGGAAAAGATCTGGGGCTACACTAATGACGGGATTGTCGGGACTCAGGGCTAGCTAGCCTTTTGGTTGTAGACCCTGAGATTCTATCTGGGGCTACAACCAAAAGACCCGGGGCTATAGCCCCCTAAGCCCCCCCCTATACTCCCTAGCAATGCCTCTGCACTTGGGTAACCACAGTAATCAAACGTGATATGATTCCTCTCTAACAACATCAAACAACATGTTACGATCACAATTATCTATTTGACATGTGCATTTGTTGTTGTTGCCCTTCTAGTGACATATCATAATAAACTTGTTGTGAAATCTCTTTGGAAACATGGAGCACTTGTAGAATTCCATGACACTATATATATATATATATATGATACATTACTCACCATAATCGTATTTCTGATGCTTGTATCTGCTTAGATTCACATGCTGTGCATAGGCCGACATCTAGTGGAAGCTGCGGAGTATTACAGTTTTTTTTTTTCGAAACTCGAAAATGGGCGTCGACACTGGGTGTGCCAGTAATACTATCCCTAGTGTGACGTCCACTGTACCCAAGATCCCTCACGCGTCTAGGATCATCAGATTGTATTTTTTCTGACATGAGTTAGCATGAGGAGTAGCGTGAGTACAGATAATCCAAGCAGATAGACAGAAAGGTAAGACTACAAGCAATCATGCGTCTTCTCTCAGAGGGGAGGAAGGGTGGGTCGCATGTGAATCTAAGCAGATACAAGCATCAGAAATATGATTACGGTGAGTAATGTATCCCTTCTGAGGCTTGTGGAATCTGCTTAGATCACATGCTGTGCATAGATTAGCGAGCAGTACCTGAAGAAGGAGGTGGGATGTGAGAAGGGTCATGAGCAAATAAGTGTCTTAGAACCGCTTGTCCCACTTGTGTATCTGCCCTGGAATGGGTGTCAATGCAGTAATGCTGAGTAAAAGTGTGAATAGAGCTCCAAGTAGCTGCTTTTCAAATGGTGTCAAGGGGTACATTTGCAATGAAAGCCAGAGTGGCCCCAATGCCTCTAGTAGAGTGGGCTCTTGGCGTGAAAGGCAGAGTTCTTTCAGAGAGTGAGTAACACAGCTGGATACAGTTAATAATCCACTTCGAGATGGCACCTTTAGAGACGCGATCCCCCTCTCTGCCTGTAGCTACGGAGACAAACAGTTGATCTGTTTTTCTTAGCGGTATGGTTTTATTTACATAGTAGAGGACCGCCCTACGCACATCTAGGGTGTGTAGTTTCACCTCAGCCGAGCTTTGCGGGTCCTGGAAGAAAGCCGGAAGCTCGATGGACTGGTTTACATGGAATTTTGATATAAATTTAGGTGAGAACCTAGGGTGTGTGCGTAAAACCAGTTTGTCTTTATGGACAGTAAAGAAGGGATCCTGCACTGACAGAGCCTGAATTTCACTGACCCTTCTTATAGAAGTAATAGCTACTAAGAATGCCGTTTTATAAGTCAGGTGTTTGAGACTGCTTTTATGCATGGGTTCGAAAGGGGGGCCCATGAGCTTGGCTAGCACCACATTAAGGTCCCACCCTGGTGGTGGGTTTGAAATAGGAGGGTGAAGTCTCTTTACTCCTTTCATGAAGGCTTTAACTACTGGTACTTTCCACCACGAAACCTTGCTATGGGAAGTGGTGTAAGCCGACAGGGCTGCCAGGTGTACTTTCAGTGAGTTAAAAACCAATCCTGCATCTAGCAGGTGGAGCATGTATGTAACAATAGTGGAAGGAGTGCAATCAACCGGGTTGATTTGTCTACTCTGGCACCAGATAACAAACCTCTTCCACTTGTCAAAGTAACAGTGCCTTGTGTTTGGTTTCCTAGATTCCTTTAGGATGTCCATACACCTCTGTGGCAAATTGAGGTGTCCAAACTCTATGACCTCAGGAGCCATGCTGCCAGGTTCATTGAGTTGGGTTGCTGGTGCACTGTTTGACCTTGGTGCTGGGACAGTAGGTTGTACCAGGCTGGAAGTTTGATGGGCTCGCACACCGCCATCCTGCATAGGTGTGGGAACCACGGTTGTCTTGCCCCCATGGGAGCAACTAGGACGAGCGTCATAGACTCTGTTCATCTTGTTCACCACTTTCCTGATGAGAGGAGTTGGTGGAAAAGCGTACACAAACATCCCTGACAAGTTCATCCACAGGGCGTTCCCCTGGGAGTCTGGTTGGGGGAACCTGGATGCAAATCCTGGGCATTGTTTGTTTTCGCTTGTGGCGAATACGTCTATAGTGGGGAAACCCCACTGAGAGAAGATATCTTCTACGACCTCTCTGTGTAGAACCCATTCGTGTTCCTCTGGGAGGGAGTCTCTGCTCAGAGCATCCGCTAGGGAATTGAGCTCCCCTGGAACATGTTGTGATGACAGGAAGATGTTCCGTTTGAGTGCCCATATCCAGATTTTCTGGGCAAGCTTGGACAGATTTGGTGAGCGAGTCCCTCCTTGCTTGTTCAGTGCTTGTTCAGGTAGAACATGGCTGTTGTGCTGTCCGTCCGGATTTGCACTGACAGGTTTAGTAGGTGGGGCTCGAATGCCTGAAGCGCTCTGAATACTGCCAGAAGCTCTAGCAGGTTGATGTGGTTCTTGGCCACTGAGTGAGACCAGAGACCCTGAGTTGTGTGGTGGAGATGTTGAGCTCCCCACCCCGTCAGACATGCATCTGTAGTGACTACTGCCTGTACTTCGGGATCGTAAAAGGGTTTCCCCTGTGCGAGATTCTCTCTTGTCCACCAGTGAAGGCTTTGTACCAGTGTTGGCGAAACGACCACTAGATCGTCCCACTGACCACTTGCCTGAGACCACTGTTTCGCCAACCATTCCTGCATGGGACGCATGCGCAGGCGCGCGTGGGGGACCAGGTAAATACATGACGCCATCATGCCCAGTAAACGCATTGCTTTGCGTACCGTTATTTGTTGACCGGACTGATAATGCTGAATTTGCAGTAGTATATTCCGAATTCTTTCTTCTGAAGGAAAGGTCAACCCCTCTTGGGTATCTAGGATTGCTCCTAGGAATTGTTTTGAGGTGCTTGGCACCAGGCTTGACTTTTTCTCGTTGATTGAGAAGCCTAACTCGTGGAGGAGGTCGATAGTCCTCTGAATGTTTGTCCTGCAAATTCCTGGGGTTTCCCCCGTTATGAGCCAGTCGTCCAGATAAGGGTACACTGGGATTGCCTCCCTGCGTAGGTGTGCAGCCGCCACCGGCAGTACCTTGGTGAATACCCTTGGTGCTGAAGCTATCCCGAAGGGCAGTACCTTGAATTGGTAGTGTCGACTGTCCACCTTGAGCGCAAATACTTTCTGTGCGCTGGGAACATGGAAATATGAAAATAAGCATCTTTCATATCCAAGGTTGCCATGTAATCCCCCTTTTTTAGGAGGGGGATTACCTCTTGTAGCGTGGTCATACAAAATTTTTGGGGCTTGACATACTTGTTGGCAGGCCGTAAGTCCAATACTGGGCGCATTGTCAAATCTTTCTTTGGCACAAGGAAGTAAGTTGAATAAATACCTTTGTTTACCTGGTGTCCCGGGACGAGTTCTATCGCGTCCTTTTCTAGCAGAATGGCGATCTCCTCGAGGAGAATCTTCTGATGTGCTAAGGAGTGTACTTTTTGTCGTGGAGGATGGTTCTAGGGACGCTGCAGTAGCTCTATACAATATCCTGTGGATACTGTTGACAGCACCCATCTGTCTGATGTGATCCCTTCCCAAGCCTGGGTGAAGTTGGAAATGCGTCCCCCTACTGGGGTTGCGTGAGAAGGGACCCTGAACTGAGCGTCACTGCTTTGGTGGAGGCGTGCCGCCTCTCTTGCTGGGGCTGCCTCTGCCTTTACCACGACCTCTCCTATTACCCCTGCCGTAACCCTGGGTAGACTGTTGGTTGTTGTTGCACTGTGTACCCTGCCCCTGGGAATAGTTAGATCCTCTCTGGGAATATTGGCCGCGTGGGCGACAAAAATTACTATTCCCTCTCTGGTTAGGGGGTTTATTGGTTAACTGGCCAAGGGACTTGAGTGTTTCGTATTCGTCCTTGGCATTCTTCAGTCCGCCTTACTAAACAACAAATCGGTTTCCAGCGGTTTGTCCAACAATGATGCCTGGGGTTCTGCCTTAAAACCACACTGCCGTAACCATGCATGTCTTTTGATAACAGTGCCTTCCGCTATCAATCTGCCTGCGTTGTCCGCGGCGTCGAAGGTTGATTTCAAAAGGCAACCAGACACGGCTCTACCCTCTGCGGAAATCCGAGCTAACTGGCCCTTTAAAGGTTCAGGAGCAGAGGCAATGAGTGCCGCAACTTCTTCCCACTGATGGCAGTTGTAGCTGGCCAACAGGGTGGTGGGCCGAAACCGTATAGTTTTTTGCTCTCCTTGTCGGGAGGAGCTTCAGACGATGACAAGGGTGTTCCAGCCCTCTTACGAGTGTTGGTGACAACTAGGGAGTCTGGCTTCAGATGTCCTCTTATATAGAGAGGGTCAGACTGGGCCGCCCTGAAAAGTTTTTCAACCCTGGGATTGACTGCTCTGGTGAGGTTTGGGTTCACCAGGGACGGATCTATTCTCCGCTGAATGGACTTAAGGATAGGGATGGTCTGGGCAACAGGCCTCCTTTCTCCCACTAACTCTTCTGCGAAGTCCCTTTCCTCCTGGACACCGTGGGTGTCAATGTGGAAATGTTCTGCTGCGCGAGCGAGAACCTCATTTAGGAGGGGTTGGTTATCGACCGGGGAGTCGGTAAACGGGGCATCGTTCTCTACCGGGGAATCTACTCTGTATGTTTCCGGGTCCTCCTCTTCTTCTTCCTGGTCCTCATCAACCCCATAGTAGCCCGTCCCGATTTGCTCTTCTATCATACCAAATTCTTGGTCCTCACCAAAGGAAGCCTCTCCTTGATACAGTGAGTATGGTCTTGCGTATGGTTGTACCTCGAAGGGTTCTGATCTCATCGGAGTTTCAAACCGGGGCTTTTTACTCGGGGGGATAGGATCAGTAGAGGCTGAGGGAGTCGCCCCTTGTGGATCATACGAGAGGAAATGTTCTGGATTTTTATCATAAAAATCAGCCAAAGAAGACATTCTTGACATGACCCTATATATGTCTTCACTGGACCATTTTTTGGAACTGGGAATGACTCTCTCAGCAAGTCTGTGTGATTGATCTTGAGTAGCTTTGCTGGTTTTAGACATATCAGCAGACCTGTTCTTGTCTGTCTGTTTAGGGGGAGTGGTGTGTTTCACAGGTGTGGAAGAGTGCAAAGGTCGTTTCTTCTGCTGTTTTCCCCCCTCCCCGTGCGTGGAAAAATGTTTTCCCTGTCCTTTAGTGGCTCCAGAGGTTTTCGACGCCTGGCGTCGAGGATCGGGGGTGGTGTCCCTGTCCTTCGAGTGTGGGGCCTCGCTGGCTTTAACTGCAGGCTCTGCCTCCTGGAGCGCGGCCTGGGGGTGTAAGTTGTCTTCGTCTTCCGACGATCGAACTTCTGTTAGCCTAGGGAGCGAGGCACTCTTGGCAAGAGTGGATGATTGCCTGGAGTCATGCGGCGATCTTGATCGAGAGCGCCCAGAGGACACCGAATCGGACCGTTCTGTTTGTGCCTCTTTCCGAGAACTCGACGTCGTCGAGTCTCGGTTGGACTTAGTGTGTTTAGTGTGTGTAGTATGTGAAGCGCTTGTGTCGCTGGGGGTCTTCCCCATAGCCGCCCTGCCGGACGACCTTCCGAGGTCGGGGACCAGCGCTCGGCTGTCTTTCGACGCCGTAATGCCCTCGCCGTCCGAAAGTACGGCGTCGCTGCCGTCACTGAAGGCGCCCTCCGCTGCCATGGCCGCCTGCCTGGTGTGGTGGGCCCAACGCTTCGTCGAACGGTCCTTAAGTGTCTTAGGTTTAATCCTACTACACGCTCTGCAGTTCGCTTCGGGGTGGTCCCTCGGCAAGCAGAGATTGCACGTGGCATGCCTGTCGACCCAAGGGTATTTGCGATTGCACTTGGGGCAGAATTGAAAAGGGGTACCCTCCATACGCACCTTGAGGCAGCGGGCTGTTAAGTGTAGGAAATGTATAAGGTGTACCTATATACCAAGAGTGTAGAGTATGTACCACCCCCCACTCTCCCTACCTGCAGGGCCGAGGCCAGAGGCCTTCCAAGGCCCGGGCCGAGGCCAGTGGCCTTCCGAGGCCCAAATCCGTCGTGCAGCAGCCGACGGTCGATTTCTTCTCCAGCCGGCGTCGAGTGTCGAAGTTCGACGTTGGGGTGGGGAAGGATGTCAATAGATTATCATTTTAAATTTTTAGCCAAAGCATGGCTAAGGCCAGGGGACTCCGCAAAATGCTTCCGACCAGTATGGCAGAAAAAAACAATCTGATGATCCTAGACGCGTGAGGGATCTTGGGTACAGTGGACGTCACACTAGGGATAGTATTACTGGCACGCCCTGTGTCGACGCCCATTTTCGAGTTTCGAAAAACAAACTGTAATACTCTGCAGCTTCCACTAGATGTCGGCCTATGCACAGCATGTGATCTAAGCAGATTCCACAAGCCTCAGAAATATATATATATATATATATATATATATATATATATATATATATATATATATGGAGGTGAATCTCTTCTGTCAAACACATTCACTGATAGGAGGGCCTCTTGACATATGGAAATAAATACTTACCAGAAAACGTACCTGTTGTCCTGAGAGTCCATTACTTCAGTTATCTTCCAAGGTATAATAAAGGTCCCTGCTTATTTGCAATCCAAAGTATCTAAGTCCTTTTTCCACCGATTCAGAACTAAATTCGGCTAGGTGGGATTGTAATGTTTGTTTATTTATTTATAATGCGCACCCCACGCGTAGGTATCTGGGCGCAGGTAATGATGTCGGTGCCAATGGTAGAGCCATGCACTGCTGCCAATCGATTTTGAACTGCATGAGAACCTCTTAATTGATGATATGAGGCATTACTGTCATAGAGTAGCGTCTTAACCTCTGCCACTGGTGTGAGGATCCTTAAGATGTTTTTATCCAGCCTTCTCGCTGAAGCTAAGGGATCCAGTGAAATGAGCAATAATAGCGGGCACAGAAGGCATCCCTGCCTGGTGCCTCGCAGGATAGGGAAAGTGTCTGAGGTTATAGTCATTACTGGTTATTGTGAGGGCGGGTTTGAGTACAGCAGTTTGACATTGTCCATGAAGTCCTTTCCCAGCCTAAATGTATGCATAGTGCGCCAGAGGTAAGGCCATTCAACACAGTTGATAACACTTTCGTCATCTAGCGGAGAAAAAACACTGGCTCTCTCTTGTTGTGCTCCTTGCCTATGGGGTGCAAGAGAAGGCATACGTTATCATTGGCTTCTCTTCCTGGTACGAAATATGTCTGTGCATTGTGGATTAGTGAGAATATCACTCTTCCTCATCTGCGGGAAAGCACATTAGCAAGTATTTTCATGCCAGCATTGCGTATGGAGATGGGTCTGTAGTTTGAACAGCTAGTTGGATCATTCCCTGGTATGTGGATGATTATTAGGAGCACTTGGTTTAGCTCTGCCGGAAGGGGTTATTCTTTTCTGCTTCTCAAAAGAGTCCTGATAGTATAGGAGAGATCCTGGACTAACATATCTTGTAAAGGTCAGGAGGTAGGACGTCAACGCCCGGTGCTTTGCCCGAGGGCAGCAGACCTATAGCTTCCTGGACCTCGGAAATGTGATGGCTCGGCCTAATCAAATCCTCTCCTCTTCAGTATGTTTGGGGAGGTTCAGGCGATATAGGAATTTATTTGTCCTTCTCATGTTCACAGGACCTCCTTCCGATGTGTACAATGATCGATAAAAATGACAGAATTCTCTATTGATAGATGCAGGATCTACCACAGAGTGGCCCTGGGAGTCTTTACGCATATGGATTTTTGTGCTATCTTCCCTCTGTTTCAGCTGCACTGAGAAGAGTCTACCCACTATGATAGTGCTTTTTTGTTTTAGTGTGGATCTCGTTAGGTCATATTTGGCTGCACTTCACCTATTTGAAATGGCGTTGGTTGGGTTCTGTATGTATGCTTAGGTTAGTGATGTAATTTCTCCCTCTAAATCCTTTAGGGATGACTGTGTGTCCTGCTTCTCTTTAGCTGCATTCGGGATGAGTATACGCCTGATCTAGCCTTTCCCTGCCATCTACCATGTTCCCATAAAGCTGATGAAGCCTAAATTGGTGTCCAACCATGTGTTCACATACTCTAGAAAGATGACCTTCTTGTTGGGTTTTTTAAACAATCTAACATTCATTCTCCAATTATTATTTCTGGGTCTAGGGATATTAAATCTATGTGGATATCATTTGGCATGTGATCTGTGATGTCCACTGCTAAAATCTCACTATTCATGATCTGCGGTAGCAGGGACTGCAAGACTATGTAATAGTCGATTCTTGACATTGAGCCATGGATGCAAGGGCAGAAGGCGAAATCTCTCTCCTTAGGGTGCAGAAGTCATCATGGGTCAGTAAGCTTGTTTTCTGCGAGAATATCCCTTAAGACCCCGCAATTTAAGTCATATGTTCTGTCTGGTTTGCCTTTTTTGTCCAAATAGGGGTCCATGATAATGTTCCTGTCCCCTCAAAGTATGATGAGCGTGTGCCTGGTTTCACATAAGATCCTTCCAAGATAGGAGCGGAAAGGTAGCTTATCTCTTTTGGGGGCATGCACTGAACCCAATAACACCTCTTGTCCCTCAGTTTTTACTTCTTCATTATGAGTCTTCCCACTCCATCCTTTCATTTCCTACATATACATTAGTGTAGATGTTTAGTAATTAGTAATGATACTCCGTTGGCAACCCAGTCCCTTTTAAGTTTCTTGGTTTCCTCTGGAGACAGGTATGTTTCCTGCAATAACATTGATGCTTTTTCGGGTGGGAGTATGCTTTTGGGGAGCAATATGGTTTTATTTGTAGGGGAGCTGGTGCTTCTGTGTATAGAGCCTGGATAAAGCACCAAACCTGTCTCATACAATCCCTTTTATTGTTGTGTTTGGGTACATCGTTGTCTGACACCACTGAAGCAGAACTGTTACTGTAAGTAATGAGGAGGCCATGGTACTGAATGGGGTACAGAGTGTGTGAATCCTGCATTTTCTGAATATTTACCATTTGTTCACACCCTCTAGGTGGCTATCTGACACCCCCGGAACTAGATGTACCCAGGAAGCTTGCATGGGAAGGTATTCTTGGGGCTGCAGTTGCTGGAGCCTAAAGGCTGTGTGTGGGGGGGGCGGCTAGTGGTAGACATTATGGCTCATTAACCTGGAATTGGAGGCCTCTGTGACACTCATTAGCAAAGCCCAGAACAAGAATGACCTAATGGCATTCGCCAGCAGGCTTCATATGTGTTGAAGGGTTTGACAGCAGGCCCCACAGGGCAGTTGATCTTTGGAAGAAAGTAAAGGAGGCTGTGGCATATTGGCTCAGTCCCATGGCTTACACCCGTGCTTTGTGACAGCAGACAAGTCTAATGATGTTGCACTGAGTACTAGCAAAACAACGAAAATGCCCTGCTTTGCTCATATCCTTCATGTTATGGTGACCTGCTTCATAAAACAGTACCACCACTAGATGAGATAAGCGTGGCCCAGAGGAAATGCACACACTTCAGCCAATCCCTTAGTGCCTAGAAAGCTGGAGCCATGCAACCACCTCACTTACAACTAGCTGAACATAGCAATGCAGCCTTGGTGGAATTCAATCCTCCACATGCTGGAGTATCTGTGAAAACAGTGACTGCTTATTGCAAAAGCTAGATCCTTTGCTGCAGCCTTTTGAAGGAGCCACCAGTCATTTTAGCTGTATGCTACTTCACTCAGAGAGGTGCAGCCACTGGTGTATGTTCTGGAATTAGAACTAGCCAACATAATACAAAGACATGAAACGTCTAGGAATGCAGAAGCAGTAGATCTGGTCATGAATCTGCTCCTAACATTCTCATAGGATGCATGCATTTTTGGGATGAACGGGAACAATAGAGTACCTCTTTTCTTGCTGTGCGGTTCAAAGTAAAACTGGCAACATTCAAACAGCATGCGTGAGACGCTGATGAAAAACGAGGGGTTGTCATTTGCAGGATAACATTCTAGCCATGTATAAGCATACACTTATGAGGCATTTGATACCTCGATCAAACAAGAAGAGAGAGGCAGAGGTCAGAAAGCATCAACCCCGTGCTGTACTCTTCCACTGCAAATACGTTTGTCAGACAGTACAAACTCATTCTCCACAAACGCTGACACTAGTTCAGAGGACACCATGATGAGTATTCAAGGAGTGGAAAAATGTAAGAGGCAGTGGGACAGACTAATTCCACAATATGGCATGCTGGGTTTAGGGTGAAAGGGTTGAATACAAAGTTTCGAAATGCATTTGTTTCGAAACAAAAGACCGGAAAAAAAAATCTAATGCACTTTTTATTTTGGGGGGGATCACCACCCAAACCCCCGTTTTTTTGGCCAAAAACCACAAATTTAACCTATACCAAGGCCCAAAAAAATAAACATTTAAAAAAAAAAAAGGCATTTGATCCTTTTTTTTGGATCCTTTTGAGTCAAACGTATTGTATTCGACCCTTTGACTGGACACCGGCATGCTGTATGCATTGAGGTGCCCTAAGGAATTCATACAAACCACTGCAGACCAGGCACCACAAATTAAGAAAAAAGCATTTAGCAACAGTTTTGTTGAGTAGATAATACAGACTGGAGCAAACATATGCTGTCCGTATTATCTAAAAACATTTGCATAAAGAATTTTTTGTGATGTTTGCTATATAACATGAAAAGAAATGTGCTTCCTATATTTCTTTTTATAGTACTGTGGAGTAGGCGCTAAAGTCCCAGATAGGTATTGAACTAAGTCCAAACAAGACTCAATGATGGAGTAGACAAAGTACATGGCAAAGCCCAGCTTTAGTCACATCAAGACAAAGCTGGAACAGCATACAAGTATGGAAATCTCACTGCACTCAACATGTTAATCAAAAAACAATTGCGTAAGTATTAGAAACACATCATTAATGATGTCACACCATGGTATCAGTTCACAAAACTTATGGGGACTGGGAATAGGTTAGTGGGTTTTGTTACGTATAGATTCTATAGGGCTTAAAAATGTCATTGGGTTACAAGTATCTGATGGCTCCACTTGGAACCACTCCTATATTGAAAAAGGCTCAAATACATCATCTCTACGACAAGTAATTGGTTGGCATACTATTTCATTGGCAGTGTGACACCCAGGAATTTCATAGGTTGGCTCCTTACTAACCAACCTTGGATACTTGACAGGTCATCAGAATATGAGTGGGCGGAGAGAGGCACATGGACTGCTCTTCTTCCAATGAAAAGTTACCATCCCTCATTCTCGGGCCATGAGACCGGACAATCCCTTTTGTGCGGCGATTCGTGTGTATGTGTGATTTTAGGGAGTACTGTAGGTGTCCTATCTATGTTCAATTCTAATGAATGGCTAGTGTTTCCCATGTCTAGGATACAGTGTATGAAATTCAATAACCTATTTATTAAGGTTTTAGCAAATATTAATATGTGTCGTGTTTTCTCTTGCCGCTGGGGACACACTTGGGTTATTCTTCATGGAGTATTTTGGCTTACTGTTATACTGCACCTGGCTCTAAAAGGCTGTTTGTGCCTTTCTGAAACCTTAATTAATCTAGGAGCATGCTGCTTGTGTCTTGGGAACAGTTATCTCATGCCTTCGTTTCACCGTCTCCATCCTCCCTTATTTTCTCTAACCTTGGTACTTGTTGCAAGCTACTGTCTGAGCTCTGCGCAGATATGTGTTTTTGTGGATTTAGCCTTTTGAGCTTTTCGAGGAACCCTAGAGGCTGCTGCTAATTCTGGGGCATACTGTGGCTCCCATCTGTAAGAAGATGGCTGCCCAATTGCACTCTTGTTTCCATGTTAGCGGTTATATTCGCATGTCATTTGAGTTGCATTTACCTTATAAACTGGTCATCTTAATGTTCTTCATGTCTTATGGATGCTATGTTAGTATTGTTTGTGTTCAAATGCATATATTACCTATTGTATATGTTCTTCATGTGGAGCGCATGTTTGTTTTGTGTCTACTTCATGTGCTTTTACTATTACAACATTAGTTTGAATGCTTCGGTCATCTTCAGCTCACATTGTCCCCAATCCCAATACCGGTAGGTGGGGGACAAGGGAGGAAAGGCTGTCTCAGGGAGCAACATCTCTCACCTTTGCAGTATTGGTGCACGGGCGGGCAGGAGCTATGGATCACATATTCATCTGCCTCCAACCACTCCTCCTCTGATCGAGTCCTCTACCACACTCATTGTTCTGCTTACCCCCAGATAGGGCACTTTGGGTATCCATATTTTTCTCACCCACCTCACGCTACCTCCATGTCTCATGTGTTCATCTGGACTCCAGGTCATGTAACACCATCCTCCATCAGAATCATCTTGTGCTTGTTACTATTTCAAAGCTGTCAATCTCTCCTACCTTCACTACTGCTGTTCCACTGTGCCTCTTTGCAGAGCTCTGATCTATTGTCGATGACCCAACAATAAAGAGAATTATCCCCCCCCTAAGGCATTTGCCTTGACGTGAGGTACACCACCATAATAATCAGTGTAGGTAGTACAGTCATGTACATGGTCTGCTGCCTTTACTTCTTCTGCTATGAATCTGGCTGGGTTCACGACTCACTATGACAGGTAAAGCTAGGCTATTTGAAACAAAAATGCCTTCTCCACCATTATAAACAGAGACTTTATGTGGCACACAAGGAATGCATGGAGAACACAACAAATCAATATCATTTAGGGGGTAATTCATAGAATTCAGCGCACAAGTAGCGCACGCGGCTGGTGCACAGTGTGCGCGTGCGGCAGTCTGCATGAGCCGCGTGCGCCAAAATCCATTTCCGCGCACAGCGTATTCATGGATTTTAACATCCAAAACCAGCCGCGGCGCAGAGTGGCGCAGCGACCCTGCAGCAGCGCCAGTTAGGCCCCCAAACCCTCCCCATCCACCATGAACAGCACACAACTCCCGTACATGGCGCACAGGCCAGTGGACCAGCATACAGCCCCCCAACCACGAAAAAAAAGTCAGTAAAAATCCCAGCGCACCCCTCCGAATACACGTACCGTGCTGCGCGGGAAGTATTACATGCAATTGGCCCTGTGCGAGCGGGGTACGTGTATTTCAGGGGTGCACGGGAAGTTTTACACGCGATTGGCCTTCTGCGAGCAGAGTACGTGTATTTCTGGGGTACGCGGGAAGTTTCACACGCGATTGGCCCTGTGCGAGCGGGGTACATGTATTTCTGCGGTGCGCGGGAAGTTTCACACGCGATTGGCCCTGTGCAAGCGGGGTACGTGTATTTCGGGGTGCGCGGGAAGTTTCACACGCGATTGGCCCTGTGCAAGCGGGGTACGTGTATTTCGGGGGTGCCCCAACGAATTGGCAGTGTGTGTCCTCCCAGGTGTGCCTTCTCCACCCTCCCCAGGGCCTGCAGTCAGACCCCAACACAGGGGTACACACTGCATCCCTGGACATGCCCCACAGGCAGCCCATCCACCCTGCTGAAGCCCCCCAGCCAGCCCACGTGCCACCATGCACAATTGAGCACTGACTTATGTCCCCCAGCACACCCATCCACCCAGAATTGAGGGGCACCTGCCAGCAGGCCCCGACTCATGTCCCCTAGCACCCCATCCACCCAGCATTGAGGGACACCTGCCAGCAGGCCCCGACTCATGTCCCCCAGCACCCCATCCACCCAGCATTGAGGGGCACCTGCCAGCAGGCCCCGACTCATGTCCCCCAGCACCCCATCCACCCAGCATTGAGGGGCACCTGCCAGCAGGCCCCGACTCATGTCCCCCAGCACCCCATCCACCCAGCATTGAGGGGCACCTGCCAGCAGCCCCGACTCATGTCCCACAGCACCCCACCCCAGTCTTGAGAGGCAATCAAGAACCCAATCCACCCCACACTGAAATGGCTTTTCCATGACACAAACCGTAAGTCAACTATGTACATCAAAACATGTCCCTCACACACACACCCTGGGTGCAAGTGGATGTCTAAATCTACTTTTTCACATGCAGTAACCCAATGAGCGAATACCACACATGGAAGTGAGAAACAAAAATGTTTTAAGAACAAAATGAATGAAATGAAATGAAAGCATAAAACATATTTCAAACGATGAAATGAAATGTATGTCTGAAACATAATAAAAAAACATATGAAGAACCAATCCAAAGTGTTGAAAAAAAAAGTGTCCAATCTCACGGTCCACCAAATGAAATCCAAAGGAAACGTAAATTTAATAATCCATTGATCCATGGTGATAAAATAAAATAAAATCCTCACATGATCCAATGTTCAACTATGTACACAGAGTTCATCCAGGGTCCATGAGCCCAACGAAACAAATGAAACCTATCCAAAAAACTACCTAAGAAAAGAACTATATACAAATGTGTGGGGCATAGTCCAAACACCCCAAATCAAAGAAAAACGAAAATGAAACCTAACACTAAAAACTATATACAATGGCAGCAGGCTAGTCCAACGGCTCACTTTCCGATTTCCCGTGCCAGGGCATCATCAAACTCCTGCTCAATGTCCTAGAGGTGGTCCTCTTCCACGGCCCCGAGGGTTCGCAGGGACGATGCCATGTTGACCTCCAACTCCCTGCGAATTGCCTCGAGGCACTCGGCCCGCCTCAGTGCCCTCCGCATGGAGTTCTCCGCCCTGACCATTGTGAGCCGTGCCTCTTCCGCCCGCCGCCGCTCCGCATCTATGGCCTGGCCCAACCGCTGCCACACGGAAGACACTTCCAATCCTGGGTCCTCCTGCCCTCTGGCTGATGCCTGCCCCTCCGATGTTGAAGGCCCCGAGCCATCATGGCTCCCACCTTGTTGCTGCTGCTGCTGTGCCTGTGCCCTGGCTCTTGCTGCCTGCACGTCCTCCTCTGGCTGGGGTGCAGTTGTTGTGGTGGCCACCCCTGCTGGACGTCCGACTACCGACTGTGGCAGGGATGTGTCCTCCACCAGCCTGGCCGCAGGGTCAGAGGCAGCTCCACAGGGTACCCAGGTGGTACATGGGTGGGAAGATGGCATGGTGGACGACTGGCGCATAGGGGGTTCAGGTGAGGAGGGGGTCGGAATAAGGTCCAGCATACGGAGGAATCCAGCCCTGGTGACCTGTCCCAGTAGGTCAACACGGTCAACGAGGCATCCGAGATGACGTGCAGTGTCTACACGAAAACACTGCAGGTCATCTCGCATGCCCCGTTGACGCAACGCCATCCCAGCCAGGACAGGCTCAACCCGGTCCCGGATTGCCACTTCCGCAGGGAGAGGAAGGCCAGTTGTTGTGCGCTCATCCCCTCCCTGAAAACGGGTCTGGACGTAGGCATCCCTGCTGACGCAGGATGATGCAGTCACAGGATCGGGGACAGGATTACACACAGGCACCTCCGCGGCGGCCTGTGCTGCCTCCTGTCCCTGCCCCTGCCCCACTACCACCAGTGGAATCCCCACTTCCAGAGCCCATGTGTGTCCCTTCCACGGCCTCCTCCTCCACCAAACCCCCCACCAACCTGGATGACTCCATGCCATCTTCCTCTGTTGGACCCTGTGGGATCTCAGCTGCCCCTTCTGCTGTCTGGGAGTCCACCTCTGACCTCCGCCCATTGGACATACCCCCGGCAGCTGCGGCCTGGGACGCAGCACCAGACTCCTCACTCCCCGACATGATGACAACCTGGGAGGGGAGCCGGGCCTTGCGTCTCCGGCTGGTGGTGCGATCCCTGCTGCTTTGCTCCACAGCACCCTCTCCGCCCTCTTCATCAGTTGACGCTGCAGACAGGAAGAGATAGAACACAGGCATCAGGGCACTGTACAATGGACTGATACACACATGACAGTTGCACATGAGTGGCAGTGTAAAACTACAGACATGGCATCACACTCCCCAACACACATGTCATTTCAACTCACACACATGAGCAAATCAACAGGAATCTTGCACCAGGCAGCACCGTCCATACAGAAACAACAGCACGAGCAGCCGAAGGTGAGCCTGACGTCACATGCAACACGGGGAGTGCATAACACATGCACACACACCACCAGACTGACATGCATCTGTACATCTCCACCACTGCAGTGATAATGTCACCATCCATGTCACATCTGGCAATCAGCCTCCTACATGTTAGTGTCACATGCATCCATGTTGCATCACAGTTGCACACTTGTCACATACACACGCATGCACATGACACAGTGCAGATACATGCAGCAGGAACCTACATCCATGTGTGATACCACAACCATGCCACAGTACATACACATAATTTTCACATGTGCGCATCCACACATGCATTTGCCCAGCATGCTTGCCAACACATACACCATCGATGCGTCTCACACATGAGAGGAATCACATGTGGCTGGTTCACGTCCCTGTACATACGCATCCATACATGGCCCTACAAAGACATATGTTGAACCTGCACACTCCTAGCACACCACAACACGCACAACGTACAATCTGTAGGCATGTACACTTACCGCTCGACTCCAGACGGGTCTGCCTCTCAAGGACCTGGACGTGGAGCGCTGGGTGTATACGTTCCAGGACCCTCATTTGGATGGTGGTAAGGCAGACCCGGCACCCCTTGCCGCCCGCTGGCTTCAAGAGGCGCCGGGCCTTGCTGAGGGTCCTGGACCTGAAGTCCTCCCAGCACTTCCGGACGTGTTGAATGTCGCAGACTGCCACCTCCTCCGCGTTGATGGCAGTCACGATGTCCATCCAGATCCTCTTCCTTCCTTCATTGTCGGCGCACAGACTTCCAAAGAGAGCATCATACTGCCCCAGGACATTCTCCACCAGGACACCAACTTCACTGGCACTGAAGCTGGTGGCCCTCTGCCTCTCTGGCTGGGGGTTGCCAGTGGTGCCAGATGGTGTAGACATGGCAATCCCAGAGGCAGGTGTGGGTGGGCAACTGGGTCCTGGGGCTGGGCTGTAGAGTGGTGGTATCCCAGTCGGGAGTCTTCAGTTCCAGCAGGGGTGGTCACAGCAACTGCACCCCTGGCTGATGTGCAGGCACCAAATAGCAGGGCACGTGGGCAGCAGGCAGGCAGGAAGCAGCAGATGGCAGGTGGGAGCGGGCTCGTGGCAGGAATATGGCCTTCTGGGCAGGAGCGTGGTCTTCCTTGTGTTGTTGCATGGCCAGCTTGATACGGAGTGATTTGGCACGTGAAAAAAGTGCACGTCAGCGTGAAAATCGAGGAAAGGCCCTTAGCACGTAAGCGCGTCTGTGACATTATGCACGCGGGTGTTTCCAACAACACAGGTGCATAGTGGATCAGCATGTGAAAAAACCACACGTCCGTGTGGGAATGCGTGTAATTCGAGGAAAGGGCCTTAGCGCGTAAGTGACGTGACACGCGCAGGCGTTTCCTTCAGCACGGGTTAAAGGTGAGCAGGAAACAAAAAGTGTCTAAACTTAAAGACACTCCCGTCCCCTGCACACCTTACAAGCTGAAATAAATCAGTCAAATTTCATAACATTTGCACTTTTATATATAGAAAGAATTGTCAATTTAGAACATAGGTAACAAAATATCTTCATAAAAGTACAGAAAAAAGCTATCAACTGACTTCCAATATGGCCAGCATGAAAAACAAATCAAACCAGACAAAGAAATAAGCTCCCAATTTTGAACTGCAGCTTCAAGCTCTACGCGTTTCGGGGACTATCCCCTTCTTCAGGAGCAAAAATATCTGCAAGTATAGATATATATACAATTAGAGGACATCTCACATATCATTAAAAGTTTGGACAAACTAAACACATTAAATAAAGAGAATACATTAAATAATTATGTACACATAAATCGAACCACAATTCTACATAGCATACACAAGTGGTTGTATATTTACAGTGGTACAACTGGCATGGCTCCAAATGTAAATCTCAAAATGCATTAAAACCTAAAACACTTATTCGTATGTACCTCACAGTGGGAATGTTGTCAAAGAAAATAGAGTCTCTGTCTGTGCATCTGTCTGTGCACGACGTACACAGAACCAGGATCCCTGCGAATACTCCTGCCGTCCTCAACAAGTGAAATGTGATTGCCGAACTCTGGAATACCAAAGTATATCTATCAGCTCCAATTACACGTAATTAAATCACCAAACCTTAATGACTAAACAACTAGTTAAAAAAACACCTATTACTCATTGGCAACTAATCTGTGCAGCTCAACGATCACCAAAATCCACAACCTTGTGCCACCACCTCATCTTTGTGCCAACACATCAACTTAACACAGAAAGTTAAAAAGCCCAAATCCTCAAAGAAAACCCAAAATTTAAATTGTGCAACTCTTCCAACATATATTATTTACCTAAGGCAAATCAATAGCCAATCCAATCCAAATTCAGCACTTCCAGTACTCCGCATCCAATGTAAAGCATCCTGCTGATTATAGATATGTATAATGCAACTAAAAAACAAACACAAAATATACCATTTACAAACTAACACCACCTTTCCAATACAAACATAAATAAATATAAACACATCCACACAGCTTAAACTTACTTCCAGAAGCGCACCTCTTCACCTCAGATTCAACGGCTCCTCTCCAATTTACACGTAACAGATCCCAACCCACAACACACTTCCTGGCTCATTTTATACTGTTTCCTGGTAGTCACATGATAAAGTCACGTGACCCGCCGGCACTGAATACTAAAAGAATGCACAAAACTCCCTGCAACCTGCCAAATACACAGCTAATGCTAACTAAGCACACAGGTACTGAGTGAGTAAATCAAACAAAATAAAAAAGACACCAAAGATAAATGTGTGTGTAGTTAAAAAGGAGATAGACATAGAAGAAAGACTGCATTTTTGAAAAAATAAAAAAATAATAAATAAGTGCCTTAAAACTATTGCTGTCCATCAACCATACTTAACTACGCGGCAAATTCAGAAATAACCAAGTAAACTAGTTATGTACTAAAGATAAATGTGTATGTATTTAAAAAGAAGATAGACATAGAAGAAAGACTACATTTTTGAAAAAATTGAAAAAATAATGAATAAGTGCCTTAAAACAATTGCTGTCCATCAACCATACCTAACTACGCAGCAAGTTCAGAAATAACCAAGTAAACTAGTTATGTACTAAATACCCAAACCCAATAACTACTATTCCATACACCTCTAATGGAACAACCAGTATGTAACACCCGGAAAACACAAATCCCTCCATGTGACCTCAAACTCATATCAATTTATGCATTATGAACTACGCGGCAAATTCAGAAATAACCAAGTAACCTAGTTATGTACTCATTACACAAATCCAATAACTACTCTTCCATACACCTCTAGTGGAACAACCAGTATGTAACACCCGGAAAACACAAATCACTCCATGTGACCTCAAACACATATGAATTTATGCATTATGAACGACTTAAACCATTCACCAACCATACCTCGACACCTACACAAAACAATTCAAAGAGAACTCTTCATTGAGCCCTCTTGGAGATAAAGTCCCCAAGAGGTCAATCCAAAACATCTCTCTCTGAGCTAATATTCTCAAAAAGTCACCTCCTCTGGGTGGTTTCTTCACCACTTCCAAAACATTAAACCTCAATTGTGCAATAGTATGTCTAGACATATTAAAATGCCTAGCAACTGAAGATTTCTCATTTTTACACCGTATTTGAGATTTATGTTCAGTCCGTCTTTCACGTGCGGATCTGGCTGTCTGTCCAATATACATTAATCCACACGGGCACTTAATGCTGTAAATCACCCCTGTGGATCTACATGTGGCAAAATCTCTAAGAGTGATTTTTTTGCCCGTCTGCGGGTGAAGAATGTATTCTCCTTTAGCCACATTGTTACAATGACTACACGACAAACAAGGAAATGTTCCCTTTTTTTTAGTCACCAATGTCATCTGAATTTCCTTCGGGCCTCTTTCGGCTCTCACAACCCTATCTCTCAGGTTCCTACCTCTTCTATACACCAACATTGGTGGAGATGGAAACAATCCCAGAAGTATAGGATCATGATGGAGAATCGACCAGTGTTTATGTATGATTCTTTTAACATGCCAACTTTGTCGAGAGAATTTGGAAATATGCAAAATTGCATCAGACTCCTTCTTCACCTTAGGTGTAAGCAATTGCTCCCTTGTAATCGGGAGCGCTCTGTTCTGGGCCTCATTCAAAAGGGGTCACATACAGCCTTGCAGGTGCAGGGGTGCTGTTAACATCTTGCATCCCACCCCTTTCACCCCAATTGCCCAGGACAATTGTGGTGTACACCTCCCATTGGCACTCCTCCATCTGTGCCGGCACTACTCCATCTGTGCCATGGTTAGGAGGCCACCAAAGGTGAGGGGTGCCTCAGCTGAGCGTCCTCCTCGTGGCAGGCGTGGTCAGGGACGTGGCCATGGTGACCAGGGAGTAGGGGGACTCCAGGGTCTCCAGGGTGGCCGCAGAGGGGGAAGAGGCAGGGGTGCACCACTTGTGTACGATGTTGTGCCATGTGTCGGTGCAGTCATGCCACCACCCCCTGTGGTTCTGGGAGATGCAGCATCTGCATCTGGCACTGGCGCCCGTGTGACCCGGCAGTCCGTTTCATCGACTGCCACGGGCCCAAGGTTAGGGGTAGCTGCAGGTGCAACTGTGGACACCACCACCCAGGCTCAGGGTCTGCCAGCCCAGGCTGTGTTGGCACTTGAAGAGTCCTTGGAAGATTTCCAACAGGGCAGGAGGGAAACCGTAGGTGCACGCAGGGCTGCCCTGACCAAGACACGTGTCCCTGGGGCAGTAATGTCATCTGCTGCCCCGACCAGCCGGGTGTTGGCAAGTGCAGGGGCAGATGCAGCCAACAACACCCCGGTTGTGAGTCTGCCAACCAGGACAGTCGCAGTCAATTACCCTGGCACAGCAGATGTTGCTGCGCAGGGTCCATTAGAGGGCACCCAGCTGCCACTGACGCAAGTCAGGCCTTTGGTCATCCCTCCACCTGCCACTCCCTTGGCTCAATCCACCATTGCCACTGGCCATACTGATCAGGGCTGCATTTGCCAGCCAGGGTCTGCGCCACAATCCAAGAGGAGGAAGGTTGCACCTGCAGCACAGGCTGGGACCCCACACACAGCCACGACCTCCTGCATGTCGAGGAAGAAGCCTTTCTGCAACCAGGAACTGGACTTCCTCGTGGACTACGTACGAGACCACAGCCGTGACATGCTAGTGGATCCTAATTGTCAGAATACGGCTGTCCACCGTGATACCCACTGGAAGCAAGTTGCGGAACATGTGAGTGCATTCGGCCATGAGGTGCGCACGGCGCAAGAGTGCAAAAAGCGTTGGAATGACCTCAAATGCAGTGCTAAGGCTAAGCGTGCCTCAAATTACAACTTGACTCTGGTGACTGGAGGTGCACCTGAGGTGGAAGACCTCACTCCTCACGAGTCACTTGTTGCGGAGTTCATACCACCTGAACCGTCGAAGGAGTTGGAGAGATGCTGGACTTTGATGCCCAGTCCAGTGAGTGTTGCTGCATGTTTGCTGAGGACATGTGTCTTTTACTTGTGTGATGTGTTGTGCATGACTGCCACTACATGTCACGTGTACATGGTTCTGATGTGCAAGTAATGCAATGCTTCACTGATGCATGTCTGCTCTGCTGGATGGTGGACATGTGGAGCGGACGGGGACCGCATCACCACTATTGCACGCTACTCACATGCTGGTCACCAGGATGCCCCTCTGGTCCATGTTCCAGCTCACTGGACCGTCTGCATGTAGCCTGGGTGACCTTGCTCTCAGCCCTGGGACTATGCATGTGTCCTCTGCCTGCATGCGGGTACTCCACATAGGCATGCTCCCTTGTCCTCCCCACATCCCCTCTGCACCCCAATTCCACCTTTGCACTGGTCTGCTTCAATTTTGCCGTTGAGTACTTGCCTGTTCATGCTTCCTGTATACATGCTAACGCTGAGCACATCCATCTTCAGAAAACCTACTGACGTCAATAACTCTCTACATTATAATAGCTTTCATCCAAGACACCTGAAAGAGAATCTCCCATACAGTCAGCTCCTACGAGCCAAACGTATTACTTCAAATACAGAAAGATTCCAAACTGAATTTAAACCATGAGAGCCTGATTTCAAGAACGAGGCTTCCCAGATGAAATAGTAACTCAAGCTATTCAAAGGACTGAAGCCAATTCCCGTGAGACTCTGCTTACCAAACAACAAATTCCAGCAAAATCCAATCTCTTCTACACATTGAAGTACTCGGGACAAAGCTTTCAAATTAAGAAAATCATTAACAAAAACTGGGACTTGATAAAATCTGACCAAATCTCAAAGACCCAAAGACTCCTTACCGGACAAAAACAAGGGACCTTTCCCTGTTTAAACTGCCAACACTGCTCCAATATCATAAAAGGAGACCACATTAGGCATCCCAACAATGGTAAAAAGATTCCTTTAAGAAGTTACGCAACGTGCGAATCCAAAAATGTCATTTGCACGATAAGATGCCCTTGCGGGAAATACTATGTGGGTAAGACCAGCCGACGTGTGAAAGAAAGATGGACAGAGCACAAGTCCCAAATCAGGACCAAAAACTTGAAATCACCAGTATTCTGACACTTCAGAGATAATAACCATAATATCTCTCAGATGAAATTTGCCATTCTGGAAGTCATACACCCCCCGACAAGGGGAGGAGACCTACCAAAATTACTAGCACAGAGAGAGCTTTTTTGGATACACAAACTCGATGCCATGTCCCCACTGGGGCTCAATGAAGAATTCTATCTAGGTCCATTCATTTGAAACAATAAAAAACACAATTTTTTCAAACTTAGCTTGGGGAGTTTAGTCTGGGCAACATACCTCAATCCAAATAGCAATTTATAAGAATGTGCACCTTTTTACAGGACAGGTGAAGTGTAATCAACATCTGGATCATTTTTCTACCCATACCCGGTGTAAAATGTGTCTCCACCCTTGGACAAAGGTTGTTGTTGAAAACTGTTTTTTTGAACCTATAACGAATGATGTTAAGAAAGTGAACCCTATGTAGGACAGCGAACTCCTATTTTTCAACATGACTCACCATTCTAAAATATGAACACGATTGACTGCACAATGCAGGAGGAAATGTCTGAGATGTTCACATGTGAATATAACACTAGGGAGTCCCAGTAAAGGGGTCCCATCATAAGTTAGCACTTCTGCCATATGCACGAGAATCAGTATTTTAAGTAGTATGTGAGACTTGGTACATGCTTTCTTTGAAATCTCTGAAAATGTCTTACAAATCCTCGTGTTAACAGTTTTACTTATGACTATTGCACGTGTTTAGCTCTTCCAGTATATTACAGTCTTTTGAGACTTCTCACTTGAATTTCTACTTAGCATTACTTACCTTCCTCTTATAGAGGTCAAGAAAGAGGTTGGTTTTCCTTTCCCCCTCTATTTTTGAGCTATTTTACATGCCCGTGACGACAACGCGTCGGCCATTGTTTACATGTGACGTCATCCACGTTTAGCGCGTGATGTCGTCACTTGGTAAACAACCGACACGTCCAAGATTTTCTAAACAGCTCCCGTTATTTTCCTAAGGGATAATTATGCTCATCCCTATTCAATGCATGTCGTTGTATAAGCCCAGTTTATTTGCATTACAAATAAACCCGAAAAATTACACATACTGGATCCCGAGCATTAACGGCACACGCGTGATGATGTCATACCCGAGCATCAACATCACACGCGCATGCGCGTGATGACGTCATTACCCAATTACACATAAATACCGCAAGTTCAAATAACATGGAGTCCATCTATCCCGAGGGATCCTGACTCCACGGGACTGCATTACGGATTGGAGGTAAGACTACAGCCGTCAGATTTAGATAGAATCTTCTCCTTGTGGAATCCATCCCCGTGATTTCCACATTGGATTTACTACAGCCCTTATTATTGTTTTTTATTGTTTTTTACCTCAGACCGGGGCGGCACTTACGGTGACCTGACAGCCTGACCCAATTGAGTTACCTGCTGCTTCTTCGCAAGGAGTGAATATCTGGACTTCTATGTAAGTCCTTTTAACATACTTAATAGTAGTTATCACATTTATCCTTTTTGATTGATAACTAAGTCCTAATTTGGCCTTAGTTAACAGATAGCACTGGGAAGTAGAAGCCCCTAGAAAACCCCTTGACGTACTTAGAGGACTGAATTTGGGATTCCCAATCCTGAGGACTTTCCCACCCCGTAATCAGCTGGCTGACAGAGCTCGGTGAAGTTTAAAAAAAACAAGGTTAGAATCTTTTTCTATATTTTCCTTCCAGCTTAGTTATCTACACAGCATAATTCCGTGTCTTGAGTCACTTCACTATTACAGTTAGGAATACCCTTTCACCTATTATCAAAAAATTTTGCAAATATTATATTTTGGATCTGCCTTCAGAAAACTTGTACAAAATTAATAGCAGTAAGATTTCTATTACTAGCATATCTAAATGGTTACGATGAATGTTCAAAGATGGGAACAGTGATATCTAAAAATACCAAGATGATGTAAAGGCAGATATATGATACGGATATATGTTGTCAAAATTGTTTACAATATTTTGTCAAAATATTAATGTAAGCACAATTGTAATTTTTCTTTAGAAATCACTTATTGCCCCTGATGAAGAGTGTGATGCACTCGAAACGCTTTGGGCCCCTCCTGACTTCGACATCATGAATAAAAAGAAGATGGTTTCTTGTAACCCTAAATTGTCTGTTTGAGAAATTTTCTTTCAAGAATATTCTGTTTCTAATCTTATATAAATTGATTTAATGTCATGTTTGAATAATCTTAATCATTGGTCTGGGTTACCAGACAAAGGATAGTGTGCAGGGGACGTGAGTTCCAGATTAGGGAACTTTGTTGTATTTTTTACATGCTAACCTCCACCAGCCAATCTGCCAGACATATGCTGTGGGGTCAATCCTTTGTACTTGATGCAGGGTGTCTCACTTGGACTGTGCAGAGGTCAGATGCCCCGCAGGGACATGAGTGCCCATGCATGCTCCACGTGGATTCCATGCATGCCCCTATGTGTCCTTGCCTGGATAATCATTGTAGTACGTGTCCAGGGTGACCTACATTGCATGCCTTTTCATCAGCCTTCCCATGGCCACTGTGGCTCAGTCCTGCGTTGCACACATGTTTAGGGTGTGACAGTCTGTGTGGCTCTCAGGCCTCAGCCTGTTTCATGGCCAATGAATCTGTCCAACTGGTGTAGTGTCTTCTTCACACGTGGGTGTACTCCGGAGGTTTCATCATGTGTCCTGCTTACTGTCCCATCATCATCTGCTGTGTTGTCACTTGAATCACATGATGCAAGTGATGCTAGTCAACACTGTCTGTCAATACACAGGTCTATGGTCATCCTTTTGATACCATGCAAGGCATCCCTGCATTTGCACTTGGGGGGAGGGGTGGTTTGCTTGTAGCCATGCTACCCATTGCATGCACATTGCACGTGATGGCTGAAGTTGACCTTGCACTGCCTTCACATTTTCTGATACACATCATGAAGTACTTGTACATGTGGATAGTGAGTAACGTACAAAAGTGCTGCACTGCATCGACCCACTTCAGAGCGATATAACACCCTTCTACATGCTTAATCACAGAAGCAATATCAAGTTGACCCAGCATGCATGGCAGGTTCTCTTTTGTGTGTGACATGTCTGCTTCATGTGTCTGGTGTCTGTGTGATGTCTATGTGTGTGTGTGTGTTGTGTGCTTCTAACATGTGTAGTGACCTTTTTTCTCTCTACTTTTCAGATGATGACGCAATGGAGCCAGAGGATGGTGTTGTCATGCCAGGCACAGGGTTGTTATCACTACAGCAACCCGGCACAAGTGGGGGTCATGGGGTGGTAGGCCACGAAAACCCACATGTGCTACAGTCCATCTTGTCTCTGGCTGGCAATGAGTCCAGCCCTGATGACCACTCTGACTTCCATGTCGAGTTGGATGAGCATCAGGTCCATATGTCAGGGGTGAGTGATTCTGATGTGGGCACTCCTCTGTCCGTGACACCTGCACTGAGGAATCAGACAGTCTTGGAACCTCCGCCTGTGGTGGATCAGGACGCGTCACCCTCCACACCAGTCACTGATGTGCCTGGGCCATCACGTTGATGGGGGCATGTAGTCGTGCAGCCGTGGGCGGTACCAACACAATAAGGACACCCGGTCCTTGGGTCCCGCAGGGGTCAAGCCCAGCAACGCGGTCACCCCGCGCAACCGCAGTATACTGAGTGGGAGCAAGACATGACTGCCAATTCTGAGCGCCAGGGGGCAGCAATGGAGAACATCGCTGTGAGCATGGAGCGTGTGGCCCAATCCGTGCTCCCCCTGCTAGGCAGGTGCTTCTCCAGCAGCAGGCGGCACGGTCCACGGCCCGCCGCTCACTCAGGCTGGGCATGGCGGCCTCAGACAGGGCACGCCAGGCTGAAATGGTGTCTTTGCGTCGAGCAATTGCTGCTCACGCAGAGGCACACATGGAGGCCCCGAGAGAGGAGTATGCTACCCTCAGATCCACTCTGGGTGTCCTTCTGATGTCCCAGAGGGAGCGGTCAGAGGAGAGGTTTGTGCAACTTGAGCGTACCACCTCGGCTGAGCTACATGCTTGCCAGGAGGTGCATCAGTTGTCCAGCCAGGCCTTGCAGGAGGAACTCCGTGTTACATGTGTTATCTTGCGAGAGGAAGCACGTGTATCACGTGAGGTCCTGCATGCAGACCTACGTGTCATAGCCGCACAGAACCAGGCTCACCCGTCCGGCAGACTGGCTGCCGACGAGGGGCAAGCTGCGGGAAGAGCCAGACTTGGACGACGAGGTATCTCCCACATAGGTCGGGCTGTGCAGGTGTTGAGCCCATGGAGGTTTTTTTTTCCTCAACATCATCGTATGTGGGTGTTGAGCAGCACCCTGTACCTCCCACCTCCTGGGTGCCTCCCCCCCCGGCAAAATGTTTGATTTTTCTTTTAGTTTAGTTAGTTAAGTTTCTAATTTATAGTTAGTTTAATTAGGTAATGTAGGTTTTTCATAGTTAGCGTAATTAGTTAATATAGTTAAAATTGCTTGTCTATTGTGCTTTCATGTGATGGTGTGGTGCTTTGTGGCTTTATAAAGCATCCACTGTCTGTTCCAGCTGGGCCCTTCAGGCTTGTCTTGTGTATGTGTTTGCAGCTTGGGGTCCTGACTCACATATGTCACTCCTGCTTCCCTTATCCATGGGCTCGCAAGGATGGTTCGGTCCAACAACCTATTACACAAAGGATTTGGATTGTCATATCTGTGGCATGTCTGCTGCAGTCCTACTTGTGTTAACACCCCTAGTGGGGATGATAGGGGTGTTATTGACCACTGTTCTTCTTTTGCTAGATGGGGGGTTTCATGATTCATGTGTACATTAATTGCTATACATTGTGTAGTATGTTTCTTATCTTTACTGTACATGTGCTTGTTGTAATTCATGCTGTAGATAGTGTCTACCACACTTTGCCTGTGAAAGTCACACTGATGGTGTGATTTCTGATGTACGTCTCTGACATGGTCCAGTCATAAAATGCCTGAAGAGACACACACAGGTGATTTCAAAGCATTAATCATGTGTTTCATGCCCTTTCTGCAGGGGGATGAGCCTCCAGACCACCTTTGCCAGCAGACATGGGCCATTGGTCTGGAAGCTGGACACGTTTGGTGGTGCTGCCATGCGCATGCGTGCGCAAGCAGAGCCACAGGAATTGCGCTCATGCATCCAAAAAAAGATGACATGTTTCAAGGGACTCCAGGCAAGGTGAGCAGCACAGGGGGGCCACACCGCAGCCAACCTTCCACAAGGCCAATTGCACATGCATGCTTAGTAGCTGCACTGACGGTGAGCTTGGACAAATATTGGTGTTGAAGCACACAATACAGCTGAGATGCGTTGGTGGACTAATGGGTAGTTGATGGGAAAGTTGTCTGGGGCACCTGCAGGGGCAGTGGCACATACACTCCCGTCGACCATGGTGCATTGAGGCAGTTGTATTAGCCATGTAGCATTCCAAGACATGGAAAGAAGCAGCTCACAGGGACAGACAGCGAGGGACAGACTCGTGTGCAGTGCATTTTATTTCCATGTAGAATTTGACACATGCACTACCTACTTTATTTTGGTTATGGTAGAACACGACTTGTTTTGAAGTCGTACCTTGCTATATGCGTCTAGCTGCTTACAGAGGGAACATTGAACGTTGTGTGAATCGTGACACATTGGTCTTCCATTTGCCACGCACCCACTGGCGCTTGACTTACTGCATTGACTGTGTATGAACCATCACAGGGTGAATGTTACGTATGGGTATGGAGCACCACACCAGATTGTTTCTTTGTAGAGTAGTTTGTTACTTTGGGGCATGTATGGTGGTGTGTTTGTGTGTTTTGGGCATGCACAGATTAGTAACTGTGGCTCTCTTTGCAGCTTTGAACTGCTCCTGTTACCGGACCTGAGAGTGCGCAGGCAGGAGGCCAGCACTCACCCGAGAGATAAGTTTCTCTTTGAGTTCTATTTGAGTAATTTGGTACTATGTGCATGATGAACAAGTTTGGTCTGATTGTGTATGTGTTAATGTGAGTAGTTTGACCTTGCAGGCACCTAGACGATGGTGGGGGTGGTTGGTTCGTGCCACTCCTGCGCCTGTACACAGGAGCTGTGACAGTACACATCAGTTTGTGGTGCATCATTGTATATCATGTACCAAACATGGTACACATCCAGTTGTGACATTGTTTTACTGTGCTACCTTGGTTGTTCCATCATTGTGCTAGTACTTGTGCTTTATGATGCACTCCTACTTCAAGTCATCTACCGGAGACTCTTCTGGTGTATTTTGCTGGCTGCAGGCTTTTTGTTTGGCTTGTGTGTTTGCCTACTTTGAGTTCTCTTTGATTTGGTATTTTCCAATGTCAAGGTGGACTCTGAGGGTGCTGGACACTTTTTACACGCAAGGTGGAAGATGGAGACAAAGGGGAAGGATGATCCTGTGGCCAGGTAGGCTTCAAGGAAGATGGCTACATAACCCAGGCGCTATTGATCAGTGGGTCATGGTGATTTGTGACGGAGGGGGGGGGGGTATTTTGTTGTTGACAGTTGCCTTGCCCTACAGTGTGATGGGCACCCTGACATTGTAATTGTTGTATCCTATGTACATGATGTATTCTGCTGATCAATGCCTGTTCATGTGTTGTGTTTACATTTCAGGTGTGAGGGCATAGTTGTGGTTTCACATGCTGGGGTGTACACATGGTCAATGTTCACATGTGATGTGTAGAGGACACTGATGGTCACTTGATTGCACATGCATGTATTGAGTGCATGTCCCTATTGACACACACACTCGCACTATGATCCACAACATGTACAACCACCCTTTCATGTCCACATGTACACTCAGTTTGCCTTCTAGGGCCCACTGTGTCCCTGCAGCACATGATCTATGACCATTTGTGGATCCTGTCCATGCGTAATTTGCTTTTTGATGTAGTTTGTCGTTTTGATGTGATGCTCAGGGTGTGCGTCACACACAATGGCTGGTCACTATGCTGTGTGCTGTCAATGTGTACATTATTGGTACTGTATTGGTGTTTTGCTATTGCTTGCCATGTCATGTTGTGGTTTGGGAGGGTTTGGGTGACATACCAGTGATAGTCATGGCCTGTTTTGCAGATCTGTGTGATTCACACTTTGCATGTGTGCCTTTTGGTCACACAGGATTGGTTGGTTTGAGTAGCTAGGGATGCACACAATGTGGCACTTCCATGGCAACATTCGCAGGGTGGTAAGGTTGTGACAGTTCACTGTCTCTTTGTCATCATCGATTGTCACCTGGTATGTGCCAGGCATGTGTGCACTCCGCAGGGGTGGTAGTTTAGGTGAAAAATGTGGCCACAAGCTGGGTATGAGCTGCCTTGCCATGTGCCCTATCCCCACCCATGAACAGCGCCGGTGCCTGTGGTTGGGGATGTGGGGGCACCACCATGTCCACCGGTACGCCCTGCCGTGTTGCAACATTGTGCAGGACACATGCTGCCACAATGATCCTGCACACTACTGTGGGTGCATAGAGTAGCTGCCCGCCAGAGTGGTCAAGGGAGCGTAAGCGTGACTTGAGCACTCCGAATGTGCGCTCCACTATGCCCCTGGTTGCAATATGGCCCGTGTTGTATCCTACCTGGGGTGGTGTGGTGGGGTTCCGGATTGGCGTCATCATGTGGTTGCTCAGAGGGTAGGCACTGTCCCCTGGAGAGGTGATAATGGTTGTGATTATTGGGGTTTGTGTATTTGTCTGTGTGTGACATGCATGCATGTGCACGGGCATTTGTACTCACCTAGGAGCCATGTGTCACCATGCTGCCCAGCTTCCAGGGCCCGGCTCTGGGCGAACATTCTGTATATGAAACTGTCATTGGTGGAGCCAGGGTAGTTTACATAGACAGAGGTGATGATTCCCTTTGCATCGCATACCACCTGTACATTGATGGAATGCCAGTGCTTGCGGTTTCGGTAGATGTGCTCAGTGGCCCTAGGTGGACGTAGAGCCACATGGGTGCAATCTATGGCACCAAGCACTTTGGGGAAGTGTGCCACCCTGTAAAAGTCCTGAACAACGGCCTGCCTTTCTGCAGGTGTTCTGGTCATGTATATGTGCCTGCGGACTGAGGGGCGTGCTGTCATGATTGCCAAGACCTGGTGTAGGCAGCATGACTGCGTGCCCTGTGAGACCCCCCCCACTATGGCAGTAGTCCGCTGAAATGACCAGTGGCCAAAAAATGCAGGACATTGAGCACCTTCTCCAAGGGGCTCAATGCTTGGGAGCAGAGGGTGGGGGATGTAAGGTCATTTTCCCACTCCCTGACCAGGTCTAGGATGATACGAGGTGGAAACCTATACCTGCCATAGACCTGGTCGTCAGGCATCCCAAAAAGGCTTGTCCGGGGGGAAAAAATGCAGGCCCTGGCTATTCTCCTCCTCCTGCGGTGTCCCACGATCAGTGCTGCGACAAATGGGGCATTCATCGTAGCTGTATATACGTGTTTGTTGTTTGTGCGCACTTTTATACTGTGCGCGTGGACGCTTCCGCCTGCCTTCGTGTGGCGGACTCGTTGACGCCTATGCGCGTCTTTTGCCGTGCGCGGATTTCCCGTATTCGAATCCATGAATAAGGGTTGTTTGCGTGCGTGTGGGCGTTCCGTGTAGTTCCCTGCAGTACTTCCCCAGTTACGCCTTCTTTTTCACACATTGTTCCCCATTCCGCGTGTTATGCCCCATGTCCCGCCCACTTTTTGGTGTGTGCGCGGACGTTGTGCGCTTTCCCTGTGCGCATCGCGCACTTCGTTCGGGATGTTGCAATGACATGTTCACCCGTGTGCGCCATGCACGGGTTTGGCGCACATTTCGGGAAAAACACGCACAGGGACTTCCATGAATCGCACGCGTGCGTGTGCGCTTCCTTTTTCACGCTTGCACCTGCTTGCGCCACTTTTTTCAGCGCATGTTTTTTCCATGAATCGGCCCCTTAGTGTGGACATAAATTAAGCTGTAAAACAACTGACACTTACCCTAAATAGAAGCACACCCTTTCCCTGTCAGGGGGTGCTATCCCCAGGTCTGCGGTGGTGTGCCGCCTATCTAAAAGAAAAGAAGAGAGTGACTATCCCTCTACTACAGAAGTAATTACTAAAAACACACTCAATAGCCTAAAAATGGGGACCAAAAAAGTGTCTCCCTTTGTCACACTCTCAACATTCCAGAGGGGATTTTTCTTTTTGGTTTTAATCCTTTTATTCACCCACAGAGCAAGAGATGTACTATCAGTGCTACATGTTATTTAAAACTCAAAAGAGAGAAGAGCCATGTCTGTAAGGCTTGATGTACCAGCCAAAAGATGGGGTACTGACTTAAAAAAGTATCCCTACTGCTCAAAGGATATCAAGACAGAAGTACATGTACCGGTTTCTGATGACTTTGGTTGCTCATATCATCATCTTCAGGATCGGTAGTATTAAAGAAGTATTAAATCCTTTGATCCATAGTTCAATGTGTTAGGGATCTGGCTACCATCGTGTGACCTCGCTGCCTCTGCATTGGTGAATGCAGGCTAAGGTACCCGCTTATTGCCCATGTATCCGGTAGCACTGTTGTGAATGGTTACTACCATTAACAACAATGCGACCGAACGCACAGGCTCTAAGCGGTCCATGCCGCACGGAACAGAAAGCCGACAAAGAGACACGAGTCACACGGACAACGCAGTCTCCATTGGTTAGCCTGCAACTCGTTCCTCGAGCCTGCATTCACCAATGCAGAGGCAGTGAGGCTCATACTCCTTTTAATAGACCAACATCATATGGACTACTGGTCAATAGTGAGACTGGTATGTGTGCCAAATCTTCTTGAAGAAAGGATGTCATTTTCAAGTGGTATTTTCAAGGGGATTGTATTTTCCTCACCAATGACATTCTCTGGGGAATCTTGCTGTCCTTAATTTGCAACTGATATGTGAGACTGATGCTAAACATCACTTTGTCATCTGAGTCTTCATCTGCAAACAATTCTTGATCTTTTAAATCAGTCAGTCTGTGTACCGAGTCAAGCGGTTTTACTGTGCGCCAATTTACCCCTTTGTCATCTACTCCATGTAAGATTACCCTGTCTTCTGTTACTATTGCTGCTTCTTGCTCAATTGTAATTGTCTGCCCTTCTGCCACATCTGTGGGTATTTGTTGTCTAAGCAAAAACTCTGTGGGTAACCTTAATAATTTGACCTGTATTCTTGGAAGCCAAGCTAACCGCATGTGCACTCCAAAAAGAAATAGTTCTTCTGGGTTTAGTGGTACCCCTCCTGGTACTTTTTGGCCATAAAATGCCTTTATGAATTATTTTGCATTCACATAATGGATCCCTATAGTAGAACATATTATACCCTTTTTAGTAAACGAGATTGTCATGTTTAACATGCTCATTAAATCTCTTTCAAATATGTTGACTGTGTTTTGCGGCAATATAACAACGGCATAGCCATATTGTATTCTCCTATGGATATGGGTAAATTATCTGTAAAAGGAACCTTTGTTGTCACCCCAGAAAATCTTTCATCCATGGAAATACCTGACATCAGGAATTTCCCCTCCCTAACACAGGATCGAGTCGCCCCCGTATCTACCAGGAACAAAAATATTGTGTCGCCTATCGTAACCCCATCCTCACGTTTTTCGCACAATGTCAAAGTTTAGATAATCTTGCTCCAGATGGTTGATGCCTATGTTCTCATCGCATGCCAACTGGGTAGTGATGATGAGTCACAGAAATTCTATCTTGGTAAGTGGTCAGTGTGGCCTCCTGTACTTGTTAAATAAGCTGTGGAAAGCCCAGGCTGCCCTCTAGGCCAGTGTGCAGTCTGAAAGCTTTTTAGCACTGCTAGGGACATTGCGTCAGACCACACTACATATATGCGAGAGAACTTACTTTAAAAATAAAAAAAGCAATCATCGTAATATTTAAGACTACAGCAGGATGAACCACCAGGCAAATCTCTTGGAAGACCACACAACATATTCTTTGAGGAGGAACAATTTGTGTGCAAGCCAGCTGCAGTCACCCAAAAGGGGATGCAAAGGGAAAGGTGGTGGAGACTTTGACTCTTGACAGTAGCATTTGAGTGCATTGCAAAAATAAATGTTGAATTTTTCCTTTATCCATAATTTATTGTGCTCTACCTTCCACCTGAGTCACTAATGTCTGGATCCTACTACTAAGCTAACAATATGGAGGACGTAACTCTATGTATTTGATTCTACCAACATGCAGAGCCTCTCTCAAGGGACCTAGTAACATGCTAGTCAAAATCTGACGATTCTTCCTCAATTTATTTGGCTTTTCCTACCAGAAGAACCACTCTCTGATCCCCAGCACTATGCTAACCACAATCTGTAAATTCCACATTAATTTATTTGGTTTTACTTACCAGCTGAGCCATTCTCTGAGTCTTAGTACCCATCTAATCATAATTTGGAAGTTCTGTATTAATTTATTTGGCTCTTCCTATCAGTGGAGTCATGCTTGACTTTTGTGTGCGCTTTCCTAGTTTTGAATGTCCTCCTTTTACTTTACTGTAGCTCATTCATCTTCAAGAGGGTATGGTGGTGCTGGACCATGTGCTCTTTAATGGCATCCACCACTGCCAGAGGATCCACCTTTCCCTAAAAGATAGAAGACAGGCAGTTCAGGCAGTAGGCACCAGTTTTCCTCATCACTCTATTACATCTGTCCTGCACAAATGCTGCAACACCCTGAAAACTAATCAAGCTGAACTGCTAGTGGTGGTAAAATGGCTCTGCTTGTCGATGGTTCCTCTGGATTAGGCTGTCCGGGGCTAGGCACAGGGGGTTGGGATGGTTGCCCAGAGTCAAAGGGTACAGAGGTACCTTTCTAGAGCATGACTGACAATGACCGGGAATGTCATCCTACAATCCCTTGTTGCCGCTATTACTGCTTGAGGAGGGTTCTGCTACAGGGTCTGTAGCAAGTAATGGGCACTCGTTGAACACATCATTCTGTCACAGGTTACAGTGCTTGCTTAGAGCTACCACTTTGTGAGTGTGTCCTGTCCACTTGTACCTTAATTGCCAAACAAAACCCACAAATGAAGCAGGAAGCAAGCGGGGCTCTCTAAAGGCCATAAAACTGGTTTATAATGGCCCAGTGCCTCTTATTGGCTAGTTGAACTCACCTCTCAAGCCTCTGGCCTTGTGGTTGAATAGCGGGCCTCCAACCCAGCTTTGTAAATTGAGGCAGAGTTCGACAATTGGGAAATCTCGTGGGCGGGTTGAACCCACCTGAAAAGTCTTGACCCTTCTGCTGGACACATTGGGATATGTTTGAGCAATCTTAGATATTGTTGTGTGCTTGGGAACCTTCACACCAGATTCCATGATACAGCGTTCTTGGTCCCCTTCACTCAGTGTTCACTGGTGGATGCTAAACACTGGAAACCCTGCACTTTAGATTCCAGAAGGCTGCAAATGTTCTTCCTTTTGTCTCTCACTGCACTGTGGTTATTATAGGTGTCCAGAAATGACACCTAGAAACACTTATGTACAGGCACATTATCATATGACACTGCATCCTTCATACCACAGTGGCAATTGTGTGTCGCTTGAAAGCTACCCCACAAGGAATTTCCAGTAGGACCTTTCATCGATCGCCCTTTTGCAAATCCTCCTTCTACCTCTCCTTGTCTAATGTTCCTCATTGTCCTTCCTCTGCTCTCACAAGGTCGCCTCCCTCGTGCCTTTTAGCAGTTTTTCTCATTCTCACAGGGCCACGGATCTATTCAGTTGATGATGAATATTGACAACAGACTGCAAAGGCTTTTATGTTATGGCCTGTAATACAGACCTTTCTCCACAATAGCTAAAGGAAGCATTATTTTAAAACGTTTTCTCACACCATTATGGTATCTGACAACATAATCTGAGGGGCCATACAACTGGATCTCACAGAAAACCACACCATTTTATTTATTTATTTGTGTTATTTATTTATTTAAATAAATACAAGAGGAACAATGCTCTTTTGATCACAAAAGAACGTAAAATATTTAATAAAACAGATTTGATGGGAAACAGTGAGCTTCTTACAATGGGGTGAGTTTAAGGGGCATTCTGATCAGATTGTGCATGGGAGTAAATGGAACAGTCATTGGGACAATAAATAAGTAGACATTCGTAGATTAAGGACAATGAACATTGCACATTTTTAAGTGCAAGTAGATGGTACGGCTAGCTGTGCTCCCGATGTTACAACCATGGATGAAGTGCTATAGTGGAGGCAGTGGAATTGAGGGAGAGGTGCAGGTTAGAGGTGAGGGGGAAATGTTACATAGCAATCAGATGAGAGTTAGGTTAAGAGGGAAACTCGGAGGCGTAGAGGTAGGTTTTTAGTTTGGTTTTGAATAAATCTATGTGGACTGTTTCTCAGATGTCCGAGGGAAGAGAATTCCATGCAAGTGGAGCAAGAAAAGAGAAGGAGCAGAAGTGAGAGGAAGCACAGGGAGGGCGAGGAGCCACAAGGGTAGTTGAGGGGGCATGGTGAGGGCAGTGACACACACACCCACGCTTGTGTGAGCTCATGACTTGGCTCAGACCAGCCTGCACCCCAACCAAAAAATTGAACATCATTCGCCATGCATATCAGTCTCTAAGGCCAAGCTGTGGGAAAACCCCACGCCCCCTCCTTCCAGAATCAACGAAAGGTCCGGGAGCCAGTCTGCAACGTCCCTATCCTCAGGCCTCCTCAGTGCAATCGGAGAACACAAACCTGAAAGGGACAGCGTGTGATGGAGGGGTCAGGAATTGCCATCCAGGCTGTAGAAGGACCTGTTCCCACCGAAAAAAAAAATGCAAGAATCCCCTAACTCAAGTCTCCGACAGCAACCACAGGCCACATGGCAGTCTGTCATTGTAGCAAAATGCACTTAGTCACTTGTTGGAAATAATTGATATTTTCGAAAAAGGCTTTTCATTTACAGTTTTAAAGTAAAGCATTTTTGCTCCTGTGGTCTGTTTTGAAGAAACAGTTTATTTTTGTTAACTTAGAATTAAAAAGAAAAAATTGAGGAAAAGGCAAAAAAGTGGGAGAAACAAATATATACAACAAATTGAAAGTGTTCAATGTAACCATAAAGTGGTTGCCCACACAATAAAAGGGAGAATAATATGTCAGAATCTTCGTAAATGTCGTGTCTTGCCTTTGGTGTAAGAAGAAATATGTCTTTTCCGTTTCCTTGTGACAAAGATTTGGTAAATGCCATAGGGGCGGATATCACGAGAAAAGAAGAGACAGCTGAGGAAACTCAGAAAGCAAACATGGAATGTGGGGTAGTTGAAAGATTATGCATGGAGAACCACAAAGCTAGACGTGTTGGTGATATGCAAAACATGAAAACGTCCATCACTCCTTTATTTGTTTATTTAAGACATCTACTAAGAACATTCCACTAAGTAACATGTTATCCAGAATTACTTGGTGTATGATTGTGTATCAATAATGATTTCCAGGTCAATAATTATTTTTAAATAATATCATGCATACCACTATGATATGGAGCAGAAATAGTCCAAACTAGGGGTGGGCACACACCCAAAAGTATCCCACAGAACTGTGTTGGCCACTCCACTCACCCCTGCTCTCATGCAGCAAGCTACTGGGCATGTGCAACCACAGAGAGCAGCAGCTATCTAGAGTGTTAGTCTCAGGAACTGAATATCCTCCTGCCTGTCATTCATTTTGGCACCACTATGAGACACGTTTTCTGTACACAAAATGTCGGCCAGGATCAGAACAAAATAAGATACGGAGGCCCACATCGCAAAATATTGGCCTGGGCTTAAAGGTTGAAGGCTTGACAAGCATGCTGCCACAACTGTCACATAGAAACGTGTTATAAAAAGAAAAGTGCTCCAATTGAATACAAATGTACACCATTTCATCATAATTGCTTAAATGTAAATAAATGCTAACATTTTTTGCCATGACAGGGTAAGGCTTGTTCGGTGCAAGAAATTATTTTTAATGGAATAGAAATAATTTAAAAATGAGTTCAAATATAAATTATTTAAGCACGATTCAAATGTCCTACTTATTTAATGAGGAATGAGGAATGCTTTTTGTGTAGAAGTAATAACAACAGATCATATCCGAACAATGCATATCAAAATACTGCATCCGCATTGCACATGCTCTTAATTCATGTTTAAAACACAGAACACACTACTCAGAAACATAATTACATGAACTTAAAAAAGAGTTCACATCAACAAAGGCCAATGATTACAAAACAAATTTAGTAGGTTGGCCCCCTTAATCCCATCCCAGCCTCACTCTTACTAACCACTATGAGCTGTGTACCCCTCTAGTAAACCTTCACAGAAGTTGTCCCTCCTACCTAAACCCACTCTACTCCCCCAGCTCACCCCTCCCCTGCCAACAGCCATAGGCTCAGACTTCTAAAAACATACTCTTGGAGAGAATCTACTTCATCAACAAACCTTTTTTGATTAAAAAATATATATAAAATCCTTCACCAGTACAAACTCCACACAAGACATACAGGTATAAAAGGATCTATGAGATTACTGCGACTCAAACACTGCGTAGCTGAAAATGTTAACTTTTTTTCTTTACACCCATTTCGCTGCAGATATATATATATATATATATATATATATATATGGGGGAGACCCCATACAAGCCCCCTAAACTCCCCCACATTAATTAGCATCCTAATCACCCCCCTACACATATACATGTAGGAAACTATGGCATAAAAATGTGATATTTTCGGCTGCGCACTAATGGGGTTCCTGGTATAAAATAGCTTGTGTAGGAACACGTGTGATTCAGAGAGTGGGTTTGAAGTACATATATATATATGATCACCCTGTGACCTTCAGCTTTTAAAACGCACTTAGAATGTTTTATTCACATATTAATTTCTTACATTTTCTTTAAAAAATACTTTCACGCATTTTCGGACGACAATGCACAATGAGTTATTTGCTGTTAAAGGACTGTTATCGTTTGCAATATGCGATTAAATTCAGACCCTGTTTCTTTTCCCACACAATGATTCAATCTGTCACGATGCTAGTAATCAGGTGTGCGGAAACAAAGGCAGAGCACTGCTCCAAGCCAGAATAATTGCCCCACGATTATACTACACCTTGTATGAATAGCCAAGGAGATTTCCTGATGTGATAGTGTTGGGAAAGTACCCAAGTGAACTGGAGCCTTGGAACGGGAACCGCTGCTAATAGCTCAAGTGCTTCAAATGGATAGGGCCTCACTATAGGTCCTTTGACTTCTTTCCTCGGAATTTTACATGTAGTAATGCATGTTCTAAGGTTCTTCGCTTTATTAAAACTTGACCGCTAGACCAGTGATGCAGGTGCAGATTTCCAGGAAAATAAGGCTGCATCATGAGTTCGGCAGTGTGGCCAAAAGCGGTGGTAATGCAGTACTGAGTTACCATCGCATTACCTCTGCATTACCACACCACCGAACTATGGGTTGGAGGTACGGCAGAGCAAAAACCTCCAGCAGAATTCTTGAGGTAAGTCCTCCGCTTTGCAGCCAAAAGAAGAGCAAATTGGATTTACCGCCGAGATACTACCAAAACTTTAATGAGGCCCATGTTATGTCTGAAAATCTGCAAGTACATTTTAATTTCCCTAAAAAAAAGAAAATCTCTCATTTTTTTGGGGATGGAAAAGAATTAAGTTCAGTAGTGGTTCATAATTCTATTGTCCAGTGCACATTAAAGCAGAGTCCATAATGACCGTTCTGCGAATTACATTGAAAAGGGGTCAACAAGTGGCCACCGGGGATGCCCACCATTTCACACCCTCTATCTCTAGGTGTCCCCTGGCACATGTTTTTCACTTACGAATGCCCCAAGCTACGGGGCTTTTCCGATTTTTAGCTCCACTTCTTGGGTCCAAGTAAAAGCAATATGATATGTTTGCCGGTAATTCGCTTGATCAGCAGGTACTCTTTTCTGCATACTTTATTCATGAGGCCCGTAATAAAAATAAGTGGCACATGAAATACTGCCTGTTTTTACTGCTACCATCAAGGTTACGATGGAGGCCACCAGTAGCAAAGGGGTCAGGACTGCAGGACTCGTTGATCTGGATGGAAAAAGAAATGTGTTCCACTCATCAGCGGAGAACATGGCGAAACAAACCACTCTCGATGGATGCTTCCATTTCAAGCTCTGTGCTAGCTGTGACACAGCGCAAAAGCTTTACACCGTAAAACACTGTACACATATGCATTTATACAATATTGCACTCGAGAAAATGGACCTCTTAAGAGAGCTGTTTATCAAGCTGCTTGACTCACCTGGGCTTATTTCCACCAGGCACTAAAATACGACAACAAGGCAGCTGCCCTTTGTCATCAAGCAATAGCTCACTGAGCAGACTGCATTCTGGCAGCAGGTATGCAGTTATGTGCAAGTCATTATTACAGTTTGTCTTGTGTGACCGATATTTTTTCGAAGAAACTCTGGGAGGCAATTCACTGTGATTACTTGTTTCCCTCCCTTTTAACGTTCACCTCTTAAACTCATTGTTGACTAATTCACGCTGTTCAGCTTCTGAGAAGGCTCCACACCAAAACATGACACTCGCAGCTAGCAAAATAGTTCTCATCGACGTCTCCATTTTGTAAGGGGGGGAGTTTGTCAATTTTAGGAAGTGATAGAGACATGATCATTGATGAGAACTTTGCTGGTGGAGAGAAGGTTCCATGAGTATTCAAAGAGAAATGCAATGTAATCTGATCTCTTATAGCAGACTTTCTGCCATTTTGGCAGCCCTGTGGCACATGTTTCTGGAAAAGAAGAAATTGTGGGAGGAGAAGAAGAGGCATGTATGCAACCCGAAGTGTTGATGGGAGCAAGTCAGAAGTACTTCAATCCAGTCTGACTGTATGTTTCAAAATCGTTAGCGGCGGTGGCAGTTGGACGTTTGTCCAACTCCGGACCTCGAGGGCCAGAATCATGTCGGATTTTCAGGATAGATCTAGAAATCTGGGCTCCTGGTGAGGACTCTATTCTGCCCAGGAAGGCTACTTATGAAACAAGGATAGACTTGAATAGGTCGGGGAAATCACTTGTGCACTCTCCTTTTCCCTACTGCCACAAGAGCTAAGTAAACACTCAATCTGTTGTACCCAAGTGTGGTAAATTATTGATTTTTATAAAGTCACATGAATCAGCGTAAAAAAAGGTACAATATAAAACATCACAGAGTTTTTCAGTATTGATCATACATGGGAAAAAACACAAGTGCATGAACAATAAGTAATCCGGTTGTTTGTGCATTAGACAAGGTGTGAGTCCTTTACTGTTGTTATCGGGTGGACAGTATCGTACAGATAACAAGTTAACATTTTTTACAAAAACAACACAGCTAGTGGCACGTTATTCTTCCAGGGAGAGTGGCAATACATCTGCGATTAAAGGTACGTCTACACAGTGGTGTTTCAGCCGTCTATAGGTGCTGAATATGCCTCATATCTGACATGGCCTTCTTCAGGTCGGGGTGCTGTATGAGATGGATGTTCGTTGAGTACTGTGGACAGGGGAAAGGGGAAAATAATCAGGGGGGTGCTTAAGTGGACTTATTTAGGCAATTAACCTATCAATCACTGTGCCATATGAAATTACCAAAACACAGTTTACCTATGGGAATGAATAGCCACAGGTATTTTGATGGGGACACAATCTCATCTGTGGAGGTCCCAATGGGCTCTTAATGTCAAAAATTAGAGGAGTGACACTTTAGTAAAGACTCCTCTGTATGTATATACTTGTAAACAAACAGAACGGAACTGTGTGCAATTGTATATGGCCACTGCTTACTTAGTTAAGCTTACCTCTTAATTGGGGCTGTAGTCTTCCGAAATTGATCTGTGCTTGCCTCGAAGGGAAATGGTGTCCTATGAGAGGTCATGCAGTTAGTAACCCGATAAAGTATTTGGGTCCATGGCAGGCATGATATTTAAGCGCATCTAGTACTCACTAAACACTTCTGTTGTCTAGGTGCTCGCAGGCAGCGTGTGACAAGTAAAGAGCTCGGCAGGAAGTGCTGAGTCATTGAGTGGGCTCGTAGCTCGTAGACCGGGAAGCACAGCGTTGCTAACGCCGTTGCTAGGTCTTGAGTGTTTATATACCAGTGGCCATCTTGGAATGGTGTCCGGAGTCGCATCAGGACTGAATTTGATGCTAGGTGCCTTTTTTGGGATCTAAAATTGTTGAAAAAGCAATTTTGGTTGATGCCCTGGTGGATCTTGATATTGTGGAATCCTTGGGCCATATGGTTTATTTCAGTTGTCATGGCAACCATTACGAAAGGAAAAAAAACCTGTTTTACAAGGCAACAATGTCATACACGTTACACAGAATCTGCATAAATCAATTTGTAACACGTGATTGCATACATATGCACAGGTGTATTCGAAGCATACCATTGCAACAAATCATGGCTATACGTTGTACATGACACATTCTAGGAGACACAAGGTAGAAGCACAGTTCACTAATGGCAAATGGCCATTTGGCACGGGGTAACAGTATCTACACATGGTGCTCCATCCCAAATTGGTATAGTGAAATTATTTACAGGAAAGTGGCATTGCAGGGTCATGCATGTGGATTTTCGAAAAGGGGGCGTTATTGTCATGATGAGAAAACATATGAACACTGTACAATTGAATTCGGGTGTCATTTGCCATTGGTGAACTGTGCTTCTACCTCTACCCAGATTCTGTGTAATGTGTACAGCATTGTTGTCATGTAAAACGTTTCTTTTCCCTTTAGTAATGGTTACCATGACAACCGAAATAAACCATATGGCCCAAGGATGCCACAATATCAAGATCCACCAGGGCATCGACCAAAATTGCTTTTTCAACAATTTTAGATCCCAAAAAGGCACCTAGCATCAAATTCAGTCCCGATGCGACTCTGGACACCATTCCAAGATGGCCGCCGGTATATAAACACTCGAGACCTAGCAACGTCGTTAGCAATGGTGTGCTTCCCGGTCTACGAGCTACGAGCCCACTCAATGACTCAGCATTTCCTGCAGAGCTCTTTACTTGTCACACACTGCCTGCGAGCACCTAGACAACAGAAGTGTTTAGTGAGTAGTAGATGCGTATAAATATCATGCCTGCCGCAGGACCCAAATACTTTATCGGGTTACTAACTGCATGCCCTCTCATAGGACACCATTTCCCTTCGAGGCAAGCACAGATCAATTTCAGAAGACCGCAGCGCCAATTAAGAGGTAAGCTTAACTAAGTAAGCAGTGACCATATACAATTTCACACAGTTCCGTTGTGTTTGTTTACAAGTATATACATAAAGAGGAGTCTTTACTAAAGTGTCATCCCTCTAATTTTTTACATTATGAGCCCATTGGGACCTCCACAGATGAGATTATGTCCCCATCAAAGTACCTGTGGCTATTCATTCCCATAGGTAAACTGTGTTTTGGTAATCTCATATGGCACAGTGAATGATAGGTTCATTGCCTAAATAAGTCCACTTGAGCACTCCCCTGATTATTTTCTCCTTTCCCCTGTCCACAGTACTCAACGAACATCCATCTCATACAGCCTCCCATCCTGAAGAAGGCCGTGTCCGATATGAGGCATATTCAGCCCCTATAGACGGCTGAAACACCATGGTGTAGACATATCTTTAACCACAGTGTATTGCCACTGTCCCTGGAAGAATAACGTGCCACTAGCTGTGTTATTTTTGTTAAAAATGTTAACTTGTTTTCTGTACGATACTGTCCATCAGATAACGACAGTAAAGGACTCACGCCTTGTCTAATGCACAAACAACTGGATTACTTATTGTTCATGCACTTGTGTTTTTTTCCCTGTATGATCAATACTGAAAAACTCTGTGATGTTTTAAATTGTACCTTTTTTATGCTGATTCATGTGACTTTATAAAAATCAATAATATACTCCACCTGGGTACAACAGATTGAGGTTTTCAGGATATCCATCATTATTAAATATTCATGATGAAAAATGTGCATACATTTAGAATCATGTATGCAAATGTATCTCATTAACACTAATGGGGTTTATTCTGAAAACCTGGCATGGATCTGGCCCTCGAGGCCAGGAGTTGTACAACCCTGGTTCCAGACCGGTAGTGCCTGAGCTCAAGATTGGTTAGCTGTCAGTTCTGGAACAGTAGGAGGGCCACTCTAAAGAGGTGGGTATGTAGTAGGGGGTAAAGGTATTATAGGGCTGTTTAGACAGAGATCCTTGTGACTTTGCTTTGGTTAAGGAAGAGATTTCAATCAGGCACACACACAGGTTTCACCTAGCATGTAGTGCGCAATTAATTCCTTATTTATTTTTGTCTATAAGTTCAATATTCTGTATGATATACCACTCATATCACACCCGTCTCAAAATACCCCATAGGTCACACTGGATCAGGAATCAGGCTAGTTTGTAAAGGTAAATATGTATTTATTTATTTAATATTCAAATCACACATCAATTTTAATATATATATATATATATATATATGGGGCAGCAATCACCAAGGGGTGACAATACAATTCAGAAAATAAGTAAAGCAATTGAATTCCCTTATAATAAGGCAGAATAGAAAACACAGGAAAAAGAAAATACAAATTAGCAATCCTACACAGATGTAAGTAATCAGCAGGTATTCAGGAATGAAAGACAATGTCTAGGGTTTAAATGCAATCTCCATCCCCAAACAAGAGAGAAAACCATTTTTGAAAAGTGACACTTTTAAACTGACAGGTAACAATCGCTTCGTAAAATAGTGCAAAAGGGTGCAAAAATGCTTAAACGGAGAAATATTCTCAGGAAAGCAACACTAAACAGGTCCTAACACACATAAGCTATAATATAAACAACAGTGCACACTTTAGATCAGGATGGGATGGAAGAAGCACTTTAAAATGGGAAAAAGACATGGGTAAACATTTGAAAACTGCAAATTCGCTGCAAACTTTTACTATGCGATATTGGAGAAAAACAGGTCAAACACACTGTTCCGCGGTTTTTAGTTGTGGAGGTAGCTAAGGGTCTTAGGTATCAGTGAGAGGTCAAATTTTGTTTCTATCTTTAAAATTGAAGAAGTTATAGAGGTTTTAGTGAGAGGCGTTTTTGCAAAATAGGTGCGAAAATGGAACAGGAATTCGGTTTTAAAAATGACAGATACGTTTTATTACACTATATTAATGACTATGAAAAAGAGGAGGCCACACATGAATATTCACAGCAACGTGGCCAGCGCAACCATTCACATGGTGGATACTAAATGTCTTTCTGGGATTTACTTTAGTTACCCCAAATCACTAAGGAGTTATGGTTTTGTAACACAGATGAGAAAATCAGCGCAAGAAGGTTTCTAACAATACTAGGGTTCTGAATATAAAGATGGGATGGGTTGCGATTGGAATGATACAATGCAGATATACTATGGGTCACTGTTCTTCCTATTAATACGTACAGTCCTTTGTAATTAAATTGGACCGTCAGCCCTGGTCATTGGCTCGGATCAGGTCTACCGGCAGCAGGGCACCTCTGGAGGGATTGGATCAACGTCGTGGTTCTGGTCAATTTTGTACTGCGCTTCAGACTGGATTTGGATGGGCCCTTCTGGTCACTTGACACAACAGATTACAGGATGCAAGTTTCAGTGGGCAAGCCTTAATGGTAGCAAGCCAAGCTGAATCAGAATTATTCTTTCAAGTTTTGGATATTTGAAATTGGGTCTAGCTAGCAAGAGTTCAGCAATGCTAAAGTCTAGATTCTGCAAGGAAATCTGGATCTTCAAAGAAATCTGGAGTCAGCTACAAGATGAAGAGTTCTGTAACAAGGTGCTGCACGGAAATCTGGATGGGTTCTGGAAGCAATGTGTGTTATGTGTTGTGAAGTTCCTATATTTATACTGTCAAATGCCATCCCCCAGTTTATGGTGTGGGCAGAATTTCATAAACACACCCCCACGGCTGTGAGTGGCTGCAGGCACGTGCTTCGTTTTGGTTGCCAGTCAGAACAGAGCTGTCCTCTTTACGATGGGATTTAGGAACTACCACATTGATTGTTACCAAAACATAACTTTTGCACACATGTACATTTCTACAATTATGTACCCTAATAACATTGGACACATACATTTCATATTTAACTGTCTATATTCCCATGCAATTCCAATCTCTGTGCAAGCTGTCTTTGTCATTCTACGTATTCTTATCAATTTTAACCATAACAGTTTGGATTAATAATTTCTAATTCGGTACATCTCTGGGCGCTTATCAGTGGATCATGTACATAAAATCTTAGGTTTACAACATTAATCGTTCTGCTAAAATGAGAATGTTTTCATAACTTTGGTCCCTTAAGTAGAGATCAGTTGGGCAGCTTGCCATTGTTCTTGGCTCAGCCAGAGACGAATGTCTGATGCTCTCTTTGTTTTCATTATGCGGGAACCATTAGCAGCCATTAACCTCCCTGTAGCAATTGAGTGTCAAGCCGAAGTGTGAATCTTTCCCAGGCTGGTCTGTCAGATCAGAATTAAATAGTTGATTAGCTCCAGACTGGGTTCCTTTAAATTAAAGTCTTTTCATTTCTCACATGTAAAATATAAGCACAGTTTATAATGGATTTGGACATTTTAAAAGAATTAGCCCTTCACAAAGATGCTTTAAATAGGTGGATTTCGCCATTTTAATCAGGAAACAGAAACACTTTTAAACTGGGTTTGACAGCTAATTTTCTGATGCAGCTGTCAGTCAGTGGGGCCTGGATTCCTCTGACTGCACTGGAGAATCTATGATTTCAGCACCCTTTTCCTTTCAATAATTCACTGGGAAAGTCACTGAATTTAGCACCAAAACAGCACTTTGAAGGTTGTCATTGATTAGAAAGCTGTATTGAAGGGCATTTTCAGATTTTAGCCCACTTTTGTGGCATTGATTCATGTGACAGGTAACAGCACCCACTGGCATTCTCCTGCAGGGAGTTCTTGTTTTGACATCAACTTTGCCTGTGTGTGGCAAGGTGGTGCAGCCTCTTTGTGATTTCTGAACCATGTGCAGTTTTTGCAGGTTTAGCGCGCACAGTGGTAAGCGCCTCCATTTTTGGCAGTTTTCTTTCCCCCATTGGCAAAGGGATGTAGTGTGGCGCATTGGCATGGGTTGAAATATCCCACAGTTAGTATGGTGATGAGGGCTAACAACCATATAGATTATAGGTCACTGGGTGCATGAGGATTAATGTTTGCAGTGTAAGGTTGTTAGAGATTGAAAAAACATTGGTCAGCTGATGGGGAGGTCTTTGATTATTTATTCATTTATATGTTTATTTATTTATATATGTATATAGCGCCAAAACCCGCTTAGGGATTACATGGTTCTCACTGTGCTTTGTGTATCATGAGGATTGTTGGGTGGTAGTTTCTGGTAGGGTCTAGAAATCCTTGAATCTAACATTTTTAAGCAAAATATATGGGCACAGCTCAGTGACTATCAAACCAGTAGCTGCACAGAGACACAGGAAAGTAAGCTAGAATTCCCCACTGAGTCAATATTACACTGTAACAAATTAAAATAGTTTTTGCTTTTAAAAACTAAAATATACTCCATCGTTATTTTAGACTGAATGAAATGCTGTGCACTTGTCCATTTAGTCGGTGAACATATTGGATCTCATTTTCGTTAAGCCCGGTACAGGCATCTAATGAGTAAGTGGCTTGAGTAAGGCCTATACACACAAAATTCCCGTCACATCCCATTTTCATTCATTTGTGTGGCACAGAGGGGGAAGGTAAATCGTAACTTACGATTTTGCCGCCCCCTAGCTCTCTGCCATACTAATACTGCAGCATTTTCGCCTGCATGGATTTGCCGGTTTAAACGCTGTGGTACCTTTGGGGGCTGCTTGCTTTTTACACCAGAAGAAAGCAGGCAGACTCCATAGGAATCCATTATAAACACGGCCTTCTGTGCATACATGGCAGGCAGCCTTTACTTAATTTGCAAAGTGGACTGCAAAAGAGCGGCATCCAACCTTTATGCCACCTTTTTACCCTCCCCTTTGCACTCTGCCATGCAAATGAAGAAAATAATGTGGATGGGTTCTGTGTACATGAAAGTGAAATGTAACAGGTCCCTGCCGCCTTTTTACAGGCAACTCAAAAATGAGACCCAATTTCCTAGATAGAATTGTTAAAACATGTAATTTTATTTTGGAATTTCTGACTGCGATGATGTGGCAAATGTAGGAAGTTATGAAGCAAGTGATGGAGCTAAGGGAGTGATTGACAGCAGGCTTCAAGTCTCTAGTTTTCACTAGAGTACATGGTGAAAGCACTTAAAACTTTAAAGGGGGGGCACAAGGAACCGATAAAATTCCCCCAGACCTATACAAGGATGAACCTACCATCTAGGGCTCTGGTTCTAATAAGAGATTTTAATGCCATGGTGGCCATGGAGAAAATCCCAGAAACATGGCAGACCACCGAAACAGCCACAATTTATAAAAAAGAGCAGTAGGGACAAACCATGAAACTACCGCCCAACCTCCCTGTTGATCATCTCAGGATTATTTTTGCGTAGGCTTTATTGAAACTAGTCACTGGTACAGATGCTCAATGTTAGGTCTCTGTATATATGAATAAGGTACTGGTAGTATTGCACTCCACTAGGAATGGTCACAGTGAGATTAAGTGCAACTAGATAGACAGTCGCACAATGCAGTCAGGATGTAGATAATATAAGTTGTTTGGTCCTCTTTTAGGCCTTTTTGAATCTGTCTGAAAAGGTGACCTTCATATTTCAATCTTGTTGCAGGTCGAGGAAAAGAAAAACACGACATGGGCTAGACACACTGGTATTAAGAAATTACAAAAGATAAACTAAGATTAGTGGAACATTTTATTAAATATTATAGAACAAGACAGAATCAATATGGTTCAGCAAACATACACAAGCATTTGATTGTTACAGAGAAATGACCTGTATGAACAGTCACGCATGAAAAGCCGGTAAAGAAATAAATATAGATGCCCCTCAGCAACAGTAAAATTAAGGTCAGTGGTAATCTGAAAACTGAGTATATTAAATATCCACTATATGAGATCTTCACCTCTTTGTTCTTTTGTAATGTCTTTGTTATAGATGTATGGCACAACCAAAGGAGTAGCCACAGAATGTCTTTCTGTGTGAAATCGTTGTTTATGTCCTGATGAAGGCCTGAATATACCAAGAAGAGATCGCTTTGGGATGGGCGGATCTCGACTAAAGGGCCGAAATTCTTGGGGCCTGATTCATGGAATTCTTTGCACTGTGCAAAGTGACTTCGCACTACCAACAAATACCCTGATTTATGGATCAGTGCAAAGTGTATTTGTGCACTGCAAAGCGACTCTGCATTGCAAAAATAAACTTTGCACTGCTCCATGAACAAGGGTGTTTGTTGGCAGTACAAAGTCACGTTGCACCAATGAAATGTCACTTTGCACACTGTAAAACATTCCAAGAATCAGGCTCTTGGTGTCGAGATATATCTATTTTTAAGAACATCCTTTGTGAACGGGAATGGTGAAAATGATCAAACGTTGAGGGTACCTTGGGACTGATCACCCCCATATGGACAATGATTAAAATAGCTTTATGCTCTCTGTTGACAAAAAAGATGAGGCAATTGAGAAACTGCAAGAGAATAGATACATATCACCAAGAAATCCCACTATGGAGTGAAGTCTGAGTCTCAAAGCAATATAGGGCCTGATGCATACACCGCTTTCCTATGGGATTGCACCATTATAAAATGCTTCTGGTAATCAGGCACATAGTTATTTCAATGTTCTTTTAAGTGAAGCACTTTACAGCACTGTAGCACTTTACTAACCCATGAAAGCTCTTTACTAACCCCTGAAAGCACCTTACTCTGTCCTTTTGCATTTTTCTCTGTGAATTGGTTTTGCACAAAAGAGTAATAGATGATGATGTGTCTTAACTGTGTTTTGCAATGTTATTAACTATTCGGGTAGTTGGTTTGAAAATAAAATTAATTTGTAATGTTCAACATTGTTGAAGATCAGTGTGTGTGGTGATTGTCATCCACCTTTAAAACTTATTTCAGGTTGCACAAAAAAACTGAGAGGGAGGGGAAGACTGCATCCCTTGTGTTGCACTCCGATTACACACTCCTAGTAGAATCAGGCCCCTAAAACAACAAAAAATCAGGGGTAACCCTTCTAGTGTTAAGGCTTTTTTGAAACAACTCAAGATTGGGTGGATAAGGAAGGCCTTCTTGGCCACTTGCAGGCAGGCTTCAGGGCAGGCTTGAGTACTGTGGATCAGGGGTTCAGGTTACATCTGATCGTCCAAAAACACGTGGGTCTAACTAAGATTCAACTCTATGTCGTTTTCGTTGATTTAAGAACAGCGCTTTACAGTGTCCTACAAGCCTTTTATGTCAATGAGTACTCCGCAACCACTGATAACGCCAATCCAATTGCTATACTCAAACAATTTAGCCACGGTAAGATTGAACCTGGTGAGAGATGTAGCTGCACTTTTTGCCGTAGATAGAGGTGTCCGGCAAGGTTGCGTATTAGCTCCATTATTATTTTGCATTTATATGAACACTGTTATTGAGGAATTTAATGGGCCTGGTTTACATTCTCCACGCCTGGGGAATGATAGGGCCCTGGCACGGTTTTATGCAAATGATGCTGTTTTATTGTCCACCACACTGTCGGGTTTGAGAGCATCTCTGTCACGTTTTATTAAGAAGTGTGATTATTTGGGCCTTGAATTAAATGCCAAAAAAGCGAAATCTATTGTCTTTAGCCCCAAAAATTAAAATAATAAGCCATTGTGCATTAGTGTGGAGGGGTTGATTTAGAACAGGTGACTTTGTATGAGTATTTAGGCATTATTTCTAGAGTAATACTGGGTGGACTGGACAAAAAAATCAGGGCCAGAGTTACTCTCGGGAAAACTACTGGAACCCTGAAAAATTGCCTTTTAATCATGGGGCCGGGGGCGCAAGGAGACCACTACTCAAGGTTCATAACTTTCAAGCAAAATCATCAGCCTTATGTGGTGCCGAAATCTGGCGCTCTGTTAAGTGCCGGTCCCTAACAGTAATTGAAAACAAGTTTATAAAAGGTATTTTGTTGTTACCCTAAAGTGCCCCGACTAGCGCTGTACGTATAGAGTTCAATATGTGTTAAATTGAAGAGGAAATTGCAATAAGACCAGTCTTTTATTGCCTTTAGATCTCGGGAAATCCAGCTCTAGCCATATATCGGGAAGCCTTGACATACACAATGGTCCTGGGCGTAAGGTGCCGTATCCCATGGCTTGTGCACGCGAAGACCTGCCTTGCAGCACTGGAATTGTTCTGTTACTGGACTACACCGAGTTCCATTACCAAGGACGCAAGAACTAGAGTGAACAAGTTGTTTGTAGATCCTAGGAATGGCAAGATGGAAAGATTGTGCACCTCCCTATCACATGGCATGAACTATCTGATCTCCAAACAAACGTGTGGCTAGGAGAGCTATCTCCATGTGATTAATCGTAAATATGCACGTGCACTTTACATTGAATTCTGAGTTGGCTCTTTGAGGGTACGATCCCATACTGTTAATTGGAAACAATCATCAGGTGCCAATTGTTGAATGTGTGATGTGGAGAGGGAACATTTAATGCATTTTATGTTTATTTGTGAGGGCTTTAAGTGTTTTAGAGTTGCATATTTATTTGGAACCCTTATTTTTATTACATAAAATTCATACTCTGACGAAGGCCATGCACTTTTGCAAAAACTCTTCTAATATTGATGGATATGGCAAAATATATACATTGGATATGGGTAAGAAGACGAACTGCAGTAGCATTATAGATTTGGCGACTTTTTAACCGATCAAATTAGCTTTTATACTTTGGTTTTATCATGTGTATCTAATGATTTTAAAAGATGTGTCAAAAAGATCCTTTTGTAGGTTTTCAGTTTGGAACTTAGAAATAAAAATATAAAACTTTATATAAATGATGATCTATGTTTTGTACCTGGTGACTCTACAGCTGAATAAAGGATTGACTGACTGACTGGAATGTGGAATTGGACTGAGGACACTGCTTAGGACATAGAGATATCGTAGCTCCTCCAAAAAAACGATTCCTGACTCTACTGCCCCAGTCCGCATTAACTGTATTAAATTGGCCTGACCACATAATGGGGGTCCTTACCGTTTTGCCAGTGCAGTAAACGTGCCAGTAAAACTGCCAGTAATTCTGGTGGGGGTTGTAATTTACCTCCCGCCAACAGCTGGTGGTAAATCTTGCTCCACTGGCAAACAATTCTGGAATTACTGGCACCAGTTATTCCGGTGATGGCAATTACGGCAATCCCCTCTGTGGAGTCCTGTGGGACTTCATGGAATGGTGATTTAATGGTAAGTATGCTTGGTAGTATCCAGCCGGTAATACCGGCGGAATAACACCACATTTGTAATGACCCCCAATGTCTTTTAGGTAGGGCTACTTCACATTAGGACAAAAATGCCTCTAATAACCCTAACAATGTGTACAAGGTGAAAGCAGAGTAACAGAACTAGCCTTGGCCAGAGACTGTCCCCACCTTTGCTCTCATCTTTTATTCTCTTCCATTATTCATAACCTTATCTTTCTTATCATCTCCCCTTTTTTCTTCTTAAATATATTCCAGTGCAAAAAGATCTATAACAAAGACTGGTGCAAAGACAACAAAACAAGCGGTTGCAAAATAGCCTATCACAAGCATATTCTACTAGAAACTGTACACTGGTGTAATGCAGCATAGATGGCAGGACCTGCAATATGTGTTTTGGGGGCCCAGGGGATCCCCTCCACCAGCAGGCATGCACAGCCCCTAGCCCAATGAGGGTGGGGTCCTGCCTGCAGGGACTTTAAGAGTGTCTGTAATACCCCTGGAAGTATTGCAAGGCTTTTCACAGAAACACTGAACGCATATGAGGATTGCCATCGATCAAACACACTAGACCGAAGACTTAAAAAAGCAGATAGCCTTTCTTTCATCTATGAAGCTAGCCCTATTATGCAAGTAGAGCCCTGTGTGGTAGGAAGTCATCCTGCATGGAGCAAGTTGGAAAAGATGATGCATGTTGTAAATATTTTGATCTATTAAACCCATTTCAGGGACCTTTCCAAATACACCTTTTAAGACTCCAAAAATGTCCTCCCTGAATACTTGGACAACTATTTCCACGTTGTGGGGCGTGGCTAGGACAGCCATGGAATAGGCTGTGAGCCCTGTGTGCTCCGTGATCCGACATCCTGATCCGTTGAACAAACGCATGCATTTCACTTGAATCAGGAAGCAAAACACACACAAGCGTGTGGGAAGGTCCCGGGAAGAACGTGAGTGGATGAGCGGCTTGCGGGAGACTGGAGAACAGCCGAACGGACACATAGTATCCTGGGGAGAGGCCGCGGACAAAAACACCAAAAGGGCGGCGCTCCCAGAGAACAAAGGGATCTAGCAGGATGTGGCAGCGAAACGAAACTGCCGGCCCTCTGATGCAGTCACTGTATCGGGCGACAGCCACGGATTGGAGTAAAGACATTTGCAGCTGCGCCCGGCAGCTGACATGGCTGAGACATGCGAGTGTGTAACACACTATTACCAGGACATACCCCGGTCTGGCACAACCTACATGTGACTAGGCCATTGCAAAGGAGGTGAGCAGCTGCTGAGTTCTGCACCTCGATGTACGTTGATGGCGCATGGATGATTGTGTGCAGCAGAATACATGGGAGAAGACAGCCCATTTGAATACATTGCCACGCTCCACAGCACAAGGCAACCCACTGCAACTAGCAGGCTAGCGTTTGAGGGACCATGGCACGACACATCAGCATCGCAGTGTGGAGACCAGATACGATTGAGAATCGCGAGATGTCTGTGAAAGGACTGAGAGCCAAATCTAAACAATCCACAATGGAGGTCTTTGCAAAAACGCAGCGAACCCCCACGGCAGCGGCGCAAAGCACGGGCGCGGCCTCCGCTGATGGTGCCGCAGAAGGAGATAACCGTCAGGTCCTGGCGGCCATAACAGATTTGAGCACCAAATGGGGCACAGCGATGGCAGACTTGCGGACGGCCCTGGAAAATAAAATTGGCGCTGTGGGAATCGAAGTTACCCTGCTGCGTCAAGATGTCCGTGCGTTGGCGGAGAGAACAAGTGGCCTGGAAAGCACAGTGAAAGTCAAAACGGAGGTCAGCACGAGCAATGTTAATGAGGTCCATGTGCTAAAACAGCAGGTCGCCAACCTTGAAAACCGAGTGGAGGAGGCGGAAGGAAGAGCGAGGAGGAACAACATACGTGTGGTCGGCCTGCCCGAGGGGGAGGAAGGCCTGGACCCCACGGACTATGTAGAAAACATGATCCTCCAGGGGATAGCAGCAGAAAAACTCTCACAGGGGTTTACTGTTGAGCGGGCCCATTGGGCCTTGATGAGGAGGCCACGACCTGGAGCTCCGCCGAGGCCAATAATCGCAAGGATCCTGAATTACAAAGACAGGGAAAAGATCCTGGAATATTTCCGTAAGGGCGGGACAATTGAGAGAGGATCCACCAACATCACGGCATACCCAGATTATACGATGCTTGCACAGAGGCAAAGGTATAGTTACCTGGCCGTCAAGAGGAGGCTACGTGCTGCCGGCATCATATATATGCTTCTGTACCGGCGAGGCTAAAGGTGCTGCATAAGAACAAAGTGCTTTTTTTCGACACCCCGGAGGAGGCGGCGTCGTGGCTGGACCTGCAGGGCTGCCCGGAACAGAAGTCTGACTGAGATCGCCTCGAGCGTGACAAGTGAGGAGTCGGTGCCATGGTCATTAAGGGGATAAGTGGGAAGGTGGACTTGTTTCGGGAACACGGGAGTTTTAAGTGAATTTGTAGCCCTTGGACCTTGTGCTCTGGCTGGACTGGAATATAGAGTATCAACTGCATGCTGGAACTGAATAGCATTAACATCATGCGTGATAGTATCGGTAGTAGGAGCAATGGGATGGTAGCAACCTACCCCCGAGATTTGGTAGTTAAGTAGCCATTAGGGCGACTTTACCCTGCTGAGCCCTGTGTATAGACTTACTAGGCAGGGCTAGATGTGGGGGTGCCTGAGATCCAGGGATGGAGCTGGGCAATGGTTGGGGAGGGTGTTGTTGGGTGTGGGTGGGGAGGTGGGTGGGACGGAGGAGGGGAAGGTTGTGGTGTATATAGTTTTGGGGAGTTTTAGTTTGAGTTTGTGTGTGAGCCTACAGGGAAATGACAAACAAATCAATGGCATCAGGTAATCTCAGAATTGTGACCTGGAATGTGCAGGGCCTTAATAGCTATCTGAAACGTAACAAGGTGATGATGTACCTAAAGAGGATGCAGATTGACATAGCTCTGCTACAAGAAACCCACCTCACCAAAGAGAAGTTGGAGGTGATCAGGAAGAAATGGAGGGGTACGGTCATGGGGGCCACATATTTGGCATATGCAAGAGGGGCGATTACATGGGTGGCACCGCATGTACCATTTCAGCTGCTTAGCTCGACAATAGACCCGGAAGGCAGAATGGTGGGGGTGGGGGGACTCCTGGAGAACAGAGAAGTGAATATCATAAATTTGTATGCCCCTAACTATGATACAGCGGTATATATTAGGTCTTTATATGGTAAAATCAGCCCCCTGGTGGGTGGCACGTTGGTATGGGGAGAGGACTTTAATTGCACTCTGAGCCCCAAAATAGATAGGTCAGATGACAAGTTAGAAAAGCCGGCGCCAGCAGCTAGGGCGCTGAGGACACTGTTGATGGACCTCGGCCTAGAGGATGTGTGGAGAAGGCTACACCCAACGGATAGGCAATACTCGCACTATGCAGCGCCACACGACCTGCACACAAGGCTAGATTACGTGTTCGCATCTGCCGGGATAGTGGGAGAAATGGTGGGAGAGGAATACAAAGCCCGGGTACTCTCCGACCATTCGCCTTTGGTCGTAGAGTGGCGACATCAACCCCCCAGGGCACGGATCCCGACGTGGAGGCTCAGGACTGAGGCTCTACAGGATGCGGGCTTCCGAGACGATTTGAAGGAGGCCATCGAGGAATACTTTGAAATTAATACGGGAAGTGTAAATTCAGTGGGAACAGTATGGGAAGCATTCAAGGTGATGGTGCGGGGAGTAGCAATATCTAAATCGAAAGGGCTCCAAGGGGGTATTGAGCGGGAACTGCAAGAGACAGAAAGAGAGCTAGAGGACCTGATACGAAATGAGGGGACCACCCGTGCGGACAGGGCTAAAATAAAGGACTTACAGCTAGCTTGTAGTGAACTCTGGGATAGATTATGCAAACTGAACTATAAGAAATACACGGAGAGGCTCCATGCTGGAGGGGACAGGCCGGGTAGGTTATTGGCTTGGTTGTACAAGAATGAGATCCCCCGCTTGGTGATCAGAGAGATCAGGGACGCGGAGGGTCAAATACATAATACCCAGGAAGGGGTAAATGAGGTGTTCCTCAAGTATTACAGACGATTATACGAGGACACAGGAGAGGACATGAGTCAAGATATACTAGATACGATAGAGGACATAGGGCTGCCCACCTTGGATGACCTAGAGCGAGCGGACCTGGACGCCCCCATTACCGTGGACGAACTGGAGGCGGTGATCCAACACCTGCCCACATGTAAAGCGCCTGGGGCAGATGGGTTACCCAGCGAGTTTTATAAAACATACAAGCAGGAGCTACTCCAGCCGCTGCTGGCCATGTTTAATGAAGCATATGAGCGAGGGGAACTGCAGGTGTCCCTCCGCGAGGCGGTGATCATTCCGCTCCTGAAACCAGGCAAACCAGACGCAGAATGCGGATCCTAAAGGCCCTTGTCTATGCTCAATCAGGATAGTAAGATACTCACGGCAGTGCTAGCCAATAGGTTGAAGAGGGTAATTGGTAAATTGATACACCCAGACCAAATGGGCTATGTACCCGGTAGAAATATTACAGATAACCACAGGAGGCTAGACCATATTATTGACCAAACTGAGGGAGACTTGAGCGGGCTGGCTATCGTGTCGCTAGACGCGGTGAAAGCTTTTGATTCAGTGCGGTGGCCGTGGTTGAAAGCGACCCTGAAAGGATACGGGATGGGACCAGGATATATTAGATGGGTCCAGATGTTGTACAGTACCCCAACGGCGAGAGTCAAAACCAGAACCACAATCTCAGATAAATGGAAACTTAGCAGGGGTACCAGACAGGGATGCCTCTGGTCACCCATGTTATACATCCGGGCATTAGAGCCGCTGGCAATATGCCTGTGGCAACAATACGGGGAGGTGGAGATTCGCACGACAGGGAGCACACACCTGATATCATTGTATGCAGATGATGTGCTTCTCTACTTGCGCTACCCGGAGGAGAACCTGCAATATGTGTTGGAGGTGATGGGTCATTACGCCACCCTCTCGGGCATATCGGTGAACCCCGGGAAGTCCAGTTTGTTCCCTCTGGGAAGGTACAAGAGCACCCCGTTGGAGAGGCTGCGTGTCTTGCAGATACCCCGGCAGACCGTGACATTCAGGTATCTGGGCGTAAATATCTACCACAATATAGAGACAGAGCACAAACATAACACAGAGAAGGCGATGGAGGGAGTTAAGAATAGCATGGTGTTCTGGTCTAAATTACCCCTAGCCATGATGGGGAGAGCAGCTCTACTCAAAATGGTGGTCTTGCCCAGACTCTTGCACTTTTTTGTGAATGTCCCGTACCTAATCCCCAAACGTTTTTTTGTGAAACTTCATGGCATGTGCAGGGGCTTCATATGGGGCAACTCCAGAAATAGGGTGGCCCTGTGGAAACTACAGAACACATGTGATAAGGGGGGCATAAACCTACCGGATTCTGAGCTGTATTACATGGCAGGACAGTTGTATGTGGCTAGGTGGTTGTCTGCCGAAGACTCGGCAGAAGCTAGGCTTTTGCAAGGTTAATTGGCTCCTTACTTTTTGAGGGTGACAGTATGGCTGCGCAAAACTAAAATGGCGAAGATGGGGAGATTATTGAAGCTGGGCTGGGAAGTATGGCGCAGGACATGGAGAACGGTGGGGGACACAGATCCCCTTTCCCAGCAGGCCCCGCTGGTGGTGCTATGCGGCGATGACTCCCAATTGTTCGAAGCGGTCCGTAGGTACTGGGAACCAGTGGGATTGGCCACCCTTGGAGACATATGGCAGGAAGGGGAGGCGTTGGGATTCCAGAAGCTGCAGGATGAGACAGGGGTGCATTGAGGCCAATTTATTACTTATACCAGGCTCATGAAGAAGGTGAGGGAGAGGTGGCCTGAGACTGTGCTGCAGGAAGAACCCGATGCCTCCCTAGAAACAATTTATGACGTCTCGGAGGGTGGGCATGAAATATCTAGGATATATGAGCTCCTGAGGGCGAAGACGGGGAAGGAGCTGCTCCAATTGAGGCATGACTGGGAGGAGGAGGTGGGGGAACCCATGATAGAGGGACAGTGGGACAGAGCCCAAAGGTAGCATAAAAAGGTGTCCCGGAATGCGAGACTCCAGCAGATCCAGCTGTACGTCACTCATAGAGCTTACCTGACTCCCAGTAGAATAGCTAGGTTTGGAGGCCCGGCTGTACAAAAATGCCCCAGGCGCGGGGAGGAGGAGGCAGGACTACTACACCTGTTCTGGGCCTGCCCTGAGGTGCACAGATTCTGGGAGGAAATAAAGATGAAAATGGCTGGTGGGGGAGTGGTACTGGACGTAGGATCTGCTTGGGCTTGCATGCTCGGGAATTTCCCCAGGCCACGTCATTCGAAGCATATCAGTAAAATGAAGGACCTGGTATATATTTTGGCTAAACGCAGAATTGCAATGTGCTGGAAAGCGGCCCACAGACCCAGAGTGGAGATATGGTGGGCGGATCTCTTGAGATGGGTGGAAGCCGAAACTGTGGTATGGTTTGAAGCTGTCACCAAGGGGGGGGGAGTGGGCCCCCTGATAGCCTGGAGGCAGCTGGTGACCTCAATGGTAAGCCCCCACCAGGTCAATCATGATACAGAAGACTCAGATGAGTCAACGAACACAGAGATTCCTGAAAATGCACATGTAGATGATGAGGCTGTGATGGCTCGAGTTTGTGGGGAGGGATGGGGGAGGATGGGAAGCGACAATGCATAATGTGATGTTTTGATATTGATTATGTATGTCCTAAAAGTTACCATGGTTGACGTGTTTGTTATAAAATAATAAAAATTGTTTAAAAAAAAAACTATTTTCACGTTGTATAAGCGGTTTGATTTGTATAATGCATCAGAAAGAAGATGCACTATACGTAGCTTGTACAATAATTCTCAGAAATCTGTGGCGAGATCTGATCTGAACAAATCACAGCCCTTCTGAAGTTGTAACAACCCTGGCTGCCATGAACATCTCCCGAACACTCCTTGTCAATCAGGCCTTGATTCCTTTCCAATCTTTAATTTAGCTGATCTGGAGTGTGTTATGTCACAGGGCCATCAAACATACAAGCTCTGCATTACCTTGGTTCTTTTGAGTTTACCCAATTAGGTGTGGAAAGATATTTTGTGCATGTTATAACTATTCATCACTGAGTGGGTTGACAATTTAACACCCTTAATATACAATCTGATGCCACAATTCAGGGACAAGAAACAGGCTACACGAGGAATCAAATCACTATGAATGTGGTTCCCTAACTTTATCCTGAGAATGTCACCACAATAAACTATTGGTACATTGTAACTGGTTTACAGAAACAAGAATTGGCCTCCCTGTGCAAATCTCACTAAGACACCATACACAGACATGCATCCTCACAACAGTTACAATAATTATATTTCTGATTCTAGTTCTAATATGACAATGCACTTTCTAAACAACACAATGCAAGATCATATTTACATCGCCGCTTATCAGCCAGAATAATCAACTACTTTACATAGCAAATCGAAACATTTTATTCTCACCAGTATCAAGTGTCATCAGACACTTTAGGCATGTGTTTTGGGACACTGTGCTATTCATTTAGAATGCACAGTGTTGGATTTCTACATTGGAATATAATTTTATGATTTTCTAATAAAGGAATAGATACCCCTTCAAATTTACTTTGAAGATCGGGTCCCACAGATGCAGGGTACACACCCTATTGTGCGATTCTATGAGTGTGGAGTTAGCCATAATTTGCTTTGGCATCAATTTCTATCGATTGATCCCCCATCTGCGTTTTAAATATCTATGGTTTTCACAGGTCACAAATTATCAACCAAACATGGAGATGTGGAAATGTGCACACTTCCACAAATACGGTGTCAGAGTACACCTGTGAAAACCAGTGGGGTTTGATATGTTTTGCTTTGAATTTACAAACAGCTGCATTTTTCTGTAAAGAAATTATATCTTTTTTCAGGTAAAACAAATCTGGTTTATTTTTTAATACAGTGAGAAGCAACGTTCAGTTCCCACATTACATGTTTAAGCATTCTATTTGGAAAGTCCCTGCCAGACCACCCACTCATGGGACTTAGCAGAGAAATGCTTCCAGAGGGCCTATGTCCAATTACTTTGGCTGATTTTCATCCTAACATTTAAATAATTACTGAAGGCACAGAGCCCAGAAGGGGCCTTAAGAGTTTTCAAAGGCTATCTTCCATTTGGAACAGATGTTCTCCTTCTCTGCATCCTTCAAATACAGAGCTTTCATTCCCTGTGTATTTCTACTTTTATTATTGGAATATTCCCATACTATGTCATCACACTTTTCAGTTGGTCAGGTTGTTCCATTGGCTTGCTTAACAGGCAGTTACTCCCATATATAATACACCTCTTCATTTTGATAGGCTGTTCATATTTTTAAATATGCGACAGGTTGGGGATTGTATGCTTTGGACAATTTTGAATCCAAAATCATATCTTATTCCATCTCTCATTGTAGCAATATGGCACATTGATGAAATACTGATATCTGGATTCTGGTGGTCTTCCCAAACCAGGGATATGAGACATAATTTTGTGCAATAAAATATGACTTATTGATTGATATTTATATATGTTTTATTTTGTCATAAACAAAAGTATGTCGAATTGTGTAGAACACCATCACATGGTTGCAAGGAACCTTGTCTTTTGATTGTATATCATATCGTTATGAAGTTACAATGAAAATAGTTTGAGCTGAAATGTCATTTTAAATTCAAAGAAATGAGCGCAAATGAAAGAAGTAGAGAAAATGCGCTTGTTTCATTTGTGTTCATTGCTGACATTCTCAGATCACCTTACTATCAAAGGTGACCTGAGCATTTCACAAGGGGCTGGACATTAGCACAAAGATGTACTTTCTAGCTCCCTTGCATACTGTCCCGAATGAGCTCCGAACAACAATGTATGACAGGCTCCCAGCAAACACCAAGATAGGCCTGAAATGCTCAGTAATAGAAAAAACCATTTCCATAGCCGCAGTTTAAATAACATCTGTCAAACTTCAAAAACAAACCATAACAGGGTCTGAAATGACCCTGTCATGATTTGTGCCTCCTCCTGCGCCTGTTCCCAACAGGTGCAGGAAGAAGACTGTCATTTCTGCTAATTTAAAAGCGCATCCCGTTTGTGAATTTGGATTGCACTTTTAAATGTACAGAAATGCCCCCTTATTTGCGCAAATGCATAAAGGGGGGAGGAAAGGGCATTTGAAGGAGTGCATTTAAGATGCGCTCATTCAGATGCCCTTTGAGAATTGGGCTGCTCCTTTTTTTTGGCACAAGTGAGGAGTTGCGCTACCGCATATCATCACTTAAGCCCAAAAAGGATTTGAGAATCTGGCCCAAAGTGTGTATTTTTGTTTTTGATTTGGCTTTCTGAAAATATATGCCTGGGCCTGCCTGTAGCGATTGTTTGATGCGGATCAGCTTACAGGGGTTTCTATTGTTTGCAAAGTCTTTCATGGGTCCAGCTGTAGAAGTTGATTGAAAGGCCTAGTTCAAAGGTCAGACCTTAAGTACAACAATCTTTGTCTGAAACCGGCTATGGCTTTCACAGGCCAGGCTGCCATGTTAACAGTTTATGTTGTATCAGCACAGAGTACTCCATTTGACATCTATTTGGAATGTTCCATATATTGATCCATAATAATAATTCCTGTGGGATGGGTTCATGTGAGTGGGGGACATCTCATTAGCCAGGGGCATTGAACAGATGGGCATTGTTATAGAGAGTTTAATGTGTTTATCTCCTGAAAGATAAATTAGTCTTGTTTGTCATTGGCAAAGCTAAAACAGAATACCATATTTGAATCTGTAACCCTTAGCTCTCCGGATGTTTTGGACTACAACTCCCATGATCCCTAACCACTGACTATGATGGCCAGGGCAGATCTGAGTTGTAGTTCAAAACATCTGGAGAGCCAAAGGTTGCAGACCCCTTCCCTATTGTATTCCCAATAGGCCTCTATTTGCATTTACATAGTTTTCCTGACCTAGTTTTCATAGGATAATCCATCCGATTTTGGTTACTGTGCGAAAAAGAAACATATAGCATTTTTGTTCATGAAATGAAAGATGAATGAATTAAAATCTGGTAACATGTTTAATGTTTTCCTGGTCATGCACAAACCAGCACCACAATCCCTGGCTTTTGCTGTATTCTGCTCTCCACTATCAGTAGAGGGCAATGTTATGAGTGATTAGGTGCTTTGCATGTTGCAGCCTTGCCACAATTTCTCTCCATTTGTTGAGTTCTGTACAGTACCTTAGTGCAATGTTGCAAGGTACTATTTATCAGATGGAAGTATTCCGTCTTATTTAGCAATAGGTTTTTCTGAGCATTTCTTGCTGGGAGTTTAGTATTGGACCCAGGCCACTCCGTGGACCTTAAGGAAATTTTTGCCTATGCAGTTACATATTAATGTTCAGTTTGTGGAAAAATCCAAGCCGCATATTGGGCGCTATTCCTCAAGTGAGCATTAGCTACCTGCATCCCAGACATGCAACCTTTTTGGGGTAACTGAATGATAGCACAACATGTGAATGAAGCAAGGCATTATTTTGGAGCCTCTCGCTCTCTCCTCCAGATGGGACCAACATGGAATGACCTAATTTCCTTTCCACTCTTGTACTACTTCAGCAAATGATTGTATATCCTCCACTTGATCAAATACTATGAGTAAATGCACAATGAATGTAGACTGTCTGACATATATTGGCAATTACAATGTTCTTCTGTTCATCTACCCAATTGCTGCCATAATTTGGTACAGAATCATGGTTTGCAGTTCAGAAGCAGGAACAAGTTACAGGGGTAGTATGGCTGCAGATGAAATGTTGCCTGCCACAATCTCTCAGTTAAGAAAACAGATAATCTCTTGTGTTACACATCTGTTGGATAACAACAGTGACATCCTTTTTCGTTCAGTTTGTCTTGGTGCACAGTTTTCTTGATCTTTTACGAAGTGCCTAGAGTCCAGAGCAACACCTCACTGATGTCCAGTTAGAGCTAGAATATGTCTCGGGTTGCTTGTGGTCTAATGCAGAAGGGATGTGACCTAGCAGTTTGGGCTGGAATTCCACTTTTGTGGGTGAGTTCAAGCCTTATTTGCATATGGTTCTTCCCATTCTGTAATGGCATGGCACTCTGAAAAACGATAGTCAGAAGCGTCGCCCCGAGCAATTGGTAGTAATGATTAATTCATCCAGACATCAATCTTCAGTTTCGCATTTTTAATGAAGGAAACATCAAAGCTTCTCTCATACCCTGATCTATGGAGCACTTCTTGTTATGGATCAAGTAAGACAGGTTTGCATCTTTAATTAGTTGGAGGTTGTGTCCTGTGAGGAGGATGGGATGACTTGCACATTGGTACATTAAGAGTGAATGCCCTTTGCCTTGCACTGAAGGTGGCCATTCTCCATTCTCATCATATTTGTGTTGTTAAGGTAACAGAAGTGTCAAATGTTGTGGCAGTGCAGCTCCAGCCTGAAGACGAATATGTTACATGTGGGGAATACACATGTTTTGCTTAGGTGGATTTTGTTACAAAAAGCCACAGTGGACAGCAATAATGAACCGCTTAACTAGTCCTCAAAGTCGACCACTGATGTCATAATAAGCTTGAGAGCTAACGTGGCGGGGTACCTGGATTGGTTATCCTTTTCAGCTATATGTTTTATTATTGGATAGCTCATGTTGCAAATCATTGAGGCCTGCTCTCTAAGTGCCAAACAATTTTGAGAGCTGTAGAGTCAATCAATTTTCCACTTAAAAGCCCGCCTGCAAAGCATTTGGTCTGGAGGTCTTTTATTCTGAATCCCCTCTACTGCTTCAGTGATCTCAAAAATCATAATATCCCTTTACAAACTTTAGTAGTTCTCTGGTTAAAAGTATTCAGTGGAGGCGGTCACATAGCAATGGTCTGCATTCCACCTCTCTCGTTTACCTGTGCGATGTTAAATAAGTGGTATTTGTTTCTAGAATTCCACTAATGTGGGAAATATTTTTTAAGCAAAAATCCAAGTTTAAATAGACTTCTGCATCCATCTCTGTTTAGTGGCTCTTGAGTACTTCTACAATACCAGTTACACGTTTGGTCGCATAGTACGGTGGGACTCATTGATTGCATAATGCCATCAATGCCATAATCCACGTTTCAGCTGGTTGCCATGCACAGAGGATAGTCCTTTTCTACAGCCACGCGAAAGAGAGCTAATAATACCCTAATAGTAGGGTAACACCACTCCCCATCAATGGGGTAAAGTTGCAATACTCAAAAAGGGATAGTGATATTTACAGTGTCAAAAAAAGGTCTGTGAACACCAACAAGAATTACAAAGATTACATAGTTTTGCCACAATCTCCTTGAGTAAAAAGCACCTTTTGTTTCAGCCATACTACCAATCAGTAGTTTCTTGTCTACTTTTTGTATCACCTTTGTGTCTTGTTTTGTGATCATTATAAGCTGGTTGAAATGGACACATGTCACTTTGATACCTCAGTGTTAGGGGCTGCACTTCATACATTTTGTAAATGAAAACAAATGCATTTTTTTAACAAAGGTTTGTATTATACAAACTATGAGTAATTAAGAGTCGGGGCATGTGCTAAAGTAATTGAAAGCCCAATTTATCATCTCGATTAAAGCGGATAATTGGGGTCAGGTGTTTAGACAATCATGCAGATCTCCAGGGAGGTTTGGAAGGCTCCAACCTACATCCTACATAAAGATCAGAAAATATATGTGTGTTTGGTCTTCACCATATGCATTTACCACTTTAAATGCTTGGGACTCCCTATTAGTAATAAGTTAAATTGGGTACAACATCTGAAACTGCAATGTATAGAATTGCAGCTAAATAATGTATAGTGTAATTCTGAGATGCACAACATCCCTGAGGAAGTTCTCTGCCAAAGAAATGTGCAGGATCTATCCAGCAATTTTATTTGTATTTCCTTTATTCAGGAATAACACATTTCTGGTAAGGAAAAACAAATAAAAATAACAGTGTAACAACTATATATTCCAAATCACACTAAAAAACCTTTGCAAAAAGTCCATAAAGACAACGGTGCAGATCATTTCAAAGTGCACTAGAGAAAACCACGTTGATATCAAAATATCATAGTTGCAAAAATTCAAAACAGAATTAAATAAATTCTTCTCAATGCAACTGGCCCAAATATCTACTTCCAACGTACCAAGCACAATCAATATAATGAGCAGTGGCTAATGTAATTTCTATGGTAGTAGCGCAGTTTTCAGAAGTAGAAGTGTATCTCTTATATTACACATCTTATCAGCAGTCAATATTGGAAGGACACATTTCTTTCTTACCTTGATGTATAATTCACATTAGCACCCTCGGCAGGTGCGGCATTCAATCAGGCCGCTCCAAACCTAGGCTGAGTCTACCGATGCAAGCCTGGGTTTGGAGCTACCCAAGTGGTGGCCGCACTAGGCACTGCTGTGTTCCCTCCACTCCTGCCTCTCGCCCCCAAATCCAGCCCCTCCACCCCCCCCCAGTCCATCCACCAGTCAAATCTCCTTACCTCTTAAGGTATCACCCACCTGGGCCGCACAGCTTCCTGTTGAAGCCATGGAAATTGAAGAGGGGCTCAAAGTGGAAACCCCAGCTTTCATTTCCATGGCAACCCTGACTCTCCCAGTAGCTGCTTTGGACAAAGCAGCACTGATGTTTTTTTTTCGATTGCTATTAGCAGCAAGAGGGGTCGCCTCGAGGTGCTAATAGCAATAATCCCACGTTCTGCGGGCTTCACCAGCCAGTAACGGCACAGGAGCCCGGTGTTAAGGCCTTGGCTTTGCTCTGTGCTGTAACTTGGCCGCCGGGCTGTTACTGGCCGGTGAAGCCTGCAGAACGTGGAATTATTGCATACATCAAACCTAATGTGCAGTTCACATTCAATAATGTTAGTACAAATAGGGCATATAGCTGTATATATTTCATTCCAGTTGGCTATGAAAGATTCCAGCAGTAAAATGTTGAATCTGAATTTCACAAAAAGAGGGCTTGTCCCAGAGATTGTTGACCAGGTTATATATTTTTCACTGCCCCATGTAGTTTTAAATGGCAAATATTGTATTTCTTACAATATTACAGGAGTTGGTTAAATATTTCTTCCAAAACCTCATCAGGTCTAAATTCATTCAGAGTAATCGTTAGGGACCTGGTCCATATTGGTTGTTCTGTGGATGTGACTAATTTCCATGATACGTGTTTATGGAAAGTAAAATCTGACATTGTATTGAGGTGCAGACAAAATATAATAGGCCTAATACCCGCCTCATAGGTAGGTGGCCCAAACCAAGTTCGATGTACAAAGGCACCGTAGGTGCACTGTTGGAAGCCCTGGCATTTTCTTCAGAATGCAGATTTTGGCTGTTTGTAACTGGGTAATATGTACAAAAACCCAGAGTTCTACCCCATACAAAGTCGCACTGCAGACCAGTGTTCAATGCACATCAGTAGCTGGAACTATCGCTTTGCCCCCCAAATCTTTTATGGAACTTTAATAAAGCCTCCTGCTCTTTGGGAAAAAGCACATTTACTGAATGCTTCTTAGTCAACTCACAAGCCATTGGCCATCAACCACAGATCAAGGTAGTCAAAATGGCTCATTATTGAGCTTGAGACAAACCAGAGTTCATTTTGTTGCATGACAGGCCATTACTACTGTCAGACTGTAATCTGTTCAAAATCTGGTTAGAATATCAAGTTGTTTACTTGTTCTAGACAGTAATTGTAAAAGCAACACCACATCATCAGGGTATAGCAGGATACCCGTTCTAGTATTTGCAATTATCGGGGCAGAGTTTTAATAAAATAATGCTAACCATGGCAACAAGCAAATGGGAAGAAAAATAAGATAATGAACAGCTATGCGTGTGAGGACCCCTCTATGCATTTCTCTTTGTTCTACCCAATACGAAGCAAAGCAAAGGTAACTCTGTTATGCCCGGTTCTGAAAGATATTGTTTTCAAACAATGCTGCCCTCTACTTCATACTCCTGATACGCGATAAAAGGGTAGCAATGGCCAGAGAGAACTTTATCAGACAAGTGTAACGGATTAGCAGAAAATACTTGTACATAAGAGATCATTCTTCTTCTTGATTGGAGGCCTGAGGCGCAATAGTTGAAAAACAAAATCATGTATTAATGAAAAACTATAATTATACATTGCTGTAGTATATTTTTTTATTTGTTTTATTTCATTTGACTTTTATGGAAACATTCTCCTAAATAAAGTTCATATTGATTGATTGCATTGGTCTTTTGGGCAAGACTTCAAAAAAGCAGCTTGCAAGGGTTCCAAACCAATTTCAAAGGAGTCAGAGCTCCACCAAATTCTACAGACTCCCTACCTATGAGCAATCCCCTTGCCACAATCTCTACAAATAAAACAGGAAATCATCCGGAAATTCACAAAGTACCCCAAAGTAATCTTAAACGATTTACGGGATACTGTTGAATTACCAAATTTGAGTATTCATAGTGAATCAGCATGGTGTTCATGGAAGGATAGCTAAGAAGAGACCATTGCTTTCTAGAAGAATGTTGCTTCTCATCTAAAGTTCACCAAAGAGCACATCCACTGGACTTGTAGATCCTAGTATTGTGAGCAGGAAATCGAAAGGTAGAACATTTTATCTCAAAGAGAAAATCTATGGTTGTTAAAACCAAACACTGTGTTTGAACAGAAAAACCTCATCCCAACCGTCAAACATGATGGTGGGAGTGTCATGGTGTGGGGGCACTTGGCTGTTTGGGAACCTGGAAGGCTGCCATCACTTACACAATGATAAATGATTCATTATAACATGAAATTCTAGAGGAGCATTTCAAACCACCACTCCATGAGCTCAAGCTCTGTGGAACATTTGTAATGCAGCAAGACAGCGTTCCTAAACATACAAACAGATCTTCAAAAGAACAGCTGTAGCAGAGGAAATTCTACATTTTAGAATGACCTAGCCAAAGTCTACAACTAATCTTCATTAAAAGGACCTAAAGTGACCTGTCCATGTACGGAAACTCTCAAATGCCACAAAGGCAGATCTCGGCCAAAATTACTTAAAATGGGTGTGAGGGACTGCCCAACAGTGGCAGAGAATGCTAAGTTGGAGTTAGTGTTGCCCAAGGGGGTGCTACCAGCTATTGACTCTAAAGGTTCATATATTGTTTCACACATTGATATTGAATGTTGAATCATTTATAGATAGATGTTGAAAATGTATCATGCTGTTGTGGGATTTTTATAAAATGAGATTATCTTTGCATGGAGTGGTAACTATGAGAAAGACGCCCAGCGTATTTCCTTTGTCTATGACTCTATTAAGTCATGGATGACTAATAATGGGTTCTGTCTAAACAGTTCCAAGACTGGTGATTTTTGGGTCTGTTAAATTGTGGGCCAAATTGGGCGTACAGTTTGCAAGTTTTAACATCGATCAACATATGATCAAAGTGGTGAACCAGTTGAAGAAACTTGGAGTAATACTAGACTCAACACTTAGTGCTGATGCCCAAGCTACAAATATAAGTAAAAATTCCCAATACTTTTTAAGACTTGTACGTTTGATGAAACCTTACATATGTTCCACAAATTGTGGTACTCTGGTTCGAGCCCTGATCTTGCTGAGGCTGGACTACAGTAATGCCTTACAGGGGGTGCTGGAAAAGGCTGTCTAGGGAGGCTACAGATATTGCAAAAGGATGCAGTGAGAATTGCAAAAAATATACCTAGGAGAGACCCCATCTCCAAACACCGTAGGGAGCTTCATTAGCTACCGATGGAGGCAAGAATTCAGTTTCAAATAAACCTCATTACTCATGGATGTTTGTTTGGTCAAGCCGCATCGTATAAAAAGAACGCGTCCTGGTACGAGAATCAGTCAGAACTACCTGATCCGCAGACACGATATTGTTAGGTTGCCTGAAAATAAAACGTGCTAGAGGAAATGGACGCTCTTTCCCTGTGTTGGCAGCACGTTTCTGGAACAAGCTCCTGCTAGAATTAGAGTTAGAAAAAAACGTACTCACCTTCCGGACGAAGCTGAAGACGTTCCTGTTTATCTAGACAATTGTCCTTCCCTATTGACTGTTGTAAAAGGCCCGTAGGCTGATATGTTTGTGGTTGGCTTCCCGTGCCCTGATGCCGGTGGGCTTTCGGTGCGTAATAAGTACATACATAAATATAAACATAAAATAGATTGAAATCTACTAAAATTGTAGGTCAGAAAAACATGAAATATATTAAAAGGGGTTCAAAAACCTTTTCTTCCTACTGTGTACGGGCTAACAGTGTTTGCAAAAGATTTACAGTTTTCCCTAATTTCACAGTAAGGATGTTAGAGGGGACAACATCAAAATCAAAATTGTGTCCAAAATATGTGTTCAGATTCTGTAGCACTCCCTCTACCACACATAAAGATCAAGGGACTATGCAACTGACAGTAGTGTGCTATATGAAACCCAATAACATAACAAGAGTCCACCTGACTCCCCCACCAGTCCTGGAAAACTGAGTAAAAAAAGAGAGCGTTTTGTCTTGCTTGGAGAGGCATTAGGTGTTATAGAGCACAGTTTAAATCTGAGCCCTTGGGTGTTTTGATCTGTTTTAGCTTGATTTCCCATTTGCCTTCTCTTTTTTAAGCCTTTCAAAAATCAGTATTATCTTTGCAGACAGCTATCTTCCACACCCCTTGCCCACAATCAGTTTGTGAAATTGAGGCCTCCTATTAGCACAGGAAGTCACCTGAACCCCCCGCCCCCATGCCACTCCTGGGAACTGAGTCAAAAGGGACAAGGTTTTGTCTTGTCTGGAGAGCAGTTAGGAGTTATATAGGGTTGTTTATTTCCTACCCATGCGGAATTCTGATTTTCCCTATCTGTGTTAAGCCTTTAAAAAAACAAGGATTGCATTTCAGTTGGATTGGAATCGTTCCCCTCTCTTTTTAAGACTTTGAAAATTCAGAATTGTCTTTTCAAGTAGACATCTGCCACACCCCTATCCCATAATCCCTTTGTGAAAACCAGGCATCCTATCCTATAGGCCAAGAAAGTCACTTGACCCCTTGTGTCCTAATCCTCCTGTTAACCTATGGCGCCACCAAAGAGCATAGGCAACGGGTGGCTCCTGTTTGCTTGTTCGCATGGCGCCTCAGCCCTACGACGATGGTGCCCCAGCCCTATTACGACTTCTAGTCCTGACTTCTACTACAATCTGTGAAGAGACAACAACCTTTTACACCGGGCGTGTGCTATCCCTATCCAGGCCCCAGCAGTCCCAATATTGTAACTTGTTTCTATATGGTGTCGTACATTGTCTCACATCTATGACTCCCTAAGAAAGCACACAGCTTTTCATGGTCTATAGTGTTGCCTTCCATATAGACATCCCTACAAAAAAACACATTCTTCTGTATTGCACTCTATTATTATTGTTTCTATCTAGGTATGCTTAGGAAAGTGCTTTTCATTGCCGCTATATTGCACACAGATTTGTATATCACAATTAGGTACATCATGAAAGTGCATTACAGTGTTGTATACTGTGTCTCAGATGTACTTCACACATAGCTATCCCTAGCATAGCACATTGAATAATTCCTTAGTGTATTCTCTGTTATCATAACTATATACCTTTGAAAAATACATTCCTTTGAAAAATAAATTGATCCATTTTCAGGTGCAATATTTGCACTCGCCACTAGCGATTGGCTAGTGATAACTGTCTCTTGGCGAGTAAAAAAAGGGGTGCTGTATGTATGTATGGAATTGAGGTGGCGTGTCACTTTTTAAGGCTGGCTAGTAGCTTGCAATTTGAAATTTTGCACCAGTGCATATTGTTCTCTATGATGTTCATATTGAGGTATGATATGATATTTTATTTATAGCGCGTCCATACACAAGTGTTTCAGGGCGTGACGAGGCAAGCGTGGGGTAAATGGGAGGACAAAAACAACGATCTTACTAGGCTCAGTGACATTGAGAATAAGCAAGTGCAAGGGAGTGGGAAGGGGAGAGTGCAAGGGGCAGGTGAGGAGTGGAAAGTGCTGAACATGGGATAAAACAACAACAGGTAGTTCAGGCAGCAGGTGGCAAGTGCAAGAATCTAGCGCAGACAACAGATGTCTAATAAGTGCAGGTAAGGGGACTTTAGGGTTGCAGATACAGACCCAAGTGCAAGGGATGCCAGGGGGCAGTGCAGGTATGCGGCTGGGTGGGCGGGGATCTGGGCCTGAATTCAGAGGGTGGCCAGGTGCCCAGTGCAGATGCAGAAGCAAAGAGGAAGGTCTTGAGGTGCTTCCAGAACCGAAGATGGTTCTCCTTAAGTTTCAGAGAGGCAGGGAGGCTGTTTCAGAGGTAGGCCCCAGCCAAGGAAGAGATCTACCACCGACTCGTTCCTTGGGGAAGGGACTGACCCTGAGGGAGTTGGAGGTGGAGGAGCGAAGAGCTCGAGTAGGAAGGTATTTCCGAAGGGAGAGTTGAAGGTATTGTGGACCCACTCCCCACAAGGCCTTGTGGACAATGCAGAGGGTCTTGAACTTAATCCTTGCAGCCACTGCGAGCCAATGAAGAGATTTCAGGGCTAGAGAGGTATCGTCCGTGGGCTTGAGGCCAAGAACAAGTCTTGCAGTTCTGTTCTGGATGAGTTGCAGAGGGCGGAGAGAAGCAGCAGGCAGATTTAGAAAGAGGCTGTTGCAGTAGTCCAGCCTAGAGAGAACTGGAGCTCGGGAGATTGAGCTTCTGGGGGATGGTGGGGAAAGGAAGAATACCTTCCACGAGGTGCAGTTGGTAGTTTGACTTCTTAGAGACGTCAGAGATGTGTGGAGAGAAGGAGAGCGTGGAGTTGAAGATGACCCCGAGGTTCTTAGCCTCACAGGCGGGAACAGAAAGAGGGCCACGCGAGGCCCGCCAGAGAGTGACAGGAAAGGAAGGTGCAGGAGTGCCGATGAGGAGGATCTCTGTCTTACTGGCATTAAGGCGCAGGTGGTTGGCGGCACACCACTCCTGGATTGCAGACAGGCAGTCAGAGATGAGAGAGGGAGAGGAGGTGGCAGAGGGGAGCATGAAAGCGAGCTGAGTGTTGTCAACATAGCACTGAAAGTTGGATCAAAGATCAGCAATGCAGTGGGCAATGGGTGCCATGTATTGGTTGAAGAGCCAGGGAGAGAGGTTAGACCCCTGAGGAACACCACAAGTGGAGAGTGAGATAGAGAAAAGGAAGGACCTGAGTAGGACCTGTGGAGATTGAGCTGGCTGATGGCCAGCTTTTTCAGGAGTTTGCCCCGGAAAGGAGTGATAGAGATCGGGCGATAGTTACCTGAGCAGGAGGGGTCGGCAGTGGGTTTCTTGAGAAGAGGGTGCACAAGAGAGTGCTTCAGGGGGAGGGGAAGGCTACAGTGGCGAAGGAATGGTTGCAGAAGTCGGCCAGGGAAGGAACGAGGGTGTCAATATGGTCCGTAATGGTTTTGAACGAACAAGGAAGAACCTGCTTTGATGAGGCTTTCATAGATCTGACTTGTCTAGAAATCTCGTCAGGGGAGAACAGAGGAAAGGAAGACAAAGAGGGAGGAGAGGCTGCTGCGGAGGGGCTGGGGGTAGTGGCGAAAGAAGAGGGAAGAGGAGGGGAGGGCGAGAGGGTGGACAGGATGTCCTGGGTTTTAGAAATTAAATGGGAAGCCAGGGCCATGCAGACGGCCTGGGAGGGGACAGGAGAAGTACAGATTTCAGCAGGATTGGCCAGCTACTTGCAGATTTTAAAGAGTTTGGCTGGGGTGTTAGATGCCGCCGAGACGCGGGCCTGGATGTGGGCTCTCTTCTTAGTGAGGACAGAGAGCCGGTATTGCCTTTGGCGCAGGCAGCAGACCAGTTTGTCAGAGGATGCACAAGATGCCCACCATTTCCTCTCAGCCACCCTATACTTGTGCTTAAGGGTGACGAGGTCAGAGTCGTACCAACAGTTGCACTTGAGATAGCAGAGTGGAGGTGGGAAAGGGCTGTGTCAGGATGAGAGTCAGCCAGAGGTGGAGTAGGGGGAGTGAAAGTGGCATTACTGACACACGCCTCATGGGCCGGATGACCGAGAAGCTAGGTGGCAGTGCTCGAGCTGGCTTGGCCTGCAGGTTAGAGAGGGAGAGATGGGAGGAAAGGAGAAAGTGATCACTCCAGGAGAGCAGAGTGGTGAGAGCGTTAGAGAGGGGGAGGTCAGGGGAGAAGAGAACATCCAGAGTGTGCCCTGCAGAGCGAGTTGGGCCAGAGGGAAGAAAAGAAAGAAAGGGAGAGTCGCAGAGGTCGCAAAAGAGTCCAGAGGAGGCACATGTATTCAGGTGGATATTGAGGTCTCCAATGAAGAGGAGTTGAGTGGTTGAGGCCAGGAGGAAGGAGGAGAGGTCAGCCCACTCAGAGAGGAAAGAGGTAGTCTGACAGGTGGCCGATAGATGGTATCTATGGTGAGAGAGTGGTCAGGCGAGAGAGAAAGCCTGCAGACAAGGCATTCAAAGAAGGAGTATGCCTGCGTAGGAATCGCAAAGGCAGGAATCTACTCCAGGAAGATCAAGGCTACAACCCATCAGGATGGTTGGATCTGGGCGCAGAGAGGATCTTGTAGCCATAAGGGAGGAGAGTGTCATAGCTTGTGATAGAGCTGGCCGTGAACCAAGTCTCGGTGTGACCGAGGACATCTAGGTCGAGTTCTTCCAGGAGGCGGCAGATGTCAGAGGAATGTTTGACAGCAGAGTGAGGGTTGAGAGTGGCAACACAGAGAAGGTTGCCATCCTTTAAAGACTTCCGAGCAGGGGTACAAATCAGAGGTATGCCCTGCGGAGGTGTAGAAGGAGCCCAAGGGGGGGAAGAAGAGGAGGGAAGAGAGGGCAAGGTAGCCGAGGAGGAGACAGAAGCAGGAGGCAAGGATGCCGGCGAAGAGAGAGAAGGCACAGCAGGCGAATGAAGGAAGTGGATAAGGCACGGGAAGCATCTGTCAAAGAGGAGGAGGTTGGCCTGGGGGCCTTGGACCAAGACAGTGCCAAGCCGGTAAACATTAATGATGACCTCAGACGAGTGGAAGGAGGCCACGAGAGCCTCCCACCGGGTGCCACCATTAATGGGAGAGGAGGAGAAAGCACAGAGACCATATGTCTGGCGAAGGAACGACAAAGAGGATGTTGGGGAGGATCTGCCTGGAGGAAGCGCTAGTATAGGTGTCAGCAATGGGGTGACCAGGGTTAGAGACCAAGGTATCCTTTTTGAACTCCTTTCTGCCAGACTTAGTGAGAGGTATTCCTAATAAAGGGTTGTGCATTGTTTGTCATTCCATTTTCTAAATTGTACTCTTTTATTTATTCTTAAAAATGTCTATTGTGCGAACATAGCTTGTCAGAGCATCAGAGCGCTTCACAAATAACATATCACCATAATACAAAAATCAAGAAACAGTACACAAAACCTGTTATAACGATCTATACAAATGCTTGTATAAGATCCTAACATTTTCTAAAAATCAATTAAAGAGAACACATATCTACATCCAGGGGTGGACTGTGAACCGAAAGAGGCCCTCAAAGCAATGTTCAAAGTGGCCCCATATTATAAATGTTTAGCAATCCCAAACCTTTTCCTATGAGCAAATATGGAAATACCACACAAAAGCGGCCCAGCTTACTGGGAAATCTCCGGAGTTCCCTATAGGCCAGTCCTCCCCTGTCTACATCCCCACTAATCTAAAGGCATGGGCCGAACACCATGCTTTCAGTTTTTTCCTAAACGTTTTTAATCACTCGAATATCTTTTGGAAAGGCGTATAAATAAATAAATAAATAAATAAATAAATAAATAAACAAACAAACAAACAAAAAAGAGTTTAACAGCAGCCCCAGAAAACGACCTGTTCTAAGTGAACGACCATTTCAAAAGCTGTAAACACTCTTGGTTTCATAGCCCTCTTAGGCCCCCAGAGATTTTCAGTTTTCGAGCTAGATACTTTCGGGATCGAACATGAAGTGCTTTGTACACTATACATGTCAATTTTAAATTGGTCCTTAAATCAATGGGTAGTCAGTGAAATTTCTTTAAGGGGGGAAATGTGGTCAAACGTTCGTGCCCCACAGAATAACAGGGCAGCACATTAAAAACTGACTTTAAAGGAAGAAGCCTATTTGTATGGAATCCTATTAACATGGAGTTCCCAGTATCAATCTGCGAGAGGACCAGTGACTGAGCTAAAGAGCACAAATTGAGCTCCGGGATAAAGGTTTACACAGTGAAAACAAATTAAAATTCTTGGATTTCACCATTACATTTATGTGCAGCAAATTTGAGAGATATGTATCTAAAGAAATTCCTACTGATTTTACTGACATGGCAAACTGTGAAGGGACACCTGCAACTTTAGCTTCATAGAAACTTTTTTATAAGTATGGGGTCTGGATTCGCATGTGAAATTAAAAGAAATTCAGTTTTAACTTATTCATGTTCATATGGGATGCACCCCTAGAAAAATATTATCTCACCGACCACAATTACAGAGTCACATGAGGGATCTCCCCAAACCTCAATTTTCCCACCGTTTTAAACCCACCCCAACCCCATCCCGACCCATTTAAACCCCTTACCTCACTAACCTGTTATATTTATTTAATAATTTTTGTGTTTTTCAGTGTTATTGTTCGCTCTTTTATGTATCACTCTGTTTTGTTTGAAATACAATGACTGGATACCCTAGAAACCCCATTAGATTCCTGTTTGACTATGCCATGTTGCGATTCACATTTAGGTGGCCTTGGGAGGGTGCATCGAATTGAATTTAGAACAAATCTCATCGGGGAAGGGTGTAAGCGGGGGTGGGGTTGGAGGACAAGATAATGTGGGTTTCTGCTTTTTGTAGGCCACCCAAAACCGGCCGGAAAAAATCAGTCTTTTTGTTGGGCTAACTATGTGATGATATAATCAACCATTTCAGAAGCAAAGTACTAAATGTAGAGCAAGCCATCAATACTGCAATAAGTAAGGTAACTCAAAGCAACATTCACACCCTGGTTAATGACTTTCTCCCTACAACCCCATCAATGAACAACTTTAAACCAATATCCCAACCATGCTTCAAATAGTTGTTGAAACTTTGTGACAAAGATGGCTCTCTTATTGAACATCTACAAACAGATCCTAAACAGATAACACCATCTTTCTAATTTCACAAATGAATGAACTGCCCATCTTAACAGAAATTGGACCAACAGCTTCAAAAAATGCCTACGTCAAGAAACTACAGCTGGAGACCCAGAATACCCATCCGAATTTCGTCCTGTCTCAAACATTTGTTTCCATTTGGGACAGCATCAAATTCACAGTGGACAACATCACCTCAGCTCTCATAATCTTGAACATTTCAGTGGCCTTTGACTCCACTGATGCTAAAGGGTTAAAAAAACTGGACACTATAACACAACTCTACAAAGAATTAAATTGTTCCTAACAGGGGGAACACTAATCACTGAGCTCCCCTTTTCAGTTCAAACACATGACCCATTCACCTGTGGGTCCTTGGGGTTCAAGGGCCTCTTTGCATGTTCAGCAGTAAAAACTGTGCTAATTGCGTTGGACGGAATAACCGTTAATGCCATGGCTTCCGGTATAATTAGTGCTAAATTATGAGTATACATGTGATTACACCCCATTCATCGTCCGCAAGGGCAATTCTATTTAGCAGAGTTATCGCTAAAAAACAGAAGCAGTGTTAAATCCTGAAATTTCTGGCAGAATTAGGGTTACAGCCAGAAAATGAGAGGCATACTGAACAGTAATTCAGTCCGCTGGACGAATTAGGTCAGAGCGGAAATAGCATCAGGACCAAAAGAGGAAGCTGAGGGGCGGCCATCTTTGAAAACAGAATCCAGCGTAAATCATGCCCTTCCTTTTGCCATCCACCAGGTGAGGTGGCAAAAATCATGTCAGGGGACAAATTAAAAAGCAGTGACAGAAACGAGGCTCAGGAAGACATTTTCACTGACGCAGAACTAACCATCTTGGCAGGCGAGATCGAGGTGATTGCTGATGAGCTGAAAATAAAAAACGCATCACTCCAAAAGAAAGACAGCCACCTGGAATGATGTGCGGGAAAAGGCTGCGACTGTTTGGACAGTAGCTCGGGACGTTGAGGATATAAGAAATCATTGAAATGACCTGAAGGACAGGGACCACTCACTCCTTGCACTCTGCCATAAGGAGACAGCACCCACAGGAGGAGCCACACTGGAGCCGCACAAGCTAACTCCATGGCAATAGACGGCAAGCACCACCCTACACATGGCTGGCTTGGAGGATATTGCAGCAGCCGAGGTTGGAGATGCCACCCAAGCAGACCCTTTTGAATGTACATTTGACAATGACTCAAGCCATATGAATGGAGAACCATACACTTCTTGTAACTGGCAATGCACATGCACAATGTAGACAACCAACAAAGTTGTCCCATCTATCAGGGCCCAGGGCAGATCACACCCAGCGTAGAGGACCTGTACCAAGAAATTGCATGCATGAACTGTTGGAAACTTGAAAGTTACTTGTTGAACCATTTTGCTGGAGTGTTCACTAGGGCTCTGGCCACTCCTCTACCACAACAGCATTTCACCCACACAAACATGCAGGAGACAAAAGCCCTGACCTGCACTTCTGAAAGGAATTGCGCTTGACAACCTAATGCTAGGTAAATGTCATCATCTCATGCCACAAACACATTCCTGTCGGTCATACAGAATCCAGCTACAAATACACACTAGCGACAAGGCCTCCATAAGAAGGATCAGCCATCAACAGGAGACGCAACATGACGAGTGTCCATAAACTTAATATATCCTAGCTCATTGCAGCCAAATACAGGGAAAGAGACTACATTGGGTGCATGGAGTTCATGATGGATGTGACAGAATTCCGGTGCTTGATGACCAGGCCGTTGCCCACAAATGCAACGAGTCGTACACATAGTGCATGACTGTAATGTACAATCATAGCCGTAGGAACACTCTAAATGACAACATGTTAAATTCTCCCAACATGAGCCCTGGCAGCTAAGGAGGTGAGGAGGGTGCCAGCACATCCACTAAAAAAATAACTGCCACCTCCAATACAGGTCAATCCTCCAGGAATGCACGACACAGTTCCACCATTATAGGGACAAACACAGGCAAGTCAACTACTGCCACCTCATTGCCCGTGGCAAGCAGATCTGCCTCCAAAGAGCCCATGCTCATATCAATCACTGACACCACCCCCATCCATATGCATTAGGGACACAGAACCTTGACTCCCCACCATCACCAACACCACTTCTGCTGGCATTCCGGTAGAGCCGGTAGAGGGAGCTCCCACTGCCACCAAGGACACTACAATCTCATCCCCTCCACTGCCTGCATCTGCCACCATTGCAGTTGTAGGCACTGCAGCACATTGAAATCTGGACATAAATGCTCGACTTCTCCCACCTTGCCACTCTTTCCCAACCCGACCCTCACACTTATCTATTGCTGCCTATGAACTACAGTGTCACCATCTGCAGGACTAACATAACACAACTGATTATGATGAAACAGCAGAGCATGCTGCAATCGATCAGCTCCATGATCTAGTAGCCCCAGAATCACAACCAACTCTCAACGCCATTTGGGAAAGGCTTAATGTGAATGAGGAGCTACTGGAGGATAGAAAGTATTGGAATGGAACAACTGGGCCATTCTCAGGTAATGAGGAAAGCAGTTCAGGGGGTATCAATGCAAGTGTCCAATGCCGTGAGGAGGCTGAACAGGATGATTGGTGATGGGACTGTGCAGAGGATGAGTTGGAAGATTCCATGTCTGCTTCAAAAGAGACTGTGATGAGAGCCAACACACTCTCACTCCAGCTCATCCAGGGGTTGGACTCGGCCATCTCTAAATCAGCCACACCCACAAAGGGATCTTTCCCTATCACTCCTTCAAGGCGCTCCCCACGAGTACTGTCGCAGTTCCCAATGGCTACGCATAGACAAACACCCAGGGAATTAGGGTTGTGTTGTGAGTATGTGTGTTTAGGATTGAGGGAGGAGGGCATGGGTGTTGGGCATAGGGGAGGACAGAGGGCATTGCTGTTGGGGAGGTGGGAGGACCTGGGCTTTAGGGATAATGTGCAAGAGGGGTATGGGATTTGGGAATAAGGGTGGCAGGGGGGCCAGGGTGTTGTGGGATCAGGGAGGAGGAAGAGCATTGGGTGTTGGGATAAGGGAGGAGGGAGGGCATGGGTTTGATTAGACCTGCAAATAAAATGACATTTGAACAAGAAATGAGGAGAGGACACCCTACTTTAAGAGGGGGGGGGGGGAAGTGTATTATGTAACTGCATCAATCATGTGAGGTATGTGTAATCCAATGTTCTCAAAACGTTTGTGTCACAGTAGACCTCCATCCCTGCCTTCTTCGTGGTCACTAGGTAGTGGAATGTGGGCCCCTCAAGTGTGTTGTCATCCTCTCCTGGGGAGCTATGTCGAGGCCGGAGACATGAATACATGTCACGTAATGCACATGTTCTGCAGCATGGTACACATTACAAAACCTTTGCCCACCTTGTCTGCCGCGTACATTAGGGCACCGCCTGTCTGATGGAGACACTAGAACAATACCTTCAGCAGGTCAAATTAGTGCTCAAATCACAGCATGGTCCTAATGTGCCCCTCATTTCACACCACCTCATGTGCTGTGCATCGGTTCCAGGCAGGTGTCATCAACCACGGGTGCCCAGGGGCAGCCAGAGCCACCTACCACGACAATAGAAATTGGTGTTTGTTGTGAAACAATCAGCAAGCGTACCAAGAAGTCATGGCATGATTATATATAATACAGGTAATGTATGTATGGAAACATTGATTTTTCCACCATTGGTCTCTGTGTCCTTAACATTTGTGATGTCTCATGGAATGAGGAAGGACATTGATAATTTCACTAGGGCCATCCCCCATGTCCAACATCACTGGCCCACCAGGGGTAACATGTATACACTGTAACTAGATTGCTAATAGGCATGTCATCTGTGGATCTTCAGTACTGGGCTTTCATGCATGAGCTCTGATATGCTTCCTAATAATCCTGTGCACTTTGTGGGTGTTCTCATGCACCTATGAAATGGCATTCATGTGGTGCAGACTTAATGACATAGATGCCTGTCATGGATACACTGTCAACTTGTACAGAAGAACTGTGTTGTGTCCTGTCTAACTATAGTTTCCCTATGCTTTGTGGTACCTGTAGTTCAATCGTTGAACATTTGGGGTTATGCATTTCTGTCATGTCCTGACATTGTCTTGTGTGGCTGGCCTTGCCAGATGGGCTACTGCTTCGTGTGTGCTTTGTCAGAGGAAAGTCCTTTAAGTAGCGGGCTGTGACATGGCCATCATATAGGTGAACCTACTCGCCCATCCTTCCTAACCATTTCACTTGTGAACTATGTGTGTGTTGTTTCATGGGTATTGGACTTATGCAGGATCCAGGTCCATTGCACTCTGTGGTCTCCATATGTTCAGGCAGTGTACTGTTGCTGTTGCGCAGGACCATGGCACACTGTCTTGAACCTGGGAAGAAGAAACAGTTGTAGGCTATGGTGAGGTCTGCATCACAGTTCACTTGTACTTTTAGGGAATGTTTGTGTTTCCTGTTCCAGTACCCCTTTTCCAACTCCAGGGGGCCACCAATGTGAAATACATACAGCCAAGAGTTGCATTGAGGTTAGGGACGTGGGCAGCTGCACAGAACCATGACTTTGTCGCACTACCTGTACAGGGCAGGGAGATGTGCGTGGGTGCATGCTGCATGAGCACCACAAGCACCTAAAAAAGGGCACTTGAAAATGTGGGCTGGAAATATTAAGCAGCATGCCCACAGTGTGCTGGAAGGTGCCGGTGGTTCAAATGTGCAGCACAGGCACATGTTTCAGCATTGTAGATCTGCTTTCATCAGGGAGAGTAGCTCAGTTATGGTCTCCCTGTTAAGGCGTAGAGTGCTATCAGCTGCTGATCAGTTAGTGCCTTGGGAGATGACCCGACTCTGGGAATGGGTGCTCTCCTTGGAAGGCATCTCCACAACCTTTGTGCTGGTTGTACTCTGTGATACTGGGTGCATGTCTCTGTAGCTCAACATAATGCAGGAGATCCAGGTTCGCAATGTGTTCTGCTGCTTGTGGATGTATGGTGTTGGTAAGTGTGTTTAGGTAAGGTGTGGCTATTACATACCCTTTCAGTGCCATTTAGGTGCATCTGTGGCTTTATTTCCTTCACCTGGATGCATTTACCTCCTCCTTCTAGGTAGAGGCAACTGCACTGTGCTTTTGGAGGAATTGGCACATCTTTTTTGTGGTATTTCAGGAATTGGCATGTTTCTTTCCAGGGCTAATTCCTCCAGCGGAATTATACCTGGGGGAATTCTGCTGGATGAATTAGCACCCATTGTGAGTAATTCAATTAATTCGGCTGAATGGGAAAATTGGCAGTAAATTGGTCATCGCTCCTTTTCAACATCTTCATGAACCCTTTGATGAGGATCATGAAATCGTATGGGCTCACGTGATACAACTATGTAGATGGCACACAAATAATATTTTTGAAAAAACAAAGGACAAACTCCAGCGCAACCTTCAACAATGGCCTCATAGCAAATAAGTGAATAGATTATGTATAGCTACTTAAAGCTCACCTGAGACAAAATAGAAAGAATGACAGTCTCACCATAAGCAAAACACATGACACACGTCTAAAATGGCATTTGGAAATGGGTTAACTGTCATAAACTGTGTATAATGAATAATGATCAATCTCATAGGATTATTAATGGACAATGAACTTGATCTACCTCGTTCCTAGCTTTAGACTTATTGGGGCTGAGGGGGCACTATCTGGAAGGCTCAAAAGGTGTTTAAGTGCCTTATTTTCCCCAGTTTGAATGCTAGAGATATTAGCATAGCCCCAAATCGCAGCTCCAAATGTAGCCACTGAGATAGCCTGGACCTTAAAAACTTCCTATGCGTGGGATGTGATCTTACTATGCAGTTTTTCTGTGAAATTAGCAACCACCCTCCTCCCCCGGCTAGAGAAATTTCTCTTTTCGCAAGCTGTAGTAACCAGTTAAGTCTGGATAAGAATAATCATAGCTCTCCCCATTTTGTAATATTGAATTATTAATAGTAAATTTACAGACAGCAAATTGCGAGACACGGTTCTTGTAACATATCACAGTTTTAGTTTTAAGATGATTTATTGTTAGACCTTTTTCTTTGCACTTATATGGAAATATATTTATATATTTAGTTGATGTTTAAGGCCGGAGGAAGTTTTAGATATTAAAACTGCATCATCTGAAAATCGCAGCAAACCCCAATTTGTGCCCATCACCTAAGAATGGTGCGTCGGTACCCATTTGATTAATGGCTGCAGCTAGGTCATTGATGTACAATAGAAACAGCAAGGAGGCCAGGACACAACCTTGCATGACACCCATGTTGATAGTGATTGGTTCCGTGCATTTTCCCTTCGTACCTCAGTGCACAAAGCATAATTGTTTCGAAGTAAAGAGTGGATTGCATTAATTAAAATAGAGGGATTAGTATTAGTAACTTAAAAGGCAGCGTTTTGAGACATTTTGCTGCAAACCAAACAAACGTCTTTAAAATCAGGTATATATCCAGGTACATCCACTCAATAAAGTTAGCAGAGCTTTGAACAAAATGGAGCTTGCAAAGGTGGACATCTTAAAAGCAGAGTTCCTCGACATGCATCCACACATCCAAGGGACACACTTGCTCATACATCGTATTGAAAACAGGACTGGGACATGAGAAAAGAACATAACTCCTCAGCTGGCAAACACTGCACAACTGCACAGACCGGGGATGTCTTCTCACATTTTGATTGAGTAAAGACTTCTTCAAAGACCTACTACAAATTATTAAAAATAACAAACTCGCAAAAAACCTGAGCTCATGTCTGCTGCTCTAACACTCCTCTCTGAACTCTTAAACTGTGTCTAATACCGAGTCACAGTCTCTTTCCAGAAATTCACTAAACATATATTCAGTGTTTCACAGCCATCAATCTGCAGCACATCACAAATGCACCGAAACCCCAATTGGCGTGTGGTATCACTATTCTGGGAACCCCCAGGATAGAAAAATCTCTAGAGTACATTGATGGTGTTGGTGTTCTGGTCTTCATTGGAATATCATGATGTCAGAAGTGTGTGATGTCAGTGTAGAAAGTGAGAATGCAATGGGCTTGAATGTTATGGTGTGATCTGAGGGTCCACGAGTTACAGCTCCCCACCCCCCCAACTCCCAAAACACCCCCCAACCCTAACCAAACTCAAACCCTAAGCCTAACCCTAACCCTTGCCCTACCCCTTATCCTAATTCTAACCCTTGCCCTACTCCTTACACTAACTGTAACCCTAAATTTACCCTTGCCCTATCCCTTACCCTAAATCTAACCCTTGCCCTACCCCCTACCCTAACCCTAACCATTGCCCCACCCCTTTCCCTAATTCTAAATCTTGCCCAACCCCTTACACTAACCCTAAATCTAACCCTTCCCTAACCCCTTACACTAACCCTAAATCTAACCCTTGCCTTACCCCTTACCTTTAATCTAACCCTTGCCCTACCCCATACCCTAACCCTAATTATATATTTTTAAAATCCATCGAATATCCATTGAATTTTATTCAATGAAAATGCATTTCGATGGAAAGTATTTTCGTTGAATACAATTAGATGAAAAGGTCTTAGATGCCTTGGATTTCGATGAAAAGTCCAGATACCCATTGCAGGTACCAAGCTGCCTTGAATTCGTACCTGGACTGTATGCTGCAGAACAACTTGTCGCCAAAGTTAAGGTGGAGGTCTTTCCAGATAAAGCCAGTGCCAAAAGAATTTTGGAAACCCACCATCCCCCTATGGGAACAAGCCTACCACACAGGGCGCCGTGACATTCCATGCAGTGTGGGGCAGTTTGCAAAAGTACCTTGCCTGATCCAAATCAGGGTCAAGTACCATGCCTGATCCAAATCAGGGTCAGCATAGTTGTATAGTGGCCCTGTCAGCAGTGCTTACAGAAGCTTCGGCTGAATACATGTGGAAGCACCCTTAGAGGGGTTCTCACGCTGCAGTCAGTCACAATGGTATCACTAAGTTCTGCCTGGACAACACCCAAGGGCATTGTATACACAGCAAGGTTCAATGGAGGAGCACCACCCTCTCGGACTCCTCCGAGGGAGTGATAACGTCGTCAAGGGGCAATAACGGCTCCACACTCCATGTCATGAGTGGGGGAAGAAGAAAATATGGAGCTTAAGGTCCAGTTTCCAGGAAGCAGTGACGTTGTCCTGTGGATGGAGCATGAGAACTGGTGTCTGAAGCAGTCGGAAAAGAACAATTTCCTGGTACATGATGATCGGGATGTGGATGACAGCTGCCAGACTAAAAGAGGTAAACAGCTGTCAGAAGGTAACTGTTTTCAAAATATTGCTACCCTCAAAAATAGGTTTCAAAGAGGGTGTCAAATTCAAGGAGGGTTTGTGTAATAAATACAGGATGGAATTTGACTGCTCTGCGCTGATGGCATGTTATCAACCAAGTTTAATTTTTGGCCGCTTACAACTAGCATATGACCTGTTATCAGTTACCTCACATGATGACTAATGACAAGCTTTCACAGGAATAGTTAGACATTTGAAGAAAAGGAAAGAACAAATTGCCATGACCATGCAAAGACTAGATTAGATCTGGATTCAAACTGAGAGTATACATAACAAAAAAGAAGAGTTATCGTTATTAGGAAAGTTCAGAGTGAGGAAGTGTGCAAAATCCTTGCTTTCACCCATTTACTCAATTGGTGTGTTTTTTGATTAAGGTTTAATATTGTTGTTCCTTGTTCTCATGCTGGCACAATACTGCACACGTATGTACATGAAACCACGAGACTGCTTGTCACTGTACTGGTAACTGAGAAGTGCATCTACCTTTGAAAAAGTGTGTCAATTTTTGTGAGAATGTCTCCAGTTCATACAAAATGGGGAAATGTAGTCATATCCTATGAAGTGAACATCAGTGTTGTGAAACTTCAGTAGTAGAGAGATGGATGAGGTACAGTTTCACTAACAAGCATTGTCTACGAAAAAGGAAATTCATTAATTATTCTTTGAAATGATCCTGTTTCATCTTTACAGTGATATGCATAAAATGGCATTGTGCTATACTTCAATTTTGAATGTTTATTTTGACATGAGTATTTTCCTGTCTCATTGACAGTGATTGGATTAGATGTAGCAAGATTAAAATTCTTCCTGTGCGCTATTAGTGATACTATGATCTATGGTTTGGATGCTGCATTGAATTCACTAGAAATTCCTGCTTTGATTTCCAATATATGCTAATTTAAAGTGGATATCTATGTGCAAGCCATTGGTGATTTCACCTTTAAAGTCCTTTAGTGATTTTTAATATTTAAATTTTCCAATCCTCAAAACCACTTTTCGTGTTTAAATCTTCTTTCCAGTCCTCAAAACACCATTCTCTTACTAGTAATTCTAGATTTTCAAATCTTCAAATCCTCTTTTCCAGTTCAGATCGTCTTTCAAATCCTGAAATTCTCCTTCGGATCCTCATACTCTTTCAAATCCTCAACACCTTTTTCACCATGTTATTACTCATCAGGAGGATTAATATTGCAGAATCTTGTTTTTACACATTTCAATGATAGTCTTGTAAATTGTTAACATTGAGTTGCCATGAATAGATATATTTTGGTTTTCCCAAATCGCCTCTAATTCTTGCATTCTGCTAGCAAAGGGAAACAGAGTGGCTCTCTGTTTTAGACATGCACTCATTTCACGCTCACGAGGACGCTAACGCCATTGACAGTGATGTCAATTATATTAAACAGCATTTGAATTTTCTGTGTGGATGTCAATCAATGCGGTCCCTGTATGGTGACGGTAGTATGATGATATGGTGTCAGGGCATTATCAAACAGTAACTTTTGTAGTGTTTGGAAGGAGTATACTAACATAGCAGAAAAATAGAGTACTAACACAGTTTAGTTGTTTTATACGGCCAAATATTACGGTTAGAAGCACATAATGAAGTTGTATACATTCATAACATTCATAACATGCTAATTCCTTGTACAACAATAGAGAAAATTGGTAATCTATAACTATACAAGTTGTGACACCCATGGTGTAGCTACTGTTCAGTTATGTAATGTATAATTGCAAAGGTTGTGCCACCTGTTGTGTAGCCATTGTTCAGACATGTAGTGTTAACTGCAGAATTTGAGGCACTGTTTGTGTAGCCACTGTTTAGTTATGTAATGTTTAACTGGAGCAATGTAGGCACATGGTGTGTATTCACCACTGAATTATCTTCGGTTTATCTGCAGAAGTTCCAGCACCTGGTGTGTAGCCGTTGTGAATTGTTTGACTTAACGGCTTCTCTATAATGGGTCTAGTCCTAGTCTAAGTGCTACTCACACACAGGGTATTCGTTCAACACAAATCTATCAGAGAAGTAGCGACCCCCACCACTTTCACTTGAGTTACCTAAATCCTCAGACCTAGATACTGTGTAAATGGAACCCAAAAACCACACATACCTATTCAGTATACAACATTAGTCTAGTCCACCTTGTTGTATTCATGCGTTATATAGATCACTTTTATTAATCCTCAAAAGCACACCAATCTGTTCCACGTTTAAAAATTATCTTTATGTCATAAGATGCAGTGGGGGTTAGTAGCCAATCGTGAATTTTTCGCCAAACACAGTACAATCACAGTACATCCTAGTAGATCTAAGAAGTTCCCAAATGAGACTGACTACAAGCTAAGTACGTCCAATTCTTTACTGAGAGGTGCACCATTCACTAGTAAATGTTAGTCAATCTCTTTTGCGGCCTTCCATATCAGCCAACCTTCCGTAATATTTGCAAAATACGTGAAGGCATGAGTCACAGTCCCTATGGCAGCGAATATCCTACATACATGTGAGTAAATATTTTACAATGTCAATACTGAGTAGGTATGTGTGGTTTCTGGGTCCTGTTTACACACAATCTAGGCATGATGATCTAGGTAACTCACTGAAAGTGGTGGGGGTCGCTAGATTCAAGTTACTGGCATATACAGCGAAAAGTTATTTACATCAGTCACTGCTTGTGGCACCGATCTGTAGTCACAGATGGACAATATTTTCAGGTCTGCTGAGTTACTGTCCTTTCCTTATTACACTAGAAAGTGATTATAGAGCAGCAGTGGTGTTGTTCTAATATGGGAAAGGGGGGTAAAGGTATTTGTCACTGCCTGTGGCACCCATGTGAGTTAAAGAATATTTTCAGGTTATTTGGGATAGTTCATTCCCTCTGGCCCTGGTAGTAGCAAAACTATTCTATTGCAAACTTAAATACACCTGCAATGCTAGCATGGTTGCTATAAATTATTAATGGTGGTCGTGTTACGTTTTTCCAGTCATCAAGATTTAAGACAAATTGGTGGATTATCACATGGCATAGGAAAATCTGGTTTCGTTATCGTAGCGAGAGGTGTCATCCAGATATTCTGTCCTCTTGAGGTTATTTGACGTTTGTAGACCTGAGCCGTCCAGGTCCTAATGTTGGAGGATTGTGTTACCTGAGCATTCCATGTCTATGTTTTCCTCTTTTGTGGTGTTCTTTAGATGACTGTCTTGCTCTAGTGGGGTAAATTATCTGGTACGTCCAATCTGGGTATTGTAGTCCCACTGGGAGCACTTGGTTTTAGCAATTGCTGGGTGTGGATACCTGGTGTTTACACAGATTGTGTGAGTTTACCTGTGGAAGGTGAGCGTGTCTGTGGAGCAGTGTGCTGGGTGTGTTTAACCCTTCTAAGTCTAGCGACTGTGTGGAATATAAGGTTTATGAATGGCCGTGCTGTCTCCCAATTGTCAGTACATAGGAAGGGAGAGGTGTTGTGGTCTGCTCTTGGGTTCGAATATGGACACGTCAGAAGTGAATGATGTCAGTGTAGGAAGTGGAAATGCAGTGAGTTGCAATGTTATGGTGTGAACTGAGGGTTCCGTCAGTTACAGTTGAAGAACATGGGTGGTGAGCACCGGTGGAGTTGTTTCCTACTTCCCATTTTATGGAAACAGTACTCATGCGATAAAGGAGCCTAACCTGATTACGGACCCTCTTCTTGCTGCATTGGCAATACTTGGAACTTCCTCAGCCTTAGTAGATGGCTTTGACATCACCATAGAGCAGCGGCCTGCAATATACAGCTCTGCAGATGTTTTGGATTACGACTCCCAAGATCCTTCACCAGTGACTATTCTCACTAGGACTGATATTAGTTATTGTACAAAACATCTGGAGAACAAAAGGTTGGGGGCCAGGCTATGCCGATAAAGGCATAGATGTAACTGACTGTGCACCCCTGTCCATGTACAAGCCCTTGGCCAACATTTTAGGTACTACAATCAAGAAGAGTACAGAAGCCAACTCTTTAGTTATGTTTACGTTGGTGCTTCACAGAAAGATATATTTTTAGATGCTTTTAACTTCAGTGCAGTTCAACAGATCTGCAAAAATCTTGGCAAAGAAAGATATACATACACGTCTGAATTTGTTTAATAATGTTTTCTGAAGTTCTGTCCAGAGAGACCAAAGTTATGGGCAACAGTCCCAAAAGTTGCATTTCCCCATACAAATTCCATGGGGAATGTTTACGCTCAACAACAGAAACATCTCTGAACAAATTTGCACCATCATTCGTGATTAGCTGGCGTCAGGGCCAATTCAAGTGCTTTGCTGGGTGATTTGGAAATGCGCCCTCAAATGATTTTGTTTTTTTTTTGTAAACCTTGAGCATTTTAACTTATGTAATTTTTGCAGTAAAAATCCCAGGACCCATAAATAATTGAAAAACTATAATTGGATTGGCTAAAGAGAAAATAATTCAATTGGAGTGGCTAGGGCAGGACTGGAGGATATCCCTGGGTGTCCACCAAATCCACCACATCAGAATGGGGCATCTTTTGGTTGGCTGAGCTCTGGCTCGAAAACATGAAGCGCCGAGCATCATGGATCCCTGGGTCTCATGTGGGACACTAGGATGCCCTATATGAAAGGGCAGTGAAATGGTTTCAAAAAGGGGCACGTAGGAACTCCGAGAATGTTTCCTTGCCCGCACAGTGGTTGATGGGATGACCCAGAGGATTGGATATGGCCTTTTCTTTTGTGAAAAGAAGATCATTTTTTGGCATGGGCAAACCACAGATCCTGCCAGGATGCCGATGCTGTGGGAAAAATGTATGTTTTGGGCAAAAAAGGTTTTGTTGAGGATAAATTAGAAGCTCGGGTGTACTAAGGGCATTATGGAATGTGCTTTTATGAAGTGGAAAAACACGCTCCACATTTTATCCATGGACCCAGAAAGACTATGCTAACAAAGGTTCCAAAAGGCCATATAAGAACCTTCTGAGCTTGCCCTGATTGCAGGGTGAACGCATACATGCTTCCAAAGAACGAATCAGTGCTTTTTTGTGACCAAATGGTGATTTTTAGATATGAGAACACAGACCTGATCTCCGATGATGCGCTGTGGTAAAAAATGCATGATTCATGGTATAAGATAATAGTTAGGTTAAGTAGTAAGGTTAGTGGTTGACAGTATGGCAAATCACTGTGTAATGTATTTTTTAGAAGGAGGACCAACAATTGCACATGTGGCTCAAATATGCTTTTTTCTTGAATGGATTCATGGATGTGCAGATTGTGGCAGATAGCTCTGGATCTAGTGCCCATAAGAAATATAGCACATTTATGTTATTGGATCATTTCAAACACAGAGGCTGTCAGCAACCACTGAAGGACATACTCTAGTCACTTGCCATGTATACTGCAGATCAACCATGCATGTGCTGTTTAGCATCTGTGGCTAAAGCACCTTTCTCAATAAAAAAAAATAGTAGCCAACATTAAATCAAGTAAATGGTGTATTAGTATTGAGTGTACAATTGAAATATTTACACAATGAGGTTTTAAACTGTGGTGCTTTATAAGCAGAGAATCGTTCTAGTATATGCAATATCAGCGTTGCTCAGGACTGTTAAGGGTTGATACCAATGTTACACTATATAGTGCTCTGCTGCTGACTTTTTAAAAACTGTGTAAAACCATGTGTTTTACTGAGACATTTGCACCATGCTCAGGAGACCACGCATGGTTGAAGCCCTGATCTAGTCAAGAGTGACATCAATTAGTCAATTTATCTAGGCAAACAAGCCTTGATACACCTTCATTATGCGTATGATCAGCAAGACGTATACAGGATACCTGGGTGGTTAGAATTACCTAAAGCATATATGTGTCACTGTATATGCAATTAAAATGAATGGATTAACAAGGCCCATTTTGAACAGTGGGGTTAATATACTTAGCACTTCATAGCGCCTAGAAGTATTTAGAGCCATGGAGCTTTATGCTTTCACTACAAACAGGTATAATTTGTCTATAGCACTTATAAGCAGATTGTTTATTGAATGTATTATATGATATTATGGAACTATGATTTAGGCATTATCATTGTACAGTGAAAGGCCTAATGTTGGATTACATTGCATGTATAGTTGAATTCAGGAAAGTCACGTTTAGAATGTATTCCTTGTCTCTGAGTTTGAAAGCAACAAAAACGAGGTCAGAAAGAATACATATTTCAGTAAGTTGGCCAGGACGAAGATATGTCCACTTAGATAAAAGGAAACTTTTAATTACGTAAAGGCAATTAGGAGGAGTTAATACAGGCCACAGCAGAAAGATGCGGCCTGTTCTATACACTAGAATAAAGTGATTTTTTTTTCTCGCATGTTTTAATAAACAAATTGTAGCAAGGCGTACATTGCATAAGAGGTGCATATAAATCAACAGGACATCTAATTGAAAGAGCAGCTTAGAAACAAATACAATCCTATGGAATTTAGGCAGATGACGAGTTGTGCAAAGAATGGAAAAAAAAGCAGTGAAAAGAAGCCAGCCAAAGATGAAAGCAGAGAACTGAGTACCAGCCAGCCAGCGGATAGGCGTTAGTCAAAATTGGACGGTATGAACATGCATTATTTTAACACCAAGCTTTAAAGTAATGTCTTTTACATTTTTCAAAGAGACAAGAAGGGATATGCAATTTATTTGATTTTCCTTTAAAATGAATTAGAGAAATAGGGCACAGAAAGGGGCCTGCATTTTACTTGATGACACTGTAAACAATTAGATGAAGAAGGCACGGAAAAGAGCATGTCATTTTATTTCATTACATGCAGACTAAATTTGAACAGATAATTAAGTTGAGGAGTTTTTAGCATCAGGGGTTCAGGTTTTATCCTCTGAGTTGAAAAAAGAAGTTTTTGCAAAATTGGACAGATTGAAAGATTACAGGATGGTGTGCATACGTTGCAAAGCAGTTATTTGTGTAGGTTACAGGTCATTTAAAAGGATGAAGCATTTAGCATCAAACCACAGCACATACTAGTCCTAGAACAAGCAGACATATTTTAAAATTAATTGAAGTAAATAGAAGTACAATTGCAAACAGTTATTTGATGAATTTAGTAAAGAGTGTTTTTTAAAAGGTTGAGATCTCTGTTGGAGAACAGATATTCTGGGTGCATTGTTTTATTGTGATGGTTAAAGAACACTTGCACAATTATTTTAATAAACAATTAAAAAATATGCATCAATGTGTTACTCTTACAAGCATTCAAAAAAAGATAAGATGCTGATTCAAGGAGGTAAAATGAATATTCTCTTTCTTTCATTGACAAATAATTGTGAAAATATCCATGAGCCGACTATTTTAAAATACACTTCCCAGTCACAAACTAGACGGTGGTGGATAAGTAAGTAGATAATCACTGATTAATCTCTGACTCCATATTTCATTTTTTTTTACAGAAATTGTGCGTTTAACCCTTGGTGGACCTTTCGCTGTGCAAAGCTCTCAGATGGATTAGTTAAGATGAATGATGGAATACGAATTATGTATTATTTGTAATCAATGCTCTGAAAAAAGTTTCTTTCTTCGGGGTAAGAGGTCAGAATGTCACCAGGGTTAAAATACATGTCAGAACTGTTGGGGTGGCCAGGAAGGGTCCCTTCATTAATGAGGGATTCATGTTGCAAGCACCATATTGATGACTGGTGGTGTGGCAAATTGAGTACGGTTTACTTTTTGTTCAGAACTGATACAATATTAGCTTGCATGTGTGTAGAAAGATGAAGTATCAAATCCACTGAATGTAAAAACATACATGTAACTTAATATAAATACATGGGAAATTTGTGAATCTCAATATAAATGCTCTTTTCACAATGAATCAGAACATAGTGGTTAGGGTTCTCTTGCAAAATGCACTTTACCTTCTAAACTGGTTTTCAGACAGAAGGCGGGTAAATGGGTAACCTCAAACTTTGGGGTCAGCATCTTCAGAAATAGCCTTGAGATTATTGTTTAATAAATCTTGTAGATAGTAGATATAATCTCCTGATGTTTGAGAGTGTGACCCATAGAGTTTGATTGTTTTTTTCTGGTTAGTAGTAAAACACGGGATAAGCTAAATGCTTAAAGCTATTTAGGAGATTGAATTGTGTGATAAGGTCGGAGCCTTGTAGATTGGGAAGTTGCAAGGGAACAGATGTTATCTTTCCCTTTGTATTAAATTCTTTAGAGGGGCTTAGTCATTTTGTTCGGTTAAGTGTTTTTCCAGGTCATCAGAGGCTGTATGTAGCCGCATAATTTAGAAGGTCTTTTAGAGGCGACATGAGTCTGTCGAATGCAGATTGTAATCTATGGTTCATGGAAAATCCTGTTTAGGCAGACCTTCCTCTATATTTGATCAACTATATCAGCAAGATCATGTACAATCATACTTAAAGTTAAAGGTTTTAGGCCAGTTATTGCTAGCAATGAATTATGTTTGTAATACTAATGTTTAAACCATGCACCAACGTCAGGACCTACTACAATGAAACCCAAGAAGAGGTGGGGTTTGAATATGATCTGAAGATAATTAATGAAGATAAGCATGGCCAATGAAAATGGAAGAATTGGGGAAAGATGGATTTCTTTAAGGAAATCCATCTTTCCCCAATTTTTGTCCAATGATATTTGGTGGGGGGCGGGTAATACATGTATCTGGTAGTGTTTTAAATGGTGCAAAAAGTATATAAACTGCCAACTGATGTTGTATTGTTGAGACATGGGTTGGTTTGGTCCTACAACACCATCTTACTGCTTCCCAGAGTTTGTATACAGTAAACTTGCTTTATGTACAACCGTGTACTCGCTTCTTAAGTGGTTGGCCTGTTTTGCGTCAATGTGATTAAATGTCCAACCCCACATTTGGCGAGCCAAGGTAGGATCCAATGCATACTGAGACAATGGGGGTCTTCTGTCCACACCTCTCTGCTATGGTACCTCACGACGGGGACCAGTCTTCTGTGCACAGTGAAAAAGAGTTCTGCAGATGCCATGTTGGTTAACGGTCCGTCTGCTCATGGAGACATGCTGCCGCTGCTTAGTTGTACAGAACGATTTGACGAAGCACCACATCGGAGCACATCAGGTTCATGTGAGTACACAGTTGGGGGTGTAAAGCAAGAGGGGAAATAGGGGTAGAAAATGGGTTGTTTCCTTGACTTAAGGGGTTTTGGTTTGTTGTTTAGGCATATTTTCTTTGGGATTAAGGATAGACTTGGAGTGTGGGTGTGAAATAAGTTGAGGTTGCAGGATTTGGAAAAGTGGATGTTTTTTGATAGAGTGGTTGAACTGTTTTGTGGTGTAAGTCCTTTGTATATATTTTGTACTTAGTTTGTTATTTCAGAGGTTTGAGGGGGTATCTTACTACACACGCTCAGTGTGAGGTTTTTCCTGATACCCTTTAGTTTGCTTATCTGGTTGGCTGGTGCCCTCACTCGAAGGTGGGGTGGTATCTTCAGGGAAGTCCAACTGATGATACCTTTCTGAAGTAGGTCTTGACATTCTTACGTATTTGCTGTGCAGGTGGAGACGCTCACCTCCATTTTCTGGGTTAGTCGAAGTAGTGAAGGGGAAACATCACTTAGTCAAGAAAAGACATTTTGTAGTAGGGAAGGCTGTAATAGTAAAAAAAGAGAGCGAGAACAGCGGTGCTGTAGTGGAAAGCATTGCTCCCCTCCTATGCTCGAGTGGTGGGGATATGTCAGAAATATTGTTTGGCGAGTGTTTTTGATAAAATGCTGTCTTTTGTGTATGAGTGTGTAGTAGAGTTGAAGTAAATAGTGAAATGTGGTAATTGTGGTATAGGCAAGTATGGTGAATGAGTGTGAAGTACGGCTAAGGAATTGAGTATGGGTAAAAAGGGAACTCTTGGGTGATACATTTTTTGTGACACAGGTTCGTCTTACTATCGGATTTTTTGTGAAACTATTTTTTTGATAAATTGGATTGGAGCATGGAGACTCTGTTGAATCATTTGTGCAATGTGTTGCCTGGCTATAAGGAGAGTATTTTAAAATATCAAAGGGAATGGCTGCGGGGGAGTAAGGGGAAAATGATAAATTCTTGCCTACTGAGGGATCCTATCATAAAAGGGATATTGGAGAACCTGCATACCTTTTTTAACTACAAACCACAAGGACTCGAAGTTAGAAAAGTGGTTAAACATCTTGGAATTATGGAGGCTGTATGAAAAAAACTGGGAGGGCCACAATGTTGAATTTGTCGGGGGGAGGTCTAAAAAAAGGAGGGTGTAGGAATTTCTTCTGCACCCCCCCATATGGGAGCTATCCTTTATCGCCCACAGAGGTGTACACAGACCTTGAGTTTGTGCCACCATTTTCCCAAGCAGCTACTCCAGTGGAAGACGGACACCGGTAATTCCTCCATCAGTTACGATTTTTAAGAACTGGTATTTTGAGTAAAGTGGAAGGGTAACTCCTTCTGTGGTTAGGGCTGCAGAGAGGTTGAAAACAGTGAGCGGGAAAGGGATAACCCCCCCAACTGCAAAGTTAACAGATAGATTAAGGATGGAGGAGCAAGAAAGAGTAAGACTGATAGCTAGAGGAGCAGAGGAAGGATTGGAAATGAGGAAGAAAGAAGAGATTTGGCCTCCTCCTGCAAGGATAGAGGATAAATTGCAAAGAGTGGTAGATGCGCAAGAGCAGGTAAAAGATTAAGGAAGCGCTACAGTTAGTGGAGGAAGAGGTCATGCTGTTATGGCGGCAGAGAGATTAAAAGTGGGAGGAAGTGAGAAGACAGGTAAGGAGAAGAAGGAAGGTGGAGACAAGGGCAAGTTCTTTTTAGATTGGATAACCTGGTTATCATAATGGTTGAGGCGGACATTGAGAAAAGGGATGCTGCCAGGAGTACATAGGCTGAGCAGGGAGGAAGATAGATTGCATTCTATGGTAGTGCTGATTATGCTTCTGTGCCTGTAGAAGGGTTAGGGAATGTAGCAGCCAGAGTAGACGATGAAGAAGAAGAGGAATGGGATGTCGAGCAAGGAGAGCAGGTTGTAGCAGCAATAGAAAGCACACCATGAATCCAAAGGACACGCCAGGGTATTCGCATGGATGTTGTAAGTGGTAGGGGAGAGATGAGAGAAGTAAAACAGGTATAACTCATTTTCCTTTGCTCCAGAAGGGTATTATGTCCCGTGGCCACACACGAACCCGAGCAACTTAATGAAGATGGTCCCTTTGCTCACTGCAGAGGCAGGGAAGTGGATTTATGCATTGGAGAAGCATAATGCTGGAGTCATGTTGGCCATACGGGGCATGAAAAGCTTATTAAAGCCCCTAATGGGGGAGCAGTCAGATGAGCGTTAGAAAAGATCGTTCAATTAAATACAAATACCCATATGGGGCAGCTTTTAATAATCTTAGGGCAAAGGTATGGGGGCCTTGTGGATTATGTACCCAATACGCATGATATCAACTCGATTTTAGCTAAGATGATGCAATTGGATGATGATCCTGCCGCACACATTCACTTAAATTGGGAGATGCAAAGGGGAGAAACGGGAGAAGTATGGGACAAGAATGTGTCAATTTTTTACAACATGTTGAAGAAGGAACTTCTGAAAGAAGTCCAGCACAATTTAGATAAAGTAGTAGGGATGAAGGCCAAGCATTGTCCAGAACTGAAATTCAGACACACATTGTGCATTTCTGCAAGAGAAGACAGCAAAAAGAGAGGGAGATTGTAGAGCAGGCACCAAAATCAGAGGTTAAGCATGTTCAAAAGAAATTGGCAAAGATTTGTTTAGTAGGGGCCGTAATTATAAATTCAATGGAGGGACGGCAGGGGCAACCAGGACAACAGGGACACTGTGAACCAGGTATGTTATGTTATGTTATTTTGCATTTGTATAGCGCCTTATGTTTCATTGGTATGATCTCAAAGCTCTGGTAGCTTGAACGCCCTCGGGAACCGCAGTTCAAGCCAGTTGAGAGAAAGAGAGAGAGAGAGAGAGAGTCGTAAAGTGCGTGGGCGCACCAGATATGTGTGCAGCTGGTGTGGTTGTTGCAGGATAGCTGCTTCTTAGCGGTAGGTGTGGTGCTGAGGCGATCAGTTGAATGTGTTCAGTCTGGAGGGTGGACATCCAGACTGAGTTCTGGCTGCGTTAGGCCTGAGGAGACGCCTACGCTAGCCGGTGTGCGCTAGCTAGCTGTGTTTTATTAGGATGATGGGTAGTTTGATGAGTCATGTTAGTATGAGAACAGCTTTACCGAATGTGTCATAGTACTGCTGTGTTCTAGTTTAATGGCGGTGCTTAGGAGAGAGTAAGCGTAGTAGTGTGATATTGTGGTATCAGTAAAGTGTATGCGACCAGGCAGACAATGATGCTGGGAATACCTTCTAAATTCAGCTTTTAAAACGGTGATGCTATTAGGGCACATTCAATGACGTTGGGAATACCATCTTATTTCAACTCTAATACAGTATGACGCAGGGTTGGGTGGACGAGTATGTTCCTGGTCCAAGGCCAGTGAGAGGGCTTCTGACGGGCAAAGGGGGATTTCCACAGGGAGGTGTCATTTGCCGGGTTTGCAGGAATGGGTTCCTGGTTTTAATGGGCCAAAAGGAAATGATTATGGAGGATTTTATGGGATTCAGTGTTAGTTGTGTGGTAAGTTGGGGCACGTATCACAGGATTGTTGTGAACCACCGCAGTACTTTAACCTGGGAGCTCAACAGATGCACGCCTCAACCCTACCATATATCCCAGGTCCTGTGCAACTGCAGCAGGCACGGGCTGAACAGAACCCAGCAACTGGGGCTGCACAGACCTTTGGGATCCCACCAGCCATGCCAGCACACGCATCAGTGCAGACAAGGGACAAGAATCCTTCACCCAAAGGAACAGTTGCGCACTGCACTGGAGCAAGTGTTTTTAGGGGAAATCCTTTTTCTCTCCTAGGTGCTAATAAGTACCAGGAGAAGGACAGCCCACAGGGATCTCCGATGTGTCCAGTCTTGTCCATTGCCACCGATCCGGAGGAGGAACCCCGGATAGGTGTGCAGGTAGGTGACCAAGTGTTTTCATTTATGATTGACAAAGGAGCCACCAAGTTTTGAATTAAGGAAGCCGAGTTCCCCTTTTCAGGCAAAACGATGGACACAGAGATTTTCTGGGGCTCTCCTGTCGAGTCCTTATACTGAAGATCTTCATATCAAGGTGAGTAATCAAGATGTATCTTCCACTTAGTTGTATTGTACGGGTACTCCAGCAAATCTTTTGTGAAGGGAGCTCCTGAGCACGTTGTGGATATCGATCGCCTTCAGGGAGGACCCTAGATAGTAGCTATGTACCTGCATCCAGTCATCGACTGATTGTATATTCGTCCCCAGTAATGGGAAAGGAAAGGGACACATGAAATTTAGCAACCATACAGTAGCAGGATGAGCTCAAGCAAGAACACCAAGTTGACTTTTTTTTATTCGAATGGCATAAAGAATCCATATTTGTCAGACTTCTTGAGTAGAAAAAACACATGTCCAACATTACTAAAGTTGTTAATTCTCTTGAAAGACAGGATCTCTTTTGAGGCCACAGATGCAAACAAACACGACGTTCGGTCAAATAATTATCTGTGTGCCAAGCAGGTCACAACGTGCCTTGCCACCATGATATCTCGACAGCCCAGTTTAGAATGCAGGACCCAATGCCCGATCGTTCACAATGATCCTAATGCTAAAGTACGCCAAGTCTGTTCCAGGCTCTCATTTTCAATTGACAATGCCCTGTCTTTTGGCAAGGCCCAGTTGTTGACATTACCAGCACATTGCATGATGTGTTCGGAAGTGGACACAAGAACCAGACATTCTACCTGGAACACCATTTTTGAAAGCATTTGAACTAGAATTGACAGAGGGCAAATAAATGAAATGGCATGCCATGCTGGTTGTCCTTGCATGTAACAACTACGCATCTGTGTACAGAATTATTAAGGATGGCTTGATTGCGATGGCGATTGCACAGCTCTCGTCTCTGTGTTCTACATGCATGCATCACTTGATCCCTCCTTCGAAGCCAATGACCTTCTAGTTGAGGGTGAAGCAGAACTATGTGCAGCGTGCACACATTTTGATGTTCACCCAATTCTTGCACCCTCACTTCACTGTCACCTAGAGGTGAGTGAAAAAATCCAACTTGCTGTTTATCACCTTGTTCGTTCATGGTAGTGTCATCTTCCTGACTGATTTGACCCCTAATCGATCTGGACAGCAACGCCACCTGTGCCAATTCTGTCAGGTGACTTACAGTAAATTGCCAGTGGTTATCCTTCATCACCATGCAAAACTGAAGAGCGAGGAATGGGGATTTTTAATGAATCAAAAACCACTGGCAAGGCTCCGGGTAACCCTCCTGACCATCGTCTTTCAGTCTGCCGTAGAGAAGGGAAAAGACTGAATAGCAAATCAGGATTAGACGCAGAAGAAATGAGGCTGCCCAAACCAAAATCACACACCTCCTGCGTGCGACATCCCTTCCTGTGGACACACCTGCATGCACAATCTGATTTCACTGGGAAACACATTGGTGGCTTTTTATCTTCACCTGTGCAATGGTTCTTCTGCATTGTGACTCAGCTCTGACATTTTTTGTATTTTAGGATCCATGTACTTGATTTTCCAAGATGTCCTCTATTTTTGCAGAAGGAGTTTGAGAAAGTGCTTGGCTTGCTTTGCTACAATGTGTGCAGGCCTTTCTGAATGACCGTCTCTTTGCACCTATGCAGGGAGCTCTGCGCTTATGATGATTTTCAGTGGGTGCAGCGGCACCCGTCAGCTTTTGCATGCTTCTCCTGTGCAGATTCTTGTGCGGTCCTCTCCCTCTGCGCTGAATGGACTGCTTGCGTCTACTGCTTACTGGTTGCGTGCCACTGCTGCTCATTGTCCCTATTGCACTTGGCTCTTATTGTAGTCCTTGTTTTCTGCAGGTGCTTACGCCCCCCTTTTCCTTCATGGATGGACGTCATTTAGGAAAAGCCAGGGGCTCCTGCTTCTGCAACTGGCAATCACTCTAGTACCGCTGGCAAACCCTCTGCCTCCTCGAGACCACTGGCCATCAAACTTAGATGTCAAAAAGAGATGACTTCCTCAAAAAAATTATTGGCTTTACAAAATCCACTTTGTTTTTGACACTTTAATTGTGTTTGGTTCCATTCACCTTTTCTCAATTAAGCCCACTTTTGCGACATCTCTGTATCTTACAGTTTGCTCAAGTCTGACTTTGTGCGCCCCATTTACAAAAGCGTTTTTCAAAAAACGCTTGTTAATCAGGCCATGTATGTCTCAGGTGGGACCTTTGATTGAAAACTGTGCAAAACTCATATCTCTATTACTTTTTGTAAATTTTCGCAAATTAGCATCTTTTATACAGCCTGCGGAAAAGGATGGAGATATCTTAGTGAATATATTTCTTGACTCTAGTAATGCGCGCCATATTTAGCATTTAATTCGTCCGATGTTACCAAATTGAGTGCCACTAAAAAGGATAATGTTGAGATATGATTTTTACATTGCCACAAATTGGAAATGTATTTTAGCAAGCTCTCTAGAGAAAACTCAGTAAGAAATCACACCAAACACGGTTTCTCAGAGCTTTCTTTTACATATTTAGGTTGATTTACAAAATGTTTTGTTGCTTTTGCACATCTATTTATTAAACACAATCAGTTGGTTCTGTTGATGAATGACATCAATGCAGACGACTTGTATAAAACTAAAGTTTTGATGTCAGGAAAGGTGATAGCCGGGTCAGTTGGAAACCATGAAAGCAGGAAATCTGGGTTCAAGTCTCGGCTTCTCCAGTTCACCCCACTGTACAATCCTGGATCAGTCACTTTGCAGTACAAGGCCTTCATTTTCCTTAACTGCTCTAATTGATATCATCTATACATGATAACGTACCAAGCTGAATAATTTTCCTTTCCCCTAAAATGCACCCATTCCATCCAAACCCCAAGCCACTCTTCTAGACAACCTCCACACCCCAACCATTCCAGGTCCTTTTTGACATTCTTGACTATGGAGGCATTTATCTTCCTCTGCTGGAAGAAGGAGGGGCACTGACACAAGACTCAGAAAATGAGGCTATACCTGACATATGGTGTAAAGACCTAGCCACGTGATGCCTATTTAAGCATTTACCCGGCATAAGATGTCAGTGCTTGGGTGATTGCCCCTGCACTTGGAACATGGCCAAAACACTTGGGTTTCTAAGGATGTGCCTTGTATGTGACGACCATACATGTTGTATGATGCTTATACTGACACATAATGACACTAACAGAGCATACGAGTCTGCACTTAGCAGTGTCAGGGCATGTGAGGCTGTAGTCAGCACATTAAAGCTACATCTGGCATGCACGGCTTTGAGTGGCATACAATGGCAATAACTGGCTCTATGAACCACCTGCAAGAAGGGAATGCTACAGACAAATGATAGTTCTATTGGGTGCACCCCCGGCACACAATGACTGCACCATTGGAATATTGAGGCAGCACCATAGTGAAATATGACCACTGAAAACTAAAATAGTCTTTTGGTTGTGTTTTTTTACATTTCTAAAGTCACATTCTGTATTTCACCATTGCCACAGGTCATGTGATGACACTTTCAAAGATGTCATCAGGTGTGATCTCACTCCTGGTACGACAGGTGTGTTGGTGAATTGACGACTCTGTTTCCATTGATTTAAATACACATATTATATATTATTATATATTTGTTTTATTTTTTTATTTTTATTTTTTTTAAAGTAAAAAAACATAACCAATCTCAAAAAGATGTTACTTTTATTAGGCTAAAGCATAAGTTGCTTTGTAAGTTTGCAGGACTGCATGGGTCAGTTGTCCTACAACTAAAGTATATAGGGAAGAGAAGTCATGTACACAGTGTTATAACTTGCATTTTGATTTTACCCTTTGTCAAAGAAAGTATGACTTTGATGAGCACAGCAAAGAAGTAAGCTGCTATTTTTAAGATCTTTTTTTGAAAGGGTATGAAGAGCGATTACTTCTGTGACAAGGTGCATGAAATGTAAATGGGCCTGCAGAGCACAGACTTGCATTTCTAAAGACAGGCTGTTGTTTACTCGATGCCACGAACAAGCAAGGAGAAAGTAACATCCTTATAGTCTGGCACTAGCTCATCTTTGCAGTGATGTGAGGATGCCATTGCCCCTTTTGGGGTATCTTAAGGTGCTGCACCTCAGCTGATTGGCCAATACTGCAGCTGTGTACACCCTTCAATGCTGCCTGGCAAATGTGTCCACCATTGTTTCAAATCAGTGCGCAGTGGCAGTGGTCCCTAAATGTCGATGTGAGAGGACGTTATGATTAGTTGCATCTGTATTATTAAGCTCCAGCTGTACGAGTGGAAGGGTGAGTGAGAAAGGCTTTAGTTGCAGGTGTAACTACTTTGTTCAGAGATTCGCAAAAAGAGCTGATAAACTGTCAAATCTCCATCGCCAGTTGTCAGCCGGCAATTGCATTCCATGAATTTTCACTCTGCGCCTCTGAGGCAAACAGCTCTTGTCCCTGCCTCGCACAAGTACTGCCCAGATCAAATTCAAAGCATTAGTCCTGCGTCTGCCATGACAGTGCCACATACCATACCCCGGCCTCATTGCAAAATCCTTGCACTGATGCAATTGCTATTTTTCAAGTTATTAGCAATAGGACGAAATGTCCTAGCACTAAGAACCATATTCTTTCCATGGATTTTTTTGCATGACCCTGAAAGTGATAGAACACTAATTTTCATCAAAATGGCTACTCTGAGACAATGCAACACTTGCCCTTACTGGGGAGTATACAGCGCCAGAAGTGATAGTCTCTAATGCCATGAAGGTGTAATTTGTGAGTTCAATGCATGAATTGGTACAAAGGACTTCAATTTGTTAGATTTGCAGATGGAAAATTATGTTCTTAGCAATATGCATGTTCCAAGTCTAAGTAGGAGAAACAGCAAATTAGGTCATATTTTATTTTTTGAAAATCAAATTGCATTAAATGTTTTTGTTAAACAACGATTACAGTATATTCACGGAGAACATGCCTTTGGAATGGGGACTTCAGCCTCCTCATATCCCTCCACTCAAGTTTCCAGCATTGTAATCCAAAACCCAGTAATATCCCCCATATGTATAGTTCCCATGGGCGAACCTTAGCTCTATGTCAAACTGTCTCTCAAACATGTTACGCAAAAAGAATAATGCCCTCTCGCCCGTAAGATACCTTATCTGGAATCTTTGTCCAAGGTTTCGTCCCTCCTTTTGTATTGCCAGTTCCTGGTGTAGACCTCCACATCACTCTCAGCCATTTCCCTTAAACAATAGTCTCAGTCTAACTCATATATTTCGCCAACAAAGGGAACCCACTCCGGGTCAATATTATGCAGCAGTTCCCTATGTACGCAGGTCACCTTCCCCATTATAAATAAATCACAGGTGACTTCTAACCACTATATTTTTGTGGGAAACATCTCCCCCTTCCACTTGTGTACCAACACCACCCTTGCTGCACGAAGCATCTTATGCGTCACATGATCCAAGGGTTCTAACCATCCCTCCTCACCATCTAACCCAAACAGAACAAACCATGGGTCTTGCACACACTCTATATGGTCCAGGTCCCTTATCCAGGACAACACCCCACTCCAGTATGTTTACACCTTCACATGGGACCACTACATGTGCCAATAGGTGCCCTCCCCAAGGCCGGGTACATGCAGGAAAGTTTAGCTGGAGTGTACTGCTACCAATGCAGGAGTTTGAATGCTTGTAACTGGTATTGGGAAGCTAAGGACATCTTGGTCACCTCTCATGGGGGGCCAGTGCCCCTAGTAATTCATACATCTTCAAGATCCTCCCCTTAACTCCCCTAGCAGTCATCAAGGCCTGTTTGAAGGGCATCAGGTCTCTCAGCAAGTTTTCTCCCCATTTACTAGCCTGCATCACCCCTTTCAGTTGCAAATATTGAAAGACCGACAGCAGGCCTATGTTCAATAGTTCTTATAAGCGAGGAAGGGGGACGAATTCCCCTTGTGCCTATACATGACCCGCTTTTTTCCTCTTCATACCACTCCTGAAAACCTATTAATGTCAACTATGCTATCTCTAATAGGGGGAGCCCATATAAAACTCAATGGTAAGGGCCATGTAAAGAGCTATCTGGTATCTGCCTTTTTCCGCCACACATCCCACAATACCACCACCACCAGAAGTAAAACAGTGTTTTCTAATTGTACCCATTGCTTCTCGGATGATGGGTCCAAGTGATCAACAATAATCGTAGTTGTGCCGCCTTCTAATACAACTCAAAGTCTGGGTAATTCACCCATCCTTTATCCTTAGGTAGCAGAAAGTTTGCATAACCAATCCTATGTTTTGTATTGCCCCTTACGAAACTCAGTACTTCTCTTTTTATATCACAGAAAAAGGTAGGTGGCACTCTTACCGGCAACATATGGGCCTCAGGAGTGAGTTCATTTTTATAGTGATCAGACGTGCAACCCACAATAGTGTCCTTCTGCCCCACCTTTCCATAACCCCTTTGACCGTGACCCACAACCCTTAATAATTCTCAGAGAAGATCTCATTGAGGTTCTGTGGCAAGTTTATCCCCAAATACCTAAGACCCTTTAATGTCCTAAGTAAGCCTGTCGTGCCAGGATAGGACTTCATAAACAGACAGAGCTAAACCATTGCTAGAAAGGCAGAATTTGGTCTATTCACCCTAAACCCCGAATGTTTCCCATATTCCTCGATCTCGTTCGGCACATGAGATAAGAAATGCACCAGGTTTTTAATGTGTTATGTTATATTATGTTAGAGAAATGTGTTAAGCGCACATACTCCAAAGGCATCTTGGCGCTAACAATTGAAAAGAGTGCTGAAGAAAAAAAATAAAATGATTTTGGGTCTTAAGAAGATGTCAGAGCTGAAGATGATCTTTGACAGTTCTGAGTTATGATACGATATATTATAGTTTATTTATATATCGCCTATACACAATGTGTTTCAAAGCGCTTCAAGACAAGGGAGGGAACAAGGGAAAATACAATGACATTCTTACAGGCCATGAACAGTAAGGATGTGAAATTAACTATCGTACTCGGCCTGACGACATTTCAGTTAGTGCAAGAGCTAAAACATAGATAAATAAGGAAGGGAGGGGGAGAGTGGGAAGGAAATGGAAACAGACAGGCGACTACTGTAGTAGGCCTGATGACATTTCTGGAAGAGCTGGAGAAAAACAAGAGGTGAGGGAGAAGGGTGCAGAAAGGCAGGGGAGGAACAAAACAAGCCACTATCATACTAGGCCTGATGACATTTCAGATAGTGCTGGACGGGGGTTGGGGAGGAAAAAACCAGCAAGGGGAGGGGGGAGGAGACAGACCAGGTTGCTATCATACTAGGTCCAGGGACAATTCTGATAGAGTAAGTGTATAGAAGAAAGTAAGGGGAGGAGATAGGAAAAGGAAGAAGGGAACAGAGGAGAGAACAGAGAGTTAGCAGTGAAAAGAGTGGAGAAGCAAGAGGCTAGAGTGAATACAATTGCAGAAGTCAGTAGTAACACAGAATGTTGCAAGCCAGGATACAAGATGAAGATGGGAAAGGCATGATCCAGGGCCACCACGAGTACAAGATGCAAAGGAAGTCCAGCATGAGAGTTGAGAAAGGGTTACACACAGTGAAGGAATGAAGTCCATAAAAGTAAAATCCAGCATTGGCCACAAGATGGTGATGGTGAAACCAGAATTTATCAGGGCAACACCTGTGTGCAAGAATGGTGGGAGCACAAGGGAACATCACGGGGGGATCAGAGGGGGTGGGGATGGCCTGTGGGGACAGAGGGAGTAATACATGTTGATGCATGCTTACCTGCTGTCTGAGCACGGGGTCAGGCCCTGGGTCCACCTAGTTGAAACAGGAATTGCCCTTTTCTTCGGCTGCCTTCGGTTAGGACGCCCGGGTGAGAGACGCCCTTGATCTAATGTTAAGAGCAGGAAGGAAGAGGCAGGGCTAAGAAGGTGGGTGGTGCTTAGGCCAGGTGACCTAGATCCACTTGCACCTGCAAAGGTAAGGAGGCTGGAGGGCTCCTTAAGTAGGGAAAAAGAGCAGCAAGCAGGAAGGCACCAGGTGGGTGGAGCTTGCTAAGTGGTGAAAAAGAGCAGCAGGCAGGAAGGCACCAGGTGGGCGGGGCTTAGGCCAGGTGACCTAGGTCCACTTGCACCTGCTCCCCATCTGCGAAGGAAAAGAGGCTGGAGGGCTCCTTAAGCGCGAGAGAATTCCAAAGTTTGGATGCTGCAACCGAGAAGGAGTGACCATCACTCCTAGTCAGATGGAAGCGAGGAACAGAGTTCAAACAAGTACCTTGTGAATGAAGAGGTCATGCAGGGAGATAGGGGAGAAACTTAGCCTGCAAATATTCTGCACCAAGACCATTAAAGCCCCGATGGATGATGCAGAGGGACTTGAATGATATACGATTGGCAACAGTTAGCCAGTGAAGGGAACAAAGCGTGGGAGAGATATGTAAGCCAAAGGGGCTCCAGTGGCGATGCGAGTGGCTACATTTTAGAGTAACTGGAGATGGCGAATCAGATAGAGTGGTTGAGCAAGAAACAAGGAGTTGCAGTAGTCGATACAACTGAGTACAAGAGCAGTGACCACTGGGACATGGAGATGAGAAGGAAGGAAACAGAGTAGCCAATAAAGAACCCTCAACTGAAAATGGCCAGCTTAACAGATAGCACTGATTTGGGGTGCAGTGCAATGTGAGGCAGAGATTTTAAAACCCAGGATTTTCGCCACCGTCACCGGAGTAGGAAGGGGGCCAGGTTCCGGGGGCCAAAAAGCAGACGTCCAAAGGAAAGAAGAGAGAGGAGAAAGAGGACGAGGAGAATGTGCAGGGGATCCAACCACGAGTACTTTGGTCTTGTCTCTATTCATTCAGCTTTAGCCAATTGCTGCCCATTCAGCCCCCAACCATCATAAGCAACACCTAAGCTGCAATGCTGTGTCCGCCGTAATTCTGATTTGCGTAATATCAGCATAGGAGTAGCAGCAGAAGCCAAAGCATCAGATGAGCAGTTGTACAAAGTGGGGGACGAGGCCGAGCCTTGGGGGACCCCACAAGAAAGCATCTGAGCAGGAGAATAGAATGAAGAAAGTGAGAGAACCTGTCCCCTGCTGCCAGAACGGAGATAAACCAAGACACAACAGGTCGACTATGCGGAATGCTACTGAAAGACCTAAACGAATCAGAGCACAGATCCCCCCACCCCCCAATCAACCAACTGATTAAGGTCATCCACCACCGACACAAGAACGTTCCCTGCCTCGTCCCGGGCAGAACCCAGATTGCTAGTAGTCAAAAAATCAAAACTCTCCAGAAAAAAGCTAAGAAGAGGGGAGACCAAAGAGTCAAGAAGTTTCATAAGAAACGGGAGAAGAGAAATAGGGTGGACATTTGCAGCAATTGTAGGATCTAAAGAAGGTTTCTTTAAAAGAGGGATCACAAGTGCCTGCTTAAGAGCTGTCAGAATAATACCTGTATTGCAGAACAGATTATCAGCTTGCGCCAGCAGAGAAGCAATGGATGGCATGATTACTTTCAGAATACATAAAGGAATAGAGTCCAGAGTGAAGCGGATTTAAGGTGGCTAGTAGCCAAAATAATTTGATCAGGACTAAAGGTGGGAAAGGTGGACCACAGCCTGGTAGGGACCGGCTTAGGAGAACTGTCTGCTGATATGAGCGCAGTCAGTTTGCCAAGCAAAATGTCGGTCCTGATAGCTTTGAATAAAAAAATCAGCACAAGAGATGCACATTTCCTGGGAGGGGGTAGTCCCCGCCAGGAGTGTGGATTTAGTAGAAAGGGATCTCACTAAGGAAAAAAGTTCCTTAGGCTTATGGAGGGCTGAATTGACCTTGTCAACATAGAATGTATATTTAGCCTCTTTAATCGCAAGATGGTAGCATTTAGAGGCAGTCTGGAATTCTCTTTTGCCTTCGATGGTGTAGGCGGCCCCCCACTTACGTTCGGCTTGCCTTTGCTTAAGCCAAAGAGATCACCGATGGTCATTAAACAAGAGATCGGGGCCGAGAACGAGTTCTACAGGATCTGAGTGGGGTCAGTTAGTCAGACACTGATTTGCAGCAACACCTCATCAGCGAACAAGGCCAGCTTATATTCTCATCCCTGAACAGAGAGCCCCTGAACCGCAACGTTCTTTCTAAGTCTAATTGCTAACAATTTCAGAACCAGGGCCTAGAGTGTGGCCAATTGAGGGCGTCCCTGTCTAGTACCTCTATCTAATGGTATTTCCACAGAGCCAGCTCTATTCACCGCTACTTTAGCCACATTGGTGGAATACAGCTTCATCAGCCATGAGAGCCAATTCGGCCAAAAACCAAAGAGCAGTTGACCCTATCAAAGGCCTTCTCAGCATCCTGTGCCAATAACAGAGTCAGAGTCAGCACAGACTTCTTCTGGGAGCGCAAGAAGATTCAGGGTCTTTCTCAGATTGTCTGCCGCTGCCCTGCCTTCATAAACAAAGTCCACCTGATCTCCATGAACCAGCTCAGGGAGGCATTCCTCCAATCTGGAACTTGTAAGGATCTTTGCATCAACATTTAGTACAGAGATTGGTCTAGAAGAAGAATATAGCGACCCATCCTTCTCCTCCTTTGGAGTCACTGATATAATCGCCTTCAAAAAGGATGGCGGTGGATCATTACCTGTTTTAATATTGTGATATATTTTAACCAGGAATAGTGCCAAGACATCTCTATATATCTTATAAAAGCATGCTGAGAAACCATCTTCCCCTGGAGCATTTTCTGCCTTGAGGCCTTGAATTGCAACCTTAACCTCTTCCTGGGAAATGTCCTGTTACAGAGCCTGCACATGCTCTAACCACAGCTTAGGAAGTTCCGCTCTCCTAAGGTAGTTGTCCATGTCTAGGGGATCCGACCTCAACACCCTACCATGGAGTGTCCCATAATAGCTGGCAAAACACTCTGCCACCTCCTCTGGCTTTCTCCATTCCTTACCTTAACAGTCTCTCAGTTTGCAAGCCCTCCTCACCAATCTAAGGGTTTTGAGTCTTTTCGCCAACAACGATCCCGCCCTATCTCTCTTCTCGTAATACTGTTGTTTGACGGTTCTCAAGTCCTGTAGACCATACTATGGTTGTGCTCCCACAGCACTACTTTTGCCCTGCAAATATTCCTCAAGATCCCAGCTTTAGCCCAGATCCCTCTCTAGGCCTTTCTTTGAGCGCTCTGACTTCTATCTGGAGCTTGTACCCGTAAGCTGCATTGACCTTCTTTTTGGACGCCTCTCACACCTCCTAAGACCCTACCTCTCCAGTATCATTTTCCATAAAAATGGCTTTATCTATGTCCTCAAGTCGTCCTTAAAAACACATCCTGAAATAGCGAATCATTGCAGCGCTACCTCGTTTTGCCCTGCGCAATGATCTCATGCTTTATTATAACTCTCACCATGTCACGGAACATCCATGATATCGAGGTTCTATGTGTTAATATCCCCGCAAAAATATCGTATATTTGCACGTCGTCAGGACCACCTTCCGAAACCTCCAGATGCCAGTGATCTTCCTCCCAGCTCAGCCCTTTGAGAAAGCTTCCTCTGCTTAGCCTTATTATGGAGTTCCTTTCTGAATGGATGTTATCCCTGAAGCTCTTCCAAAACCTGCATAGCATCCTCTGCACCTGCCTCTGAGTAAGAGATGCCCCCAAGTTCAAAGGACAGGGAAAATGGGTATCCCCAGCGGCACCTGCAGTCCCTATGTGTAAGCCATCTACTTAAAGGCTTGCACTATCTTCTGCACTCCAGAGTTGAGTACAAAAGATCTTAGAAGATGCGAACTTCCGAGCCTTCGATTGTCACTTTGCCCACTTCTCTGGCTTTCGCCAGGATGTCCATCCTATCCATGTAATCATGATATTTTACTATGCATTGTCTCCACCCGGATGCCGCTTTGTTGCTCCTCCCCAAACAATGCCTGCAACTCTAGTTTAACTTTGCGCTCCAGGTCCAGAGGGGACTCTCCATCCACCTGTGGGAGGCTGACATTATTACGCCTCTCCCAATTCTCCAATTCATCAAGTTTCAAGGAAGTGTTCCGCCCTGAGGCCTATCCACTCAGATCCCAGCTCTTTCCCTCTAAGCCGGATCACCACGGAGCAAATGAATTTGTCCTCAGCCAGCTTCTAGCTTGTACTACGACCTAACTGCAAGGCCAATTGTCACGTCTGCACTACGGTGCAGTGGCGAGCACGCTGAATAGATGGCAACCTTAATACTCCAGAGGTATCACGATTTATGGGGCCATCACCCAGGTATGGCCAGCAATGGTGTCTGCATTCCCTACTCCCCACGCCAATGCCATACTACAAGCCCTTCTCCTTTGTGCCAGCCCTCTCACGCGTGTAGCCCTTGGAAAATGCTGTGTGCCGCATCTGTCTCCACCACGACAACAATATAGTGCAGGTCAGGCTGTTGGTCCAGAAAGGGTCCTACTCAAGCAACCACCACTTCACGTTCATATTCAGCAAGACTGCTGCCTCCATCACTCCAGAGTGGGAAACCGGGCATGGGCTGCCCCACCTCTGAGCTCTTCCACCTCGTAGGGCCTGCTGCATGCAAGCAGGCGGCGTCCACAACCTTCCTCCATCCGCTCTGATGACAGTACCCTCCTCCAGTCCCCTCCTCCTCGTGCAGCATACTCACTCATCCTTCACACAACTTTCTGGCATTTCTTCATCTATACGTGTGGATCTGAGGGGCAAATTCCATCGCTTCCTGTCATTACATGGGGAGCTGTGCGTTTAGGCTGCCATGCTTCTGTGTCCCCTGGTGGTCTCTCAGGACATATTTTAAATACAGCATTTTGCGTGCACCCCCTATCGGTGCTTGTGAACATGTTCGATGATTCACCAAATCAGTCAAAGTTTGGTTGTTTTTTTTTGTTACTGAGAATTTTTTGCACCGGATCGCGAGTTGCGGTAAGAATGTTACTCCCCATTTTGTTAAGAGTCCATAGGACTCTATGGGGCATGTTGGGCAACATTACTGCCGGCGCTAATTGCACCGCGGTAATAGTGCTGCAAGTGGATGGAAAGTGGCAAGATTTACCACCAGTCCAAAGCTGGAGGTAAATCTGCTACTTTCCACCCAAACTCGAGATTGGGCGGAGTGGTAATGCAGTGTTTATGCTATTACTGCCACATTTTTAGCACTCCGCCCAACCCCTGATGAGGCCCTTTGTCTTAAATCAAAGAGAAAACTTGGGTAGAGCAAGTAGAAACTATGACCATGGAATATCATAAAGTTAATTTCATGCCTGCTATAGAATAATAAAACCTCAGGACCCAATCAACATGTACATTTGGTAACAGGTGGGACGCCAATATGATCACTGTATGAGTGGATACATGTTTTATTTCGTTTCCCACTGCTCAGGCATGTATTCCATAACCATGCAAAAGTTCCTACAGTTCCTACAGAGCACACTGTTGCCATTGGCTAGTGATAATTGACTCTTGGCAAGGAAGAAAAGGTGTGGGTATATGTATATAATGGAGGTGGCAATTTACTTTTTATGGCTGGCTAGTAGCTTGCAACTTTAATCCTTGCCCACTGATAACATGGTTAAACACTGTACAGATGAAGTGGGTGAACATGATGTGAGATCTGCTACTAAAAACTGCAATCAGTTTTCTCAAGACACCTGCATTGATGCAGCTTGGATCAGCAGGAAGCGAGTAAGGGGGACATCTAGCATACCTTTAACATTCTTGCAACTACTGTACCTGCACAAGGCCATGTGTTTGTCTGCATCTGTGTATTTCTAACAGCATCCTTTTGACTGCACTTGATTTATCAGAAGGAAGGTTTATATCTATGTAATTTGCCATGCAATATTTTATGATTTAGTTTCTTTCCTTCCCATATCTGTTTGGTCTAACAGGTTGCCTCAGAATAAAGAGCAGGTCACAGATTTGGGGATGTGGCATGTTTTGGCATGCTTATGTTTTGTCTGCTCTCTTCAATGGATTTTGTTTCTTCCTGGAAGGCTTTGGTGGCGTGTTGTGAGGTTGTGTCGCAGATGGTAAGCTGCAATATTGTTCTGCGTGCTTGTTTCTTGCTGCACCCTTGAGGTCCCTCTCTTTCTCCTGCACAGGGATTTCTGTGATAGAAGCACAGCAGTGAATAGTAAACATTTTGTGTGGATGCCGCCTAGTGTGTAGCACGGTTGTGCTTCTTCTGAGATTGGCATTGTGTGTTCACAGAGAATCACAGATGCCATGCAGTGCTTTTCAGGTCATGCAAAAAATAAGCTTTTGACAGGCAGGGCCACCCTATGACTCCAATGCCACGGTAGAAAGATCACACATTTCCCTGTGATCATGTGGTGCTAATACTGAGGCTTGACCTCAGTCATTGAACAATGCCTCTTGATACCAGATCACAGGAGCAGGATCACACTTGTGCAGGTGATCATGACGTGCTGTTCTGAAGGTTCCGCCTCAGTTATTGGGCAATGACGCTTTGCCAATGAAATGTTCAAGGAAATTATACAAAACTTGGCTTTAGAAAAGGACTGTTCTGCAGTCTTTCATTCATTGCTGTTACAGTGGGAGGACCCACTTAAACCCCGACCTTTCCGTGTAGCGGAACGCAGGGTTGGAGCGCAGAGTTAGCACAGTCATCGGCAGTCGGAGGCGTGGGAAACACGCCGGACCTGAGCACAACCCTGCCGGATGCCGATATCAGCAGACACCGCCTCTGGAGCAATTCGAATCACTCGACTCATCTCAATATAAAGTCCCCGGTGAAGCGAGGTAAGACCCTTTCCGCTTCCCAAGAGGACCTTCTACCTTGCACGCAGCCCTCCCAACTCCTCCTATCAAACCCCCCCCTCTGGCCCCCAATCCGGAGGACTCAGAAGCTCCCACAAGCATGGGAGCCTACGAAATCTGTGAAAATCAAACTAATTCGGAGATACATGATTGTGTACCTTGGATTGCCGGTGTGGGGGGCAGTGAAGCAGAGATGACCGAATTCGGACCGTGGACCCGCGGGAATCACTTATTCCTCCGGCCAGTGCACACTTGGCCGACGATCCTCCAGCCCCTCCGGCCCGCCTTGTGCCTGCCGGATTTCTGCCTCAGTGAGAGGTATACCAGCTGAGAATGTCAGAGGGCGATCTGGCTGGTCCTTAATCTGGTGGAGCGAGGTTGTGCTGGAAATGACATCTGGAGCGACCCCCCACAGATGGGCTTAGACCAACAACCTTATGAAAACAAAGAGAAGCAAACGATCAATATGAATAAAAGCGTTGCACTGGAGCTGCAGAATGAAACGCCCACAGAGCCGTGGGGCCCGACATTTCCAAACATGCCTCCTCGCATCAACCTCTAAACTTGCCTAGGGCAACTGGGAATGCATTTGTCAGGGCGACAGCCCAAATACACGTGGAGGCAGAGATAGATGCCCTCACCAATACGACCCCTCAAAATCGTGATCTAAATCGTGATCTAAATGATCGAGAGCTACCTACAAACTTACCTATTGTGGTGAGTGAAGCTCGGCCACCGGATTCTACTGCAAACCAGGATGAACAAAATGAATCAAGAACTAGCACTGATTGCTCAGATATTGAAGCGGCGAGACTCATCGAGGCATCCACGCCCAAAAAAACCTCGCCTCTCACTATGAAAAGAATACTATACAAAAAAAGAGGAAAAGGAAAACTACAAGGGGCTTTGAACTGCGAAAAACCAGAAATTAGGGGGGAAAAAAATTGAAAAAAAGAAAAAATACCCTCTCTCAATGTCCGAAGAAAAACCACCTAGGCACAAAGAAGAAAGTTGATGTGGGGAAGCGTCCTCTACCCAACCCACTGATCTCAAACGCACTTCTCAATTTTTTCAATGTAAGCGCAAACTGGACTCAGAGACGGAACTCTCTGACGCAGAAATTCTGGATGCACTAGACGACACAACTCCGGTAAATAAATCCAGGAAAACAGACAATAATTTCAGCAAGCACAACAAATCATTTGCACCATTGTCTGCTAAAGATACAACTTTAAGTCCCCCGCTAAGTAATGTTCAACTGACGATTCAACAAATGAGTGACAATGTGCGGCCCCTAAATAGTCAACCAGACGTGGGGCAAAAAATCAAAGCCATGCCATGGAGCAAAATGTAAAGCATGTACTCCCTGCTGACCCACTGCCGAATATAAAGTGACTGGATAGAGAGTCCACCCAACCAGTTCGACGACTATCCCAGCAGGAAGGCCCCATAGGGGGCTTGATAATTCCCCAGCCTTGGGCGAAAGTTCATTTTCAACGTCCCGAAATGGTCAGCAAACTGACAGACACCGCTCGTGAAGCAACAGTTCTGAACTCGAGCAACTGAGCAGTGAAAAGATCGCCCCCAAGACATATTCCAGTTGCAGAGGTGTCTTTTCCGACCGAGAAGTCGACGTGCTCGCCTCTACGGAATCATAGTCTAGAAGCCACCCGGACACCGTTCAAATATAGAAGATTAAGCGAATTGTCTGCAGAACCACAAAAAGACTCGCCAAACAAGAAACCTGACGACAGTAATGTCAGCAATAACAATTGCTCTGACCCTGTTTGGCAAGCTATATGAAGCAATCAATGACTCACCCAAAGACAATACAACAATACAACAATGCTGGCAATGATGCACTCAAAACTCATCTTTGTCGAGGGCTATATCACGGCCATAGAGTCACAAAATGCTGAACGACAAGTCATCTGGGAAGCAAAGTTAGCCCGTCTGGAAGCCAGATTGAACGAAAACAGAATCATCCAGCTGGATGGGGCAACAGGCATCGAAAAAGCTACGCAGACTGTTACTGATAACGTCTCTTCTGGACATGCCCCGATTTTCATTAAAACAGCCTTGAAAGAGGCACGAGTAACAAATCTACTGCACAACCACGGCCCAATTGCCCCTCAACCCACCCTGATAAATGACTCAATCAAAAAACAGAAAACGGTCCTGCAATTGGCGGGAACCGACCAATCAGTCAACACAAAAACAAAGAACTCTGGAGCTCAACAACCGGCCAAAGATCTGAATCAATATATCACGACTCCAACTGGTGACCAACAAGAAATTTCAAGGGTCGCCCTAGTGACATTAGATCTTACCCAATCGTCCAGCACGACTATGGATTTCTTAGCATCGAGCGTCTTAATGAACCTATCACAACATTGGGAAACGGACACTAAAGCAGACGAAATTCCGGAACTAAGCCACCCGAAAATCACAACACCAGCAAATCCAGCTGTGACAGGGACGACACAGGTAATCACCAAGAGGGCAAGTACCCGGCTACCCTCTGACAGTGCCGCTCAGCACAAATGTATTCAACATCAATACGACGCTCAAAGCGGACGAACATCTTGCGCACACCAACAGACCTTCCACCCCCAAGCGCTGATTTAGCAATCCATCAGATTTCTCCAAAGGGCGAATCCAGTGGCCACCACAAGCCCCATAAGCTAACCACCATCATTCTGCTCGGCCAAAGCGGGCTGAAAATCCTACAAGGCTGTCTTGTATCTTTAAATTGGAACAAACATTGGGCAAAGACAGCTACATGATCCTAAACAGAAAATCGGTGCTTAAAATCCTGAGCAAAATATACACTCTGAGTTCACTAAGAACGGAAGATTTTACTCTTATTGAGCCGTACCATAGAGACCAAAAAGCAAAAGCTTACCTCCACATCAAAGCCCCTGCACTCCAAGACGTCTCGCTGGAGGTGTTTAATGATCTTAAGCTTGCCGGCTTTATCCTCTCGGAAATTCCCAGAGCTAATGAGGAGTCACGCAAAATCATCCATAATGACATTCGGGAACAAAAACATCATTACATATCAAAAACCCAAGACCTGTACAATAATTGGAGACACGAGATAAACCGGACTCCCCGAGAGAACATTCATCAAAGACCGCACAGATATCATGGAGAAAGGTGGGCATCTGTTAGCGACCGTGCCCAAAACGTAAGTGGAAAAAAAAAGAAACAAAAGACCTGATAAGACCTACGAACGCAATCGGCTTACAAGTTTACATGCAAGTCCATCGAACCAAGATACCCTGCAGACACCAAAAAGACCGCTATACGTCGACAAAAAGAATATCTCGTCTAGACGTAGATCGCCAGACCAAACAGAAAAGAGAATCCCGAGGGGTCCATGGAAATGGCTACAAGCAGCCTTAAACACAAACTCTGGCAGATAGCAATCACAACCCAATGACATGCTGGAGCGGGAGATAACCCAGCATGAACTGGAAGACGTCTCCAAAAAAGCTCCGAGTATAGCCTAATGGAACACCAGAGGACATGCCCATTTAACCAACCCAGAAAATCAAGACTTGGGGGCCTTTGACATCTTGTGCCTCCAAGAAACCTGGCTGGTGGAAAAGCCATCTCTCGACGGCTTTTCGATTGAGATATGACCGGCAAGAAAAGGTCTGCTTGGCCACCCTTCTTCTGGTCTTCTGCTGGCAACTCGTCTGGGCTCAGGAATCAAGGTCATCAAAAAGCTAGTAGAAGCATATGGAATCCTTGCAGTCCTAACATCATGGAGGCACCAAGACCCAAGTTCTTATGTCTGGACTACGACACAGTTAGCCATTGTGAATCTTTACTGCAACCTGCAGAAAACATCAACAGTACATTTCTGCAACTCAGTAGCGGATGTTATTGATAACATCTGTGTAGACCAGAACACTACGCATAAAATCATATGCAGGGATTTAAACGCCAAGTGTACAAGCGCTCTAGTGACACCAACATCCAGTCTACCCACTCTGCGGTGGAAGAAAGAGGAATGGCATGGCTGAACGGAATGAACTTGCGTAATTTCACAATGTGGCATGGTTGAAATCCTGGCAACCAACGATCCCAACATGGGAACGTGACAATTCTAAAGCCACCCTTGATTACTTTTTCATTTCACATGACCTGCTCTCATATATAGAGTCGTTTGAAGTAACGAGAACCAAAGAAAATGACCACAACCTACTATCAATGTCTTGGGCTTCTGTCTGCCTTCCAAATAAAACGTACAAATTGACAGTGGAGGCTAACAACCAGAAAAATCGGCTACGTCTGACAGCCACTAACATCAAAGACCTCACGGAAAAATACAGAAGAGATGCATCAAACAAGCACTCCTCCGCAAAACAAGCAAGACCAAACTACCTACCATTTCTATTAAAGTATAAGGTGCGGACGAAATGAGGAAAGATAGCCACCACTAAGACCATCCTTGTGTATGACAAGACCATGGTTGAAAAAAGAAGACTCCTGAGAAAACTGAAATGATCCGCCACGATGCACAATACAGAATAGGCCTGGTAAAAGTGGCAAAAAGAAGTAAAGATCTACAAATCATGGCTACAAAACTATACATACAATTTCAATCAAAACGACGCAGAAGCCATGTTAAGGACACTCAGTACAAAGATATCCCGTGATTTCTGGTCACTAATCAAAAAATCGCATTCCAGCCACAAGAACCAACTGGCAAACTCAGTCCCAGAAGCAAAGTGGGTACAATATTTTGAAGATCTGTTTGCCCCACCTGCTACTGAAAAAAAATCATTTTCGTCGGACACAGAAGTTCCTTGGATCGATCTAGCAAGTAAAGACAACATGATAGGAGCCATAAGGAAACTGAAAACATCAAGAGCACCGGGCCCAGGCGGCCTAACGAATATTGACCGTAAACAACATTCTGAGGAATGGACACATTTCATCAGTATGCTTTTTACTCGTTGTAGAAGAACAAAATCAATCCCGACTTCGTGGACACAAGCAGTGGTGGTTCCTATCTTCAAGTGGGGAATATAGAGGGTCCGGCCAACTACCGCCAGATCACCCTCATGGACATTATTGGGAAAATCTTTACCACCTTGTTACTTAAACATTTCCAGACCTGGGCGAGAACACCGCCGTGCTCAGATTCCTTCCAAATGGACTTTCAAAAAAATGGAAGTACAGCAGTAAACATTCTATTACTGAACATAATAAAATCAAAAATCAAACAAGGAGCCCCGACAGTCTTCTTGGCCTTTGTAGATCTATCTCAGGCATTCGACAAAGTGGACAGAAGCATTCTATGGAGCAAACTGAAAAGGTGGAAGTGTCCCCGTGAAATGCTAGATCCGGTGATTGCTCTCCACACACACAGCAAACTGCGGGTTCGACTGAACCGCCAAGGTCTACTGTCGAAGGAAATATCGTCTGAGCATGGGGTAAAACAGGACTGTCCCCTTGCACCAGCGCTTTTCGTCATCTTCTTGGGGTACTATAAGGACTGAGAAACAATGGTAAGGGCCTTTCCCCTGAAATTAGGCAACAAAACTGTGTCACGCATTCTGTATGCTGACGACATGATCTTGCTAGATCAGACCCAAATCGGTCTTCAGCACCAATTAACCAACCTTGCGCACTACATGGAAGCAAACAATCTGGAAATCAATAAATCAAAGACAAAGAATATGATTCTGGAAAAACATCTATCCAAGAAAAAAGGCAACAGAAGTGGTCGCTGGACAGTACTAGAATTGTCGTGGTACCCCATTTTAAATATCTAGTTAATCGATGGCTCTGTAAAAGAGCAAAAAATGTAGCAGGTCCTATGGGAACAAACAAAGAATCTTGCAGCGCAAATCAGAGCGGTCGATAAGAAATACGGCAGATTTTCACTACTTCCAGTCATCCACTTCTACAGGGGAAAAGTGGAACCAACTCCAACATATGGGATGGACGCGACCCTCAACATGCCGGCCCTAGAAGGTCATTTGTGGAAATCAGTGCTCGACTTACACAAGTCAGTTTCAATGGCAACACTCAGGTGGGAACTTGGTCTCTTGTGCCTGGCATCAACAGTAGAGCAGAGCACCATGCAATTATTCAGGAAAACTCTACTGCCGGACACCCTGCCTATATATAAGATAATTGCTGAAGAGATCAAAAACCATCACTGCAAAATTTTAAACGCATGGGCAGAGAACCAAAAGGCTAAGCTGAATTACTTAGCCTGTACTGAAGACGATCTCAGAGCAAACCCGCAAAGAGTTAAATTCAAAGATGGAATGCCAAGACTGGATTGCAACATCTGAAAAAGCACAAGTCAATAAACACCTAAAACACTTGCCACCAAATTTTAACAAATTCAAAATCCCACTGGCCTACTGTTCCAAATTCCCAGACAAACGGCTAATGAAAACCTTTATGAGAGCACACCTGAACCTTCTCCCAACACGAGCAATTGTAACCATTAGACTACAAACGTTAATGAGTGCAGACTGTGCGAGATGCTGAAACAAATAGAAACTTTAAGACATCTCCTGATGCATTGCCCCGAGATGAGACAAGATAGAGCAGCGTATTTGACTCTGTTATGCGCTGACCTACCCATGGCAGAAGAGGAAGTATGGTGAAACCGGTTGATGGCCGGGGAAAGCACAAAATGGACTATTGCCTCAGTGAAGCTGTTTGAAACTGCCTTCAAAAAGATAAACTTATCTACGGACCTGTCAGACTGACACAGCGTCTTAGTGAATTTTTGCTTCTTTCTTCGTACTTCTTCCACCTGTTCACGCCTCTCGTCTCTTTACAAGAACTTCTGTCATCTGTCTGTCTCTTCCTGTCCTTCCACGTTTTCAATATTTTTATTGATCTCTTCAGTTCTTGTAAAAATCGTTATGCGATTATACACAAGTAAATTAAAAAAATTAAAAAAACAAAAGGAAAATCTCTATGCAGCATTGATAGTGTTTCTAGACCTTTAATTATCCAACGGGCATCTTCCCAAAAAGTACCACCACCTCCCTTTACAGGTGTGTAGATGAAGCAAATCAGTGTGCGCTTCCTTCCTGCTAGCTGTTAAAGCTAAAGGGGGTCATTACTAGCTGGGCGGTAAGGAGTTAACGGCGCAGGTGCTGTTAACCCCTTATCGCCCTATTATGGGTCTGCACTCGGGACCCGCAAAGGGCGCCTGATAAAACCAAGTGCCCTTACCAGGTCCCGCTAGTAGACCAGGGAGCTAACAACGGGCACCGTTATTAACTGGCCCGTTATTAGCTCTCTCCCCATTCCCATTGAGTCCTATTGGGGCTCGAATGAGAATGGGGATGTACCGGGTCTGGGTTCCTCGAATGAGGAGTTACCAAGTCCTCCAAGGTTGGAATGGCCCGGTAAGTCCTCATTTGAGGAACCCGGACCCGGTACCCGGTAGGGAGGTAACCATGCCGCAAATTGTGGCATGGTTACCTCCAACCTCGTAATGACCCCCAAAGTCTGACATCTCATGATAAGAATACATACCTGACTGCATTTTGGTTGTGTTCCCTGCCTGTCCTTAAGTACAATGGGTTGTGGACACCGTGGGTGAAGGGATTTGTAAGGGCATCCTTTCTTCACACTGGCGCTAAGAATTAACTACACTGATGGGATAGACCTTTCAGCAACCAGCAGATCAACCCCCTCTCCTCCACAGAAGCCCCCCACTCTTTACTACTCTGAGCGAGCAAATCCTGATTGGCCATAGATGATTATAGGGTCCAGTAAAGGCGATTATTGCAGAAAATGCCACATATCCCAATTCACAAAGGTAAGGTTGGTTTAGAAAAGATACAAGTTATGAAAGCATCAACATTTGATGTTAAACATGTTGTTAACATGGTTGTTAAAATGTTCCATATTAAGTCTTTCTTTCGATTCCAACTGTGCTGTAATGTTGACACAGTTCCCTTGCTGTCACCTTGATTTATTAAAAGCAACGTATTGTGTGTTATTGTGTTCAAAAGAGGACTTTCACGCATAGTTTGATTTCTATGCTCGCTCTAAAAGCACAGGGCCATTTATATTTGATTTAGTAAAAAATGGTTACATTTCACTCAATGGCAGTGATTGCTTTCAGAGGCCTTGGTTTGAAAGTGCAGAAACAAAAAGCACGTTTTTTTGTACAAAATGCATAGAATTCCGTGTACATCTACACAGGTTCGGAATCCTTTCTAGGGTCAACATCAAGTCACAGAAAGGCCAAAGCGTTCTTGATTTCTGCAGAATGCAGATATATCTCTCACAGACCCCAGGAATGTCCCTGAACGTAGGGATCAAGCAAGGCACAAAAGCAGATGTTCATATGGCATTATTTTAAGAAGTAGGATGGATACTCCTGCCTGGTTCTGCGGACCACAATCGGCATGGTTTTGGCGACTGGATACCTCCCTGGATGTCAGGCCCAAAGGTGGTATAGGGAGGATCTGCTGGTAGCCCTCCTGTTCTCCCTGCTAGATGGAAGGGGCCAACCATCAAGCGTAAGACCCTCCCCAGGATTCCATAGCTGGGAACCACTACAGTGAACCCACCAGACCTCCTCTCCAAGCCAGGAACCGCAAAGCCCCCTCTTATATGCCTAACATCTCTAAGTAGGCGATTAGCTGTGGTCCTGCAGAACAACAAGCCCACTGTTCAGGAACTCTTGATTCACAGACCTGTCTAGATCCACGGACTGGTCTGTGGTGTCCGAAGATCTGCTTGGGTCCATGGAACCATTCGCGAAGACAGCAAATCTACGGAGAATAGGCAAGCAAGGTTAGAAATACCCCCACAGCCCAAAACTGTACTTACCTGCACAACAGCAGCAGGCACAGCTGTTCCATCCACAGGGATGCCTCCCAAGCCGTACACACAGACACAGACACACACACACACACACACACACAAACGCGCACTCCAAATGTTTGACAGGCTTCATACATGTTTAGGCCACACCCTCAGCCTCAACTGGACCCAAGTGAGGCTGAGAGAAACAGCAAACTCCAGCCAATCATCAAATGTAATCCATAGGTGCAGACCCTCACCCAAAGTCCCAGCATTGGATGCAGGAATCTCCCTATGTAAGCTAAGCAGCCCATTCGGCACATGTGGGTGGCCAGAGCAGGCACCCCACATTTAGGGCCTCATTACACGGTAAGGGTTTACCGGTATTTTACTGGTACCTGTAAACCCTTACCGCCTTACTACGAGGTCCCTTTACGGGTTGGTGAATTTAACGCCTGCTTTTTGCAGGCGTTAAAAACCAACCCGCAAAGGGACCATGGAGCTAATTACGGTACCGCAATTTGCGGCACCGTAATTAGCGCCTTCCCCATGCCCATAGAGCCCTATGGGGCAAAAATGGGAATGGGGAAGGGAATGGGGGAAAGGGGAATTACCGCCCCGCCAACCTTGGAATAGGGCGGTAATTCCCCATTCCACCAAGGCGGTGCCGGTATTTTACCGGCATGGACCAAGGTGCTAATAGCACCTTGGTCCACCGCCATCCGTGTAATGAGGCCCTTAGAGAAGACTGAAGACTGGAGAGTGCTGGAGGGAAAAGACTAGAAAGACATGATTATTGGAGAGCTGACAGCAGTGGGGAGGAGGAGGTGGCCACAACAGGAGATGGCGGTATCAGTAAGAAGGCTGGTGTGCTTATGGTGGTGGTGATGGTATCAGTTAAAAGGTGGCAGTGGTTACAGCAGGAGATGCTGGTAACAGACATAAGGCAGTAGTGGTTACAGGAGGTGGTGAAGTCGGAGACAGGTGGTTGTGGCTGTGCTGATGAGGTTGTTATGCCACAAAGTGCTAGTGAGATTCATTTGGAGGACTAGTGACCAAAGATGACAAGGAGTGGTGAAGTAAGAGAGCTTCAGAGGAGGGACTCTGAGTTTCTTAAGGTCTTGTTAAGAGAGGTGGAGCACTGGGACGACCTCAGGAATAAAGTAGAATCAGTAGGACAGCTCCATGAGGAGGAAGAGATAACATCAGCACCCACACATGGGAAGTAGATAGTAGAAGACAGGGCTCAGGGGGCTGTTTTAGGAGTCAGGAGGAGGTGCAAATATCAGATGCTGGGAGTGTCATGGAAGAGGAGGCATCAGGGGAAGAGAATGGTATGTGGGGGTGGAAAAGAGGAGGACCATGATTTGGATGTAGTGGGGAAGGTAGTAGTGGAAGTGGTACAGATTCAGGAAGTGCAACATCAGGGAGTGAACAAGAGTAGGAGGAAGACCAGTACGTAGATAGCCAGAGCAGGAAGGTTGCAGTGGGACAGGATAACTGCAAGCAGGACCAGAAATTGGGGGGAGGAACATAAGGGGACCAGGGAGGACAGAAGGGATCCAGAACGGTGAGAGTGAAAGAAACAAGAGAGGGACACAGAAGAACATGCCTGAAGGGCTACCATTCCATGTCTCACTGGCTGTCATTGCAGCGACTTCTCTTGCTTACTCATTGCTGGCAAGGCTTTACACAAGACAGTCTTAGGTTCTGTTCCCAGGAAATCTCGCAACTAGCCTGTCACCAGAGCAGGGCACTGGGACCTTCAATCTGGTAACAAACTGAAGCTAGGCACAAGAGTTGGACAGAAAAGGGCATGGCAAAGACGTTTATATTTTAATCCAAAGCTGGTAAAGCCTTGGAGCCCCAGGCGGACCAGGGAGGACAGAATAAGACTGCAGAGGGCTGGAGAGGACACACCGTGATATATGGAGAACCATTTTGACACTTTCAGTTTGAGAAGACCCTGTTTGATTTCAGTTGGTACACTGGGCTTCATTATGAGTATGGCGGTAAGGCAACAATGGTGCCGGTAGCACTACCAGCACCGTTGCTACTGTATCGCCATACTACGAGCTGTGCTCGTGGGTGCCTGTCAGCCCACCAGGTCTGACCTGGCGGGCAGTGCAGCACCCGCAAGCACAGCATGTCGGATGCACCGGCACAGTTAAAAGGTGCCAGTACATCCGACGTCCCCATTCTCATTGAGCCCTTTTGTGTATGGGTATGTGCCGGGCCCGGCACCCGCGAAAGGGCAATTACCGGGTACGGCTGGGCCGGAATATCCCAGTAATTGCCAATTTGCGGGTGCCGGACCCGGATGCGAGTTTGGAGGTAGCCTTGCCGGTTTTACCGGCAAGGCTACCTCCAACCTCGTAATGAGGACCACTTTGTGAATGTATAAAACACTTGAGCATAAGCCTCTGTAGTTGGTGTTTTTCTTGGGCCCAGACATAATTCTGAAAGTTCACATCAGGGCATGAATGTTGATTATGAGGCTGAGTTATGAAATTCTTGACATAAATGACTAAAAGCTCACACCATATAGAAAACAACACCCCAAAGAGCTGCATAGAATAAGCTGAAAATAAACAAGCAAAATATGCATTGCTCACTGCGTAAAAAGACACTGCGTAAAAAGACAGTGCCCAGAGAAATATCACTGGCGGATTTCAATTAATCTAAATGACAATTGTAAATGCTCCTTACTTGAAGCCCTCAACAGACTAATCATGGGTGAGCTGACTGAAAAGACAAACACAGGCCATCACATTTCTCATAAGGAGGGGTTTGTGAAATTTTGTGAACGCCCTCAAATTTTTACAAACCTCCCTTTAATCCTCGCACATAATGGAAGTTCGAGGCAGTTGGAGAGATATGAGAGTCACACAGTGAAGTTCAAGGTACCTAATTGCTTTACTTGGAACAAACAGGTGTTTCCTCCAATCTACCCTTTTATTGTGATTTGAGCGATTGACTACAATGATTACGCCTTAGCACTTCGCCCATAAGAAAAGAAATAAGAATTATTAGCACCCGAGATGGGCGGAGCAGCCAATGAGGGTCCGTGCATCGAGGGGTGAAACTGCTCAGCTTAGCCCGTGTTCCATGGTACCTGCAGGCTGGTTCCCCCACACTACCATCGTCTCCCCACCCTCCTTTCTTTTTTTTTTTTTAAATATCCCCAACTCCCCTCCCCAGCCTTACTTAACTGATTGTTGCAGCACTTCTCTCAGTCACCCTTTGCCAGCCACCATGGAAATGGAAGAGGGGCTCTGTAAGGAGCCCTGCCTTCCATCTCAGTGGTGGCCATCTTGGAATAGTATTTCCTATGAATGAACGGGATGCAGCGAGACATCTCATGCATTCATAGAAGATAACCCGCTAATGGCGCCGCGGGTTACTGGATTGGCAATCCGAGGTGCTAATGGTGTTAGTAACCTGTTCCACGGGCTATACAGTGGATTAACCTCCCTGCTACCCCCTAGTATAGCCTGTGGACGTCATAGTAGAGGTTTGTGTAAACACATTACGTCTATCACATTAAAATGAAATGTCAGTTAATACAAGAACAGAACACGGTTCTATTATTGATGGACCCAAGTCAGACAACATTTGTTAGTTATTTCTTGTGTAATATATATCATTTTTTTTCAAATTTGTCTTTATTGCATGTTTTATAACAATTAACAACATGACTTTATGAGACATGCATTTAAACAACTTTACAAACCCCAAGGGAAGCCCTTGCCTTCTGCCTCCTTCTCCTATGGATCAACAGTGAACTCCCTCCTCCCACCCCCTCCCTCATCCCCCAAACGCCCCACCTATCCTGGTACCCTCAACCTCAAGCCTTGACCATACATGCTAGCTCCCCACTCTGGGGTCCTTTATTCTCTTGTTTCCTTAGTGTTGCTGACTCTTTTGACTGGTTCGTGGTACATATCGATCCGTGCCCCTTCTTTCATTCTCCCTGCTCCCCATTACCCTGCTTGTCCTCCAACCTCGGGTATTTATCGGCAAACCCTCCCCACTCCATCTCTAGTGGACCCACCGGGCCATGAAATCCCGCTGTTTTCCGTTCCATCACATACAGGTTCTTCGCAACATTTAACCATTCCTTTTTATCTAGGGTGTGGGGTTTTTTCCATTTCGTGGCGAGAGATGCTCTTGCTGCTAATAATAAGCCAGAGGCCATCCCATGCAGCCTGCATTATTCCCCTTCCTGCTCCTCCATTCCAAACAAGACTAACAGAGGAGATTTAGCTCGGTTGATCCCCTCCAGCCCATTAATCTACCCCAAGCCTTCCTCGCAGTAAAACCGAACCCTTGGGCAGCCCCTCCACATGTACCAGTAATCGGCCTTTGTTCCACACTCCCGCCAACAAAGTGGGATGACAGGTTGGTACATTTTTGCAAGTCTGACTGGGTCAAGTTGCTACCTATGTAGAAGCTTGATGCTGTGCTGGTTCTATTGACTTGATATCGAGGTCTGGTAGGTACTCCTACAGAGACGTCCCCAAAGTGCAGTGTCTATACCCCCCTCTAGATCCCTTTCCCACCTCTCTTGATAAAAGCCCTCCTGAAATTCAAGGAGAAAACTTTGGTTGCAGGGACGTTAAGGAGAGAACTTAATGCAACAGAATCCTGGAAATTCTGTGAACGCCACCTTAACTTCGCACCCCCTGTTGTGCAGACTATGACCACCATCACAGCTCACATCACTGATGACACCACAAATTACATGTTGAAAGAGAACAATGATGACATTACAAATCACATCACTAATGCCATCACTGGTGACCTCAGAAATTGCATTGTATATAACTGATTACATCAATAATGGAATTAGACATAACATAACTTCTAAATTAGCTCATGAAAACCTTGATTACCTTAATAACAATTTAGGCCGTGGACTTAGCCATGACAAAGGCTGGGATCACTAGCCAGTACCAAAGGCCATAGGTAGGGGTTGGTTAGTGTTCAAAAATACCAATTTGCATGGTTAAAAGCCATGCCTAGTTTTTTTATTTTTTATTTTAAAAGTTGTTTTTAGTTTATTTTCAATTAAAACTTTTACAACATATTTTATGTTACAGACATAAAATAGCAAATTAAAAGAAAGTTGTTCGATTTCACCTTTCAAGCAACAGAAACTCTGTTTTTTGTTTTTTACAGCAGAATAGTTCACTTTTATCAGGATTATGCTTTCTAGCACAACTTTAACTCTAAAAGTACTAATCACGTATCATTTCAAATTGTATGATTGTCCATAAACAAATTTTTCTTATTCAGTTCTTCATCAATTCTGTCTAAAACATCAGATAATACCAGAATTAAACGTGTGCTACTTCCATACATACAACGTTCCCAAAAGTTGATCCTTGCGATGTCAGTTTCCTGCGGAAAATAATTCCCCAAAAGGTTGCGTCTGCCCCCTTCAAAGTATGTACAATACACCACAAGATGTTTAAGAGTTTCTAACTGTGTGTTGCATAGGCAAAAGCGTCAATTTGCGTCACCTCTTTGGGTCATGCCCTGGAACCAGTTGTGCGTGCGCTCTAAGGTGTGGAACTGGTTCAACTTAAATCTCATGTAAATGTTTCGAACTCTGTTACATGGACATTTGATGATGTATGGTGAGCGAAATTCTCTCTTCCTTGGTCTTAATGCATACTCCATATATGTACTATGTGTTGTATTTGTCTCCAAGGTCAACATCCAATCCTAGTCATACAGATGGCGCTTAATTTTTGCTGTACCTATCTTCAGCTCTTCAATTGATATGTTAATGTTTTCTAGAGTTCTGTTCATTTGATTTTTGAATGCTTCCATTGATTTTAGTGTGCCAGCCTTCATGATTAAGTTGAGATCCTCAAATAAAGAATTTCTTGGAGGCACAAGTATTTTGGCATACCTTGATAATTTACGCCAAGTCCACCTAGCTGCTTGGGAAGAGAGTCCCATTTTGTGTCGTACAATTGAGTTAGGCACAGATATTGCCAAACCCAGCGTACGTTTCCATAGGAGTCCTTGAATCCTATTTAATAGTTTGTGTACCTCCACCACACACATGTCCAAACCAAACAGGACTCTAGGTTCCACTTTTAATAAATAAAAGTTAATGAGCAGAAGCATTGAAAACGTGCAGTACTTGAAAATGACCTTCATCATTGAAGCTAATGGACATACTTTAGTTAGCAGAAATTCCTCCCAAGTTTTCAACATATTTGTCTCGGCTAAAGGATAGCCGAGATAACGTGTTACATTTGTCCGCTCAATTCTTACACCTGCAATGTCCCAATTGTAAATTGATCTTTTTGTAGTTCTGAAATATAATAATTTAATAAAAAGCCATGCCTAGTAGCCGTCACTGTTTTAAACTATACAGTGGGCAACGTTGAAAGCTGTAGTCAGTGGCCAGGGCTAAAGGCCATAGCTAGTGCCCATTAATATGTCAGAATATACAGTCGACACAGCCAAAGGCTGTGGCCACTAGCTAGTATTGTGTTGAAAACCATGGCTAGCGGCTGGTTAGTGTATATAATATGCAGTGGGCACTGTCGAAGGCCATAGCTAGTGGCTGGTTAGTGTTGTGTAATACACAGTGGGCACGCACGAAGGCCATCTCTTATTGCATTTTATTATTTTAAAATGTACATTGGACATGGTCAAAAGATCTACAAACTGATCAAGGTCAAAGGCCATGGGTAGTGGCCCATTTATACATTAGAATATATAGTGGGCACAGTAAAAGTTTGTGGCCACTGGCCAGTATTGTGCTAAAGTCCATGGCTAGTGCCTGTTCAGTGCATACAATATACAGTGGGCACTGTTGAAAGCTGCATCCACTGGTAAAGGGCAAAATGTATGGTTGGTAGCTTGTTAGTGTTTTAAAATATTCAGTGGAAGTTGTGACCACTGTCCATAACTGAAGGCCATGAGTAGTACCCATTCATGTGTTAAAATATATCTGCAAATTAACAAGTGGGGTCCGGGGAGTTCCTCCGCCAGACATTAGTCCTAGTTACGAGAGACTTACCCAGAGTCTCTAGCTCACTATCATTCACAGAGAAGAAATATCCCATACACATCAGTCTTTGTCCTGCCCTGGGGCAGTCCACCATCGAAATTCTAGGCAATTCTCCTCTGAACAAGAGTACCAACAGCAACCCCAGACACGTGTTTCGGTCTGGTTGGACCTCATCAGTAGGGTGGAGCTGTGCCTCTCTAAAATAGTGAGCATGAGGCCACCAGGGGGTGCGCAGGTGATGGCAGCCTGAGCGTTGCTCTCCCGCCGTACTCGGGCCGTTGAAAGGGATTGAGCCCCCCCCCACGCTCCCCCAGCGGCAACACAGTGCTGGATCGGCTGCTGGACCCCCCCGAGCCCCTTTTGAGCGAAAGAGCGGACTCTGGGGGCATTGGGAAGCCAGAGAACGGACCTCACGGCCCAAAGCGACGGAGCAAAGGGAGGGCCTGGAGGGGTGATCCCTCGACCACGGACCCGCAGCGTGGGCGTTGCCCGGCAAGGCGGGGGATTCACGAGCCCATGCCCGAGGAAGAGAAAGACAACGGCGATAGAGGTCGAGGACCTGGAGGGCTTCCATCCCACGACCCCTCCCCCGAGAAATGATCTGGCGCTCACTTCTGGTAGGAGGAGGCACCTGCGTTAGGCCGCAGGGCGTGTGTCCGCCTGCAGTCCCCCAGGACTTTACAGGACCTGGGTGTGAGGCCCCCACACGGCTCTGGTGGGGTGTGTGCCCGCCTAAAGGTCTCCTCCCGCCGCGCGAACCCATCCAATAGGCCCCGGTGGGCAATCCCCTCGCCCCGGAGCCGGTGGGGGACAGCGAAGCAGGAACGGGAAATGCCCGTATGAACTGGCGGGAGACCCTGCAAAACTTTTGCTACGAGGGGGTGGGTGACAAAAACGAGAACCCCACAGACCAAGGGAGCATGGCCAACTCGGAAGCCCCGACACACTCCGCAACAGCTATGGAGAGAGGATTCGCATCCATACTCCAGGAGATCCGGGATATGCGATCGGACATTGCGCAGAAACTGGAAAAAATGGACAACAGGGTGGACAAGGTGGAGGACAGGCTCTTGCAAGTGGAGACCTATCAGTCGTCCTCAGCTACGCAGGAGGTGCAAATGGAGATGCGGCTGGCGGCCCTGGAAAAGAGACACGAGGAAAGGGCCAGGCAAATGGACGACTACGAAAATAGGGAAAGGAGGAACAATCTCAGATTTTTTGGGGTTCCCGAAGTGGAGGGGGAAACGGAGAGAGACTTAACCCGTGTGGTGCGAGACATAATCACCCTCCTATTCGCTGAAGAGATGATCACGGAGCTGACATTTGACCGTGTGCACAGAGCGGGCGGTAGGGCAGGGGGCCCCCACTTGATCCTTGCACAATTTCACTATTATACGGACAAGGCAAAGGTCCTGGAGGAGGTAAGAAAAGCGGGGGTGATTTTCTACAACAACGCAGAGATCTCAATATTCCAAGACCTTTCCGCCTACACCTTGGCGAAGCGGAGAATGTGCCGCCCCCTCACGCAACTGTTGAAGGACAAAGGGGTGCGCTACAGATGGGAGTACCCATTCTCCCTGACTTTTGAATACATGGGCCAACGGACAGCGTTAATCACAGAAGAGGATATAAAAGGGGCCATTCAGGATTACGTGACGGAGTCTACCCCCAGAAGAGGCCCGGTGGGCCCTGCAGCGATCGGGGAGGGGACCTCGGACCGTCCTGGGTCCAGGAGGAGGAAAACCTGCTCGAGAAAATACAGGAAGCTAAACACCCCACCGTCCGGGAGGGAGGGGGTGCGCAATGACTCAGAGGACTGAGGATCGGGGCGACCCGTCCGCTTGAGGGACGGGACCCGACGCAATGAAGGTCCGGATGAACAAAGATTCCCCCAGAACAGCAATTAAGATGGGGGCGACAGTGGGGAAGAAACAGAGGGGGGGGGCTCATAACAAAGAGCTTGGATGTGAGTGCCCGGTCGGGAAGGGCAGTCAGGTGGTCCGGCCTAATGCCAGGTATGGCGGAACTAATTGGCTGGACGCCGGGGAGGGGGTGACAAAGTTAGTTGGGGGTTTCTGGTTGGGGAAGGGGTTTGGGGACGAGTTGGGGAAAGGTCCAAATAATGTCCTAACAATGAGCCTAGGGAGCGAAGAGGGAATAGTGATGCTAGGCAGGTGCCCAACAGATCTGGCGACTCAGATTATGGCTGACTGCCAACTGGCCCTGGGAGTGGGCACCCTGAATGTGCGGGGCTTGAACACCCCCACCAAGAGGTCCCTGGTTTGCCGAGAATTCAGGAGGGCTAAGCTGGACCTGTTGTTTTTGCAAGAAACACACTGGGCGAGGGGGAAGGAACCCAAAATGAGAGGGGGGGCATGGGGGAGGTTTTCCATGCATCCCACAAGGGGAAGAAAAGAGGGGGTGGCCATCCTGGTTGCCAGGGATGTCCACTTCACTAGCGAAGCCACCCTACAGGACCCCGAGGGCAGTTTCTATTGGTGAGGGGCACCTTACAAGGATCCCCCCTGACCCTGGCTCTGGTGTACGGTCCGAATGATGGCCAGGCCCAATTCTGGGAGGGAGTAAAAGAGAAGCTCAAGCTATTTGTACGGGGCATGTTGGTAGTAGGGAGAGATTTCAATATGGTGCTGGACCCATCTTTGGATAGGAAACGGGTGGGCACCCAGAACCCCAGACCCGCGGATGAGTCCACGGCACGCCCTTCCGGAGGGTGAACGAAGAGCTGGGCCTGGTAGAGTCAATTCCGACCCCCAGAACAGGAATCCCCTCTTTTTCATATTACTCGGCCATCCACGCCTTGTTTTCAAGGATAGACTATATTTTGGTGGACGCAACCCATTGCCCGTATGTGGCAGGCTACAGGGTCGATCCCGTACCCTGGTCGGACCATGATATGGTGGGGGTTACAATATCGGGGGGATGGCGGAAAGAACGCAGAGGATGTTGGAAATACAACGATGCCCTACTAAAGGACGAGGTCCACGCCCAAGAGATCGCAGACGCCATAACAGAATTTTTTGAACTAAACGACAATGGGGAAGTGGGCACACACACGCTCTGGGACGCCTTTAAGGCGACTCTACGGGGTGTCCTTATCCAAAAGGGTGCATCGGCAAAAAGGGTGAGAGAGGCTCAGGAGAGACCCTGTGGGAAAAAATTGCCCGACTCCAGCCGGGGGGCTCCCCGGACCGAGAGCCGGAACGCGACAGTGTGGCTGCCCTGGAGGATTACAGGCTCCAGTTGAAGGACTTACTCCTCCACAAAACGGAGAGAAGTCTTCAGATGGTCAAGCAAAAGTACTATGAGAAAGGGGACAAAGCGGACCGGATCCTGGCCTGGAAGCTGAGGGAGGTCCAGAGGAGCAAAATGGTGAAGGAAGTGAGGGACGCTCAGGGAACTCTGGGTTGCGAGTCTTCCCTTATTGGAGAAGCCTTTCGCCGATATTATGAGACCCTGTACTCATCCGAATATGACGGGGGATCTGCTCCGATAGAAGAGTTCTTGAACTCAATCCAACTCCCTACTTTGTCTAAGGAGATGTACAAGGGTCTGGAAGGGCCAGTGACCGAGGAAGAGGTAGACAGGGTGATAAGCGGGATGAAAGTGGGAACCACCCCCGGGGATGACGGGTTTTCCATTTATTTTTACAAAAGATTCAGATCCTCTTTAATCCCCTACCTAGTGAGAGTCATCAACTCCGTGCTAGAGGGGGAAACTCTCCCCGATTCCATGATGGGGTCTAACATCGCGGTGTTACCCCAGGAGGGGAGGGACCTTGCAGAGTGTGCATCTTACCGCCCCATATCACTGCTAAACATTGACGTTAAGATTCTGGCCAAGGTGGTGGGGAGGCGGATAGAGGGTATATTGCCAAAGTTAGTCCATGGGGATCAGGTGGGCTTCATCAGGGGAAGGCAGGGTTCGGACAACATATGCAAGACCAGAGACCTATTCCACTTCGCGCAACGGTCGGAGCTCAACGCAAGTGTCCTCTCCTTAGATTCGGAGAAAGCGTGCGACAGGGTCGAATGGCGGTACATGGATCTCCTCCTGAGGAAGATGGGTTTCGGGACCCACATCATGAGCTGGGTAACGGCACTTTACAGAGCTCCCACGGCAAGGGTCCAAGTGAATGGGGAGCTGACTGATGCCTTCCCCCTCTCTTGAGGGACAAGACAGGGGTGTCCCCTCTCCCCCTTGATATACGTCCTTACGATAGAAGCCCTGGCCATAGCAATCAGATCACACCCAGGAATTAAGGGGATCAGCAGGGGGGAGGTGGAATTTAAACTCTCCCTATTTGCAGATGACATCCTGGTTTACCTCGTAGACCCTAGCTCCTCAATCCCCCCTCTGTTGAACCTGGCCGAGTTTGGACGCTTTTCGGGCCTCAAAGTCAACGCCTCGAAATCGGTCCTGCTCTCTATGAGACTCCGGGACCCGTGCTAGACCCCTTAGACACGCTTCACAGGATGGAATGGGGAAGGCCGAAATACGATATCTGGGGGTTCTCCTCACTCGGGACCTAACTAAACTGGCTACTGCGAACTACGACCCCATAATAACAGGGATCACATCAGATCTGAGGAGGTGGGGCGGGATGATCCTCTCCTGGTATGGCAGGATGACGGCGGTTAAAATGAACGTACTGCCACGGCTCCTATACCTTTTTACAGCCCTCCCGACCAATGTCTCAGAGCAGGCTTTCAGGGCTCTCCAGAATGCTATCCAGGACTTTATATGGCAGGGGAAAACCCCAAGAAGCAGGAAGACCACACTGACGTTGCCAAGGGAGAAGGGAGGGTTTGGGTTGCCGGACTTCCATTTGTACTTCCGCGCCGCTCAGCTCAGAGTGCTATTGGAACACATGAAGGAAGGAATGGGGACGTACTGGTCATACCTGGAGGATATGGACACTCACCCAATGAAGGTCCGCGACCGTGTGTGGGCTCCACGAGGAACAATCCCGAGTCATTTGAAAACCCAAGCGACCTTGGGGGCTCTCTGGGACATTTGGAAGGAAGGGCCTCAGACAGCGTTCCTCACTACATGGCCGTCCCCGACGACCTCCCTCTGGGGCCACCCCCTTAACCTGGGTAATAAGGGGTTTAGGCCATCTCAAACCTGGTCGGACAAGGGATTGGAGTGGGCAGGGCAGATGTTCAGGGAGGGTGAATTCCTGCCTTATGAGGAACTAAGGGACGCGCTCGGCCAGAGATCCCTAACCATCTTTGAGTACCTCCGCCTAAAGGGCATTCTATGTGATTAGTCATGGGGCCCCGATCTGAGTAGACAGCTAACCCCCTTTGAGAAGTTCATAGATACAGCGACCACGAGGAAGGGGGTGGTATCTTCGATGTATAAAATCCTCAATACGTACAACCTCCAGGGAAGGAGAAACTTTCGCAAGTTCTGGAATGACTTGGCGGGAGAGGAGATTTCAGAGGACTCCTGGTCCAGAATATTCAAAATTGCCTTTCATGGGAATCTATTTACCGCCGATATGGAACACAACTTTAAGGTACTGCAGGGGTGGCATAGGGAGCCAGTGAAATTATCTAAGATGTTCCCGGCGGTATCCCCGTTGTGCCCGAGGGGATGTGGCCAAGCAGGCTCCAGGAGCCACATGTGGTGGCACTGTCCAAAGGCTCAAGTGTACTGGGGGTCAGTGAGGGACTGGATGGCGGAAGTGATAGAGGAACACTTACCTCTAAATCCCCTGACGATGCTACTGGGCCTCCCCCCAGAGGAAACGGAAATACACCGATACCCAAGGATGTGGGAGACAATGTTGCAGGTGGGTAGAGTAGCCTTCACACAAAAATGGAAAAGCCTGGAGCCCCCTTCTAAGGAAGATTGGATGAAAAAAGTAAAAAACATGTTTGTGATGGACAAACTGACTGCCATGGTGAACAATGACATAGGCTCATTCCTCACAAACTGGGACGGAGTGCAACATTCCTGGGGATGGGAGGTCCATTGAATCCTGGGCGGGGAGCTCGGTCCCAACGGGGCAAACCAGACTGAGAGCTGTGCAAAAAAGACAGGGAGGCCCGCTACCCGGGGCAAGGCGGCTTCAGGCCTGTCGGGAGTCATGGGCACTAGGTGCACCACACCCGAAGAGAGGGAGAGTATGATAAAAGTCTCCCGGAACAACAGACTTGGTTTGGACATGGGGTCGGGGGGGGTGGGTACAAGTTGGGGTGGTGGGGTAGAGGGGATTAGGGGGTTTGGGGAATGTTTAAACACTGTTTTGTAAACCTGAATAAAAATTGAAGTTTAAAATAGTGAGCAAGGGGTCCACGTCTGGATTCCCCTAGTAACTTAGGGTGAGACCCAAAGTTACTTAAATATGCAAATTAACAAGGGGGGGTCCTGGGAGTCCCTCTGCCAAACATTAGTCCTGGTCACGAGAGACTTACCCAGAGTCTTTAGCTCACTATCTTTCACAGAGAAGAAATATCCCAAACACATCAGTCTTTGTCCTGCCCTGGGGCAGTCCAGCACCGAAATGCTAGGCAATTCTCCTCTGAATAAGAGTACCAACAGCAACCCCAGACACGTGTTTCGGTCTAGTTGGACCTCATTAGTAGGGTGAAGCTGTGCCTCTCTAAGAATAGTGAGCAAGGGGTCCACGTCTGGATTCCCCTAGTAATTTAGGGTGAGACCCAAAGCTACTTCAATATGCAAATTAACAAGGGGGGGTCCTGGGAGACCCTCTGCCAAACATTAGTCCTTGTTACGAGAGACATAACCAGAGTCTTTAGCTCACTATCTTTCACAGAGAAGAAATATCCCAAACACATCAGTCTCTGTCCTGCCCTTCCGACCTCCCATGTCAAAACATCCTTGCGCCGAGAGGTCCATGCCCCAACTGGCTGCGTCTAAATGGGCATGCTCAAACAGAAACTGCGGCGAAACGGTCAGGCCATAAGGGCGTGCACCTACCTGGCCATGCCAAAATTTCCTGTCCTGTGCTCCAAGCCCCTTGTTTTATGGCCGGTATCTTGGTGACTGTTGTGATACAACGCACGACCCCAACTACTTGCATTTAAGCAGCACAGAAAAGGCTTAAAAAATGATCGGCTGCAAGAATAACATATGCCCAGGTACTTTCTGCCCCCACAGCGAAAATTAAAAGCTGGCACCCATGAATATACGCACTGTAAGTGGCTACATATTTTAAAGTGAAATATACAAATGTAGGTCAATTGACCTTCTCATTAGAAGAAAGTGTGCAAGACAAAATAGCATTGGATGTTCAAAAAAAGTAATAAAAACCAGAAGAATAACCTGAGAGAGGAAATCTTTCAATAAATATGCTGGCAAAGTATCAAAGGTCCTCACCTTTTTAAATCCAGCAATCTGTAGTGAAATATTCCATGGACAACAAAATACCAATATGAAACAAGTGCTTGTGGTCTTGTGGGTGTCTCCACTGGGAACATGACAACTTGAGTAAAATCCTGGTATTCAAATACTTGAGCAAGCTTACCAACCTCAAAGAAAACCAAGGGGTTGCATCCGGCCTCTGAAGTTATGCTGTCCACCTACATGTGTCCTCTAATGGTGCCCTGAAAAGCAACCACAATCGAGGGAAAATAACTGCACCAGTGTCCAGGTCTGCAAACTCTCTTGCCACATTGTGAGCAAATGCTCATGACTTACTTACCCTCTCATCATTTCCCCTTCTCACCCCCATTTCTCTCTTTCAACTCTTCTTTATAAAGCTAACTTCAAGAGTGTCACTCAAATATGTAAATCCTTATAGAACTATGCTAGGCAAAAGTATACAATTGTGGCATTATTCCCTCCATCTTGACTGTCAGACTACAAATATCAGAATGCAATTCAGTGAAAGCCATTCCGGTGCTGTTATTTTGGCACGAGGTATGTTTGGACATGGCTGACATTGCAGCCACGTCTAAATGCCCTCATGCTAAATAAGGTCACAGGACTGCGCTGCAACAAACCTCGCCACCTCCCACTTGCGTTGCTTTTCTTTTAATTAAATTAACTTATTTAAATAAAAACAAACATACAGCCTTTAACCCTAGAGCCTTTAACCCTGGTTTGCCAGAGTTCGGGGCTCAGCATTTAACCACTAGGTCACAATGGCTTGGTGCTTCTTGGGGCATACATTTCATACGTAGCCTATAATTGAGTATGTTCAATGATAAAAGGCTATGAATGAAACTTGTGTGAAAATCCAAACAATAACATCATTGTAGCATAATGGTTAAGAGCTGCCCCTTGAACTCCTTAAGGCCAATGTTCTCTGATAGCAGTGTTCAGCATAAATGTGATTTTTTTTATTTCATTGTTTCTGTTTTATAAAGTGTGGATGCCGTGTGTTATGAGATATTTAAAACTAAGAAAACACACAGCATTCAGGACCATGGATTGTCTGCCATCCATGCAGTAACCAGGACCTACCCTGTTTCGTTTCAAAGCGAGGACAGATCCATTCCTCTTAGGCCATGTTTCTTTAAGTGTTCTTCTAAGGGGCCATCCATATATTAGGCAACCTGGTCTTAGTGGGCTGACCCCTTCCTCACTTTGATGCTAAGCAGGGTTTGTCACAGTTACTGCAGGGATGGGAAACCCACTGTTGCTGTAAAAATCCCTTTTATTTTTTATTATTGAATGGGAGACTACAAATACCAGAATGCAATTCAGCAAAAGGCAAACTATTGTCTCTGAGTGCAAAACCTCCAAGGACTGACAGTAGCAGGGTTTTAAAAAGTTAATAATTCATATGCCTATTCGGTCACCCATCCATGCAGTAACCGGGACTGACCCTGTTTAGTTTCAAAGTAAGAAAAGGGCCGGCCCATTCCTCTAAGTGGTCTTGTAAGTTAGGTACATTTATCAGGCAACATCGCCAGAGGAGGCTGGCCCCTTCTTCACTTTGAAGCGAAGCAGAGTCTGTTCTGGTTACTGGATGAATGGAAGAACTTAATGGCCACTGAGTCACACCCCATAGCCAGTGATTTTCACCCCCAACGTCACTATAATTATTAAAATATCTTTCAAAAAGAGAAATGTAACCGCGGGTACCGAACTAAACATATCCGCGGTTATCTGTAGTCCTTTGTAACCTCGGATATAGCAGCAAATATCGGCAAAAGAGCTGACAAAAATAATTCTTGCATGCACCCCTAGGCCATCACTAAGTGCCCCCCCATCTGTGCCAGCTCCCCCCCGCCAGATGGCCTCCTCACCTTCCCTGCCCTCTCCCTTTCACCCCAGAGCACACGCTGCTTCTGTGACTCAGTTTTCTTACAGATGTTGGCTATTCGCAGCTATAGCCGAGGCAACAGAAAGCTTTGTGTTGAAAACTCAGTCCCTGGACAGCCTCCAACTCCCAAATTTCACTCAGTGCTTTCTAGCTTTCCCCCCACATCTACCCTGGAGGCATTTGTATGTTTTTGACCTGCAAAAAGCTTTTTACTGCGTTTTATTTCCCCATAACCTCAGCTATAAATGCAAATATCTCTCTCATTGAGAGAAAAACAAGATGGCGGTTGTTTCATTTCTGAAAACCATGATCTTGCAATGCACCATGGAAGATATAATTTTTGGGGAAGCAGATTTGCCTTTCATAGATTGAATTACCCACATCATTTTATTAAATTAATAAGGATAAAAAAGTCTTGGCTTCAACACGCTTGCCAAATGGCAATTCATCACAATTGAAATCCCATTTTCCATGTTACTTTTTAATGAAATACATGTTGCACGGTTTCTATCATTATAGCTAATTAGTGTTGTTGCTGTGCAAAATGTCTACCTGAATAATACCTATTTTCACGTGTGACACAGATTTAAAACCGAAACGACTGAGCTAATGCATAGAGTGGACTGATTTCCTAGAAGTTACAGAACTATATTAAGAAACGTTTTCTGAAGTTAAAGGCTCTTAAAGTGATTTGACACTTCTGCAGAAGTGAAACAAGGGAGCAATTGGTGACATAGGTTAATTGGTTCACGCATCATGGGATCAGGTTCATTATCAGTGGATCAGCCCTGAGCTTCAGCGTCTACTAAAATGTGTGGTCATTAGACCTGCTAATGATCCCCACCCTTTCATTCTGTGAGTCTTGCTTAGCTGGGAACCGGGATAACTACGGTAAGGAACAGAGTTAATAAAAACAGATCCTAAACATTCCTACAGAAGTTCTATTTGGTCCTATAAGCTGTATATGTATATATATATCATGAATTGTAGACCATTCTATATGATGTCCTTTTTAGTTTTGGCCATTAGGTGGCACTAAAGGGACACCTATATGCCCAAACTATTGCAACAGGGTACATCTAGGGAGAAATGGCATACGATAAGGGATACAAAGCATATAGGCTTTGTTTGGTTATTTACCCACCCACCCACTATTGCTCATATCCCAGCTAATCCCTATGGCTATTTCCTGTCCCCCCCCCCCCACCTAAAACACACCCTCTTGGGATCTCTTTGAGCTAGCTTTAGCCTTACCATCAAAATATGCGCTTAAAGTGCCTGCTACTTTTTTTTAAACAGGCTTCTGAAAGCTAATGGATTAATTGGAGCTGTAAATGGATTTCTGGTGTAATACAAATGTCTAACCAGGTCTGCCCTAAGCCGCTTGATTTATAAGCACTATACTTGTCCTTCACTAAGTCCTCTTAAAACAACCCTTTGCGAAGTTAACAGTGTTGATTTGTGTATGTTAGGCATTTTCCAGGCACTGCTATTATAGGCCCAGATACTCTCACCAATCTGGAACTGCTACCATCAATGGTTAGTTATTACCACTACTGCAGTGCCTGACGAAAGCCTTTCCCATGCCTACACAAAGGCCAAACATATTGGCATTGCCAATGCTTGTTTAATTTCTCATTAGCACTTTGTTGAGGACGTTTCCGTCCCAGCAAGCAGGTTTATAGAACCTGTGCATTAAATAATTCATAATAAATATTTTTCAAAACTCTGCAACCAGGCTTCAAAATGTAACATGTTTTTTTAGAAACAGATGGTGGCTCTGATCCGGAAAAATGCAAATGTGACTTCCTACTAGTAAAAGATGCATTGTCAGGCCCCATTCTAAAGGAAGCGGATGTTTGCGGATGTAGTCAAAACAAAAAGAATTAGCGACTGAGTCCTTTAAGTCCAAAACTTCACCAGTGTCATGGGCGTGTCCGGTGAGACGCCTGCGGTGGCACGCGCTACCCCTGGAATCTGATTGGCCACCCCAGTCAAAAGAGTCTGGACACGCCACCGACCAATGTGGGGCTGTACAGAACACTGCCTTAGGATTCCGCCTGCGAAATGCAGCTAGACGTTCAGATGGCACAGAAAGCAAGATGGCTGTGGGAAGACAGGTGTGTTTTTTTCTTGAGGTGGGGGTCCTCCCCAACCAGGAAACATTGCCAAGCATTGAGTGAGAGGTGCAGATGAGTGTGAGAATAAGCTCAGTGACAGGGCCGTGAGGGTGGAACTACGAGTGTCAAATGTGTAATGGAGGAAGAGTGCAGAGCCCTGTCTAGTACATACACCCTATGAACGGAGTGGTAAGCAGTGGGAACAGAGGTGGGGTACAGGCCTGCATGGTGGAGAGCTGTGTTGCAATTGTGCGCGTCCAAGGGGGGCAGAACCGTTTTTCTTATCTTGTGCCTGATTTTTTTGCAATTGCAAAACGGGTTACATTCATTTAACTCAATAGGGTATATCAGGCTTCTATTATAAATTTTGGCTGAACGAAATTGGCTTAGCCAACTGTTGCGTGCGCAGTATTACCACTATGAGTATGGACGTTTTAGAATGGTGTAAGGATGCACAATAGTTATTATGCTTGCGGTGTTCCTAGCTGTGGAGCATCCGCCCAGTCATGTTTTTTCCAGACTCGTACATGAATGACAGTGCCAAGCAGACCTTGATTGGATAAATACTTCTGTTAATCCATTCATAGCACCACATCTTGTCTTTTCTCCCGTCCCATTCCCATACTTGGGAACATTTTCACAGTTATGTGAAGTAAACAGGGTTGTCAGAAAGTGCTTTTTTCCAAGATGTGGGTGGGTTTTCAGAGGTTTTGGAGTACATTGGGCTACCTTTAACCTTGCATTAATGTGTAGAATAAATATCCCTAATTATTCTTTCTGTGGCGGTGTAGGAATGGTAGCGGCATGAAGCGGGCATATGCTGTATATCCACTTTGGCTTCAGAGAAAACACATGCAAGTTTCAGTAGGGCCTCATTACAGTCTGGGTGGATTTTTTAATGAAGTACCACCAGTGGTACTTTGCACCCCTGCTCGATGTATTTTTTTTAAAATCCACACTTTATGGAAATACCACCGGCCCAGTGGTAACATTGTGGTATTTCCAGAACAACACTATTGGTATTCCATAAATACCATTTGTGTACTTGTTAAAAGAAATGATTCTGTCCTTTTCCGCCCTCACATTGAGTGGTAATGGATAGTGTGAAGCAGTAGTTTTTACCACTACTGCAATGTGTTTTTCTAAATCACAGAAGAGTCACTGCAGTCCCTTTTTTACAATTCTTGTGTACAGTAGTAAAAAGGTGGCCACCAGAGATGCCCACTCTATTCCTCTATTCCACTATCCACAAGACACGTTTATTACTGTATTGAAAGTAGGCATTTATGCTTCCCATCTGTGCACAATGAAAACTTTAAAACAATTCTCAAGACATAATACTGGTATATGTAATGGGTGCACCATGGGAGATCTAAAGTGGAAATGACAGTGCATAATTTGGGCAGAGCATCCTGAAGGTTTTACATTGAGAATGTTGACATGTATTGTGGGCACATCATCATAAAACATGTACTGTGTTATTTATTGCTAGCAAATATTGTGGGCATGGGCATCATGAAAATGTTGCCAATCGCTCCTGTGTACTGTTGGTGACCTAGAGTCTACAGGATTTTTTATTGTGTTAACATAGTGGACCAATTGCAAGTTGTGTGTCTCATTTTTATCAAAAATGGTGCTGTAAAATGTACCAATTTCACCCATTAGATAATAAATGTTTTAGGGAATCCCCCAGAAGCCCATGCATACCTTAGGGGGTTCTCGCTATTCATGGTCCCTGGCACTAATTTATGGGGAACTAGTAATGCTGCTTCAATAATATTGTTCACCAGCCGCCACTGACGTTGAATCATTTAGAAGCCTAGTGCTGCCAGCACCGCTCTGTGGGCAGGACACAGCAGTATCAAAGGTGTCAATACTAGGAAAGGGCTTCTGCTACTTTGCATGACTTTGTGCAGTAATCGTTATATTTATTCTGAACCAATTTTCCCATCTCCCTCCCCATTAAAGGTTTTAGATTCCATGTTCCCCCACTCCACAGTGCCCCTTCCTTCTTACGGGGCCACGCGGATGTTCTTAGGGCCGTAGAGTGAGTCTCACTTGTCGTGGCTGGAAGGTCAGTGCCAGGAACGCCTTGTCGCATTCTAGAACTGGGGGCCAGAAGTCTGTGAAGCGGTGGAGCGTTCATTCTTTGGCCGCAGTGACCTTTTCAGCTACCAAGATGTCCCAGACCTTGGTCCACCATAGTGGAAGAAAAGGGCCTTCCCGGAATTTCCATTTGCGGGCGAGTGAGATCTTGGCCGCTAGTAGGAGATGAGTAATCAGCTTTGCAGTCAATCGTAATCTTGGGTAGCAAACCGGTAGTGGTGTTCCTAGGAGAACCACATCTGCAGTCAGCGGGAGTCTGCATTGGGTTATAGCTTCTATAGTATGAAGTACCTTTTCCCAGAAGGATTGTGCCACCTGGCAATCCCACCACATATGAAAGTAGGTTCCTCGGGCTCTGCATTGTCTCCAGCAGTTAGGGTCCAGTGAGCTGTTGAAGTGATGAAGCCGTTCTGGTGGATAGTATCATCGATAGAGCAGTTTGAGTGCCCCTTATCTATTGGTGACACATTTAGGGGCGGAGTTGTTTCTGGTCCAGATGTCGACCCACGTCCGGTCGTCGATGTTGTGCCCTAGGTCCGCTTCCCACCAGGAGATATATGCAGGTCTGATGGCTAGCATGTCGTCTTGTAAGAGTTTGTAAAGTTTTGTGATGTGCCCTCGTCAGGGGCCTTCTTGTCACAAGAGTTCCAGAGGGTGCTCTCTGTTTAATCAGCGGTTGGGAGATCCAGTGACGTAGTTCGGCATAGGTGAATCTATCCACTTCTGACAGGTTAAAGTGGAATTTACATTCCGTGAAGGTTAGGGGGGATCCATCCTCAAAGCTGAGAGAGGGTTTGTAGGCCTCCTTGGTTCCAATTCTGGAAGTTTGTCACCTGAAGACCTCGAGCGAAGTCTGGGTTGTGGAGAACTGGGGAGAGGGGGCCTAAGCCTTTGGGGATCTTTTTCCTTTGTAGTGCGCTGTCCCAAATTCTCAGGGTAGTGCTAGTTGATGAAAGAATCGATGGCAACTGCATGTGTGCTGATGCTGAGGTGTATAGTAGGGCGCAGAGCGGTATCGGGCTTCTGGATTGTTCGATGCTTGCCCACTTTGGGGGGCATTTGGGTTCAGGCCATGCCATGCAGTCTGTTAGTTGGGCCTATATGCAGTAGTTGTAGAGATTGGATACTCCCATACCTACCCATTTGGCTCCTCCTGTCATCACTCTCTGCGGGATGCATGCTTTGGCCCCTTTCCATATGAGTCGAGAGATTTGTTTTTGTAGTTGGAGGAGGGGTTTTAGGGAAACATCCACTGGGAGAGTTGAGCACAGGTATAGGAATCTTGGTAATAGGTTCATTTTGCACGCTGTGACTCTCCCCAGGAGGGAGATTTCCTGATCCCCCAGGTTGCTGAATAGGTGGGGGAAGTTTGCTGCAAACAACATTTTGGGGTTTGCAGCAATATGCACTCCCAGGTATTTCGTTGTTGCCATGGTGCACTTAAGTGGGCGAATAGGTTGCATGAGGTGTATCGTCTGCCTGGTTAAGTTCACTCCTAATGCTTCTGATTTAATTTAGTTGATGGAGAAGCCTGCCACTCGTTCAAAGGCATCCAGTTCCGCTAGAGCGGCTGTCAGCGATTTATGGCTATTGGTGAGCGACAGCATCACGTTGTTGGCGTACAGGGACACCTTGTATTGTTTGCCTTTTAATGTCATTCCTTCGATGGTGTTGCTATTGCAGACTCTTTGGGCGAAAGGTTCCATGATTAGGATGAAGATTAGTGGAGAAAGCGGGCAGCCTTGCCTCGTCCCGCAATAAAGTGGGATGTGAGACAATATATTTTGGTTTACCCTCAGGGCTGTTTCGGGGGCCTTGTAGTTGGCTAATAGCATGGTACGAAAGATAGGGCTGAATTGAAATGCTTCCAGTGTTAGGCGCATGAACGACCAATCGACCCAGTCAAAAGCCTTGGTTGAGTCTAGGGCGAGTAGGGCCAGTTCTTGGTTTTCCACTGTGGCGATTTCCGTGAGGTTCAGGGCTGTAAATTCTTTTTTGTGCACTGTCTGAGAGGGGGTCATTTCTTCTGTAGGCCATCTGTGATCTAGTGTGCGAGGCGCACTGCGTTTACTTTGGCCTGTGTATTTTTTGCAGTTTTGCCTTCCTCTGTATATTTTTGTAAACACTTGCCGTAAACTTTGCTCACAGATCCCGCGTAAATATCAGTTCCTCTTCATATAACCTCTTTCACCTCTGCCTGTTCTCCTTAGAGTTTTCAATGGCTGCAGCTGTGGCTGATTCAATGCGACCCTCCTCCTGGTTTTGGGCAGTGTATGTTCCTGGTAAATACTACAAAACTCTCTCTCTCTCTCTCTCTCTCTCTCTCTCTCTCTCTCTCTCTTTCTCTCTCTTTCTCTCTCTCTCTCTTTCTCTCTCTCTCTACGTGGGCAATGTTCAAAGACAACTCAAACCTTTGAGGCCATATGACCCCACTGTGCTAATAAGTCACTCATTTGTGATTCATAATTTGCGGGTAGACAGCAATTTGAAGCTCCTTGAAATTATTAATCATTTGAGGTTGCGCATGATTTTGTCATTCATTGAAATGTACAAACCTTCCACTGAAACCTGGCGAGTTAATACATCTGGCCCATGATTTGGTTATTGAGCTAAGAATCAAATCGCAAACTAAATAAAATGTCTACATCCAAAGCCTCTGAATGAATTACCGCAGTCATCCCCCATGCACAAGTCACTTCCTGTACCTCTTCTAAGAAAGCAGCCAATCGCCATCCTGGCAAGTACCACAGATAGCTTCTTGTTCACCTAAGACAACACATTGGAAACACATTGGGTATAGGCAACATACAAATATGGCACAAATAAATAGCTCTGGCCAGGCTGACTTCTTTCCTCTCTGACCGACCCTCTCAGGTCCAATTTGGATCCTTCATCTCCCCTATCTCTCTCTCCACCTGCTGTGTTCCTCAGGGGTCTAACCTTTCTCCCTGGTTGTTCAACCAATACCTGCCACCTCTCGCCCACTACATTGCTGCTCTCTGCTCCAACTTCCAGTGCTTTGTGAATGACACCCAACTCGCTTTCAGGCTCCCCTCTGCCAGCTCTTCTCCGATTGTCTGTCTGCAATCCCAGCGTGGTGCACAGCCAATGATCTCTACCTGAATGCCAGCAAGACGGAGATCCTCCTCATCGGCACACCTGCACCCCTCTCTCACCTCACTCTCTGGCCTGCTTCACTTGGCCCTCTCCCTGCTCCCACCTGTGAGGCTAAGAACCTCGAGGTTATCTTCGACTCCACACTCTCCTTCTCTCCTCACATCTCCGACCTCTCTAAGTAGTCAAACTACCAACTGCACCGCCTCAGAGGTATTCTTCCTTTCCTCTCTTTCCCCCAGAAGCTCACTTCTCTCTCTCTAGGCTTCACTACTGTAACAGCCTCTTTTTAAATCTGCCAGCCTCTACTCTCTGTCCTCTGCAACTCATCCAGAACAGGACTGGGAGATGTGTTCTTGGCCTCAAGCCCAGGGAGCGTATCTCTCCAGCACTGAAATCCCTCCATTGGCTCCCAGTGGCTGCAAGGATCAAGTTCAAGACCTTTTGCATTGTCCACAAGGCCTTCTGGGGCCTGGGACCAAAATATCTCCAGCTTTCTCTTTTGAAGTATCTTCCTTCTTGAGCTCTTCGCTCCTGCACCTCCAACTCCTTGATGTTCAATCGCTTTTTAAAGCAACAATCTGGGGGTAGATCTTTCACTGTGGCTGGCACCTCCCTGCCTCTCTGAAACTTGAGCAGAACCATCTCCGGTTCCAGAAGCAGCTCAAGACTCTGCTCTTTTCTTCTGCCTTCTCTCTTCCTCTACCCTGCTGATTTCCTGTCTCATACTGCGCTGGCTTCCTGGCTACCCTATGAGCCACAGGCCCAGGTCCCTGCCCTCCCAGTTATACACCTGCACTGCCTCCTGGCAACCCTGCACTTGGGGCTGCATCTGCAACCCTACAGTCGCCCTACCCGCACTATCTAACACTTGCTTTCTGCACTTAACCCCTGCACTGCCACCTGCTGGCCGAGCTTCTTTGTTTTTTGATGTCTCGATCCTATGTCCAGCACCAGCTCCTGCTCCCCTTCCCCCGACACTTCTCCCCTTTCCTCTTCCCTGCACTTGCGCAATCTCAATGTCACTCGGCCTAGCAAGATCATTGTCTTGTCCCCTTTTCCCCTCCCCTGCCTCGTCGCGCCTTCAAACACTTGTGTATAGGTGTACTATAAATACAATACTATATCATAAAGCCACAGCCGCGCAACTGGCAAAATGTTCGTATCACATGAAAAGAAGTAGACGACACAAGTCCGGCAACATGTCGAAACAGTTCCCTGAGCTCGGGTGACAAGACGTCCTGGCTTTGCAGGACTGTCCCAGAATTCGCCCTCTGGCACCCCGTCCTGGGAGGTTTTTTTCATTGAAAGCCCTGTCCTGGTTTTGGTGAGAAGGTTGGGTCACCTAAATCTCAAGGTAAAGGCCAATGAATGTGTACCAACAATTTAACAGAATAGGTATATACCAAATAAAAGTTCTAATTTTTCCCTAATTGTGTTCTGCAGCCGCCCCAGGGATGGCCAGCTCTCAGCCATCCCTGGGCGGACTCCAACTCGCAACCTTTCAGTTAGCAGTCACATGCCTTAACGGATTGTGCCACAGGGAATGCTTTGGAAACGTATGCATAGCCAGGCATCGAATCAGTGCACAAGCCCCTTTGTGTTTACATGCTTTAAAGTCAGAGCCAAATGTGCATAGTGTCCAGTGAGGGGAATATCAGGATTCTACCACCCCAGCCCCCTTTTCCCATTACTGAAGGGTAGTCCTATCAGCCACAGAGAAATTGTAATCCTACTTTTACTTTTATGTCGGTGGCTCGTCCCAGTTTTTATTTGAATGTGTGGTCACCCAACCCTGATGTAAGTACCAGTGGCAGTGGCAGAGCCAGAGCCAGTGGGGCAGCCATCCCCTCTGTCACCACCCTGGGGGCCAATGCGCTCCCAAGCAGCCTCGGGAAGGGTTGGCGCTTTGACTGCCAGCCCTGATTTGAAAGAAAAATAAAATCAACCCGCGAGTAGCACGCTACACTGCACAAGACGGCGCGCCAATCACAGTTTAAAAAATAATATTTAACATCAGTGCTGACTGGCTAATGATGGCCAGCCAGAGCTGAGATAAAAAAAAAACTGAGTGGTGCGCTGTCCTGTGTGGAACAGCGTGCCATTCACAGGCAACCACATTGTTGCTGTGGCCCGCGCACCGCGCAGCATTGGTGCACCCCTGAAGGACTTGAATAATTCAAGTCCTTCTGGGGCCCACCTTCGCCGCGTGCCAGGTTATGGCTGAAGATGTGTGGGCCCCTTTTGACATGTTTGGGGGCCCGCTGCTGTAACCAAAAACAGTCGCTCACAGACCACGGGTGGAGAGAGAGGAAGCAGATAATGGAGTCTTCAGGAGAACACCGCATGACAGAGAAGAGAAGAGCCTCCTCCTGGCACCCATGTGGTACATACTTTACAATGGCGACAAAGATAAGATTAATAGCCCCTGATTATCATGAGACGGCCAGCCAGAGGGGAGCTTAAACACTAATTGCCCACTGAAGAACTCTAAACTCTTCTTTGCCAGCAAGGGGCTGATGTGGAGGAACCAGTGTTCGAAGGCAATGAGGTGATAACACTTATTTATATCCCCTGGGAAAAGAAAAGACAGCTTATAATGCGAGCGCTGCAAAGCGTACATTTTAAGCCCCAGAACGAAAAAAGAGAAATTCCTATTTTGCCATGTTACAATACTGCTGACTGGCAACATGGGGGCAGTTGCTGGGTGGCCGCCCTGATGATTGCATCCCTTTTCATTTGTAAGCCCTTGACACCGTCCCTGCTGAATGCCTAGCATGCTGCTGCCTTGTTGTGTCCTGGCCCTGGCCCAGATTGGAGACCTACGGTGTCAGTAAGATTATAATATATGTTTTATTGTTAAGCATGTATGTATCATGTAATGTATGTATGCATCATATACTGTATGTATGTATCATGTATGGTAATGAATGTGTTTATTGTGAAGATGAATGTATGTATTGTAATTTGTGTATGTATTGTTATGAATGCATGTAAGACTGTGTATGTATGTTTGTTTGAAAGTTATGCATTGTGTGTGCAGGAATAGTTAAGCGAATAGCTGTGTATGTATGTATGATTGCATGCTTATATTATTATAAGAGTGTGTGTGGGCATGTGTGTGCACGCATGTATAGCATCTCTGCAAGGGAGTTACATGCCCAACCATACAGCTTGTGAATGAAGAAAAACTCTCAGGACGGGGGCTGCCATTCAACTAATACAACACAAAACCAAGCGCCACAACACAAAGTGACGTTACATTTTCTGGCCATGTCATAGCAGAGAGTCTGGGTCAACGACCTAAGCATAGCCGGCAATGGCTCCTGGACCTTCCTTATACTACTAAATCATTCTGCTGCATTCTACACCTTACACCACATCTTACCATTCCACCAAATGCAGACAATATTGTAAGTGTGCAATATTTTGCTTGATTAGATCACTTCCTTCCTCATGGGTGGGGAATAGTGATAGACTAGACAGCCTCATCTCCCCTCTGGATAGGCCTGCGTGGAATTCTGCAGGGACCAGCACTATTCCCACTACATTGCGATGTTTCTCTCGCACCCCTAAAAGACCATAACCTCACCTTTTATTGTAAACTGTTGACGCACTAATCTTCCACCAGGTCACAGGTGATACGGTACCTGTGAGCAAGTGATGGATAAATAAATACAATCAAAAGTGTGTCTGAGTCATTCATCAGGATCCATTACTACCAGTCGCATAATGCAAAGTGGACAAATAGCGTCAGTTGAGTGAATCATAAAATAAAGTCACCATCAGTTGGAGAAGTCGATGTGTTAAAGCATATGTGTGTGTAGACTCAACTGAATACTGTGGAATACTGAGTATGGCTGATTACCGCTGCAAAACAACTTGGGGCACTATAACATTGGTTGACATAAGGTGTCCGACAGAGAAACATCTATGTGTTCAGACTCAGGATAGTGTGCTTCTACAGCGTCCCATACTAGCATTGATCATGTTGGTGGGATAGATGCTGTCTACTGAGGGCATTATCAGTACTGAACCGATTCCCCGTGGCCGACTGTGCTCTGCTTTGCAATGGCGCAAGGTTTCCAACTGCTTAGTAATATCCAGTGTAGTAATAACCTGCAGACTGTTCACATTAAATCCCACCTGTGGGGCACATGCAACGTTCCCTCCCAGAACCAAACTCCACATCCCTGATGCTCCACTCCGATGCCCGGATTTTATAATGTCCAATCAACTGCCTCGGCACGCATAAAGTTGTGTCATCAGCATTTAATGCAAGATGCATGCGCTTCTACCGCTGTTGCATGTCTCCTGCCACCTCTCCCATCAAATGAAAAGAGAGTTTCAAGGGTTGCACTGAGGCTATTGAGGCTGCCGAGCATTTGCGCCCTCCCTCTTTGAAGTACAAGTAAGATAGTATGTGGGTGGGGGTAGCTGAGCAGAGGCTAGCCACGCCTTTAGGGAGAATGTTTACATGTGAGCAAAAGGCAGGGGTTTAGGAAACCATGAAATAAACGAACCGCCTTCTAGAGAAGTCCACACTGAAAAAGAAAGTTATGTCATCAGCAATTATCTGGTGCCTTTGATAAATGACATAAAAAAGGAGCGCATTAGTGATAAGCCTCGAACCCAGTCCTTTTGGCTTCATGGTTCCGCCAGGCAGGTGCTCGTTAATCTACACATGCTCTGGCTACGATGGCGCATGAACGCTTATGTGCCAGAGAATGGTGCCCTCTGTTGAATGACAAAGAAAAGAAATGCCTAGTGCTGAAGTGATAGAAAGTGCCTCACCTGGCTGTATTAGTGGAGATCTATTGTGGCCAAAATAAATGTGACATGTGTTGATGAGAGCGAAATGTTCAGATGACTATCACAAGAGCATGTTTTCGAGCCATTAGTGCAATTATACCCCAAAAGCGGTAAAAAAAAAAGACCAGACTTCTTTTCCAGGTACCGCGAGGGGACCAGGGAACTAACAAAGGGCCCATTGAGCCATATAGGACTCAATGGGAATGGGGATTAATTTTTACCGGGTCCATGGAATGGGCAATTACTGGGTCCGCCAAGGTCGGCATGACCCGGTAATTGCCCATTCCATGGCCCCAGTAAAATTTCATTACCGAGGCAGCTGTGCCCTTAATAAGGGCACGGCTACTGCCAGGGTCGTAATGATACCCTGTTAATTTTTTGTGATTGGGTCACTGTTCAGTCCAAACTGGCAATGGAAGGTCGGACCATAGACGAACTACTACATAGAATGCTCAGTTTCATGTAGAAGTGTGCCTGTTCTGTTAATTTTGTATCCATATTGGATTACCTTTTTATAAGGGCACTTTTTGCTTCATTTGCACAGAGAGGCTTGTGTGAGTCTGTCTTTTTAGGGTGAATTTGTTTGTCTATGTTATTTTCATCATGTTAATGTGGTTGATGTTTGATTTGTCACCAACACTGATTGAATTATCTTTTGCAGATTGTTGATGGAAATAAATGCTAAATTGTTTTTTTATATCTGTGGGTCCAGGCTGGCTTTCTATAGAGCGATGTCGTATTTATTACGGCACATTAATTACAATATTGGTTTGGATATTTATTGATTGGTTCTCATGTGACACCGTTTTGCGTTTTTTCATTGGTTACAGAGCCTTGCAGTAGAATTTGCCTGACAACCAAGAAAAACAGCATCGTTGAATATATTGAGAGCTCTTTTAGTGGCACAAACCTTGTAAGTGGTTTCCATTATGTTTCAAAAGAAGCGCTGAAAGGGGGGACCATGTGTGGGGTGGCATTTACATCGCCTCACTTCTTAAGCAGAAGTTGGTTTTATTTGAGATATTTGAGTATTTTAACTGTATAAAAAGGCAATCAGCATTCACGTTTTTGCAAAAAGAAAACGTACAATGAATGCAGTGGAGAGTAAATCACAAAATACTAACTTATAACAGATCAAATCAGATGAAAAACTCCGTAATGGACCATAGATCTGCTTAAACAGTGACAGATTTTGCCACAAAATACCCAGGTACCCGTGTCATATGTCTGTGTTTACTTATTTTGTGCCAAAATACATGCAAAGAATACACTTCTTCAGTGCGCTGGGAAGCTGAGGGAGATAGCAGGAGGTGAGGGACATGGATCGTATTAGAGGAATGGAGCAGGAGGGGTAAGGAGTACAGCATTATCAGCCAACCCAAGGGCTGGTTGTCCAGTAGGTCTGATTACAGAAGATAGTATTGACTTTGCGTGTAAGGCTCAGCCAGGAGAAGAGAGCCACTGGGGAAGCTTGCCCACGTTGACTCCTCTCACTGGCCTCTCCCATATGTCCTTTGTCCAAAGGGAAACCTAAGGGAAGAGAGACATCACTAATGATTTGCAAAGAGGCTCCCAGGACTGCTTGTGCAAAGCTAGAGTCACCTCTGAAGCTGGTATCTGCACAATAGTGTTTGCAGAAGGTCAAGGGAGTTGACCATGTGGCAGCCTTACTGATCATGTCCAAAGAGTAATACGCTGAAAGGTCACAGGAGCGGTCTTAGTGCTCAGAGTGTGAGTGTGGAGGCCCTCCTGACATAAAAAGAATGAAGAATCATGGGTGCAGTAGATTCAGTGTGGCAAAAAAGCAAGCAGGACTACCTCCTCATTGAAATTGAAAGAGGAGACCACCTTAGGAAGAAAGTCTGGGCAGATTCTTCAAACAACTTCATACTTGTGAAAAATGGTATTTGGCTCCAAAGCAGCAAAAGCCTGTATTCTGCTAACTCTATGAGACGATGTAAGAGCTATTGATAGGGTCACCTTCAGGAAAGGAGCTTTAACTAGGTTTAAACAAATGGTTCAAAGGGTTTATGGGTCAAGTTCACTAAGACAATGTTACGGTCCCATAGGGGCCTATGCCTTTTAACGGGATGGTAAAATGCCATTAGTTCAAATGCCTATAAACAATGGGGATCAAGGAGGAAAAAGAGGCATCATGGGTATTGGGCTATGCTGCAATAGCTGCTGAGTAGGAGCAGGAAGATTCCACTGAGATGTGTGAGGATGCCAAATGAGACAGATAGATATAATGTCACTGAATAAGCAAGTCAGAGGGTTCATGTGGTTGTCCAGAGACCATTGACAGAATCTGACCCATTTGCTTGTGTACTGGGATTGAGAAGAAGCCTTTTTAGGCAGCTGAATAACTTTCATGTTATGAGCAGATATGCTTAGATGTCCTAGCATTCACTCTTCTGGAACCAGGCTGCTAAGTCTATCAGTAGGGAGAGGGATGGAGCACTTTGCCTTGTTGCTCTTGAATGAGGCCGTAGAGGTCCGTAAGGGTACCTGAACCCTCTATGCAGTCTTTCGTGAAGTTGGTGAACCAGAATCATGCTGGGCACAGCGGAGCTATAAGGATGAGAGGTGAGTTTCTGTAGCTGGTGAACTTGGCCAGGACTCTGGGAAGGAGAGGAACACGAGGAAGTGTCCATAGAGAAATGGAATCTCAATGTATTAGCAATCCATCGCTCAAGGAATCCCTGTCCTCTTACTGCCATATTGGAATCCCACCTGATAGGCATACAGAGGACACTGGCGGTTGAGCAGGGTCACGAAAAGGTCCACCTGTGGATGAACTCAGTGCAGGAAGATGGGCCAGAGAACAGATTGCTTGATTTCCCATTAATGGCTCCAGGAATTCAGTTTGTTCAAAAGATCGGGTGGCATAGGGGCGGACATCTGGTAGCCCCTTTTTTGTTTAAATAGAACATGGAATTGCAACTGTGCACCTGAATGAGGACTGCCTTCTGCTTTGAAAATAGGTAGAAATGCCTTTAGGGAATTTAAATGGCTTCCAAGGGAGTTTCTGTTATGTTATGTTATGTTAATTGACATTTATATAGTGCCTTATATATCATTGGTATGACCTCAAACCACTAGTAGGTTGAACGCCCCCTGGAACAGCAGTTCAAGTCAGTAGAGAGAGAGTGTTGTATGGTGCGTGGGCGCACCCGATATGTGTGCAGCTGGGTGGCTGTTGCACGATAGCTGCTTTAGGTGTGGTGCTGAGGAAATCAGTTGGATGTGTTCGGTCTGGAGGGTGGACTCCTAGACTGAGTTCTGGCTGTGTTAGGCCTGAGGAGAACGCCTAAGCTAGCCGGAATGTGCTCAGCTAGCTGTGTTTTATTAGGATGATGAGGTGTTTGTGGGGTGATGTTAGTATGAAAACAGCTAGGCCGAATGTGTCATAGCATAGCTGTGTTCTAGTTGAATGATGGTGTATAAGAGAGGGTAAGCGTAGTAGTGTGAAATGGTGGTTATCAGGAAAGCGCCTGCGACCAGGCACGAGAGCAGGACAGGGAGGCATGCATATCGGCATATGTACATAAAGAGACAGGATGGATAGGGGTAAACATGTAATACAGTTAACATGGGGATACAGGTACATAGCATATAAAGAATATACATCCTCTCCGTTCCATCTACTTCATGGAGAAACCATTTACTCCGTCCATTCGATCCACTTCATCCGTTCGATCCACTTCATCTGTTCCATCCACTTCATCTGTTCTGACAACTCCATCCACTCCATCCGTTCGATCCACTCCATCTACTCCATGCGTTCCATCAACTCCATCCGTTCTACTGACTAATCTGTTCCATCGACTAATTTGTTCCATCCACTCTGTTTCGTTAGTTCTATTTATTACATCCGTTCCATCCATTACATCCGTTCTATCTATTACATCTGTTCCATCCTTCTGTTGAAGGGATCATAGTGCATGTAGCTTCTTATCCTGCAAGGTCGCTTTGCACCTTGGGAAAGATGAGCCCATAGTGATGCATTACTCATGAGAAAGCTCCTGGAAGGGAAATCATTGAGTCAGGTTATGTTGCTCAATCCACCATGCCCTGTCCTGGGATAAGGATCTGGGAAATCGAAAGAGATCGGATTGGTTCCCAGTGGATTGGATTAATGTGTCGGCTAGTTGCAGTTGTATGCATCTAATTCTCAGGCTAACTAATGCGACACACAGCATATTGCACACATGGAGCCATAAGGTCAAGGAGCCACTAGAAGCACCAGGTGGAGGTGGCTTGTTTGCTATGAAAATGCACCACAATGAGTGTTATTTCCATAACTCGCTGAGAGGATGGAAAGATCTTCGCAGCAAGAGAGGCCCATAAGAATCCTAGAAAAATTAGCCCCTGGGTTGGGAGTAGAATGGAGTTTATGAAGTTGATGGAAATCCAAGGTTGAGCAGCATTCCCACCAGAATTCGGGCTGAGGCTGAAGCTTCCAGCATGGAAGGTGGCCCCATCAGCCAAACATCTAGATAGGGATATACATATACACACTTGAGAAGTAGGGAGCTGGCTGCTGCATTCATGAGTCTGGTAAATACTCTTGGCGCTACGCTGGGCCCGAAGGGAAGAGCTGTGTATTGCTAGTTTAAGCCACCCATGGAAAAAATGTGAAATCTCCAGTGAGGTTTCCAGATCAGGACATGAAGTATGCACCCTCGAGGTCCACTGCAGAGAACCAGTTGTCCTTCTGTTATACTCCCAAAATCTACACTGGCATCACCATCTTGAATAGTTCATAAGGGAGCAGTTTGAAAGACAAAATATCTGGCCAGCTTTGTTCTTCTTGGGCACAGACAAGAGTCCTGCATAGAAGCCTTGATCTCTCTCATCTAGTGGAACTGGCTCTACTGCTTTCATCACCAAGAGGTTGTTGACCTCTCCCAAAAGTGGGATAGATCCTATCTGAATGAGAGTGCAGCAGAAGGAGGATGAGAGTGTATAGAGAGGCAATAGCCTATGGAGAAGATCAAAAGGATCCATATGTATTGAGAGATGGCTTGCCAGTGATATGAGTGGAAAGGGAGTCTAGCTTCTGGTTGTGGGTGGACCCGGCTCTCCCAGTCATTACTTCTTTGAATCTGGCGATGGACAGGAGGAGGGTCTACCAAGGAAGCCATTCGATGTGACTCTGGAGGGCTTTCTCCAATGGGTGCTAGGAGAACGATCAGGATTTCTGGACTTCCTATCCTGGTAGCCTTGAAATACACCAAATGATCTCCAACTTATGTCCCTTCAATAATCAGTCAGATGATAGTCCCTGCTGAGCCCTCGACCTGTGTGCCGGTGGAAGCCTTCACAGCCTGAAGGCCACAAATGGTGGTTCTTGTGAATCTGAAGGACCCCTCCCGAACATGGTTGTCCTGGGGAAAGAGTCGCCACTCCGGGGTGCCTGGGAAAAAAATCTCACTTACCTCGACAGCGCACAAAGTTTTCCAGCAATGTGCCTCGCTAAAATATTGTGATTATGAGGAGGAAATGCAGCCATCAGGTCTTTCCACTGATTTATTCTGTGTTGAACAGCATGCACACCTAAGGCTTAGCAGGACATAGGTATACCTCATGTGGTTGGGTCCTGGGTGCCTCAAAACAGTACTGACGAATTTCTGATGTGGGGAAGCTTCCAATGCAGGAGGCGCAAGAGCTGAATTCTCCTAACACCAACATACACTGACAGTATGGCGGTAAGAGGAAGGGGAATCACTGTAATTATCAAGAAAAAAGAAAACGATTTTTTAGCTGAGGTATTGGGATGCAGGCAAATCTCATTGCACTGGAGCAAGGAGTCCAGTCGCATCGAGCAGTAAATAGGTCTGATGGGTGATGCAGGCGGGAGGAGACAACGTGGGCAGGTACACTGAGGCACACACGTGCGCGCTGCAAGTTTAAGAGTGAAATTAGTTTTGCAATGCAAAAAAGGCTCTGGTCCCAAACCCAACCTGTGACCGTTAGTTGCCTTCCAAGTTCAGGGCTTCTTAAGCGAGGGATCAGCTGGTTCCTGCATTTTTGTTCTTTATCGCAGTCCTCTGTGTGATTCATACCTTTCTCTCTCTTGATTGGTATGTTGCCCCAACCTCCTGTCTGGGTTCGAGGTGTTCCCTCTCATCTTTTAGCTACTGCCCTTATTCCGCTTCAGGGGTCTTTTGTGCCCAAACTATTGCTGGGATCCGTTCTCCTTATTTCTCTATTTTACCTTGCCCTGCCCTCCCTTTCAGGGCTTTGGACATTCCCCTATCTTCCTAAATGGGTTCTTGTCAATCTCTCTGCCTTATGTCTCTTACCCCCTTCTTGGGGTACTTCTTACCTGGTGGCCCTTTTCTCTAGGATTTTCTCTTTCCCCTTGCTTTACCCCGCTCTACTTCAGGGGACTTGGTCTTGTCCCTCTTTTCTTCAGGAATCCACTACTTTACCATTTTTCTTTCTTCTCTCTTTCTTTGCCCCTCACGTCTTCCGGGGACCTGGATGTTGGCTCCTCAACTCTTCAGGGGATCTTTGCTTTTGCCCCTTTCCCCCCCATCCTGGGCTTTCTACAAGGATCAGATCTTCCACCTTTTTTGTCTCGGTGGTACTGCAGGGGTACTCTCCTTCCCACTGTGTTAGTCAGTTTCCTCAGCCTCTTCTCAGGCTTCTCGGGTGGGTAAGCTCTTCTAACTTTTACATATAGGTGGTGTTGCAGAAGAACTCTCCTTCTTCCCCCTTGGTCAATCAGATTCCTCCAGGCTCTTCGTGCAGCTTCTAGGCAGGTAGTGATCCAGGATAGTCCAGGCTCCTTCAACCAGGCAGCCACTCCTCCCTCAGGCTACAGCTCCTCTTTATTCACCAGCTGCTGGCACGAAGTAAAGAGAACCTGTCCCTGACAGACAACTTCAAAGTGAGCTAACTCTACTTATATAGCCAGACTGTTCCTCTTCCTTCTAACTACTCATGGGTGGAAATTCCACCTTTTTTGTATTCTCCCTTTAATGAAATGACACAGAAATTACAAAAACACCTATCTAAAAACCTAAAAATAAATATGTTGAACTTTGTCCGATTTAGTTTGGTGTAATGATGTGGGTCCTGAATAATAAACATTCAGTTGTGGGTAGGAATGTGAAAAGCAGGCACTGTACTTCATATTTCAGAATGGTATTCTTCTGGTTAGGAATAAAATCATATGGCCCTTACTGTGACTTTAGCTAGGTGCTGTACAATTGCATTGTCTAGGGGGAGAACCTTGCAAAATGGCCATGTAAGAATACAGTGGACCGGGTTTTAATTGTAATCAAAAATAGTTTTTATTGACTAAACAAAAGTATTGGCAAATGAGAAAATAAATATCAGGATACTCCTCCCAACAGTAGTCCAAAATTAGGCTTAAGTTTAGGGCTCTTCTGAGGATAAGGACAGAACCTGTCCGCCACCCAACCCCCTACATTCCATCCTCAATGTTTCGTTGCATACAAAGTGTCCCGACCCCGGAGTGTCCTTTCCCCACCAGACGCCATCTGTTGCGTCCGCGACCTCCCGGCTGGTTTGTGGGTTAAACCCACCATCCTTGTGAAAGTGCTCTATCGAGAGCCCCTGTGATCGAGGAAGGGGCTCACTCACGCCTCCCAAGGAATCGAGCCGGTCGGGCCGATCCAGACTTCTTGATAAATAATCCGGTACCACTTGAAATGCTGCTGGTTTATGCACAGTCTTGAAACAAAATGCTTGTAGGGTAAGGAACCATCTCAAGACTCTATGATTGGAGTCCTTGTGTATTGCCAACCATAGTAGGGGTGCATGATCCGTAAAAAACGTAAAGGGTCTCCCAGTTAGATAGTACCTAAGGTTTCAATGGCCCACTTAATGGCAAGACACTCTTTCTCTATTGTTGAATACGCTAACTCGTTTGTCAAGAGTTTGCGACTTATGAATGCCACTGGGTATAAGTCTTCGTCTGAACCTTGGGATAGGCCCGCACCTAACCCTGTTCCAGAGGCATCAGTTTGTACAAAGAAAGGTTTCTAAAAGTCTGGGCATTGTAGCACTGCCAACACTGCGATGTGATTTTTGAGTGTCTGGAATGCACTTACAGCCAGGGGGTCTTGTAAAACATTCCCTTTGTAAGAAGGCTTAAGAGCTTTAGTGAGTGGACTGGCAACACTGGAGAATAATGGTATGAACCGTCTGTAGTATCCTACAAAGCCCAAAAACACCTGTATCTGTTTTTTGTTGCTGGGCATGGGCAACCATATGATTGCATCCACCTTGTCCAATTGTGGTTTAATTACACCTCCACCTACCATATAACCGAGATATCTTGTTTCCCTTGCAGCTAAAATGGTTTTCTTCGGATTTATGTGCAGGCCTGCTTTTCCAAGGTCTGTAACCACTTGTTGAAGATGGTTCAAGTGTTCATTCCATAATCGGCTGAATACTACTATGTCATGCAGATATGCTGAACTGTAAAGAACGTGAGGAGCCAAGATCTTATTCATTAAGTCCTGAAAAGTCGCCGGGGCTCCATGTAAGCCAAAGGGGAGCACCGTGAATTGGTACAACACGGATGCTGTTGAAAAAGCAGTCTTTAACTTATCTTCTTTCCGAAGAGGGATCTGCCAATATCCTTTGGTTAAATCAATCGTGCTTATGTATTCAGCTGTACCCAGTCTTTCTAATAGTTCATCAATCCTTGGCATCGGGTACACTTGATATGCGCATATCTCATTTAACTTTCTATAGTCCATACAGAACCTGGTGGAGCCGTCTGGTTTCGGTACTAGTACGATGGGTGATGACCAATGACTAGTCGACGGCTCTATTACACCTAGACGTAGCATTTCTTCCACCTCTGGTAATCGGTTTGGTTGGACCCTTATTGTCTGTGTCGGGTCAGTGTTGATTTTGTGTTCCACCAGGGTTGTCCTTCCAGGTAAAAAGGAAAACACATGCCTCAATGAGTGGAGATGACTTTCCAACTCTTTTTTTTTTCTTTATCGCTGAGCTGGGTACCCCACTGAACAGCACTGAAATCTGACTCCGAACAGTTCACCTGTAGGGTATTTACACTCGGTGTATCGGTTGTGGGTTCCTTCCATTCTTTCAAAAGGTTTATAAGGTAGTTCTGTACTTTTTCTTTTCTATCCTGTTGTTCCACCAGATAATTCACTGGGCCTAATATGTCTTTGATCTTATAGAGCCTGCGCCATTGTGCCAACATTTTATTTTGTGAGGTAGGCAACAGAACAAGGACCTTGTCACCCACTTTCAATGTCCGGTCTCTAGCGTTCTTATTGTAATAACGCTCTTGATATGATTGAGCTCTCCCCAGGTTTTCTTGTGCCATTTCCCTCAGTTTGGAAAGATGAGTACTAAGATTAATTACATAGTCTGTGAGATGTGTCTCTTCCTCTTGTTCTTACCACTCTGTTTTTGCTATGTCTAGAATGGTTTTTGGGCGGTGGCCAAATAACAACTCAAATACCATGAGTACCCAGGGTAACACTCTGTCCCAGTCCTTACCGGTGGGTGCCGTGACCCTTTTCAGTATCATTTTGATTGTCTTGTTATATCTCTCCACTAGCCATCGGTTTGAGGGTGATAAATAGAAGTACGTAATTGTTTAATGCGAATTTGTTCGCACACCTTTTTCATCACCCCTGACACGAAGCACCTTCCCTGGTCAGTCAAAATCTCTGTGGGTATGCCGTATCCCTACCCTTGAAAAAAATGAGACTAGCTGGTTGCATACTTGCGTTGAACTTATACCACTCATGGGAAAGGCCTCCGGGTATCTCGTGGCATAGTCCACTATGACCAATATATACTGATGACCGTGGCTACTGGGCTCTAATGGTCCCACCAGGTCCATACCAATCCTCGAAAAAGGTTATTTTATAAGTGGCTTAGGATGAAGTGGTGCTTTTCTGGGTTTGTTAGGACTTGTCTTCTGACATACCTGGCATTCCTCACAGAACTTGGCCACTTCCCTGTAAATACCCGGCCAAAAGAACCTTTTCAACAGTTTGTCTTGAGTTTTTTCTTTGCCCAGATGACCACCAATTACATCATCATGTGCCAACCTTAATACTGTAGGTCTGAAGCGCACTGGAACCAGTAACTGTTCGATTTCCCCCTTTTGTGGGTCTGTGGTTATGCGATATATAAGGCCTTTTTAAACTAGGGGTATCTGGTGCCTATACGAGGGCTAACAATTGCTTGTTCCCTCGCAGTTCTTAATGTTGGATCATTCAATAGCTCGTTCCGAAAGGTTATCTTCCGGTCTTCTGGTAACCAATTGATAAGTCCTATTTATTTCAGCCCATTTTCTCTTGATTTCCCTAACCTCTCTCCTGGTTTTCTTTTGTAGTTTAGTATCCTTTATTTCCATCTCTGAGTTGTAATAAGGGGCGGTTTTGAGCCATTCGATATCATTCACACATTCTTGAAATGATGGTAGGTCTGTTTTTCCACTAATACTGTTGGGGTTAGGTCTGGCATTATGGCAACCCTCATTCTGGAAAGTACCCCATTAACCTCAAGGTCCACTTCTTTTGTCGGGTATAATTTTGAATCCCCATGCACACACTTTATCGGTATCATAAGTTCCCCAGCCATTGTATCCCCACTTACTTCTGGTCTTATGGCCGACTGTTCACATCCGGTGTCGAGCAGTCCTTGGGGTGCTGTTCCATCCACTCTGACTTCTACAAGATAGGGCTCTCGTCTTCATCGGAACTCTCTTGGTTGAGCCCATCCAATCTCCATGGGTTCAACCTTTGGTTTCTTTGGGCAGAATCGGGCAATGTGCCCCCACTCCCCACAATCAAAACATTGTGGCTGTCGATTGATGGCTGCCCAACCGGATCCCGTTGCATCTGATCGCAGGGTTTTGGTTTCTCCAGTGGTTGTTCCTCTTGGTACCGTCTTAGGTGAGTCTGTAGGAACAAAACGTGGGGGACCCGCTTTCTGAAAGGCAGAAGCTATATAAATAGCTTCAGCCAGTGTAGGTCTGTGGTGTTGGCATACCCATCTTTGCATGGCGGATGGTAAGGCTTCTACAAACTGTTCTAGTTTGATTTTGTCCATAATGTCCTGTACTGATCCTGAAGTAGGTTTTAGCCATTTTTCGCTGAGATCATGGATTCTGTGATACAGTTGTCTAGGCGTCTCACCGTTTAGTAATCTGGTTTCTCTTAACCTGGCCCTGTAAGCCTCTTTGTCGACCCCCCATCCTTTCCAGGATGGTTTTCTTGATGTCTGCATAGCTCGAGTCACCCGCTGGATTGGCAGCCTGGTATGCCCCCTGCATGGGCCCCGTCAACAAGGGTGCAATAAAGTGCCCCCATTTTTCCACCGGCCATTGGGAGTTTCTGACCACTCTCTCAAAATTTGTGAAGAAATATCCAGGGTCATCTCCTTGTTGTAATTTCTGCAGCACATAGGTTGGGGCCATACTTGTAGCCCTTGCAGCTGTCATAGCTTTGGTTACTTGCTTTAAGGCGTCTTGGTTGGCTACTTGTAACTGTAAGGCTTGTTGTAGCACCTGTCTATCCGTCTGTGCTTGATGGCTTTGGACCTGCATGATCTGTTGCAGTTGTTGTTGACCATCTGTTAAGGCTTTGATGATGGCCTCCATGGTGTGTTCCTCCGATCCCACCGCTGCTACCAAAAGTGTGTAAGAACACACTGGACCGGGTTTTAATTGTAATCAAAAATAGTCTTTATTGACTAAACAAAAGTATTGGCAAATGAGAAAATAAATATCAGGATACGCCTCATAACAGTAGTTCAAAATTAGGCTTAAGTTTAGGGCTCTTCTGAGGATAAGGACAGAACCTTGAGTTAATCCTCGTATGCCCAGCGCAGTTCTGGTGTTTCTTCTTCGCCCTTAAGTACACGTCAGTCCTTCTTTGCTGTCTGGGTTACATAGGGGCTGTACGCCCTACAATCAATCAGGGGTCTTCATATTATGTGGTTTAGAAAAGCCCCTCCATGCCCCGCCCCCTTCTTCCCAGAGTGAAGGCTGCCATAATGGAGGAGACCTGGCAGCCGCGTGTAAGCTGATAGGGACGGCGTTCTGTACTGGTAAGTATAAGCCAGCGTTCTCATTGTACTCTTTGTTGGCCTCATACTATTTTCTATGGTGTTACGGGCCTCTCCTCCCACCGTTGTTCCTCCCACACACGAGCTCCCCACGGTCTCGGGTTGTGGAGAGAGACATGAGCCCGCGGCTTCCAAACCCGATGTGCTCAGGCGTCCTCGCCTCTCCCCGCCAGCCTCCTCCGTGCTGCAGTCTCCTCCCGTCCGTGCCTCCTCAGTTTCCCCCGTTTGCCGCAGTCTGTCTGCCACCCGACCCCCTACATTCCATCCTCATTTTTTCATTGCATACAAAGTGTCCTGACCCCGGAGCGTCCTTTCCCCATCAGACGTCGTCTGTTGCGTCCGTGACCTCCCGGCTGGTTTCTGGGTTAAACCCACCATCCTTGTGAAAGTGCTCTATCGAGAGCCCCTCACAGGCCAGTTCTCTTGTCTAACACAAGAAACACTAATGAGTCAGGATGCTTGAAAGTCTACTCTGTGGCACCAGTGTAGTATGCCTTGCTGAGACTTGGTAATGATATTTTGCAATGAGCCCTACCAAGTGAAGGTACTCAGCTCAGGCCTGAGAGTGGTTCATTGAGCAACTACCTTGTATTGTGCACGTCTCTTGTGAGATCCGTACAAATCTGCAAAATATGAAAATTGAAAAAAACGGAGTCTGTGCCTTCACTCCTGTGAGACAGGAGAGACATCCAAATTGAGTGTGCCCGCCTTGTGAGACATGAGACATGTACAAATTGAGTCTGGGTCCTCACTCTTGCAGACAGGATAGATGTAAATATTGAGTGAATGCCCACACCTCTGCCAGGTAGGAACGACATAAAAATTAAGTCTGCGCCCTCACCCAAGAGACTTTAAAATTCAGTTTGTGCTCTCACCTCTGTGATACAGGAGAGACGTACACATTTAGTGTGTGCCCTTTCTCCTGTGAGAGAGGAGAGACGTACAAATTCAGGCTATAGCCCATTTCCTGCAAGAGGAGAGAGCTGTAAAAACTGAGAGTGTGCCCTCAGCCCTACGAGACAGGAGAGAGATGAAAAAATGCAGTCTGTGCCACCACCCCTACAAGACATGAGGGATATCAAAAGTCAGTCTCCGCCCTCACCCCTGAGATACAGCAGAGACATAAAAATTGAGTATGTGCCCATACCCCTGAAAGACAGGAGAGATATGAAAATAGAGTGTATGCTCTCGCCCAAGCGAGACAGGAGAGATGAACAAATTCAGGTTGTGCTCCCACTCCTGCAAGAGTAGAAATACATAAAAATACAATCTATACCTTAACTGTTGTGTGGTAGTAAAGACGTAACAAGTGAGTGAATCATTTTGACATCTATGGAAAATGATCACACACCTGTGTTATACACCAATAGTTGACACACAAAAGGAAACACACTTAGTGCTTCAAACTTAATCTTCAGAACCTGTGTTAGTAGTATTAATAGAAACCACAGTAGCCACTCCCCCTCCACTGCTCAGGCTGCCTTGCCCACTAGGGCACAGGTCACCCTCTGAGTCAGTCATGCTGAGATTTAGTATCTCGTCACTATGCTTGCGAAAGTAGCGGTATATTGGCAGAGTCGACTAGGATATGGTGCTCACTCACTGTAATACATGTCGGCTGTTCTGCTTGAGCTACAAAGATGGTTCTCGTGTGTTTCGAGGCAATAGAGACAGCAGTGCTAAAACTGTGCTCTGAGCGTACATTAATTAGCTCGGGGCAGCTTAGAAAGTCAATGGCTACTCAGTGAAGTGCGGTGAAAATGAAATGTTGAAAATGCAAACACGGCATACAATTTTTACCTATTTATCTCAGATATGGACACCGCACAGGAAGGGGCTACATATAAAACAACTGAATTTAGCTTCTGAGAACTTCGTCTCTGGTGATGTGAGATTGCTATAGCATCTTTTTATAATTTGACATCTCCTCTGCCGTCATTTCTAACTTAAGGGGCCCAGATGATGCCCTTCTTTTAACTCTAATCTTTGTGAATGCTTTGTTTTTTGAGGGTCTCCTGCTTGTTGAAGCAAATTCATGATCATCTTCGTGGCTTCTTGAAACCTTTCCTTCCTTGATTTTCTTTGCTCTGCTACTACTTCAGAACCTGATGGCATTGCCTAGTTTGCTTTCTCTGCATAGTTTCATTTCCGTCTTCTCAAAAGATACCTCTTGTGCAGTGCTTGAGTGGCGAGTCAACAGGATTTATTCCCTGTGTTGCGTGAAATGCGGAACAACACACAGATGACATGATAGAACAATGATACTTTTCCCTAAGATTTAATTATTGAACCAAATAAACTTGACTAATTAGGTGGGCCATATCAATCTGCAAGGTTTAGTTGTGAAGGGGAGTTATAGATGTCATAGTATATCAAAATGTTCAGTGTTTCTTGAAGCATGTTAGTGTTTGTTGCAAAATTGTTATAACCTGCATGATTTGGTTGGGATGAGGTATTGGCTTCATACTGTATTGGCAGGGTTAATACTTCCTGGCAGGGTGTGCTTCTAAGCAGCAGACACCTTTTATTCGTAGCCCTTAGAGTCACAGTTGTCATTGCAGAATGGGCGACACCCTTGTGTTTTACTGAATACACCTGTGGATCTCCCCACAGACATCTACCAGAGAAGGGCCTTTGTTTATTTGCATGGGGCATGAAGTTGAGTCTCTTAAGAGTGTTCCTGTGCTTGGGCAGCAAGGGAAGGCTAGCAGAACCTGTACTTTTATGCTGAACTGGGGCCCCAAATTTGCATTGCAATGATTGGTCGTGGCTACCAAGGGTGTATCAGTGTGCAATACTGACCTTGGTCAAACGATTCATCAATGCTGCAGAGTGGAACAACTACTTTAACTTTTAAGTAATGTATTAGATGATTAAGTAGACCCCTTTAGCAAATGTACAATACTTGTGCTAAACTTGTTGAAAATGGAAGCCCTTAGAACAAATACGAAAGTGTACTTGGCCTTTGTTGATTTCTCTATGGCCTTTGATATGGTCGACAGAGAAATCTTGTGGCAAAAGCTAGAAACGTGGGCCTGTCCTCCAGGACTACTTGCAGCCATAAAAGAACTTCATAAGGATACCTCAATTTCCATTCGACTTGACCGACTTGGGACCCTGTCAACCCAAATTATGACGCACAAAGGGGTTAAGCAGGGATGCCCTCTAGCAGCAGCTATCTTTAGCCTCTTTATCTCTGACATCGGAGCCACAATTCAATCTGTGAGATCATTTCCACCAAAACTAAATTCCTTGAAGATAGGTTGGTTACTATACGCCGACGATTTGGTAATATTAGATCTAACCCCAATAGGGCTCCAACGAAAATTGGAAGCAGTTCACAACTATGTATGTCAGAACAAGCTAAAGATCAATACTACAAAAACTGAAATATTGATCTTTGAGAATCTAAAAACAAGCGGGTAACAAAAGGGCTCAAGACAGACATGGCACCTAAATCACGAGACACTGCAACTGTCCAAAAGTGTGAAATATCTGGGCATGATTTTGAATTCTAGCATTTGCGATGAACCATGGGTAGCAGATTCTAAGCGAAAGTGTGGCCAGTTGGCCTGCCAAGGCCTTGTGATACACAAAAAATATGGGCGCTTTTCACTGCAACCACTTCGTAATTTCTATATACAGAAAGTGGCTCCAATTTTGGCATATGGAGCCGAAAACGCATTTGGCTGTCCGTCAACTCACTGGGCCGTGTTAGAACATATGTTCTGGACCAAAGCACTAAGCCTTCCGCCTGGAATTGCTACAGTTTGTTTACGTTATGAACTAGCCTTAACATCATTACACGCCAAGATATGCTGGAATCAACTCTCATTGTTTCGGAAAACGAGAGTAGAGGAAGGAATCCTCCAATTTCAAATTTTTCATCATGCCGCGTTTAAAGGGCCAGACATCTTATCGCAATGGGTAAGACGTTGCGAAGAGTTGTTAACAATGTATAACATCACCTTGGAAACTTTACTCACAAACCCCACAGCGGCCAAAAAGAAAGTATGGCGTGAAGATTGGATAAACACATGCAGTGAACGTAACAACGTCAAAACGATGAAAGATTGTCCCGCTGAAGCAAGAGGATACGGCATCCTCCAAAAATATCTAACTCGTTTTCCTAATCCAAAAGCAAGAAGATCATTTATGCTCTTTAGGCTAAATGCAATGAAAACTAAAGACAGAATTGGACACTGGGCGGTTAATGCACATATGACTCCAACCTGTCGGTTGTGTAAAAACGAGCTGGAATCTCTCAAACATTTAGTCTTGTTCTGCGCTGCTCTGAAAGATATAAGATCAATTCACCTAGGACGATGGAATGACAATAATTTATCAGCATGCGCGGACAAGTGGTGGCAGACTATGTGGAATGGGCTAGACATGAAATTAATTATACCTTTGACCTCCTTCTTGGCAGTGATAGAAGAGAGATTAAAAGACAATAATGAGTGATCAAAGTTCGGCACCATTCCAACTGTACACCAGGTGTTAAGGAAAACGCGGTGTAACGCTTGAATATGAGACTATAAAGAGGGGGCTATTTGGGGGGGACCTGAAACATTCAATGTAATTTTAAAGTTTCACATGTGTTATAAAATATTTTAAAGGTTTGAATTTAAACCAATAAAAAATAAAAAAAAAAAAAAACAATACTTTGTTCTCATTTTCATGTGTCAAATGTGAATGCAAATCAAGACACATGTTGCATTCTCTGCATGCATTGAACCACTGAAGTGACTCTCCTCCACAAATGGCTATGTGCATGAAGGTTTGTGCACCCACAGCATTTGCAATCAGGGTAAGGTGCATGCCACATAAGTGGCTGCCATAGCCAAGAGAGCATCCCTCATTTAAGAAGGGAAATGCTGACCCTGTGCTGTTTTTTCTCTGTGCTTGGGCCAGGGTCAGTGAATATCACAATTCTGACAGGGCTCTTCACAGACCCTTACTAGCATGTCTAAACCCCTGGTGAACATGTTCATCATGCAAAGCATAATTTGACATTATCATCATCAAGTTTTATTTGGATTTGTATGAGAAAACAATCCATAAAACCATTACAAAATACAAAAATTATATAACAATTATAGAAAGACACCATCTTAAAACCACAACAAACAAGGAGAATTACAAATTCAGTTCATTAAAAGAAGCTCATCATTATATCACAATAGAAACACTTATCATTACAAAACCACAACAGGGACAACAAAGAGGGAAGATTACATAAATAGTTCATTATTCAGTATATAAAAGCTCATTCTCAGGGCAATAAATCAAGCAGTCGTTTCCTATGACAGAGTGTTATTTTTAGGTATGAGAGTAGCAACCAGCCAACTCGTGGCGAGTTTACCCATAACAGGTACGTTAGAGCTGGTCTATATTGCACAGTGGCCACTTCCCTTAATAGTGGACGTATCAGCCATTTTCTCGGCTGTGCATATGCAGGGCAGAAAAAGATCGTGTGCCAAGTCCTCGTATGGCGCTTCACACATTGGGCAAGATCGACCTGCACCCGCCCGGCCCATGCTGCCACCACAGCCTTTAGGTGTATGCAGTCAAACCTTGCTCTAGATATGAGGATGCGATTGTTGGGCAGTTCTGCCCATAACAGGTAGTGCTGAACACCGGGGACATTATTGCCATCAGCCCACGATTCTTTGGCTTCATAATTTCTCTGCTTTCTCTGTCCAAGAACACAGACCCATGGAAACAAGCAGACCATCGATTTATTTCTCAACCTGGAGAGCAAACTGCTAGGTAGATATAGAGGCATGCTGTTTATCCCCGTTAACTGTTTCCTGATGTGGGACAGCACGGGATCTTATCTCCCGGGTCCTTACCTATCAGAAAAGTTATTCATCCATGGATGAGTGAAGTCCTGCCATTGCCCCATAACCTAAGCCAGTGCAGTACCAGCTGCAGAGAAATGTTGTCACTAATTGGTGTACAACCCAATTCCACAAGTACTCCATAATTCGGAGCCAGAATTGGGAATACCAGCAGGTTTTTCAAAAATCGGTTCTCCCGGGTCTGGATCGCCTTGAGATTGGCATGGCCCCACAGCTCCATCCCAAATTGGGTAACCAATGCCGTTTTTCCCTTGTATAACTTGTATAACTGTAGCAAGAGGCTATTGGCTTTGCTTTAAACAAGACCATGGATCTGGAAACCACACCCAGTGCCTGCTTGACCTGCAGGGCCTGTTTGTTTACATGAGCCATAGCACCCATGTTGGTAGAAAATCTAACACTCAAGTAATCAAAATGGTCAACCCTTGGGATAACACTCTTCCCACAATACATAGCCCTAAAGTTAATCCTTCATCTCCCCTTCCAGCAGGTCATCACCGCCAACTTTGCTGCATTGACCACCAAGACCAAGCCCTCCATAAAGGTGGCATATTACGAAATGAGGGCCTGCAGGGCCCTCATAGTACAGGTCATCAGTACTGTGTCACCCGTGTATACCAGAACTGGTAGGGACCTATCAGCCAGTTTTGGGACATCGGGAGTGGACTTTAGTAAGTGTTTATGAAGACCATTTATGCATAGACAGAAGAGCCGGGGCGCAAGCACACATCCTTGGCGCATTCCCAATTCGACTTTGAATGAAATCATACAACGCCCATTCACACCACTCCTCACACATGCTTGCCGGGTGCCATGCAGTCTGGCCAGTGCTCCCGAACCATTCATGGACCTGAGCATATCCCACAGCTTGGCACAATTAACTTTATCAAATGCCATTCTCAGATCCATGAAAGCCAGGTAAATAGGCTCCTACTTCAGGCAAAGGGAATGAGCCAGTACTAGGTAGAGAATGAGTACCTGTTCCGATGTACCCTGCCCTGGTCTAAATCCTAGCTGGACCTGCGAGAGAACTCCACTGCTCATAACCCAATCCTCCAGTCGGGCCAGTATAGCATAACCCAATATTTTAAAAATGCGGTCCAGGAGTGATATGGATCTATAAGAGGCGGGGGAAGCCCGGGACCCTTTCCTGTAAATAGGCTGGATTACTGCCATAGACCATGAGGATGGCATAGCCCCCACCAACCCGCACATATGACATTGGATCCTTGCGTAAGCACTGATGCCCAAAGGTCTGGCTCCATGACAAAAAAAGTCTGCCGGAATGTAACATCGCTGGTTCACAATAGCCTTCTTCACCTCATCCACTCAGACCACAATAGTATCCCTAGTGCTTATCTCATCACACCATTCCAAGCCACCCATATCTGGTTGTTCATCTCCCTAGGCCCTGCTCCCCACACTATAAAGTGAAGATAAATGGTCCATCCACGCCTTATCGGTAACATTATTAATCTGGGTGTCCATACTACATTTGTAATAATGGCCCTTCTGGGCTATCTCCCAGAATCATTTTGAATCATTGTCCCTAGCGGCTACCACCTAGGCTTCCCATGCTTCTTCCTCTATTGTTGTTTTTCTATTGGTCAAGATTTTCTTATAATTTGATCTGGCACTTATGATATCAGTTTTGGAGGTGCCTGTACTACCCAGAGCATGTAATAAGTTATTCCTAGTTCTAGTACAGTCAGAATGGAACCAGCCCTCCCTTCTCTTTCCTCCCCGTTTACCTGGAGCAAAAGGGGAAGACCTGAGAGAGCCTGCTCAGCATACTTCCAAACTCCTCCAATATGCCTTCATTCTCCAGGTTCCCATACAGCGAATTGTCAAGTTCTCGTGAACTTGACATTACTGCTTTATTGATTAATTTGTCCTTCCTGTCCTCCTTCCATTTAAGTCTACGCCGGGAGGTATCTAAGGATACCTCCAACGAATATACTTGATTCAGCATGTCTACCTCTACGGCTGACTTAATCCGGAGTTAATGGGGTCACTGCAAATGTCGGCCAATACCACAAACCCTTTTATAAGTCCCCAGTGCACTACCAAAACACAAATATAGTCTATTGTGGAACTACCTATTGCTGAGGAAAAAGTAACTCTACCTGGGATATCCCCAACCAACCACCCATTTGTTCACCGTAGTCCCCACTCATGCAAATAATGCCACAGGCGCAACCCTTCCACACATAGCCAAGTATCCATCATAGTGAGCGATGGTATCCCTGCCACATTATCTTCTGTCTTATCGCATAAATTATCTACCGGCCCACCCCCGAATTTCACATTAAAATCCCCTCCTGGTATCCAACACACATTGCCCATGGGGGACCTTATAGAGAGTTCCTCCAGCACTAGAGCCAAAGTCCCCAGACAGTTTTTCTTATATTATTTGTGGGGACTGTTATAAAAATGCGCTATTAGGAGATGCACCTGACCCGATTTGAACATTTTAACAATCAATATTAATGGCACAAGAGTTGTCAAAGCCACCTGCACACTCTCCAAGTGTGTTTTGACCAGAGTACACAACCCATCATAGCTTCTTCCTCTCTTGTTTTTTTCTCTGCCACCCACTGGTAAGAGGAAAAGCCATCAACATTAATGTTATCCTGGGACCATGTTTCTTGGAGTAACACATTGCCTATCTCACTAAATAGTTCCTGTGTTTCTGCACACACTAATCTGGTTCTTATTCCAGTCAGATTCAATGACAACAATGACAGGTTATCTCCCCCATCCACAATCTTCACACTGGGGAAGCCTGTGGCGGCCCTCCATACCACCTCTTCCAGTGGCCGTTGGCATCATTCTATATCCTCCCGCCTACCTCTGGCTGCCCCGGCTCACCGCCCAGCCCAACAACGCAGCAGTCCACTGAGTTATCCGCTGCCACACTGAGGTAGGAGCCATTCTCACTGCCACTACCCATTCACTGCAAGTGGCCTCCCCCACTCCCGCAGAGCCTGGTGAGCCCCCTCTACTGTAGCCGCACTGCAGGTGTGTCATACCACCCTCCTTACTACGGTCCACCTGTGGACTGCCGCTCTGCACGCAGCCGCTTCTGCCACTACCACCACTGTGACTACCATCGGAACTGACCTCCTTCCTCCACCTGCTACCCCTGTCCCCCACTCTACCCATCAATGTCGCTGTCCGCCGAGTGACCCAGCCTGCCTGCGTTCTGCTGCAACGGACTGTAACCCCCGCTTAACCCAGCACTGTCGCTGTTCACCGAGTGACCCAGCCTGTCTGTGCTCTGTTGCAACGGATTGTAACTGCACTGCGGGCACGTCATTTTGCCCTCTATACTGCAGACCACCTGTGACTGTCACCTTGTCTGGCTCTCTGCTTGCAGCTGATATCCAAAGGCTCCTTACTCTCTCACCATCTCGCTCTCAGACACTCTGCTGTTTCAACGTTCACCCCACTGCCTAGACCCCCACTCAACTGCCTTGATGTCCCATTCTTCTTCTCTAAAACCTCACTTTCCCCAGCCCTCTCACCCTCCTTTTCCCCTCCACTGAACCTGAAACAGCTCCTGACGCCTACTCCAATTGTGGGCACTCTGCTGTGTGACCACCAGCACCTACTCTCATCCCCTTCCTGTCATGCACTCTACCTGCCTTACACTCCGTCGGCCTCCCTCCATCTCTCTCTCCCTCCTCCTCTTCCTCTTCCTTCACCTCCTGCTCATCCTCATGTCCTCCCCACTCTCTCACCTCCCCCCTGCCCATCCCTTCCCCCTTGAACAATCCCTTCTCGCTCTAATTTTATCCACCTCCCCACTGCCAGTCCCTCCAGTATCATCAACATTGCCCTCTGGAACGCCCGATCCATCTGCAACAAAGCCACTGCAACCCTTGATCTGTTCTTCTGACTCAACCTTCACTTCTTTTCAATCACCGAGACTTGGATTCCCCCTTCAATTCCACTGTTCCTGCATCTCTCTCCACCCCCTCCTCCTCCCATGTCCCACGCCCCACAGGTCGCGGAGGCGGCGTCGACTAATTTTTCACCCTAAATGTCTTTCCTCATCCCCTTCCTTATCTCTCCCTACCTTCTCCTACTTTGAATTTCTCTTCAAATCCTTCACCTTCCCTCATGCAATATCCTTCTTAATCATTTACAGACCTCCCAGCCCCCTCTCTTCCTTCTATGAAGACCTGGACCATCTTCTCTCTCTCATTTCTCCCTCCCCTACTCCTCTGTCCTCAGCGATTTTAACCTCCCCCTCTCAACCTCATCTCATTCTTTCCCTCTTCTCTCCTTACTTGACTCCTACCTCCTCTCTCCCCTGCCAACCCCACCCACCCACTCCTCTGGCTCCTCTCTCGATCTCATCTATCCCTCATCTTAATCTCCCTCCCCCGTATCGTCTCTTCCCAACTATCTCTCAGACCTTGCCTTACTCTCCTTCTCCTTTACTTCTCCCCCTTCCTCATTGTCCTCCCCCTCTCCCTCCTCTCCCTCCTTCTCTCCATGTGATCTCTGCAACTTCAACCTTCTCTCTTCCTTGACTCCTGTTCTTCCTCCCTTCCCCCTCTCAATGACGTCTCATCCCTCTCGGCAGATGACACCCTCTCCTCACTGTCCTCCTCTATATCCTCCTGTCTTGACCAACTCTATCCTCTTACTTCCTTCTCACCATCTCATAAACCTTCCCAGCCCTGGCTCTCCTCTCACGTTCAATCCATGCGTCGCTTCCTCTGTCGACTCGAACGACGATGGCTCAAATCCCCTTCTTTGACCAACCAATCCTCTTACTTCTCTTTTCACTCTCTCTGTGACTCTTGCCTCTCATCTGCCAAGCGCTCCTACTTTTCTAACCTCCTTCACTCACAAGCTTTTCAGACCCTCTCTCGCCTTCTTTCCCCTCTTACATCCGACCCTTCCACGAACTCTCCCCTCTCTCCCTCTGTCTTTGCCAACTTATTCTCATCCGAAATTCTCTCTCTCTGCCAAAACATCCTCTCCTCTCCTTCCTTCTCCACTCCTTCCCCTCCTCCTCTTCCACCCCTGCTAACATGTCCAACTTCTCTCCTATCACCCCAGACTGCGTCTCCCGTCCAAAACTCACCCTACCGCTGCCCCCTCTGATCCCATCCCCACCTCCCTCATCCCCAAAGTCTACCCTCTCCACATCCCCTACCTAACCACCTTCTTTAAGGTAGTTAGCGCATAGCCTACTTATAACTCTCAGCTTTCGTCTCCTCTCACTCCCTCCTCCCCACCTCTCAGTCTGGTTTCCACCCTAAACACTCCACTGAGACTGTTCTCACTTATGTACTCAATTCCCTCCTCACCACTCGCTACGCTAAGCAGTCCTCAATTCTCATCCTCCTCGACCTCTCTGCAGCCTTTGACACCATAGATCACCCCTTACTTCTTAGCACTCTATCCTCCATCGGCTGCAAAGGCTCTGTCCTCTCCTGGCTCTCCTCTTACCTCTCCAACCAATCCTTTACTGTCTCCTGGGGCGGCCGCACCTCCTCCAACTTCTCCCTGAACTTTGGCATTCCCCAGGGCTCTGTACTCAGATCTTTCCTTTTCTCTCTATATACCTCCCTTCTCGCCCCCGTCATCTCTTCTTTCGGCATCTCCCACCACTTCTATGTGGATGATACCCAACACTTTCTCTCCTTCTCTTCCTTCACCTCTGACCTCCACCACGCTCTCTCTTCCTGCCTTATGGCCATACAAAATTGGATGTCATCCCATTTCCTTTCTCTCAATACCGACAAGACTGAAGTGCTTTTCTTCCCTCATGGCACTCTCTCACCTTCCCCTCCTCCCTTCATCCACTTTCCCCCCTCCAATCTCCCCATCTCTAGCCATGCCCGCAACCTTAGCCTCCATATTGACTCCTCCCTCTCCTCCAACCACATCTCTCTAACCTGTCGGCACCACCTCTTCAACATCCGCAAGATCTGCTCCTCCCTCACATTTCACGCTTCTAAACTCCTAATGTCCCCCCTTATTTTCTCCCATCTCTCCTTCTGCTACTCTCATCTCTTTGGACTCCCTGTCTCTCACCTAACTCCCCTAAAATCCATCTACCACTCCTCTATCCGCACTCTATGTCTTCTTGGCCCTCGTGACTCCATTTCTACCTCGCTCCCTCAACTCGGCTGGCTCCCCTTCCTCTCACAATTGAAATTTCAATTCCTCTGCCTTGTCTACAATTCTCTCCATGACCTCACCCCCCACATCTTTCCTCCCTCCTCTCATTTTACTCTCCCTCCCACTCTCTCAGCTCAGCTGTTCTCTACCTTCTCACTGTACCCCCACCACCTTGTGCCTCCTCACGCTTCTGCTCCTTCCAACTCTTGGCCCCCCTCCACTGAAACTCTCTACCTCTCTCTATCTGCTCCACCCTCACCTACCCATCTTTGCGCTCCTCCCTGAAAGCCCTTCTTCTCCACTCCCCCACCTGACTCTCCTTCCCTACCTCTCTCCCCCCTCATACTCCTACCCCTCCCTTCCCCCTCCTCTCGATGACTTCAAATTGGATACTGTAACCACCATAGTGCGTAGGAGGTCACCCGGGGGCCTCCCTCCCTCCTCCCCCACCCCCTCTGAGTAAATTGTTCTAAATACTGTACCACTGGTTTGTTTCATGTTTGTAAATTATGCTTCATTCATTACTGTACGTGTTGTTATTCTGTAAAGCGCTTTGGTGTAAAGCGCTATATAAACTCAATAAACATAAACATATCATCCATATCAGTAAGACAGGCAAATTGGTTCTGAGACAGCACTGGGTCAGGTACTCTACCGACAGGGCCTGTCACCCCCCATCACATTGTGGCCCACACCACATAGGGGTTGAGCCACTTGGAGCGGGACCCGGTGGGGACCTCTTGGTCTGTTTAAGTGGGCATGACTCCTGACCCTAAATGCTAACCCTCTCTTCTACCTGTCTTGACGGTAGAAGAAATTTAACGGCACCAACAAAGCCCTACGATTGTGACTGGGAGTGCCCACGTTGGACACGGCCAAGTACTTGGCTAACTGTACATTTTTTAAAGTTACCACCACACAATCACCTGCTACTGATCTAGCCTTACTGCCCACCAATGGTGTTCGATGGGCCATTAATATCAACGAGGATCTCTAGAGTCTCCTTCGATGTGTGAGTTGGCCCACTAGGCTGATTTGTTGATCAGGGCCCCACAATCTTCAGTGCACCCTTTCACCAAAATTGGTACATTTAATATCACATCCACTAATGGTAATGCTTCCAGGGGCAACTGCAAGGGGGATCTTCTTGGGTCTGCCTTGTCCTGTACCTGCACAGGAACCCTTCTAATTATGGCTTGCTCACCGCTCTGGGTACTTGGAAGTTTCAAGCACAATGATGACGGCTGGGATTGCTCTAACATCTGGGAGGGCATACCTTGGTTGGGAGGGTGAACTGAAGGGGGATGTAGTTCCAAGCAAACCACAAATCTTTGGCCCAAGGCCTGTTCCCCAATTGCTCAAACACATCTTTCCAGGATGCTAAGGGATATGTTGGCTACTCCCTGATCAGCCCCCCCCCAGAGATGTTTCAAGTTAGACTTTGCTTGATCTGGTTACCCAACGCCTCAACCTCAGTTTTTATAGACCTCACTTGGTCATCCAGAATCGACAAGGTATTCATGATACTCGTTTTGAAAGACATCAGATCATTCATAACTGGTAACATTAAATCATTGTTAAGGCCCTCAGTACCCCGCCCTCCCAGCATGCTATGTTGAGCCATTGCCCCGAAGGAGGAAATATTGTTCAAACCATCATAAATAACATTATGCTGGTCACCCTGGGCACCCGTGGTAGTAATCAGTGATGGAGCTGAGGGTGCACCATCCGAGCCAGGCATCACCTGGGGAACCGTCATAAAGTTTGGGATATCTCTCTCGCTCAGATTTATGCTTGGTGTCCCTTGCATGCCTACTGGGGAAGGTTTGCGCAAGGTAGCCTGTGTACCTGTGGAGACAATTGCCAACTCAGCCACTCGAATCTCCACATCTAGGCGGATGACTTTTTGTAAGTAGCTGTCCCCCCCCCCCTTTAGAACCCTGCAGCACCCTAGGAGCACACACTAATTCTACTGTTTCCAGCAGGGGGATTTATCTTTATCCTTGAACTTTCTAGGTTTCTTCAGGCCCTGAGAAGCCATAAGAATAATAGTTGCCTTACGTTTCACCATAATTAGAACCCCTTGTTTCTTGTTCACAATTATATGCCTCTAACACTTCTAGAGTAACCTTAATTTAGAGAGCAAATAGCAATTAAAAGTTGAAATCAGTAATATTAGAATTCCGGGTCATTTCCAAAACTAATTAAAACTAAAGAGAGTATAAGAACAAATGTATAAGAAACTCTTAAAAGATGATGATGTTAAAAATTGAGTTCATGAAAAAAAAAAAATTAAGACCAAAGTTAAGACCAAGAGGGGACTGTGGGGAGTTCGTAAGGTGGTCCTGTAGATTTGCCACTTTCTGTTTTAATACACTGGGATGGCTCTTTAACTAACCAGAGTTATCATTCCTTCATGTCAACACAGATGCAAATATTTCCAGTTATTTAAAAGGATCCATTGCCTCTCAGCCGCCAGCCGCCCTGGGGGAGAGCCCTCTTGCAGCCCTCAGTGACCCCGTTGGCGGGATAGACCTATTGGAGATTTAAGCGTATTTGGCAGTTTTGGCAGTGTGAGTCAGTAAATACTACGGAGGGGAGACCCTCTTGATTCACCAGGATCAATACAGGATCAATACAGGATCAATACAGGATCAATACACCACTTCGCAGCCTCATTTAAGGCATGCTATGACTCTGAGCATGGAGCAATTAGAACTGCCCGAGGCAATCGGGAGGCAGGAAACTCCCGACAGCATAAGAAGCTGCCCTAGTCCAACTCTTCCCCCTGCCCTACTCGAGAGTGTAATTAGTGGGTGCTCTTCCTATTATACAGAGCTAGCCCAGAGGGTAGGAACTTCGTGTCAGAGAGAGCAAAAGAAATAGGTCATGAGATTTAATCCCTTTAGCTGGGAAACACGATACACTATGGTTGAGGAGATGTTTCTGGGTCCTTGATATGCTTAATTCCTCGTTTTAATGGCGTTAGTGGCAAGTTTGAGGGAAGCCCGACCCTGCTCTGTCGATCAGTCTGTCCGAAAATACCAATTATACCATGCAGGGAGGTGCAAGGAGAACACAGCGAGTCAATCAGTCAATGAATCAATGAGCCAATAGCAGCAACTAATAGTTCACTCACTTGCTTGCAGCCCTGCTCCGTAGCTGTATCAGTAAGCCAGTGGGTTGGTGCACAATTCCTCTGCAATAAGTATTAAGTGAACCAGGATAGCGAGACAAAGTCAGCCAAGAGTCTTTTGCAGAAAATAGCTTACCCAACATCAGCCTCATTCAGTAGCCCCCTCAGGCAGGTAATCCAAAGACTATCTATACAGCGAACACCAGCGCAGCAAGCAGCAAGCACTGCGCCCTTGCCTCGGGCTTCACCCTGCGGGACACCAGCTCTGCTTTTAAGATCAGGGGGCGTGGCTTAGCAACCTGTGCGGGATCCTTGATAGACTCCCACTTTCCCTGCTGCCTTAACAGCAAACACTGCGCCCTTGCCGCGGGCTTTGGCATTATAATTTTTACATTTCCATTAATAAAACCGGTGTGAACATGTAAACAAGCATTTGCAAAGCATATAGGTTTTGGCTGTCATGTGCCAAGCGTAGCCTCAAGTTATATGCCTGGCACAGCCACCTTATGATAAAGTACAAACCCAAATTTGCAGCTGATAACTTCTTGTGCCATACAGTCGTGCAGTCGTAAAAGTTTCAATAACACTCTGCATAAAACCTGCAGACAGATAAATACATGTTTAGTCATGCAGGGACTCCTTGATTAAGTTCTGAGTCACACAAGTGCATTTTTCTCAGGAAGTCTACTGCTGAATGTTTTGCCTGAGAGCATCTTGACTACAGTATATGAAGAGACTCACTTTTCAAATCGGCTTTTAAATATTTGTATTGGGGAAAATGTGACTTTTATTGAGTGTTTGTACCTTAAAAGTGCAATTCCCAAAGTTTGTAGACTTTACTTGTTGGTATTAACCGTAATATTGTGAGTCTTAACTTTAAAGACCATACCTTTTTGTAAATAGTAACCCTTGCTTAAAAATTCGGATTACTTATTTCTTCTCTGTTTGAGTGTTTGTGCAAGTGTATGTGTGTGCGACCCATGGTTCTAGCACATTGTGTGTGTTTCTTTATGTTTGCTAATGCTGAGTGGGCACCTGCCTGTGCATTAAGCCAGGGAGAACCATACATCCTAACACCCCACTATTAGCCCTTTCAGAGTATTGAGTTGTTTAAAATATGTTCAGGTTTGGATACAATTATTTGACAAGAGTTGGCGTGGAGTTATTTGAAGTTGCTGGAGTGTTAATGTTGGCTGTCCTGTTTGCTGTTGGAGCACACAAACACTGTTCCTTTAAGGAGCCCCCCCATACTACTAATTCCTCACCAGGCGTGAAGTATCGGCGCAAGAGTTGGCGTGGAGTTATTTGAAGTTGCTGGAGTGTTAATGTTGGCTGTCCTGTTTGCTGTTGGAGCACACAAACACTGTTCCTTTAAGGAGCCCCCCCATACTACTAATTCCTCACCAGGCGTGAAGTATCGGCGCAAGAGTTGGCGTGGAGTTATTTGAAGTTGCTGGAGTGTTAATGTTGGCTGTCCTGTTTGCTGTTGGAGCACACAAACACTGTTCCTTTAAGGAGCCCCCCCATACTACTAATTCCTCTCCAGGCGTGAAGTATCGGCGCAAGAGTTGGCGTGGAGTTATTTGAAGTTGCTGGAGTGTTAATGTTGGCTGTCCTGTTTGCTGTTGGAGCACACAAACACCGTTCCTTTAAGGAGCCCCCCCATACTACTAATTCCTCACCAGGCGTGAAGTATCGGCGCAAGAGTTGGCGTGGAGTTATTTGAAGTTGCTGGAGTGTTAATGTTGGCTGTCCTGTTTGCTGTTGGAGCACACAAACACTGTTCCTTTAAGGAGCCCCCCCATACTACTAATTCCTCACCAGGCGTGAAGTATCGGCGCAAGAGTTGGCGTGGAGTTATTTGAAGTTGCTGGAGTGTTAATGTTGGCTGTCCTGTTTGCTGTTGGAGCACACAAACACTGTTCCTTTAAGGAGCCCCCCCCTACTACTAATTCCTCACCAGGCGTGAAGTATCGGCGCAAGAGTTGGCGTGGAGTTATTTGAAGTTGCTGGAGTGTTAATGTTGGCTGTCCTGTTTGCTGTTGGAGCACACAGACACTGTTCCTTTAAGGAGCCCCCCCATACTACTAATTCCTCACCAGGCGTGAAGTATCGGTGCAAGAGTTGGCGTGGAGTTATTTGAAGTTGCTGGAGTGTTAATGTTGGCTGTCCTGTTTGCTGTTGGAGCACACAAACACTGTTCCTTTAAGGAGCCCCCCCATACTACTAATTCCTCACCAGGCGTGAAGTATCGGCGCAAGAGTTGGCGTGGAGTTATTTGAAGTTGCTGGAGTGTTAATGTTGGCTGTCCTGTTTGCTGTTGGAGCACACAAACACTGTTCCTTTAAGGAGCCCCCCCATACTACTAATTCCTCACCAGGCGTGAAGTATCGGCGCAAGAGTTGGCGTGGAGTTATTTGAAGTTGCTGGAGTGTTAATGTTGGCTGTCCTGTTTGCTGTTGGAGCACACAAACACTGTTCCTTTAAGGAGCCCCCCCATACTACTAATTCCTCACCAGGCGTGAAGTATCGGCGCAAGAGTTGGCGTGGAGTTATTTGAAGTTGCTGGAGTGTTAATGTTGGCTGTCCTGTTTGCTGTTGGAGCACACAAACACTGTTCCTTTAAGGAGCCCCCCCATACTACTAATTCCTCACCAGGCGTGAAGTATCGGCGCAAGAGTTGGCGTGGAGTTATTTGAAGTTGCTGGAGTGTTAATGTTGGCTGTCCTGTTTGCTGTTGGAGCACACAAACACTGTTCCTTTAAGGAGCCCCCCCATACTACTAATTCCTCACCAGGCGTGAAGTATCGGCGTGGAGTTATTTGAAGTTGCTGGAGTGTTAATGTTGGCTGTCCTGTTTGCTGTTGGAGCACACAAACACTGTTCTTTTAAGGAGCCCCCCCATACTACTAATTCCTCACCAGGCGTGAAGTATCGGCGCAAGAGTTGGCGTGGAGTTATTTGAAGTTGCTGGAGTGTTAATGTTGGCTGTCCTGTTTGCTGTTGGAGCACACAAACACTGTTCCTTTAAGGAGCCCCCCCATACTACTAATTCCTCACCAGGCGTGAAGTATCGGCGCAAGAGTTGGCGTGGAGTTATTTGAAGTTGCTGGAGTGTTAATGTTGGCTGTCCTGTTTGCTTTTGGAGCACACAAACACTGTTCCTTTAAGGAGCCCCCCCATACTACTAATTCCTCACCAGGCGTGAAGTATCTGCGCAAGAGTTGGCGTGGAGGTATTTGGAGTTGCTTGAGGTGTGAGGGCCATGTCCATTCCTGGCCCCAGGATGCGAACCCCTACTGCGGAAGCATCTACTTTCCTCGGGAGATGCAGCGGAATCAATGACAACTGATCCAGCTCAGGCCTAGGCATGCCCGAGGATCCCGACAATGTCGAAATGGAAGGAACTGCAGCTGCACAAACCGAGGTGAGCATGTTGCTGGGTGGCTCGCCTGCTGCAAGCAGCATACTTAGCTTGGAGTGTGTAGTAATAGAACAGATTCCTTTACAGGATTATAGTGGTTCCAAAGACTTGTCTTGGGGCTCGAGCCCGAACATGGCGCAAGAACCAGAATCGCCCATCAGCATTTGCTGTTCACACAGCCCTGGCCCTTTCAAGACTTACAACATACTGTGGGAGCTGGGCGGCTGATATATACTCACGAATGCCAGGAGAAGAGTTTGATTGCCCCGCTGCCGCATATAAGCCCAGGCTTACTACCGCCGGCGGGGCTAGACTCGAGAAACGGCGTAGAGGATGACTTGTTAGGGAGCAATTTGAACAGCACCCACCGTCTGTCGGAGCCATTGGCTCCTCCTGTTGTACAACAATCCTCAACCATAAGCCGAGCAGACAAACCATCAATAACTCTGACCCCTACATGCGGCTCAATTCTATCAATGCGACGTGCAGCACGACTGCTGCTGGACAATCGTGAGATAAAATCTCGGACTCAAAACACGGAAAAACGAAAGACCGTCTTTGGAACCGCAGCGGCAATCAGCACCATAAAGATGTTGTCTTCTACCATCGCCTCGGGCGCCATCCTCAGTGAGCACTCTCAAGAAGGGGCCCCCACTGACACGGATCTGACTTGCTTTCCTCTGTCTACTATTACCGATCCTACCAAGCCGCTACATCTGATTCACTGACACTGCTTGCCAAGAGACGAATAACACCTCTTGTGGGTTACACACTTCTACACCCACCGGTGCTAATCCCCCCTTTGATGATGTACTGCCAACTTCAACTAACACTATTTTAGACACGTCTTTGAGCGCGATTCAAGTTGACAAAAGGAGAGTACTGGTGCCAAACAAAAGTCCTGACTGTTCTTCTAGACATTTGAACCCCCTGTACCTTCCAACAACGATGAAAGAATTGCAAAATATCTTGATGGCCAATATGACAATTTCCCTTACGCCTTTCCTAAAATTGTATGAATCATATAGTGAGGCAATGAAAGACCAAGCTACCCTCCTAGCCCTGATTCATACTAAACAGTTCTATTTAGAAGCCTTTGCAACCAAGCTCCAAAACAGATTGGGCACAGAGGCGGAACAGTCCCCTATGTGGCAAGCAAGACTTTTTGACTTGGCAAGAGGCGAACAAGTTGACAAGTCAATAATGATGACGGCCCCTTTTGGAAACTGCCAAATCACTGCAACAAGAGCGACAGCATCCAGTTCCCACTCCTGCGTTGGCCATAAATAATGCACACACAAAGGAGACTTTGGACAGCTATAGTGCTATACCTCAACGTGACCATTCAAATGGCCAATCTAGACGATTCCATGCAGAGATCTTTTGTCCCTCCCATGTGAAAGTGGCGTCAATTGCACTGGTAACAGACAATCATTTAGTCAACACTGCCCTCCCTCCTATTACCATCACTACCGTAGTGCAGGATTTCCAGGCTCCTGCGGTGGTGAGCACTTATTTAGACCAGCAGGACAAAGACGTTGCCCCGATTATGATGACTGTTGAAAATAGAGAGGCACATATTATGACTCTCCCCGATCTTCGCCACCCATCGGCAGAAAACCCAGCGAAAGACACCCTTCCCATTTTCCAGAAACATTCCCATTTTGCAGAAACATCAATCCTCGTTGGAAGCGAAAGCTCCTGTTCCAAAAGCTGGAAGACAGAAGAAATCAAAAAAACTTGCAAGCTCTGTAAAAGGCAGATCAAAAATGGCTCACAGCAATTCCGGCGAAATGTAAAACTCCCGACTACTAGGGAACAAGCTACAGGACCTAAACCTGTACTAAGAAATCTAATTGAGGAGACTACTGCTGACCAGTTGAATTCAGTGTACACTAATGTTGAGGTCTTGAAGGACGAAGTGCTCAATAGTTGGTAGGCTTTAACGGAACTATCAGTGTATATAACAGACGATGAAACAGTGAGGAATGCTGAAGCTAGCCAAAATCATGACATATATCATGTGAAGACATCTCTGATACTGAACTTCTGCGCTCCATGCTAGAGAATGTAGGGCCTGACCCAAAGATAGTGTCCCACGATATTCTAGTGGCTTCACATGGGCACTATTCATGATGGTGGCGCAGAAGCAAGCCCAATCACTGAAGACCCATAGCACTAAACCACCAGATATTGAGCACCACTCCTTTTGGCCCAGAACCCATTCTAGTCTCCCTGAGTTTGACTATCTGAAACGCCAAGCATTGCAATACTCAGTAACGATAAAGAGACTTATGAAATCATCAGACGGCTTGATACTAAAACGGGTGAATGTGATGAAGCTTCTGCATGCTGTGCATATGCTACATTCAATTTGCTTAAAGGACATCAGGATGGTCCAATTCGTAGAGGAAGTCAGAATAGACTGGGTCATAGTACACCTAACATCAGAGAAAATTCTCTCAGAAATATTGGTCCAAAGTAATGCCTTTTAGCCTCTCAGCTTTGTTATAGCTACTACTAGCTCTAAAACAAACAGGAACTTAAATAAGACACAATATGAGGAATATCCGAATGTAAGTAAGTCACTTCCTTCTGAACCTATTGCTCGACCAACCGCCAGCCAGACCCCTTCTTCAATGGCGAACCTGAAAGGGGCCCTTAGGGGTCCCTTACGTCTATGGAAACAAGGCGAGTCACCACACACGATAGATACGCCAGACACGAGGTTGTATTCCCAAAGCTAGGGTTTATTGCAAAGCAAAAGTCTCAGTTGGCCAACTCGGTCTCACGGCCCGCGACGTGTATCTCTAGACCTCGAGGGTCGCAAGAGAGTGAATTACGTACATCAGTTACATATATACAAAATGCATATCAAACAAGCAGCTATGACATGTTTAACACCCCCCTTTATTGGGTTTCTTTGAACTTGGTGTGATGATGGACACTTTCGACAGCTATGACACCTTCAAATATCTATTCTAGTAACAATTTGCAATTTGTGAGTGCGGAGGCATCTTTCAGTTGTTGAACAGAACACAGCGCTTCTGTTCTTGGAAGCGAGCAACATACGGGGGGAGAGTTGCATTCAAGACCTTGCTATCTATGAGGTGCTATTCGTGTCCTGGGAGCCGACACGCTCTAACGGGGCTCAGCAAAGGGGGGGCCGCAAGAAGAGCATAATTCATGCCTTTAGCTGCTTTATTCTAACATATTCTACCATATAACGAGACTGGGTGGCAGCTACAAAATGATTAAATGCCCTGCAGCTCTGCTTCAAGGCTACATTCGGGATGGTGCCGGGCATTCTTCCTAGCGCTGCCTACGTTGCGTTTCAACAAACTCTTGTTATCCTCGTGGCCCTGCGGCCTTGTCCTTTCACTTGCAGACAACAATGTTTTACAGTTGAGCAGTGTAAGAAGAAAATGTACTGCGAAGCAATAAGAACAGAAAGCAATGAGCAATGGTTAGAAAACAAAAATGGCGATTCTTGTTACATCAAAATAGCCGTTCATGGGCAACTTGGAAACCTATATTCTGTCATATCGTGCATGAGACGGTTGGCCCACGGCCATCAGAATACGTTTGCGGTCACATATGAGAGGTATCCATTTTTCTACACTGACAAACCCTCCTTTGGACGTAGGCCAAACGTCTCATCTATTTATTGTAAGCTCCTATAATGATGATAAGTCTGAAGTACTTATGTTTGAATTTTGCATGCTTTCGTAAACATCATCATCTTCATCAATATCTATAGCCATCAACTCTTTTACTGTTTTCATCTCATTTGTGTCTTGCTCAGCTCGACCATGAGTTTGTTTTTTTCTTGTCATCATATGCATACATCCCTTCGTACATCCCTCAGTTATCTCAGCGCAAACTATTGGTAGGCAGTGTATGCAACAACAGCACGTTATGAATATTCCAAACACCACTACCAATATTGAAATCAACTTCCATCCCCAAGAACGCAGTATTCCCCAAAACCAAGACCCTATTCCCCAGCTTCCTTCTCCAGTAGGGAGTTCGGAACTTAGGACATGCATTTTCTTTATTGCTTCAAAGATCGTAGGGGAATAGTCATCTACTTATACACAACACGCTGATCCCACTATTTTGCATATTCCCCCACGATCACATCGAGAGCCATTCTATTTTGCAGCGTCATTAACCTGATTCCTTGTTCTTCCAACGTCATGTTAAATAGTATATCTGTCGTTGTGTTTATGGTATTGTTTAGTATTCTGGACAGCTGCCTTATATTATAGGAGTTCACTATCTGCTCTAAGAATGGAATGAATGATTTTGTTACGTCAGTCGCTATCAAAACACCCTCACTAGTCCTTTTGACTCTAGCTCTGGATAGTCTGGCCATGTCTGCTGTTTCTAAGAGGAATACTCCTGGGAACAGTAGACCTAGGTAACATGTACCTCCCCAGTTTCTGGGCAACCAAGGATATGCTTTCTCTCCACATATAAAATAAACTGGATCTCCCACATATAGTGATTCTATTTCCCATTTCAATACCACTGTATTCATGCATCCAGTATATGTTCCGACTGAAAAGGAGCCTTTCCTTTTTTAGACAAAAAGGGACAGTTCTTGGGCTATAATTCAGCGTGTAAGATGGGGGGATTGCATCTTTGTCCCCATCTGTTCTTACACGAAACGTCATTACAGATGTTTTTTCTGGTGGGGACAATCTATCTCGTCTATTTTGTCGTGTTATCTTTCGCGTACTTTTCCTCGTGGGCTCTGGGGCCATTACTTGTGCTTTATGGAATATGGAACAACCCACAGGCTTCATTATTATTTCCTCAAACACATTCCTGTTTGTTCTGTCTAATTGACCCGTACTACTCTCATTCCATTTCCCATAGAACATTGCACTTAAAGATGCACTACATGCAGAACTTAATGGTAATGGCTGTACATACCAACCTATTCCTTTCCCAGCATGCTGTGGTAAATGGGCACATACCCAGCAATTTGTTTTCTTCAGAATTGCATGTGTCATATTCATAATTAATAACAAGGTGTTATTCCCAAAACCTTCCCTGTGTTTTTCTTCCATTGGGGGCAGGGTATAAGTAATCACCTGAACCGGGCTTTCAGTAGTGGATATATTAACTATTGGTAAAAACATTTCTAATGGGTGTATCGATTCCACATACCATAATATTAGGGCTGTCGTTATTGGTGCTACCACGCTCATAAAGCACATAATTATTGTCAGTTCCAGGATACAATTCTTTTTACCATGCGTTTTTCTTAAGCTTACAGTCTTTATAACTGACTCATTCTCAGCAGTGGTGCAGGAGGAGGCTGGAACCGGTCCCGACATGTTTCTCATCGTCCTTCTTCTTCCTTATTACAGTTCGTCGTGGATATCTCTCTTCGTTGTGCTTGCTCTGATGTCAATAAGTTCAACGGAATTGTCACAGTTCAGTTCTGCCAGTCCTTTATAGCCTGAATTTGCTTATTTATTTTTTTGGCAAGATCACTTGTCCTTTCTCATACTGCTCAGAGGACTTTTGATCAGTTATCTTATTGCTTTAGTACCATGTGCGCCCAGCTTGTCCGCTCTGGTTGCAGACACATGTACTTTTATGATCGCACCGAGGAGCCGCGAGTCTTGAATTGTCCGACTTGCACAATTCTCACGCTTCTCTCCTCTACACCTCTAGTTCCTTCTCCGTCCATGAGCAGAACCAGAGGTTGATATAAACGCCAAAGAACTGTGGATCACTTTGTCGTCCGAGGCCGCAAATTGTATCGCCTTACTCCTGGTATCGTGTGATCCGTGAAAAGTGCCGGTGCACTTCCAGATTCAGGCTCAAAGTAAGCCTGTGGCGCTACTGCAGGTGCTGGTGTGCGCCGCGCCAGTGATGCAGATTTGGTCTTTGGCGTGCTGGCAAGTGCTGGTGGGCGCCAAAGGGGTACACGTTTAGTTTCTGCTGGTATTTGCAAGGCAGATTTCGTGTCGGCCAACAGTGATGTCGATTCTGCTGGGCAACGTTGGGGCACTCTTTGCCCTTCCCCTTTTTTGGCAGTCGTCTCAGGCTTTGTTTCGAGTTTCACTTCTCGTTTGGCAGATTTGGTGGCTGCTTACTGGCAACAGTTTCTTCTGTTTCTGGGACCGCTGCCTCGTTCCGGTCGCCTGGGTCAGGCAAGTCTTTCAGTGACGTTATAACCATTTTGGCATGGGTGGCATGGATCCACGACTTCCGTCCATCCACCCGTATCGCCGTCTGCGTTGCCAAGAGTACTTGATAGGGGCCGCACCACCTGGGTGCTAACGATGACTTTCTTTCAAAATTTTTAAGCAGCACCCAGTCTCCTGGCTCCAACGCGTGCCCCGGACCGGTGTATCTCACTGGTAATGCCTACTGCACCTGCTGATGAATCAAACGCAATTTCTGCATTAAAAGGCCAAAATAAGTACTAGGCACAGGATGTTCTACCTCTGTAAGTTGTTTTGGCTGAGGTGCGCACCAAACATTTGCCGGCCTCCCCATTACGATTGTGTACGGGGAGAGCCCAGTTTTAGCCTGTACATACGTACGCATGCATAATAGCGCTATTGGTAATGCATCCAACCAACTCAACTTGCTTCCCGCACATATTTTACTGATCTTTGACTTGAGAATCCCGTTGTGCCTCTCCACAAGACCTGCCGAACTCGGATGCCTTGAACTATGGAATCTCTTATTGATCTGAAGACCCGCACATATCTGTAACACCACTGCACCCACAAAATACGGGCCATTATCTGACCATAAGACACGGGCCAAGCCAAAACGGGAAAAATATTCTTTAAGCATTACTTTTGCTGTGCTCATTGCTGTGCAGTCCTTTAAGGGATATGCCTCCACCCACTTACTGAATGCACAAATCACCACTAGGACATATTTCAAATTTTGGCATCCCTCCATCTCTATGAAATCAAAATGGATCACCTGAAAAGGCATAGAGGGCAGGCCAAAACTGCCTATTGGAGTCACTGTTCCCTTTCCAACATTGTGTTGTAAACACGTGATACAGTTCTGCACCAACCTCTCTGCATTCTTCTTTATGTTTACATTCTGCCATACTGTGGATAGGTGCTGTATTATCTTTTTCGCACAGATGTGGGTAGGGCTGTGGGCCATGGTGACCATTGCAGTCACATATGAATTTGGCAACATCCAGTTTCTAGTTCCCTTGTCCACCCAACAACCTTCCAGATCTAACTCAGCAGAGCCCTCTGCCCACCCTTGTATTTCATCGGCCGTAGCTTCGGCCTGCATTTCTTTGACAGTGGCAACTCCATTTTCTATCATACAGGGTACTTCCTCAGTCTGAACCGTCATCATTTTGGTATTTAAATCAGTGGCAGTTTGTTTCGCAATTCTGTCTGCAAACGCGTTTCCCTCTCCTACTTTGCATGTTACCTTTTTGTGTGCCTCGCATTTCACTATTGCTAGGCGTTTTGGAAGCGTGAGTGCAGACAGCAATCGTACAATTAAAGGGCCATGTTGAATTCTGGCACCATGTGATGTCAAAAACCCTCTCTCAGCCCAGAGTCGACCAAAGTTATGAACCACCCCAAAAGCATACTGACTATCAGTATATATATTCACATTAAAATTTTCAGAAATCTCGCAGGCTCTGGTTAATCCTATTATCTCTGCGGCTTGTGCCGAATTTAGGGGATTCTTTTGCTTTCTACAACGCTCTCTAGGGTCGTGATAGCATACGCGGCAGTTGTCGTGCCGTCAGGTAATTTAAAACATGAGCCGTCACAAAATAACTCTCCATCTGGCTCTTTCTGTGGGGTATCACTTAAATCAACTCTCCCCTTGGTTTCTTCCTCAGTGACCATTAAGCAATCGTGGGGGGGTGATTCATTCTCCCTAATTTCTTTTATGGGTAGTGGCATTAATTCTGCAGGATTCAAAGCGCTACACCTCATAATTTGGATATGGGGCGCGAACAAGATAATCTCATATCTTGTCAATCTAGCAGAGGTGAGGTGTTGCGTCTGTGTCCTATTTAATAAAACGTCTATGGCATGTGGCACCATCAGAATTAAAGTATGCCCCAATATCTTCCCTTCCGTTTGTTTCACTGACGCAGCAGCCGCCGCGACAGATCACAAAAATCGTGGTAGTGCGCACGCTACAGGGTCCAGCGCAGAAGAAAAATAGCCACATGGCCTATTTCTTCCACCTGGTTCCAGTGTCAAAACCGCCAATGCACATCCTTCACTTTCACACACAAATAGTCTAAAAACCTTCTCATAATTCGGCGTGCCCAAAACTGGAGCTGAACATAATGCAGTTTTCAATTGATCAAATGCTTTCTGACATTCCTCATCCCACTGTAAAGGCATAGCCACATCCTTTCTAGTCAAATTCACCATTGGTTTCACAATTAACGCAAAATTACCAATCCATTGTCGGCAATATGAAGCCATGCCTATTATGGCTCTGACTCCTTTCTGTGTCTTTGGAATAGGCATACAAGAAATACTTTCTATGCGTTCCGGCGTTAGCCTTCTCCCTTCTTTTGAAAGTAGGTAGCCCAAATAGGCCACCTCCTTTCGATTATATTGAAATTTCTTCAAACTAGCTTTATGGCCATGTGCCGCTAGGTGTGACAGTAGTAATACAGTGCTTTCTTTACAAATCTCCTCTGTGTCAGCAGCTAATAATAGATTGTCTATGTATTGCAAGAGTACGCAACCCACTGGTAAGTCTAGCATGTCTAGCTGCTCTTTTAATGCTCTACTGTAAATACTGGGACTTTCTGTGTAACCTTGCGGAATCCGGGTGAATGTAAATGATCGTCCTCCTAATGTGATCGCGAACAAATATCTGCTGTCCTTGTTCACTGGAATGCTGAAGAACGCATTTTTTAGATCAACTACACTAAAATATTCTGCTGAAACAGGTATCATTGTCAATATTGTAGTGACATCTGGCACTAAAGGAAATTGTGGATCTACTACTTTGTTTAATGCGCGCAAATCAATTATAAAACGGTATGGTACCTCATTGCCTCCTTTTTTATATACTGGAAAAATCGGGCTGTTGCATGTACTGCCTGTAATTTCTTCAATCACCCCTAATTTCATCAAATCTGTAACAACACTCTTCAATCCTTTCTCACCTTCAGCTGAAATTTTGTATTGGGGAATTTGCGGTACTTCTTTCAAAATTATCTTTACTGGCTCTATTTTCAAGAATCCTACATCGTTGTCATGCATTGCCCATATAGAGGTTGGCACTCTACTTAGTTCTCCTGGTAAAGTTTCAGACATGAATTCTGACACAGGGGCATCTTGTGGCCAAATCGTTAGGAACAACCCCTCTGCCGTGCAATGTATAACGGAACCTAATTTTTTCAACAAATTTAATCCCGACAAGTTCTCCCCACAATTTTCTGTTAAAAGGAAAGGACAATGTTCAGTGAATGGTCCTATAGTAACTGGGACTGGTTGGGACACTGGGTTTATGACTGGTGTACCTGCGAACCCTACGGAAACATTCTTTTGCCCTGATAGTGGTATATCCGGAACCAAGTGGTGGTCTATCGAACACCTTTGCGCTCCTGTATCTACAAGAAAGCGTTGCTCCTCATTCCCGACTCCCATTTCTACATAGGGTCCTCTCTGATTCACGGGAATAGACACTGGTTCCGACCCCTGTCCTGCGCTGTCCTATTGGGGAAATAACACATCGTCCGATGTGTAATCATTGCTGTTACTGTAATACGTGTTTGGCTGTGTATCGAAAATGTTCCCACTCTTCCCTCTATTTCCCCCACTCTGATTTCCATACTGTTGGTTTTGCTGTCCCTGACTGTGGTTAGGGGCACTTTGGTTTTGGGCTTGGTTTTGATTACCTCCATTATTGTGGTGGTGCTGCATACTATTCCTATTTGGTCCATTCGCTCCTTGGTGTCCTCTATGCTGTCTCCTTTGACCTGAACCATTTGTGTTTTGCAGATGCGGACATTGCGCTTGCCAGTGTCCTTCCTCCTTACAATACGCACACTGATTTGGTCCCACCGTTCTCCCATGCATATTTGAATTACTCCTTCCTTGTGCGTTCCCTCTCCCTCTATTATGTCCTACTACTTGCTGCAGTAGTACCCACGTTTTCAATGGGCATGCTTTCAAGTCTGCCCCCATCTGTCTTAACAATGATAATTCATCCACCATTTCCTTCTGCCCCGGTGATGGTAACTGCTGCCATTCATTATGTGACCCCTGCATTCCCTTCCTATGTCTCCCGATATCCCTACTCCTGTACCCAGGTGTAGTAAACATTTCGGCATAATCATTATCTAATTCATCTTTAAGTTCAAAAAGTCCACATACATGTTCTCTCACTTATTCATCCCTCTCCCTACAGCGTGCTAATGCATTCCAATCTAACAATCGCTGCGGTGGTAATTTACCAATTAACTGTTTCCATTTCTCCACCAAATATTCACCCATGCATTCCAGCACTACCTGTCTTTCGTTGCTTCTTCGGAAGTCATACATCGAAGCCAATGCTGCCGTCCCATCATTCCCGTCTATAAACATCTCTGCCTGTTGCTGCAATTCCACCTTCTTTTCTTTGCTGATCGCACTGCGAGTTACCCTCGTGCATCCCCGTTGTTTAGTCCCGCCTCTCGCCCCGTGGTTTCAATTTCAACCCTGGGAGGAACGGACGGTACCCAGTCTGTGTCTGAGGCGGGAGGTCCGGATGGGACAATGGGAACAGGGAGTGTCTGTTGTGGGCCTGGTTGGCTAATAGGAAGTGTTACGTGCGCGGTCTGTGGCTGTGGGAGGGCTTGAGCTACCGGAGGGAGAGCTTGGGCTACGAGCGGGGTTTGGGCACTAGTTACTGACGTGTCTGGCCTCACTTCTGATCTTGGGCCTTGTTTTGTATGGGTCAATATGTTTTCTATCAATTCATCTGCTATGTGTAATTCTCGTTCTGGGTATATTTTTTCTATATTCAACTGGTCATGCCTACCTGCCCTTCTTAAACTCTCAGTCCACTCCTCCTCTTCTTTCTCTTCCGCTACTTCACCTTTCGATTTATGCCTGCGCAAATGCTTCGCTCTACTTCTAAATCGGAGCATTGCTTCCCTTCTCCAGTCCTTAACGATATTAAATGCTGCAGGACGCGCTTTCTTTCTTATCAACACCGTTTCCAAGTTATATATTCTCGCTATCTCAAAACTACCATTAATCGGCCACTGATGGTCTTGTTGCTTTCTGGTTTGCCTATGCCAAGTCTCGCAGAATATTATCGCACCCACTCCATACTTCACATACATCTCATACGCTGGCGTTCCCCCAGGTGGTACTATTTGGCCATCTTCCAAAGATTGTGTACCACAGCGGAAAAACCCTGCTAGGGTGGACAATACCCCAGGCATGTTTCAACTGTACCCCTGGTTAAACAACCTTACCTAGGGCGTTTGATTTTGCAAAGTCAACTTTCAACCAATATCAGGATTACTTTGAATCGGGGAATGATTCACCTGATAAATCAAGTCGTCTGTATACTGACGCACCAAATGACATTGTGTCTGCGTTTCTTGGCTTCCGCCTCGTTTCGGGACCCTCGCCTCTTGTTCTCTAGCCAGGCACGTCGATCAGGGAAAGAAGTCCCTCATCACTTTCTCAGGGCGCCCGAACTCCTCTTGATCCCGGCTCGATCGTCCCGTCCTCGCCGTTCTCCGCCTTACTCAATTACAACGTATGCGATGGAACAAGTGGGGGAGAGTCCCTGTTCGGGCGCCATCTTGAAAGGGGCCCCTAGGGGTCCCTTACGTCTATGGAAACAAGGCGAGTCACCACACACGATAGATACGCCAGACACGAGGTTGTATTCCCAAAGCTAGGGTTTATTGCAAAGTAAAAGTCTCAGTTGGCCAACTCGGTCTCACGCCCTGTGACATGTATCTCTAGACCTCGCGCGACGCAAGAGAGTGAATTACGTACATCAGTTACATATATACAAAATGCATATCAAACAATCAGCTATGACATGTTTAACACCCCCCTTTATTGGGTTTCTTTGAACTTGGTGTGATGATGGACACTTTCGACAGCTATGACACCTTCAAATATCTATTCTAGTAACAATTTGCAATTTGTGAGTGCAGAGGCAGCTTTCAGTTGTTGAACAGAACACAGCGCTTCTGTTCTTGGAAGCGAGCAACATACGGGGGGAGAGTTGCATTCCAGACCTTGCTATCTATGAGGTGCCATTCGTGTCCTGGGAGCCGACATGCTCTAATGGGGCTCAGCAAAGGGGGGCCGTAAGAAGAGCATAATTCAAGCCTTTAGCTACTTTATTCTAACATATTCTACCATATAACGAGACTGGCTGGAAGCTGCGAAATGATTACATGCCCTGCCGCTCTGCTTCAAGGCTACATTCGGGAGGGAGCCGGGCATTCTTCCTGGCGCTGCCTACGTTGTGTTTCAACAAACTCTTGTAATCCTCGCGGCCCTGCGGCCTTGTCCTTTCACGTGCAGACAACAATGTTTTACAGTTGAGCAGTGTAAGAAGAAAATGTACTGCGAAGCAATAAGAACAGAAAGCAATGAGCAATGGTTAGAAAACAAAAATGCTGATTCTTGTTACATCAAAATGGCCGTTCATGGGCAAATTCGAAAAACCTATATTCTGTCATATCGTGCATGAGACGGTTGGCCCACGGCCATCAGAATACGTTTGCGGTCACATATGAGAGGTATCCATTTTTCTAGACTGACAAACTGGCGCAGGAATTTAGTGACAGGCTCATGACGATCAACTTCGATCCTCAAGATAGAATCGGCCAAAGAAAAGTGTCAAATCAACGAGAGTTTGATGTGCTCATACATTAAAGTATGTCAATTACCACAACGCAACAAACCTCACGAGTGCCTTCAAATCACTAGCAACCACACTGCGTCGACTTATCCCTGTGGAAACTCTGCTCTTGGAATACGAGAGGATTGGTGCATCTTTTTGCCGAAGACAATCTAGAACTCTGCAACAATGACTTCATTTTCGTGCAGGAGACTTGGCTTTGCCACCAGCCACTGTGTGACAGCTACCTTGTGCTGTTGAACCCTGCAATTGCTCGATCCATGGGGCAGCCCTTCTCCAGTCTGCTGACCCTTATTACGTCAGGATCTAACTTTAAGATCAAAGAGAATCTAATAGTGAATCCATTCACCAAAATCACTTACGTCACCATCAACTCACGGGAAACCATGGAAAAGCATAGCTATATGCAATTTGTATTGGAACCCCGCTGGGGTGAATGACAATATCCTCAATGACACCCTTCTTCAGTCTATTGACGACTTACTCATCCTTTACCTCGCTCTTAATTTCATCTTGTGTGGAGATTTGAACATACACTTATTTAATATGCCGGGAGTTCTGATTCCTGAGAGAAACTTAACTCTGAAGGCTAAATTGTGGACACAAGAGTTGAAGGCACGATCCATCCTGCTGATTAATGGACAGTTGAAGGGTGTCATCCCCCTGGTCCCTACTTGGCACAAGGGGAAGTCACAAGCTTATCTAGACTACATTTTCATCTCTGCAGCTTTGTGCTCGGAGCTTGACTCCCTACAGATTGTCAGTAATACTAGAAGTAACCATAGGATGTTGTCTTTGGCATGGAAATCCCCTCAAGAAAGAAGACCCTTTTTCATCATGCTGGTTTTACTCTTGAACAACAGCAACAATAGACCGCGGATCAACCCACAGGATGTCTCAACCATCACTACAAAATTCCTCAACAGTGCTCAAATTGGCCCCAATCTTCTTGACTATGACTGGCTTCTCACTCCCTTTAAATCTGCGACCTCTAGTTCTCCAACAACTCTTTCTAATTATAACCATGCTTACCATACTGTGAAAAGAAAACAGAAACGCATTGATCTAAAGAAAACAAAGTTCCTACCTCCAGAAGCACTTCTGAATCAGCAGAAAAAGATTAAGCAAAGACACAAAAACTGGCTGCTCATGTCGAGAGCTTGCCGCATTCAATGGGATGCTGAATGCATGCTTCAATCCTTGACAAACTGCAATACTTGTTCTTTATGGTCACTGCTATATGGCATCAACACCCAAGCAGCATTCCTAATCCCAGATATATCAGAAAAACCTGGGTCACACATTTTACATTACTATTTGCAAAGCCTGCCAACTGTGAAGCACGTTTAAAGACTCCTGACAAAAAGAAAACGGAATCTGAGAATAATCTTAGGTGGGACCGAGATGAGATCTTGATGCAAATTAAACAACTAAACACCTCCTGTGCAGCAGGCCCCGACGGCTTATCTAACCAGACTTTGAAAGCCAATCCGGAGGCATGGGCTTAGTTCTGCCTCTCTCTCTTTGAATTGATTCTGGAATCCAAACAGCTCCCAAATATTGATTCCAATTTACAAACAAGGAGACAGATCGCTGCCCACGAATTATAGACCAATAGCATTATAGGACCCTTTGGGGAAGCTCTTTACAATGATGCTGCTTCGACGTTTAACTGGATGGATGAAAACGACCAACAGAAGAGATCCACGACAGATGGGATTCGTCAAGGGTGTTGGCACGAATGTTAACCTGCAAACTACATGTGTTGTTTATAGACTTGAAGCAGACATTTGACTATGTAGATCGAGACATCCTGTGGAAAAAACTGCCACTGTGGAACTGTCCTGATGATATATTAGATGCCATTCAAGCTCTCTATACCAATACCTCAATACAGGTTCGACTGTCCTCTAGGGGGACTGTACCAAGGAAAAGTGATACCTGGAGATTGAAAATTGATATGTGGTTGATCTATGCGGACAATCTGGTCCTGTTGGACAAAATCCAGATCGGCCTCCAAAGAAGACTCGATCGACTAGCAGCCTATAGCAGCCTATAAACATAGCCAAATCCCAAGTCATGATATTTTCATCTATGCAAGGCCCTAGAAGGAAATCCCTCTCACTGTTCCTGCACTTGATTCAACTTACTCAGGTCTATTCATACAAATATCTAACAATATGGCTAAATTCCAGTATCTGTGAGCAGGAATGGGAGACAGTGCTTCGAGCAAAAACTGAATCCTTAGCACGTGAAGGCCTGATTCGCCATACAAAATATGGGCAATACTCCCTGCTATCAGAATCTGAGTTAGCAACAAGTGAGGATATCTGAAAGAGGAATACTCACCAGGGAGTCAATCAGGGAAGTCAACCAAGATTCCCGCCTGGTCATGCTTCCTTCACCCGAAAAGATCCGGGAACCCTCCACGTGAGGGAGTCCCTTCCAGCAATACACCCTACTGCACTACTAAATGTATCAGGTTAGACCTATCACCCACAATATCACAGCAAGCTGAGGAGAACAAGTGGGAGTCTAGATTAGGGTTGTACACAAGAGAAATGAGGAAGTACCACAATAATAAAAAGGGAGTACCCTAGCACGAACCTGAGGAGAGTGAAGTAAGATCCCCATACAACGAGACTGGTACTTTCCCAACTTGGTCTTCCACTAGGTAACGAAAAGCACAAGCACCCACTAATTAGTCTAAACCCAAGAGAGGAATTCACACTACCGACTAAAGAGGACAGTAAGGATTTGTGAGCTGGTTTTACCGTGTGGTGAAGGTGGTGCAGTCAAGAAAGTCCAGCAACGAAGGAAAAGGGAAGGTTAGTAAGGTGGCTACCCCGGGCAGAACGAGGGATGCACTAGAGTTGGGTTGCAGCACAATATCCTACAGCATAGAGTCCAAAGTCCCTGTGCCAATATCACTGAGTAGCAAGAGGAGGGTTTAATGTATCATTGGGGTGGATAAGGGAATTGGGGACGCAGGAAGCAAGGCATTGTAGTAATGTATGCAGCCCTCGTAATGAAAATGAGGCGTAGACAAGGAAGCCTGTGTCAGATGAGCAGAGCAGAGTAAGGCAATCCAACAACAGTCTGAGTCGGTACACTAGCGGGCAAGAACAAAGACAGTCAGAAAATGGAGCACTCCAGGAAGCGTTGCCGAGTCAGAAGCAGTGAGGTCAGTGTCAGTACAAAAATAGTGACTAGAGGCAGTCCAGGTAGCAGGCAGGGTTTGGAAACGAAAGGAGCGTGGAATACTGGGTGAAGACAGAGGCGTAATCGGAAACGGAGCTATCAAAAAGCAGGGGCTTCAGGATTTCGAATGCATTCAGAAGTGCAGTCACGTAAGCCACTGCTTCTTTTATGGCCCAATGAAATGCGGCGTATATGCAGCGATGTGGAAGCAGCGTCACGTGACCCATTGTTTTAGCAACGCGTAAGGAAGGTGAACTGCGTCTGTAGGAGGCCCACCTTTTCCACGGCAAACTCCAGGATGCCTTACCAGCCCCAAATAGATGACAAGCATTACTCCAGCTTCTAGGCAGGGTCCAAACACGTTGGGTAGTTGGTGTATCCCAAGCCGAAGAATGGGCGATTGGAGCCGGAGTCATGCCACCTGCAACCACTTCAAACATTTTATCGACAAAATGTGGTGCCCATCTTATGTTACGGAGCGGAAGCCATCTTAAATTTATCATGCCATATTTGGGACCGGCTTGAAGGTCTCTTTTGGAGGAAAGTGCTTGCCCACCCGCCCTCGTTTCCAATTCAAAGAATATGCTACGAAACAGCTCTACAATCAATGCACTCCCAAGTGCTTTGGAAATCGTTATATCTGTACTGTAAAATGCTAGTTGATGACAAGGTGCGTCCCATTGACATCTTGAGAACAAGACCGACTAACTGTAATGCTCTGCTCTTCAATAAATTGAAGAAAAACTGCTCCGACTGGATTGAGATCTTGGACGCCTCAATTGAAACCCTGAAGTACAATTCCTTGCTATCGAGAAGAAAATACTGAGGAAAGATTGGATAGAGACCCAGGACTTGAAATCGCAATACAAACTGTCCATAACAGTCCGAGTCGATACACCAGCGGGCTAGGACAAAGACAAAATCAGAAAAAGCCGCTGATTGAGGCTACCCTGCCAAAATAACTTCCAGTTATCTCCAATCTCGAGCTGTTACCCTCTCCAAAATTGCACGACCTTTTTCTGCACTTTAGGCTTAATTTGCTACCAACCTGCAGAGTGCTGGGGCAAAAGAAACAACTGAGAGACTTGCCAAAAACGTGTTGCTTCTGCAGAAATATTCTACAGCCGGAATCCTTATACCACATTGTAATGGTTTGCAAAGCTTTGACAGTCATAAGACGTAAATACTGTGAGCCCCTACCATTGACTGCTTTGCCGCTAACATCAAAAGAAAGATGGAACTCAATTATACTTGGAGAGGAAAAAACTGTAATCTTTGCAGTTCTGCAATTCTGGACTGTAGTTTAGATCTTAAAAGATTTCTAGTGAAGCATCTGCTCATCTATAGTTTTGTATTTTCTTCTGTTCCTCTTGCTTTAGACTTGGATCTTCAGAGGGGTGTTTGTTTTCTTTTTTCTTTTCCTTTAACTTGTTTTTACCTTGCTTTACTATTTTTCCTATCTGGTTCAAATACATAATCTTTCATAAGGATTTGTAAGAATGAAAAGTTTGTAAAAATGTAACTGATTTAATAAAAATAAAAAAAACAATGATTTGCATTGTTTGTGCTAAAATATCACACATAGAGCATGCGTAGTTCCGATTCACAATCAGTCTTATAAGACATAGGTTGAGGTGGCAGGTTGCAGAAGTAGTTGAGGAAATATGCTATACAAATGGGCGGTGGAGAAAAGGAATAGGCACTGCAAAATGATTTAATAATTACATTGTGTGCAGAGAGAAGCTTTTGACATTTCTTGCAGGCACAAAGACCTTATATTCTTTGGCTATAAGTCAGTGTGCCAGCTTTAAGGCGTGTACCGGCTGAGATATCAACAGATCACTTGAAACCAGTTTGAGCTCCCTTTAGTGCTTTTATTTTTCTTATCACAATGTTGAAGGGTGAGGGTTAAGGCCTAAGATGGGCACCCCTGGTGGAAGAATTAAACAAGGATTTTCTAAAACAACAGTGGTTGTGTTTGGGTCAAAATTATAAGTGATGGGGTTTTTATTGAGCTTTCCACTCCGAGGAATATTGTCCTGGGTTCTTCCCTCTCGTTCGTGGCTTAGGGCCATTAACCTGTACAGATCAAACAGTTGCATTCTTTCGGATTTTATAATGCACTTTTCTCTAATTTCAGGTCTTTCTCCGGTGGCACAGGTCTCATCAGAATGTTGCAGTGGTTCTGGGATTTCTGCTATCAGGTGGTGCCAACCTTGCACCCATGGCTCATCTGATGAAGGTCAGGCACCATACTCTTGTGCAACAGTTGAGCCCCATGGTACTCCCCCGGTCCCCACTTTAAAGGAGCAGCTGAATGCCTCGGCAGGAAGTCCCGCCCCCCTACCTCTAGTCTGCTGTAAGCGTGAAATTGTGCCATGTTTGACACCAACAGTTGTGACCCTACTACAGAGAATATTTGAAAAAAGCGACCTTTTGAGAAAGCCTTACCAAATGTATTCCCGAAGAGACGACACTCTGATGGAGGTACTCCCTGAAGAGATATGAAAAAGAGCGAAAGAGGAGCTAGTGACATCACAAGAGACTAACGTGACACCGTGAGAAGACTGGCTGAAGTAAATGTACGGACCTTATAGAACCTGAGGGCGAAGTAAAGAATCGAGTAAACATTCATATGCGAGAAGAATATTGCATGTGTGAAGAGCACTGTATAACATGCAAACCGTTCAATAACTGTACAGATGCAATAACGCAAGTAGACTAAGTGATCATAGAAGTTGGCTATACATAGTGAATAGACAGCAGGCAGAGCCACCATTATTTAGAAGCTGGACATCAGTGTCACAAATTTAGTAAGCCCGGACCCATGGAGAGGAAAGGCCGAGAGCTGTGTTGCAGTAAGAATTAGATGAGATTGTGAAAATGTATTGCAAAGCTGTCTGGCCTGGTGTCAAGGCTGAAGCAGCCAAGACTGGTTATCTATTCTTGAAGGCAGTGAACGTGAGATGCTGAGTCATCCCTTGTTAAGGTGCAAAGAAAGAACACCATGAGTGCCAAGTTTTAGTCATTTAAGACAATTACATGCTGCAAAATGGACCAAAGCATGGTCTCCTGTCATGTGAGCCAAGGATGAAAATAGAGTTGGGCGAGGAGTTCTGGAATGACGATAGTGCGTGCTCGTACTTCCTTATATTCCCAGAGACAAGGATACTTTGCAAGGCCAAGTTCAAAGACAATCTTCATGGCAGAAGGCATGGGTGATGAGAGATGATCAGCTAATTGGGTGGGGAGGTACAGTCAAGTCCACCTCCTGGCACCTGGGTATGAGTTTACATGCTGCTAAGTGAGCCAAATGTTCCAGACTAGCACAAGCGTACCAACCAATTGTAGAGGACCATATAACAAAGGGCCTTAAAGTTTGTGAGTCAATGATATACTGGGGGTCATTCCGAGTCCGGCGTTAAGGGAAAAACGAGGCCGGTAAAGGAATAACGACTTCCTTTACCGTTACGGTCTATTTTGACCCGCCACACCGTTATTTACACCACCGTAAACTACGATTGCGTAAATAGCGGACCAGTGTCGCGCGCCCGACACACCATCCTGTAAATAACGGGAAGGCGTAAACCATCTCCGATTCCAAGCAAAGCGAACACAGAAATAACGACCTCCACATGGGCGCAAAGTACCTTACCGCCATGGCGTTAATACCGGCATCGCGGGGAAGGTGTTAACAACCCTGATCAGTGTTTTGAAGAGGAACAGGTGCACCCAATCAGCACAGGTGGAGGCAATAGAGTCTGGCACAGCACAAAAGGAGCACACCCACACACCACACCCCCACCCACACCAAGATGATACCAATTGTAGCAGCATTCCTGGAGCTGGAGGCCCTGCTTGCAAGGCAGCAACTACGACAACAGCAACAACAGCAACCACAGCAACCACCACAGAGGATACACAGGAGGAGAAGGAGGGTGAGACAGGGCCAGCATGCCCTACCAGTGCAGCCACCATTACCACGCCGGCAGCCCCCAATACCCCGCATCAGAGCCACCCCCCTCAACCTCACACCAGAGCAGATCCACACCCTGTACCGGCTTGACTGGGACACCATAACCACCATAGTGGCCTTGATACATACCGATATAGTGAGCCTCATAGAAATCAGCACTGCCATCCCTCCTCTACTAAAGGTAGTGTCCGTGCTCCACTTCCTTGCCACAGGCACCTACCAGCATACAGTGGGGCACATGCATGGCATTTCACAGCCAATATTTTCCCGGATACTCAACCAAGTGCTGGATGCCCTCCTCAAGCACAGAAGGGACTACATATGCCTCCCCCGGACTCCACAGGAGATGTATGACACCAAAGCTGCCTTACATGCACTTGCAGGCATGCCAAATTGCATAGGTGCCCTCGACTGCACCCACGTAGAATTGGTGGTTCCCCATGCCATGGAGGTGCCGTATCGCAACCGCAAGCAATACCACTCCATCAACGTCCAGATGCCAGTAAAGCCATCACACAATGCAATGCTCGGTACCCCGGATCAACTCATGACTCCTTGGTCCTGCGCAACTCAACACTACCACGCTACATGGGCCAACATGCCGGACAACGTACCTGGCTGCTTGGTGAGTAACCATAATGGGCCATGGCAGTGCATTGGGTCTCTGAGTAGGTTGCCAGCATACCCCGTTGCGAAAGGGGGGTGGGGGAGATGCATACTCCACCCGGGAGGGAAAGGGGGGGATGCATACTCCACCCGGGAGGGAAAGGGGGGGGATGCATACTCCACCCGGGAGGGAAGGGGGGGTGCATACTCCACCCAGGAGGGAAAGGGGGGGATGCATACTCCACCCCGGAGGGAAAGGCGGGGGGGATGCATACTCCACCCGGGCGGGAAAGGGGGGGGTGCATACTCCACCCGGGAGGGAAAGGGGGGGATGCATACTCCACCCGGGAGGGAATGACAACGCTATTGTACGTTGTGCACCTCACAGAACATTGTGCCCCATGACAAGTGGCACGCCACATTACCACCTAACCACACAGTAGTGAATACGAGCCAACACCTAATGGTACCTGACAAACAGTTACCCTGGCCTAAGACCACGACACATGCACCACACATTGGTGAACCTTACACACCGTAAGGCCATCGTGCACCATGCAGTGCAATAGCACCATGTTGCTGACTCCTGCATCTCAACACAAAGGACAGTCATCCATGGGAGTGCATAGAGGTTAGTCTGACAGGGATCCTACTGCGTGTGACTGGTTTGGCACCTCCATAGGATAGCTGCCAATCACCATGATAGGGATCAGTGCTGAATGAAGGCTATGCTACCAACTACTACCAACACACCCTTACAGCAGGTCTCATGCAAGTCATCAATTAATGCAGTCCAGCACTGCTGCATGCATAAACGATGCACATGCAACAAGACATGAGTGCGCACCATGACCCATCAGGGAGAAGCTAACCCCTCCATCATTCCATTGGCCAGCACACATGGCCGGACCAGTAATGGGTTGATTGCATCCAGGGACATGTGTGCATGGCCAGTCATCACCCGCTGCAATGTAAGACTAGCACAGTTCTCCACCATGAATGTACCAACACTTACCTTCATTCCACTCTCATGCAGGTGATGCTGGCTACCCTTTGAAACCGTGGCTCATGACCCCGGTCCGCAACCCCCAAAACAGGCACGAGGAGGACTATAATAGATCTCATACCCGTACACGGGTGGTCATAGAGCAGGCCTTCGGCCTTCTGAAGGCACGATTCCGTTGCCTCAGCCGGTCAGGTGGGGCCCTCATCTACAGCCACGAGAAGGTGTCCAAGATCACCATGGCATGTGTAATGCTGCACAACATGTGCATCCGTCGGAACGTGCCACTGCCCCCTGACGTGGGACTGCTACTACCAGATGAGGAGGAGGAGGAGGTGGAGAAAGGAATGGCAGAACAGCATAATGGTGCCGATGCACGGGAGGGACGTACCGTGCGACACGCATTGATCAAGCAATATTTCTGAATCACAAGTCAGCTAAGGGGGTGAGGATGACAGGGCATTGGGCACTGGGTGTGGGGATACATGTACTACATGCACTGTGAGACATTAAAAGACACATGCACAATAATGAATGTCCACTCTGTATTGTAGGATAGACTAAACTGTGTATTGCATGATGATGTCCAAACGTGTACAACAGATACAACCCTCAACCCCCTCCCCCTCCCCCCCAACTCCCACACACACCCTCAACCCCCTCCCCCTCCCCCCAACTCCCACACACACCCTCAACCCCCTCCCCCTCCCCCCCAACTCCCACACACACCCTCAACCCCCTCCCCCTCCCCCCAACTCCCACACACACCCTCAACCCCCTCACCCTCCCCTCCAACTCCCACACACACCCTCAACCCCCTCCCCCTCCTCCCACAACAACCCCACAATGTTCCCATCAGTGCAGCATTGGCCACATGTGTGTGGCTGCACGGTCAATGGGCACTGCCAGAGCCTGGGGCATCCCTTCCATTCCGGCGCATCGTGCGCAGTGACCTACGGACCGGGCTGGTCTGCGTGGAGGAGCTCTGGGAGGGTGGCTCCTCCTGCTGGGGCTGTGGTCTGGGGGGTGCTGCCTCCAGGGCATCAGCAATCCTGCCAAGCATCTCACAGATGCGGTTTGTGCTGGTACTGATGACCTCGCCCAGGGCCTGAAGGTCATTATGTAGCACCGACCCTGATTCCCGGTTGTCCCGGAGGAACTCCTCTATCATGCCCGTGAGGTGCTGGCAGCGCACTGTTTCTGCAGCCGATGTGGGCGATGTGGTTGGCAGGCTCCGTGTTGTCGTGCCTGCAGGACTTACAGGACTTCCTGCAGGGGAAGTGGGCACATGACAGACAGGTGTATCCGCTTCGCATGTGAGCCCTGGGCCGTCACTCGACCCAGGGTCGCTATGGGCAACCTGGCTGTATGAGGGAGTGTCTGGGCTCTGTACATAGACATTGGGCTCCTCCACGTTGTCGATGGTGTTTGGTGATGTGCTGCCTGGCACATCGAGGATGCACATGGCAGCATTCTCCCCTGACGCACACGATTCCTCATGGTGCAACGTGGGCATGTGTCCCGCAGAACTGCAGGCATGTCCAGGGCCGCGGATGTGGGTTGTGTACCCTCCATGGGGGTTGCTGGGGCAGGTGGTGTGGCATGTGCCTTCTTCCTGCTTGCAGGTGTGTGCTGTCCCCTGCCTGTGCCCAGGGAGGTACTTGTCCGGGGGCCTTCCTGGTCCTCACTTTCATGACCTGTGCCTGTGGGGGGCAAGAGAGAGACAGCATGAGCAATGATCTGGGGGTCAGTGTTACTTCCAGACAATGGTATTACGATGGGATAGCAGCGTTTTGGTGACATTTGGGTGCTGAGTGGGACTGTGAGCTTTGCTTGGATGGGAAAAGCATACTGTCGGCAGGGTCACTCATGTTGGCGGAGTACTGTGGTGACTGACATTGACCAGCTTTTTGTGTGGCATGCCCAATATGGGTGTCAGCCTTGCACCTGACATCATCCTGGGTCCCAGTTGTCACGGCATCATTGGGGGGGGGGGGTTTACCCATACATGATGTGACTGCTTGACCTGCCCTTGGCGATGACTTGCATTAGGGATGCATGTACTGTTTACACTCATGGCACTCACCTGCGTCAGCTGATGAAGGGTCACCGCAATCCATATCGCCAACGCCTTCGATGGCTTCTGTGCCCATCATCTCTGTACATGTTTCCTCCCAGGGCATCATTTTTATGGGTGAGCCTGGGCCTCCTCCTGTCTCTAGGGCCAGATTGCGGTTTGCTGAGAGGATGGCCTGCACCCTCAGACGGAGGTCATCCCAGCGTTTGCGGCAATGCGTCGTGCTGCGGGGGGTGTTTCCAACAGCGCTCACCCTCTGCGAGACCAGCTCCCATATCTCCCTCTTCCTGAGGATGGTGGGCCTGCGCATGTCGCTGCTGAATACAATCTCTGCATGTTCATGCAGAGTTTCGACAAGTACCTGGAGCTCATCCTGGGAGAATTTCTCCTTCCTGATGCGCGCAGCACCCTTTTTTAATGCTTTTGGCATGATGCTGGTCTCTGGAGTCTATTTTGCCTATCACAATATGCCCACGAGTCCTGTATGGGGAGTATTGCAATGGATTGTGATTTTAAAGATGGCCGCCATGATGCTTCCCGTTCCTGTTCGATGACGTAATTTCCGTTTGCGGTTTTTACCGGTGCCCGTAATTTACGGTCATCGTTAATTACGGGCACCGCTATTTGCGCACTAGGTTGAGGGCGATGGTGTTAGTTACGTCTCGGCTGTTGTCGGTAAGGGGTTTGACGCGCCCTTTACCGGTAATGCGCTGGGGGGTTTACCGGCATGGCGGAAAGCTCGTACCCGCGAGGTCGGAATATGGTGCTATTTACGCCCTGCTACCAACGCGGATACGGTATTTCCGCCATGCCGGTAAAGTCAGTGATTTAACGCGAACCTCGGAATGAGGCCCTATGTGTTGTATAGGCACCTTACAAATATCCAATAAATAAAATAAAAATAAATACATGCCAAAAAACCGAATTACTGTTACCGCCACTTGGTCTGGTGGAATTGCTGCCGAATTACAAGTGGTGGTAGGCTGTGTTAGTCCCTATTAATTGGTGTCCATAGGACTCCATGGGGATTTCCATGGAATTGTGCCGATTTTGCATTTTCTTTGGGCAGAAAGGTGGCATATTACCTCAAGCTCTTAGCTGGAGGTGCATCTTCCTCCTCTCTGCCAAACTTGTAGATGAGCAGTGCAGTAATGTGGCAGTAACGGAATTACTGCTGCATTACCACCAAACTTGTAATGAGGCCCATAGGGCCTCATTACAACTCTGGCAGTAGCCGTGCCGTCTGCCGCCGGAGTTGCATTTTTTCCAGCACCCGCGAATGGGCAAGAACCAGGTCATGCCGAGCTCAGCGGACCCGGTAATTGCCCATTTGCAGGTGCCGGAAACATGGGACTCCCCATCCCCATTCGACCCCATAGGGCTGAATGGGAATGGGGACGTCGGATGCACCGGCACATGTTGTGCGGAAAAACCTGGCGGGCTGACAGGCACCCGCAAGCACAGCCCGTAGTATGGCGGGCCGGGAACTATGGTACCGGCATGCTTACCGGTACTGTAGTTCCCGGACCGGCATGCTTGTAATGAGGCCCCACATGTCTTGAAGTCAATCAAGGGACAAAGGGCTGGTAAAGCCCTGAGGCCTGATAGAGTCCCCGTGGATCTTTTTAAACATAGTTGATCATCTTATTTTATATTATTAAAATTATGTTGGCGACAAGCACCGTCCCAACACATTACCATCATGATATCGCCCTATTTATTTTGTTTTAAATCTTATCACACACTTTGGGCCTCATTACACGGATGGCGGTAAGGATTTACCGGTACCCGTAAAATACCGGTACCGGTAAATCCTTACCGCCTTACTACGAGGTCCCTTTGCGGGTTGGGGGATTTAACGCCTGCTTTTTGCAGGCATTAAAATCCAACCCGCTAAGGGTCCTCGGAGCTAATTACGGCACAGCAAAATTGCGGTGCCGTAATTAGCGCCTTCCCCATTCCCATAGAGCCCTACGGGGCAGAAATGGGAATGGGGAAGGGCAATGGCGGAAAGGGGATTTACCGCCCCTCCAACCTTGGAATGGGGCGGTAAATCCCCTTTCTGCCAAGGCGGTGCCGGCATTTTACCAGCATGAGCCATGGCGCTAATAGCGCCATGGCTCACCGCCTACAGTGTAATGAGGCCCTTTTTCTACTATCTTAATGACTGGGTGGAATCACGTAATATTCTACCTGACTCAAAGCTAGGATGCCACGATCATCTTGGTACTGAAACCTGATTCCTGCAAGTGTGGTGCACATTAAAAAGGAATCATACATGTTGCCTCCATGGACCTATCCACAGCGTTTGACTCTGTCAATAGGGCAAAGCTGTGGCGGGTCCACCGTAAACGGGACATAACAGAAAACATGGTCATGGTTCTGATGGAGCTTCATAGAGGTAACAGAGCTGCAGTAAGAGCAGGCCGCCTGGGGGACTGTACCACATGGTTTAAGGTTGATAGAGGTATAACGCAGGGGTGCGTTTTGGCACCACTGTTGTTCTCCCTACATTCTAATATTCTAGAAATCGCACTGCTCGGGGGACAAGTGTACGTCCTAAAATAACACCTGTTTTGGCTCATGCTGATAATATGGCTTTTACTGCACGGACACTCTGTTCGCTCCGAAAACTGATCACTAGTTATGTGTACTTTATGCCTCTCTGCACTTAAATGTCAAATCGCCAGCCAACTCAGTGGTTGCCAGTTTCACAGCTTGCAAGCACCCTAAAAGGCACTTTGCTTAAATCACCAGACCGCATGAAAAGGGGTTTTATGCACTTCATTATCACTGCCAGAAATTGGGCTCACAGTTCTGATGTCCTTAGTAAGTTTGGTACTGTTTTTAGGCAACAGCCCATGCTGATTACCACAGGAATCTACACAGCTTTTCCCGCTGCTATAACGCAAATGCGAGAAGAACAAGTTACTTTCTTAACTGGTAACGTTCTTTCGATGGGATGGTCCGACGACGTATTCCATATCTATGACATGTAATCACCACAGCTGTGCTGCTTCGGAAACTTTTTTCGGCGTCTGCGTCCTGCGTCGATGACATCGATGCGCCGTCGTCGAGGGCCTCCTCTGACGTCCGACGTCATCCGATGTGATAAGTAGGACGCACGACGCCCGTAGCCTCAGTTGTAGTTTTTTCCCCCAGAACGTGTGACACTAGTCAACTGCCAGTCAGACACAAAGTCTTGCGGAATGTAAGCTGCAATCGCAAAAGAAATTCTGCAGCAGGGAAGGCAGGGCGGGAGCGATATGGAATACGTCGTCGGACCATCCCATCGAAAGAACGTTACCAGGTAAGAAAGTAACTCGTTCTTCGAGGGGATTGGGTCCTCCGACGTATTCCATATCTATGACAGACTCCCAAAGCAGAACCAGAGCAAGGAGGAGGGAAAGAATTTAGAATCAAAATTTAGAATAGCCAATCAAATAGCAGAGCAAAGGACCGCCTTGCCAAAGGCCAGATCCTGTGCTCGGATGGAATCGAGGGAATAGTGACGTACAAATGTATGTACTGAAGCCCAGGTGGCTGCATCACAGATGTTGCGAATAGGAACACCCCTCTGCAGGGCAGTAGACGCAGCCATACCCCTGGTAGAATGGGCCCGCAAGCCAGCCGGTGGGTCCTTACCCGCCAAGCGGTAGCACTCCGAGATGGCCAAAATAATCCAGCGAGACAAAGTCTGTTTCGTCACAGCTTGCCCCAAACGCTTTCCAGCGTAACCAATAAAGAGTTGATCGTCCACTCTGACCCGGGACATGCGTGAAACATAAAAGCTTAAAGCTCTCGTAGGATCAAGCCTATGGAGCCTCTCCTCTTCCTTACCAGGATGCGGAGGAGGATAGAATGCCAGAAGAACAACCTTCTGGGCCAAATGAAATTCCGTCACTACCTTCGGAAGAAAAGAAGGATGAACTCTAAGGACAACCCTGTCTTTGTGAAATACAGTGAAGGGTGGCTTAACTGAAAGTGCCTGTAACTCACTCACTCTGCGAGCGGAAGTAACCGCAACTAAAAACACAGTTTTCAGAGTTAACAGCCTCAAAGGGCAAGAATGTAAAGGCTCAAACGGAGCACCCATAAGAAACTTAAGAACAATGTTTAAATCCCAACCGGGCACCAGGAAAGGTGACGGAGGGAACACATTAGTGCGCCCTTTCAGAAACTGTGAAATTAAAGGGATTTTAAAGGAAGAACACTCTTCAGACGAGCGCTTAAAGATGGACAGCGCCGCCAGGTAACCTTTAATGGTACCCACTTGCAAGCCCCTGTGGGCCAAAGAAAGTAAAAAGGACAGAACCATGGGGATGTCACATGCAAAAGGATCCACATTCTGAACTCTGCACCAGTCGCAGAACTTACGCCAACGGCAACGGTACAGAGACTTTGTTGCTGGCCTTCGGGCCGAAAGCGACACCTCCATCACGTCTTCAGGGAGGTCCCAATCCCTATACCTCAACCTTTCAGAAGCCAAGCGTGAAGGTTGAGGGATCTGACCTCTGGATGGAGAACCTGACCCCCCTCCCGTGAGAGCAGATCGTCTCGGTAGGGAAGACGACGCGGAGGGCAGATGGACAAGCCGAGAAGGTCCGGGTACCACGTCCTCCGAGCCCACGCCGGAGCAATGAGGATCATCCGGGAACCGAACTTCCGTAACCTCCGCAGCACTTGCGGGATGACGGGGACTAGAGGAAATGCGTACAGCAGCGGGAATGACCACTCCACCACGAACGCGTCTCCTAAGGCTCCTTTTGGAGGAAATTCCCGCGAGCAAAACCTTTTGCACTTCCGGTTGACACTGGAGGCGAAGAGATCCACTTGAGGGGTCCCCCAAAGGGCGAAGAACTCCAGGAGAATCTCCTGAGCCAACTCCCACTCGTGAGAGATCGTGCTCTGCCTGCTCAGAGCGTCCGCCGTCACGTTTTCGTCTCCAGCCAGATGAACTGCCGAGATCGAAACTTCCAGCTGGATGGCCCAGAACTCGAGCTGCATCGCCTCCCTGCACAGAGGAAGTGACCCTGCCCCCCCCTTTTTGTTGAGGTAGTGCATGGCCACTGTGTTGTCCGTCAGGATCAGGACACTCTTTCCTCGCACAGTCGGCAGAAAAGCCTTCAGGGCTAGCCTGACGGCTCTCAGCTCCAACAGATTGATATGGAGTCTGGACTCTGATGGAGACCAACGACCGCTGACTGTCAGCCCGTTGGCATGAGCTCCCCAACCCGTGAGGGATGCATCCGTCACGATCGTCACCTCCGGCCAGGGAAGCCAAAATGGATCCCCCTTCATCAAGTTGCCTTCGACGGCCCACCACAGAAGGTCCCGGGCGACCGAGGGCGGCACCTGAACCGGGTCCGACATCCTGCCGGAGGACTGCGACCATTGCGTCTTGAGCGCCCACTGCAAAGATCTCATCCGCAGGCGAGCCTCTGGCACCAGAAGAATGCAGGATGCCATGAGGCCGAGCAACCTCAAGAACTCGAACGCTGGGAGCGTCTGGGCATGCTGAAACTTGTGCACCATCTTCTGAATGTGAAGAGCCCTCACCTGGGGAGGAAAACACTGCCCCAGGGAAGTGTCGAGCACTGCTCCGATGTACTGGAGCCGCTGTGTTGGCATCAAATGGGACTTCTTTAAATTGAGGGAGAAGCCCAGCCTGTGAAGGGAGTGGCAGGTGACGGACAGATGATCCAGGACTTGCTCGGGAGAGCTCCCCCTGATCAACCAATCGACCAGGTAGGGGTAGACGTGAATCCCCCCTTGCCTGAGATGCGCTGCCACCACCACCATGAGCTTGGTGAAAACCCTCGGGGCGGAGGTCAATCCGAACAGCAGGACCCGAAACTGAAAGTGCGAGTCGCCAACCGCGAACCTCAGGTACTTCTTGTGCTTGGGATGGATCGGCACATGGAAGTAAGCATCCTTGAGGTCGAGTGAGACCAACCAGTCCTGAAGCTGAAGGGCCTGGAGGACTTGAGAGAGAGTAACCATCTTGAACTTGTCCTTCCTGAAGAGTTTGTTCAAACCGCGCAAGTCCATGATGGGTCTCAATCCCCCGTCTTTCTTCGAAATCAAAAAATAAGGGAAATACCATCCCTTGTTCCTCTCCGCTACAGGCACCAGTTCTATGGCGCCTTTCTCCAGCAGGGCTTGAATTTCCTGCGCAAGGAGCGGATCCGGACTCTGCAAAGAGAGGTTCCCCGGTGGATTGTCGCGAGGCCTGTGCCGAAAGGGAAGACAGTAGCCGTGGGTTATGATCTCCAGAACCCACACATCTGAAGTAATGGCTTGCCACTCTACAAGATGCTGCACCAGCCTTCCCCCAACCGGCGAACCATGGGACATGGCCTCATGACTGAATGGGAGCGGCTGCGGCGTTACCTGAGGGCAAAGAAGCAACTGCCCGAGCGGCCTTGGCACCACGGGTACCCTGTCGTCCACCTCTGGTACCCCTGCGTTGGCCTCCTTGACTGCCAGCTCCTCTCGCTTTACTGAAGGAGTAATAGCGAAAGGAACCAACCCTCCACTGCTGTCCCCTAGGACGAAAAGGCGGAGGTTGGCGAACTGCCACGCCCAATGACTTTGCTGCAGCTTTTGAGGTCTGCAACCTCTCAAGGCTCTCGTCAGCTTTGCTGCCAAAAAGGTGTTCACCGTCAAAGGGCATGTTGAGGAGCCGGGACTGCACATCAGGAGCAAACCCCGACTTCCGCAACCAAGCAAACCTGCGTATTACGGTGCTCGCCGCCATGGACCGACTGACGCATTCAGCTAAGTCCAAACCCGACTGAACGGACTCACACATGGCATCCTTACCATCCTGGACCATAGCAAGGCAACCATCCCGTTCGTCCCCTTCGGGAATTTGTTCAGCCGCTAATGCAACACAGTTCCACAGAGTGTGTGTGAAACGAGACAAGGCACAAATGGAGTTGGCCGCCTGAAGCGCCATACCACCAGAAGAAAACACTTTCTTCGCCCAGCCATCAAAACGTTTGTCGTCCCTATCAGGAGGGATGGTAGGGTACGACGCCTGCTTTGCCGGGGCCGTGGCCGCCTGCACCACCAAACTCTCCGGAGTGGGGTGCCTGGTCAAGTAGCAGGGGTCGCTACTGGCTGGACGGTATTTTCGCGACAAGGATCTGCCTACCGCCGGGAGACTCTCCGGAGCAGTCCAAGCCGCCGCCACCCTTCTCTGTAAAGCCATATGGAACGGCAGTACCGGATCAGTTGGGGGACCAACATCAAGGATGTCCGTCAGATCATCCTGCACAAACTCCCCTGGGGGAGCAGACCATCCCAAGTACTCAGAAACCCTAGCCATAAGGTGCCGGTACGAGGAATCGGCATGAGAGCCAGGCTCAGGCCTACAAAACTCCACCTCCGGAGAGTTGTCCCGTCCACTGGCATCATGCAGTGACTGTCTCAAATCGTCAAACTGACTATGGCCCGAGACAATTTCATCTGGAACCTGACTAGGAACCAGGCCATCAGAATCCTCATCCGCCTCTGAAATATAGTCCAGGTGGCGAAAAGAAGGCACCCGAGAGTGCTTGCTCTTAACCAGAGCCTTCCTAGGGGGTTCTCCCGTGCCACGGGGTACCTCCGACACGAAAGGCGTCGATGGCGTTGAGCGAATCGGCGCCGGCGTCGAGAGAACCGGCATCGGCGCCGAGAGGATCGGCGTCGACATCGAGGAAATAGGCGTCGACGTCAGATGCAGCGCCTCCAGCATCGGCGGCGTCGACACAGCCCTCAAGGCCGGAGCCCCGAGCGTGTCCCTCGACGACCTGAGCGTCGACGGCTTCGACGACTTCCTCGGAGCCGGAGCCTCGAGAAAGCCTGTCGACGCCCTCGACGCCTCAGACGTCGATGTCTTCCTCGAAGACCTCACAGGTGCACACGGTCTCGAACACGTCGAGGACCGGGTCCTGGAACGGGTACGTCGAGAACGAGTCTCCTTGTCCGAACGGGACCTCTCCCGTGACTCGTGCCGACCACTCTTGCGAGCGGTGTCTCTCGACCTCCCACGACTGACCCCACTCGGGGGCGCGGACGGCTTAGTACCCTGCGACTCAAGAATCGCCAGCATTTTCTTCCAGAAGGAAGCCCATTCCTCCGGCGTCGCATGGCTGGTGGGGTAAGCGACGTGCCAGGCAGAGTCCTCCGAAGAGGACCTGGAAGACGACCGGTGTTGGCGCTTCCGAGAATGCCTCGAAGAGGCTGAGGAGTGGCGAGACCGACTCCTAGAAGGAGACCCACGAGACTTCTGACGATGACGCGGAGAGTCACCCCTCGAATCATCCGTCGAAAGCCCCGCAGACTTCGACTTCCTGGGCTTGGACACCTGACCTACCGACAACTTCTTCTTACGTTCGCGTAAGGCTTTGGACGTGAGCGACTGGCAGTCGATACAGTCATCCGTGTCGTGGGCCTCTCCGAGGCACCAGAGGCAGGCATCGTGCGAGTCCGTCACCGACATCTTGGACCCACACTCCCCGCACTTCTTGAAACCCGGACGCGGGGTCGAAGACGAAGTAGAAGACATCTTCACACAAAGGATTTTCACAAAACGAACAGGTTCGAAGAACCGAGAAGAACAGAACTCCAAAGAGTCAAGGCGTTAACCGAGATTCACGAAGCAACACGTTCGCGGAAAAAACGGAACTAAGGCTACGGGCGTCGTGCGTCCTACTTATCACATCGGATGACGTCGGAGGAGGCCCTCGACGACGGCGCATTGACGTCATCGACGCAGGACGCAGACGCCGAAAAAAGTTTCCGAAGCAGCACAGCTGTGGTGATTACATGTCATAGATATGGAATACGTCGGAGGACCCAATCCCCTCGAAATGCTATTTACTAAGGCAACCCTACCAACCTTATCCTGGAACAATAGAAGAAGGGATGAGTCTGCAAATTCAAGAAGAAATGAGCAGGCTGTAATCAGAGATGACGAGAGCAAGTGAAATTACTGCCAAACTGACACGTAGATGCACTAGACATGAAGTAAATATGCACTCACCATGAAGAAACGCAAACATTGGGTCAAACTTGCATTTAGACATGAAGAATGTTACCTTCACCATAAGACATTATTAACATAATATAATCAATGTATATGCTGAAACACAAGAAGAACAAAGTCTTAGATTAGGTAAAAGAATAAACAGCCTTTCCATGCCAAGCGCCCATTCATTAGACTTCTAATACTGGAAGAAGGATAGCTCAAACAAGTCTACAGTGGGCAAAGAGGCAAATAAATCTGCATTAATATGAGGTCAAACCCTGATAAAAGCCAAGCAGAATAATTCAAAACGTGGTCTCCTCACACGTGACCTGTGATTGCAGAACAGTGTCCATTTATTAAGCTCCAGACTAATAGACACCTGCCTCGAATCTCCACAGATTCTCAGAACGAGAAGCCTTGAACAAGGCCAAGTTTAAAGCTAGATACTCTGTTGTGTGGCCTTGCAAATCAGGGATGGTGTCTTATTCAAGTAAAAGAAGCAATTCCTTGCTATCACACCTCCTACCACTATTTTTGCTCATATGATGATGACCTCCCAAATGTCAGAGGTTGGCAAGACCAAAGCCAACCAATCACAGATTTCAAAATGATGGCACTATATAATTGTTGCAATGGCCAATTACCTGCTTCTAAGGTGATGTTTTTCTTATGTTTATCAATTTAGAGGTGGTACAAGGGTGGCCATCAGATAGTAATGACCAATGAAAAGGCTAACAACTATGCATCTAATATGCAAACAATTCCCCTAACCAATCCCCCGACTCGTAGGTTTTTGTAGTCAAGATTACAGTATAACATCATTATGACGCATTTTTGGTTTATTACCCATTGTTTCGTATTGTAGAGAGAGACAGAGAGCTTCACGAGTTGCATGCTGTTTGCTGTCCCTGTTTTATACAGATGAATAATAAAACAGGCCTTTGCAATTTACCTTGACTATTTCTGTTATTGGGCACAGGACTTCCCGGCCTGCCTGTTCCGCTAGTGCTGGAGCTTTCCAGTGCCTACTTTACACCCCTTTTGTAATGGATTGGCAGGCAAAGAACAATGGTCTGAAGGGTTGCCCAGTGTAATGCCAGAGGTTAAGATCAAATCTAAACTTTCCTATCATCATCTCTTTTGTTTTGCTACAGTCACCAGAGTGGGATGGGTATGCCCAGACATGGATCTGTGCCTGCTGGACCAACAGACCGAAGCTACTCCTCACCGATGAAGCCCCAAAAGGCCAAAACATGTCTAGAGATGCTTGTGGTCTCGTGCAGAAGGGATGTGACCAAGCAATACAGGCTGCCCCTTTTGGGGTGGGGCCAAGTCTGATTTGCATATGGTCTTTCTCTTTTGTAATGGTTTGGCAGGCAAAGAATTATGATCTGGAGGGTTACCCACAGTGAAGCCCAAGGTTAAGATAAAATCTACACCTTCCAGCCATCACTTGTTTTGTCTTGCTATAAGAGGAAGGGACACCATCCTTGTCAGAGCAATCAAGCAAAGTTAATGAAAGTCATAGATTACCTATTGGAGGGGTCAGTAGATATGAATTATTTTACACATTTTGGGGCTTCTTTTTCACTGTTAGTTGATGCACTTTTAAGACAACTAATAATATTACTAGCTTTGCAGAATTCAAACTCTATATAAAGTATAACATATAAAGTCAGTTTTACTGTCCCGCATCAAGTGTATTCACACATAAAACTGCCATGTCATTTAGAAATGGCAAACACAAACTAATAGAGAAAGCGTATTGGCTTTGAGTGGCTTTGTTTTTAGATCTTACAGCAACAGGTTGATCGCTCTGCACACATCTACACTACAACCACCAAAAGAAGGAAAACAGAAATGATACTGTTACAGACTCGATTGCATAACTGCATTACAATGCAATTGAGTATGTCAAAATGTTTAAGTGAGTTTCTAATCTTGTGTGATACTCAATATGGCCTGAGTAGGCAGTCGTTTTCTTGTTTGTTATACATCATGAACAGAATGGAAACACTAGATGTCCTGCCTTCTGCACCTTATCAATCCAATTTTAAGGAAGCTAGGATAGGGAAAAACAAGATGTAGAGACAAGTTTGGCGATGCTGGAAAATAGTGGAGGTAATTCCGTTACCTCCATTTTTCCTGCACCGTTTGACTGGTATTTCCTTCGGCGGAATTACCAAGTTGTAATTCTGCCAAATTTTGGAGATTAAGTGGAAGAGCTACCTTCAGCTTCATTACTGCAAATATCATGTGCACATTTTGACACCTTTTGAGAACAGGCAGAACTTTTTTTTAGCATAAGTAATGAGACACAGAAGTGCCAAAAAAGACCACCCCTTCCTCAAAGGTAACCTGCACATTTCAGTCAGGGGGTTGTGGGACAGTGAAATTGATGCATTGGCCAGACCACTTAAACTCATTAGTGTTGGGAGCATACGCCAGACGCTAATGTATGACAGGCTCACTGCACCCACATGGTAAAGAAAAAATAATTCTATCTCCTTTTGAGGATTAGATATGCAAATTGGCCAGCAGTAGTTTACACAATGACTGATCCATTGATAAGAAAATGCTTGACAGGGTCGGACGTGACTCTGTTATGCATTGTGCAGCCCCTTGTGCCTGTTACAATAAGGCACAGGGCGGTGTGACTATTTTATGCACATTTCAAAGAGCCTTGCATTTGTAGAGTCGGGTGCACTTTGAAATGTGCAGAAATGCTTGTTTTTTGGGTAAATATGCAATGGGGTGGAAAAAGGGCATCTGAATGTCTGCATCTGTTATGCACACAATCGAACGCCCTTTGAGAATAGGGCCCGCTTTTTTGGGCCCAATTGATGAGATGAACCAAAAAGGGTTTTAAGAATCTGCCCCATCCTTTCTTAAAATCCATTTGGAGTTAACACATTTTTTTTTTAAAACCAAATCGAGCAACGGAACCCTATGGCTCATAAAGTGTTGAGCCAATTCTAGCTGAACTGGCCATGTACTGACCTGCCTCTATTTGACTCTCAAACCATCTCCATGGAGGCTCAGATGGCTGGTGCTGATTCAGATCTTTTCTTCAAAGGTTCGAACCAGTATTCGAGCCGAGTAATTTAGATTCACCCATCCCTAGTTATGTCCCCATAATCATTTTGTTGAATAGCTGTCTTTTCTGTGCTTCCCCCTTGCTGGAATGCTGGTCCCCGTCCCCCTACCATAGCTTTAGATGCTAAACATCCGAGAGACAGAGGTTTTTAAGATTGCACACAAAAGTGAAATTTTAAAGATTGGGGTCCACGCACATGGCATCATTACATCCAATTTCCCTAATTGCCAAATGCGGGGTAATACCCTTTGTTCAATCGGTCTGTGACGTAAATGTCACAAAAGTGGACATAACGATGGCTGAGATAAGCACAGTAAAGTACTATGGTGTGTAACATATAATTTTATGATCTGCCAGGAAGATCTTGTGGTTTTAAGATGGGGAGGGTTGACTGTATTAAAGCCCATTGCAGCAGAAAGTGGCAGTGCCTAGACAGGCGATTTTAAATCTATTGCTAAGCAACCAGGTTGGCTATATTGCTCGATTTTCTATCACGTATTTATCTAATGGTTGCTCTGAAGCAGCAATGTTGTAAATACACTTTATTTTGTGCACTAAAGAGTCTCAGATAAAACCCTAAAAAAGTAATTTTGGAAGTTGTTTTTTGAAGTTAGAAAAGAATTGCACGCACATTTGTGATCATATTTTTATTTTAAAAACGAAATGTCAAAGTAACTGATGTAATTCTGCATGTGGACAAGACAAGCCTGACCTTGATACTGCGCTTTGACATCTCAACTGGAGTTCTGACAGCAACAGCGAAAGAATGTAATTGCATAAAATAGATGAAGCTCAACAATACGCAGAAATGCTTTACACGATATAAATATCCTGTTGCCAAGTTGTGTACTATATATCAATTTGCAAAATGCATGGATATACGAGAAATGTTCTTACGGTTTCTAAAATTCAAGGTAGACAGTCAAAGAATCGAGTAATTCCATGGTGCAGTGAGTGATTTCCAATCTGGTGAAAAAGGAATGATAACGCGCTTAATACCCAGAGGTTTCTAAGCGCGGACCCGGGGATCGAACCTGTGGTGCTCTCTGCTGTCTTGTTTCTAAGGCCGGCATGTTGCCCCTGAGCTAGGAAATGAGCAGGAATCACGTGGAGAACATGGCATGCTGCCTGATGCTGACTTACACTTCGGAGTGGTGTCAAGGAGTGGCCTGAAAAGCGCCTCTAAAATACACATTCTGGAGCAATGGCCAAACTTGTTTCAGGTGTATTCTGGCCCATCTCGTTTCGGCCTTGGGTGAACGATGTGTCCTGATAGAGCGTGCCGTGACTGATACACTCGGTTTTAATACAATTTAAGATTTGAAAATAGTCTCAAGAGGAAAAGCAACAGTTCAGTTATCAATTTGAACACTAAAACATAAAATTAAATTCAACTTTAGATCATATTTGAATATTCACTGCTGGCATGTAAGCTCCCAGCAGCCTCAGCGTTCTTAAAGGGACTGCCTGATTTTGATAGCAAAGGGAGTCAGCGAAAAAAACATGAATAGTTCCTCAATCAGTCCCCAATCAGGTACCAAATGAACCGTAATGGTTGAAATTATGTAGCGATGGGAGCCCCTCCTTGAATTTACAGCTCTTGGATTGGTGGCTGTTAAAACTTTGAAATGATCAAAGCTATGAATAAATCATAGCCACTGGTAGTTCCTCTTGGGTAGCATAACATTCCACTGTGTTGGGCCATCTGTGCCATTACAAAATGGGAACAACCATATGCAGCCATAAGCAATCGTTCTAGGTTCTGTCCCGAAATGGAACATTTCAGCATCAACCACATGACCATATGCCCTCTGTGCAGGACTGCATACAAATCTCAACACATGTCAGCTTTGTTGAGGCTCATCAATAAAGTGCAGCTATGTTCCCTAAGGATGACGAGTCAGAGAAACCACATCTGCGCGTGCCCGCCTCCCACTTATGGACACTCACTATCAACACCATTAAGTGACGGATCCGTCCTACCTTAAGAGAATACTTTTGGCCAGCGTTCCAAATGCCAAATAATAAAACACCATAGGAGCTGCATGGGTTGCTAGTCCCTTTAATACTATCTAGCAGATGACACCATCGGGACCAGAATTCGACCAATAACAAAAATAGGTAAATCGGTAAAAACATCCCAGAAAAGCAGCATTTGTAAAATAAAGCTACCTGGTTAAAATGATGGTTTTGTATATTATGCAAATTAAATCAAACGTCACCCTTAGCTCCTTGCTCTTTGGCGACTGGTATATCTTGAAAATGATGGTATGTAAATGCTCACACCAAATTGCATGCAAAGATCAGGCACTTTTCTGTGATAAGACCGCAATGGATTTGTCTTTATAAAAAGAATTGTTTGGTTTCAAAGTACGCATTGCTATTGGTTTCATGAAGGGGGAACCCTTACCATCTACTAAACGTCCACTTCCTAAGCCCACTGATCTATAACCTACCGATCCCCTTTAACTATCTGTGTTTTTGTGTTTTTCATTTCTGTTCCTTTTTTATTACTAACACATGATGGAGCTAAGCGAGCAAGCCAGAAAATGCCAAAGTGGCCCTTTGGAGATGTTCTTCCACAAGAGAATCTTCGAAAAAAAAGGGCCAAATGGTACATTTTACCACCGTTCATAAGTAGCAATAATTAAGTAGCACCTGGGGGAGTGGTTTCAGCCAATCAGGAGGGTAGGAACTTGGACTATTTCTGCCGGTGTAAGTTAGTGTTCCATCCCTTTCTCCTGCGCAACTCCCGTAAGCCGTCATCTATTCTCAGACATTGCTCCTTGGTTCCTCATTCCACTATCCCTTTTATCCCTGCAACCCCCTGTGTCTCCCAGCAGCCCCCCTCACCTGACCACCGGTTTTGTTCCCACTTTCTGGCCATGTACCCTCATCATAGAAATCAGAAAAGGTACTTGCGTCCTTTTCCTGCTTCTGTCACCGGCCATTTTGTTTTGTAGTTTCTTTAAAGGAAATTGGGCATGCACAGTACACATGTCCTTTAAAAAAAGAAATTTCGCACATGGTTTAGAACGACCTATTTAACACTATACTTCGAGCAGTTATATTTCTCTCACCACAGAGGGGCCTGTGCAGAGTAAATTATATCAAATATGGCAGTCATCTTAAGTATATGTGCCAACTTCTCAAAAAGTAGGCAAATAAAAGGAAGAGAATTACCTCTTTTTACTTGCACCACTTTAAGAAATGTGCAGGTCACTTTATTCGCAAAGGTAACCCCAGCATTTCCAGGTGGTTGCGTGGCAAATGATGGCCAGCCCCTTGCATACATTATTGTTGGGAGCACACTCCCGAAAATAATGCATGACAGGCTCCCAGCACCCATGAGGTGCTGGGAGCACATATCACAATGACTGGCCCTTTCATTGAAAAAGTCCCAAAAAATAAAAAAGTCATGTCTATCCCTGTTTTGGGGACAGAAATGCAAGTTGGACAGCAGTGGTTCAAATCGGTCGCTGTTCCCCGATAAAACAATACATGACAGGGTCAGAAATTACATTGCCACATATTGCGCATCCCCCTCACCAGCTACAAGAATGCACAGGGAAATGCATTTGTTTTCAGTGAATTTAATTTGCATCGTGTTTGTGAATTTGGCATGGGCATTGAAATGCGGACAAACACACTCTTTATTTGCGCAAATGTGCATAGGGGTTGAAAAAGGCCGTTTGAATGCGATTATATATACAATGCACACATTCATTTTTTGGCACAAGTGATGAGATGCGCGCCTGATCAATTGCCCCAAAAATATTTTGAGTATCTGGCCCACTATATTTACCATATGATGAAAAAGGATTTTTGGGAAAATATAAGAGACTCAGTCAAATAACTATAGACAGAAGTGACAAACACAAATGATCAATTTTGAATTTCACAGAAAACAAGCTCTTGCGGGAATGCAACAACCATTTCAGTAGAAGACACATGTATTTACTCGTTTTAAATGTCACAAAATGATAAAGCTATTTCTTACATAGAGTCTGAGATATGCCATCTGCAGTTTCCCAAACCAGTAAAATCTTCCTATGCCAAAAACACTTCCAAATGCCAATATGGAAATATCGTATGTCAGGAATACCTGCTGGTCCCTTCCCCTTCCTCTGTCCCACAATGTGCATGCACTTGTGGGGCAAGACACATTCATCCTCCTTCATGCACACAAACCTTTGCATGTGCAGCCTGCAATAACGTATTGTGGAAATCCTTTAGTGAATGTCTCTCTTTGGCCGATTATGCTGTGGATTCCCATCGAGAGCTACTTTATCACTAGTGTGGATTCGGGAATTGGATTAACCTTGAATTAGAAAGCCAAATATCATTTGTTGACAAGAAAATTGTAAGGAAACTACAGGCACAACAACGGGTTGTCACAGAGGTAAAAGGCGAAAGAAACAAGAAAGAGACTTTTGGTACATGAGTGCTAATGCAAATATTTGCCTCAAGAGGAAATTTGCCCCAATATATTGTCAGGTCTTATAGAATTCCTAAAGACACTCAACCTAAAAAATACAGGTTTGAACATAGACACAGGATGTATGACACACTATGGCCAGCTTTGAGCCTGATGCTATGAAGGCAATCACGTCATCAGTGCCAGAAGATGACCTGCCAGTACCACCTGTCACCAACAGCTGCAGGACACTACTGTTCAGAACCACTAATGGGTGAGGGCACAAGATGTAAACAGAAGAAATATTGGCACTCACTAGCGAACATGAGGCACACTGAGAAAACTGTGGACACTGCACCAAACTTTGTATGCAAGCCAGCGAGCCATTATACAGCACCAGGCACGTCAAGTACACCACACACATTGCACCATTTAAACTCTGAGAACATATTGTGTAGTACATCCAAGGCCTCTACCATCACTGAATGACGTTTAAACTGAAGATTGTCTTTTTTTATATGAGAAATAAATATCCAGCTTGTTTTTTATATTACTAATTGCATCCTGCGACGACCATTTCATGAAAGGTCGGTGGACATTTTAAAGCAAATGCATTGTACTATCTCAGCATACTATTTTCAGGTAGTCGAATGAAAGTTATCATGGAATCTTCCAACGTCACTCAACGGGAATTATGTTGTCTGTTCAGTGAACTACTTATCCTCAAGTCGTAGCAATTTAGGACAGACCAACACAGGAGAAGACTACTGTACTTTTAGTCTCAAATAAGATTAGCAACATTCATATTTCAAACAGGGTCAGTGCCCTAAAGCTGGGGCAAATGGGAGGTGGACAAAATTAAGTCATTTCTTTACAGTACTCGAGGTTGGGGGCATTCTCTCTATTTGATAAAAACAATTATGCACAATTGGGAGTTTTATAATGAGGCCACCTGAAGATTTGCGTATCCAACTCTTTTCATCTTAAAACAAGGTAAACTGTGCCCTGTAAATCTGCCATTTCAGAACAAATCTCATACTCTTTTAGAGTAGTATATTGTCCCCCAAACCACAATAGGGAGCTCACAGACAAACTGAAATATCTATTGATAACACTTTCTGCACCTGCTCCTCACAGAATGGTGTTGGGACTTTAATTTTTGGGCAGATGCCTGCACTCACACATTCTTATTAAGTAATTACGTAACCAAGCCGAGGCTTTACTGACGTTTGACCAACTCATAACAAAGGCTCCTCAAAAAATATAGTTGCTTCTAATACCTGCACTTTTAGCCTAGATTGGATCAACTGCCAATTTTAATCAGATGTGTTAAATCAGCATGGAATTCAGCCTCTTCAAACATTAAAAAAAATCAGAATAATTGTATAGCCAACAGAAGCTTTTTAAAATCCTTAATCAATATGCCCTTTTAGACTATTGATATCCCTTCAGATTTGACTACACTGATACATTAAAACAGAAGCATGTTATAACTGACATAATGAGCTGGGTAGCTCTGCTAAAAACTATGAAATAAACAGGTTACAAGTTACAAGCTACTAGCAAGGCATAAAAAGTCAATCACTCCCTCAAATTGCAATATTCATGAAGCACTCCATTTCTTACCTGCCAAAATTCAATTACCATTTGTCATTGGCTAAAAAACATATTCGCACCCGGGAAAGGCAGATTGACCACACACAATGCGCCCTTCTCTGAGCACAATTGAGCATTCACCGCCCGCACCGTTGTAAATAATAAAAAAACTGTTTAAAAAAATGGCTGCTGCCAGCAAAATAGAAAAGGGACTACATCCTTTTTGGATGACTGTGGCCATTTTGGAACTATTATTATTATTTTTTTTTAATTCGACGGGAGATGTGCTTGTGCGGAGCTCATCTCCCGTCGGAAGGAAAAAAAATGAAATCTTTCTGCACCTCGGGAAATCCCAGGTTGAGAATAGCTTTCATGTCCTGGCTTGGGGACAGACATGCCGTTTACCATATGATGGAAAACGATCGCTCTGGCCTATCAAAGATCAGGCTGGTGAGCCGTTAAAAACGCTATGAAGCGTGAAACCTACATTATGAAATCAGAAACGAAAGTGCAAAACGTAGCACTGAAGTTTTTACCCTGCTAAACTTTATGCCATTTGTGTTGCCATGAGCAAGGCTCATAGTCAGTGGTCATATAATGAAACATTAGAATAAACAATGTCTACTGGATCTTAGTAGTGCTTATAAAATCGAGCTAGTCAATGAAAAAAAAAATGTCACTAGAATTTGTAAAAATATTAGCTTTTGAAACATAAATCATCATTGAGTGGTTACAGGACGTTCATGATTTCTATAATGATAAAACACAAACCATTTAGATACGTCATTTATTACTTGTATAACTGTGCCCCTAATGCCAACCGAGAATGGCATTGTTATGTAATTAAACCATATTTAATGAGTGCCTTCATAGGGTTCCAGTAGAAAACACTAGATCTATCATTGTAAACCTCAACCTCCTGCCATGCCTGTGAATCCCACGCTCAAAAGCTACTGTAAAGGAATGGAAAAAAAGACTTTCTGTATATTTTGCATCTTCCATGAATTACTAGATCAGGGCTTTGTACGGTTGAATTACAAAAGAATTATTGCATCTCTTTTGAAGACATCTGCCTTGGATCCTGATCTATCCAGTAATTACAGACCTAATACCTATATTCCTTCCTGATTATAATCTTGGAGATGATGGTGACAACAAGATGCAAGCGTTTGAGGATGCAATATGTTTTTTATAAGAAAGACAATATCATTTTACCAGGTGTGTCACTCCTAGATATTTGAGAGGATGTGTTATGGATATGGAAACACACCAAAATTCCCTCCTTGCAATGCTTGATTTCTGGTCTGGATTTGACACCCTAGACCAAGGCACAATTCTTAACAGATCACACTCTGTGATCGGGGTGTCAGATCATGCCTTGAAATGGTTGCATGTTTCGGTACCCGCCATCTTAACTTCTAAATCTACTGGGATGATTGCAGATGTGTCTAACCTTGGAGAGTGCCTGGTGCCTCAGGGGTCGTCACTAACCCTCTTATGTCTATTATTTTCACAAAGCCGTTTCATGACTTATTTTCTCGATTATGGGTGAGTTATCATTAATACACAAAAGATTCACAATTATTCTTTAAGTTGACTGGTGAGTCAGTCCAAGACAACATTAACTTAAATGTGAATTCTTCAACTCCATAAAATGTTAGATGCAGCAAAACTGACCGAGCCTCAACAGTAACTACACCGAGCTGGCCATAATTAATGCACGCAATAACCCAGGAAACAAAAACCTCAGCCCCCTGTGAGGAATCCGAGGGTGCCCTCAGTTCTCTCCACAATATATCCTCCTCCCAGGTGGCCAGGGGAAAGCCGTTGCTATTGGATCCTGACTCTGGGGTGGATATGCGAGGGAGGATCACCTTTGTGGAGGAGACTTAGGCAGTGGGGAAGAGGCACCCTTGAGTGAGACACGGTATCCCCATTTATTTTTCCAGTGAGTCTAATATCCCCCAGGCCTTAGTAGGGTATTACCAGTCCCTTCCCTATCTTTTACATAAATCATCTCCCAGTAAACACCACTTTGGTACTGGGACGAGGAAGATGCAAGACAGACTGACAACAGGCTACAGAACTAACCCTGTGCAGTCTAGTTGCCAAGTACCTAATCAGGATATTTGAAGGCCAGTACTGGAATAAGAAGGGGGATGGGAACGACAAAGCAGCCAAGTGGAAGCAAAACCCTGAGGAGTCCTTAGAAATCAGAGAGGGATGTAGAGCAAGTGCAGTAGGAAGCAAAAGCTGGTGCTTCCCTCTGAACCGGAGAGGCATTTGGAGAAGCCGGGTGAGAACCTAAAGGGCACTGTAGAAAGAACCACAGCAGAGAAGGGGCTGGTGGAGTCACAGATGCAGTGAGGGGCATCAGCTAGACCAGCGGGTGAGGGTATAGCTGTCCATGAAGCCACGGGAGGACCGGCAGGACAGGGAAAGCTTCCCAGAGACACGACCAGTGCTGCAGCCCCACACCCTATGTCGGACACGCCAAGCAACATCAGTGAATGTTCCCAGGAGCAATGTGCGCTCAGCAGCGTTCCGACACAGGTTTCAGTGGGAAATTCGACATATATGACAAGCTGATAAAAGAAAGAGACTGTATTTACCTGAACTCCCATACTTAAGTCAATTTGGGGGAAATTCATAATAAATACAACATAGAATTAATGAACGTGTTAAAACCAGACGAAACGTTGATACCTGATAAGTAAATAGGTTATGAGTAAATAGGTTATGAACTCACGTGAAAGGTGATGGTAACGAACAAAGCTAAACAAGCAAGCATAAGTGAATGATTGTGAGGAGCATTGCCAAGAGTCAAGCAAGCATTGCTAAGAGTCAAGCATATATTACTGTGTATTACTGAAAGAAATGAATGGTTGAGAAAAGAAAACCTGCATGCAAGCGCAAACTGGCAAAAGGGTGCCAGATGCTTTGATCTGAAACGATGAAAATGTTTCCTAGCAGGAGAGTGAACTGGGAAGCATATGATGGCTTGTGCAAAAGAACTACAACAGTAACAGTTTCCTAGAAGGAGAGTTTAATGGGAAGCCTATGTTGCAAGTGAAAGCTACTAAACAAGTAAATGGTGGCAAAACAAGCAATAATACCGCTCAAGGACAAGTGAAGGGATAATAAGCTGAAACTGTGGCAAGATAACTATGAAGCAGAAACAAGTAAGGTGTGTCTGTTGCGTGACTTGTAATGGGTGGAGCATGCGGTCCTACAACTGCGCCTAGACCAAATACACCCACCTTAGGAAAAGCCACTTTGTGATTGAATAAAGGAAAACCTGTGTGAACTGGATTTGAGAAACTGAATGTATAAATTGGTGAAAAGTAACCAAACCCGAAGAGCTGGGAAGTATCCCCAGGAATTGTGTTATTTTGGAACATTGGAAGGCTTGAAAAATTGGGGAAGGGAACCCCTCTTTTGTAACATGAACTATTGGAACCCTGGGGAAGAGAAACCTCTTTTCCACCCACAAGATGGAAGAAGCTAACTTTTATTTTGAACACTTCTCATTTGATGCTGACATCCCATTGTATACAAGTTGATGTGAGGTTAAGCATAGGTTTTGGACACAGGCAGACATTGCTTTGGACTTCCTGACACAGACTATCTTTAGGTAGGGAAATTTCACCTTAGCATAGGGCAAGTTAGGCCTTTTTCAAAAGATGCAGGTCTTATAGGAAAGTATATCTGCAACATAAGCAAATCTACTGATGTCATCAATCATATCTGTGATGTCATCTTTGATGTCATGGGTGTTATTCTTAGCAGTGCACGATGGTGGCGCGAGTTATGGTTGCTTAGCTTACCATAACTGCCGAATTTCAGGGGGTTTTCGGTTTTACTTGTAACCATAACGTCCCTTTAACAATGTTTTTTCACTGAATTTGATGGGTTTTTAGTAACGCAACTTAACCATAACGTCCCTTTAACAAAGTTTTTTCATTGTATTTCATAGGTTTTTATTAGTGCAAATTAACCATAACGTCCCCTTAACAAAGATTTTTTATTGATTTTCATAGGTTTTTATTAGTGCAACTTAACCATAACGTCTACGAACAACTGACTTTATTGCGGATCTTCCGGACAGTGCCACATGATCATATGCTGGCGCGCGGCATGATGACGTCTCGGAGAACCCGTCCGCACTTCATGATAAGATCCGTGCTTCGCGGACAGTTCAGAACTGCATTTTCTACTGATCTAGGAACTTTCAACTTCAAAATTTCCCTTGCACAGCTCCAACACCTATTCCTACCCATCCATTAACAATCTAGTATACAGTACATACTTTTAGCAAAACTGCTATTCATTTGAAAATGGAATCAGCTAATGCCATAACACACGTGCAACATTTCTGTCCACCTGACCCTCCATATTAGTGTTTGGTGCCTCTTCTGTCATTTCCCTCCCCACGTTTCATTCTAAGCTCTCCTGCCAAAAAAAAAAAACGCATCCAAAAACCATAAAAGAAATGTTCCTTTAGGAACCACCTTTCGCAGTTAAAAAATAGAACTAAAAAAAACGGATAGACTCCATCTACTTTTTATTTCTCAGTAAAGTACATAGACTCAATAAGATTTTCCAACATTTCCATTTGCATTTTGTGTTATGCTAATGGCAATATTGTGGTGTTTATCCTCCGTTCCAGGGATGGAACGGTGGACACCGGCCTGGCAGCCCAAGTTATCAGCCCAAGCGAAGCGAGGGTGGATAACGAGGTCTCTGGACCATTATCCCCCCATTCCAGCCCCTGTAATGGGGGATGAAGGCCATTAGCACTCTAGGTTCCCAAAGCAGGAACCCAGGGTGCTAAAAAAAAAGGATTTTTCTTCCTACACCGGGACTTTGGCGTCCCGGTGTAGGAAGGAAAATCCTTTTCCAAGATGGCCACCATGGAAAGTGAAGGCGGCGGTTCCATACAGGGCCCCTCTTCGCTTTCCATGGCAGCCTGCAGAAGGCAAAATGGGAACTCTATGACCATATTACCACAAGCACATTTTTCTTCCTGTTCAAATCTATCCCAATTTCGAATAACTTTACCACAAAGCCAGTCCCAGGTGGACATGGCCACTTTAACCCCATGTTTTGTCTCTCGTGGTCATGGCCAGTAGCCAGATTGTCTGGATCATGACCTTATTCCATGACCCGGACAATCTGGCCACTGCCCAGGGCCACAGGCTACACCTCAGTCACCAAAGGTATATCACTATTTTTTGTACCTACATTATGACACTTGTCAAAAAATAAAACACAGGCACCTTTGCAAAACCATGCTTTCAGGTCCTTCTCAATGCTCCTTACACAAGTTTGCTGGAAATCCACCCATGTTGTATTTTTTCAAAAGTGTCAAATGTTGCACATAAAATCATCATATAACCTAGCCCCCACTTGACAAAATCCATTCAGACTTTACGAAAACATTTATATCTAGACCTATAATCTTTTTGCAAACCTTTGTGTAAATTTGTCAAATGGCACCACATTTATAAGCCCTTACAATATTTTGGAAGCCCCCTCTAATTCTGCCCCTCTTGACAAAATCCCATCGAACTTTGCAAAAACATTTATACCTATTAGTATTATCAGTTTGCCAAACTAAGTGTATATTTGTCAAATGGCACCTAATTTATAAGCCTTTAACTTATTTTGGGACCTCCCCTCTAATTTTGACCCCTCTTAACAGAACCCCACCAAACTTTGCAGACTCATCCAGGATCAGGTCAGGAATATAATTGCAAAATTACATGCAGTTCCATTAAGTGGCGCCAAAGTTGTAAGCCATCAAAGAACTGCTTTTCACCAAACCAGTAGTGCAGAGGTGTCCGCAAACTTTCACAAGACTGTTCGCGAACAACCGGACTGTTTGCGGACTTTCGCAGTGAAAAACAACATTTGTTTTTTGCTTCTTGCAGCCATATTTCTTCCCATCCTCATCACCCCTCACCTCCCCAGAGATTATTTGATAAGTTTGACAATTGCAATGTTATGTTTTTTAATATGTTTTTACCGCGATGTCCGCGGACACTGGCCGATGTCCGCGAATCCAAGATGGTGGGCATTTCCAAAAATCTGATGCACCTCAAGCTTCAGACCAACCAATCAGCGGACACGTTGTGTGTCCGCGGACATGACGCAAGTCAATTAGTCAATCGGTGTCCTGTCCGCGGAGCGGACATAGATATCACAAATTTTTTTGCCTTACGTTTTGCTCGTTTAAAAAAAACTACTGGACGTATTTACACCAAATTAACAAAAGCACGCTTTTGGGACCAAACCACCACTCCTGCCGCAAATTTGGTGAAAATCCGTCCAGCGGTTTGGGCTGTAGGCGTGAGCAAAGTTTTTTTCCCATTATGTCTATGGAAAAAAATAAATTTTGGGACCCCCTTTAACTTTGCCCCCCCTGGACCAAACCTCACCACACTTTGCAGAAAAAATCAGAGTGGGCCACATACTTTTTTTTACAAAGTTTGGCGAGGATTCGTCCAGGGGGAGCGAAGTTACAGGCCGCCCAAAAAGTGCTCTTCCTATGGGTTTAGCAACTTAACCATAACTACATGGACGCTACCACAGGCCATGTAATATATATATATATATATATATATATAAATATGCACTCTTTGATACAAAAAACAGCAAGTTGATATATTGGTGGTAACTATACACCAGCACATTTTCTACATATTAAAGTGGTTTGGATTTTACATTACACCTTGTGGATTTTTCTCTGCTTAATTCATCTCAGGTGCAGAATTTATATCAACAATGTGTCTTTTTGGATAAGTGTGTCAAAGTCACTGTGAACCACTTAGAATACAACGTTCTAGCTTTCAAAATGACAGTACTTATAAAAGCCTGACACACAGTACATATAAAAACTAGACCTCTAGACTCCCTAGTTCAGAGAAGGAGTGCAGTACCTCGGCTATGAATAACAGCCAGCCAGGGACATGTCTTGAACACGAGTTGTTTGAATAAGCATGCACTCGGTATGAAGGGTAGTCACATCATCTAGTAACTGTTAATACTATTGCCAATAACAGGAAATCCAATGATCCCATCATGGAACATGTGTATTGAATACATTCTCTGCATGTGTGTAAATCGAACCCTCAAAGTCCGGACGGAAATGCTTGTCAATCTGAATGCTTTAAAAGCTTTTAAACCTTTTATTTTATTGTTCAATCTTTAGTTCTCTCTCAACTTTGTCCTGGTAATTCTTTTGTGTATTGTCTGCTTGAATCCTCGCACGCCTCTTTAAAGTCAGTCATTCATGCTGTTGCCAGAATGGCTTCAGGCGCCAGAAATGTCTTGCCCATATGGTGGTTCATGCTGGTGTAAGGTAGGCCCAAAAACCTGATTATCAAAGCAATTCAATGAGCAATAAAAGGGCCCCAGTAGCAAGAAAAACAAAAGTTTATTACATACAGTCTCGGCCGGGAATAATACAAGTATCATTCAACAAGTCTTCATTAAATGGCGGTTTATATAGGAGTGAGTGACATCATGATTTTAACAATGTTTCAAGATACATGTACATTATTTTTCACTGATTGGACAGTGGTTGCTGTACCCTACAGAAATCTACAGAGTACCTAGCCCTATTGGCCTAACCTGCCCCTCGTGACCAATTTGATAACCTCCTCTTAACTGTGACTTAATGCTCAGGTTATCCAGTTCTTCATTTTCATTGGTTGTTGTAAATTCTTACATTTTGCAACATGCAAAATCACTTCCTCGTTGGCTATCCCACCTTCAAGTGTTACGTGGTGGGTTTCTTTCTCCTTCAATAACCAATCATTTTTGTGAGCGCACTACTTTTTTCTCACCAAACTGTGGCCTTCATCTTGTAAGTTTTAACTACTGTGTAAGAACACTATTTGTAATATTTTCTCTCGCTTGGAGCTTGGGAACCTGCTTCGCCCTGTGCTCCTAACCAAACCCTACATGGCTTTTCACCTCTTCTTCTGGGGCTCTTGCTGCATTTGAGACAATCCAAATTGGAGGTTGTTTTACCAGTGAATATCTGAATGTTTCTTTTTTTGGACTAGTGTTTACCAACCACAAAAGCTGCTTTTCCAAAATGCGTTTCCTTTTAAATGGGCACAAACTTTGGCACCAAACACTAGCTTGCCTGCATGAAATTCAATATGTTCCCTACTGTGCTCTAGAACTAGTCTTTATTATATTTCTATGAACAACTGGTCTACTACAGAAAGTGCCATGTGCCCCTTCCGTTATTTACTGCTACAACTAGTCACCTCCTCTTTCTCTACATGCTTTTGCATCTTCAGTATGTTAAATGCTTCGAGATTCTACTCTATATCGCGTCAATGAATGCTCACAGAAATATATCTGTCCTTTCTGGTAACTTCACTCGGGCCTAAATGTTGTGCATAATGTACAGTGGCTGACCTTCTGCACGACCCCAATCTCCGGCCTCAGGGACTTTCTTAACTTATACTCCTTTCTTGATTGGGGTGTTGTATCTGCACCCATACACAGGTAGTCTGAATGATCTCGCTTCTGAACTATGGGTCTCAGGAGGACGCTTGCAGTTTGAAGAGTCGTGGCCAGTTTCATTTGGAGGTGTCCACATTGTGTAAATCATTCATTCTGATTGGCACCCTTTTCAAAGTGTTGTCTTCTTCTGGAATAAAGTTCATGTTGCCAATTCCCTTATCTTTAATTATTTAGAAACACTTTGAAAACCTGTCCTTTGGGTTTGTCATTTAGGTAGGTTCCTGTACAGTTTCATTTAGAATGGAAGTTGTGTTTTGTATGTTTGTGTATGCATTTTAATTATATGGCAATCTGATGCATTCTAATGTATTTCATATGCATATGGTTTTTGAATATTGTATATATACATAAAATAAAGTGCACTCAGCAGACGATGGACATCTTTCCCTTTTCACCAATTAATTACATGTGCTCTCCTATAAGAACAGGGCACCTATCAAGTTACAATATTTCATCTTCATTGGAAGTTGTGAATTTAGAGGATATGCTATTCCCCTCGTGTATTGTACCAACGAGAACCAGATCTCATCAGACATTCTGCTCTACATGTGTGGTGCCACTCTGGTGTTATGCACTATCATGTGACTGTAGTGTCCCTAACATTCTGTGTGGTTCAGTATCACATTACTTAGGTGACTATAACATCCTCAAGAGCTACACTTTTAAAACTATAAGCCTTCTAAGTGATTTATCTTTGCAATACATCTTTTTAATCAGACACCTGCAACCTTTTGCTCGCTACATGTTTTGGACTATGATTCACATTATCCCTTATCATTGAATATGAATATGATAATGTTGCAGACACTAGGATACGGTGACCATAAAATGATGATTCCCAAGTGTGCTGCAACAGTTTGGTGCTCTCTGCTCATATGCTCGGTCCTTCAGATCATACATCTGTCAGATGATTGGACATGCTATTTGTGGCTGAAGTGTTGTTGTGCAATGCCAAAATTAAAGAACAACTGGGAACTTTCACGCATTTTCCCTGCTGAAGCAGACATTGAATGACAAAAGTATGTCTGCATTGAGACCCCGACCAATTAGGAATGTTTCATTGCACAGGCGAAGAGTGAACGTTCAGCTGGTGGTTTGGGGTCTTTTGCAACCCGAAAAAGCTAAGTCTAGCTAAAAACAAGCGTTGACAATGCCAACAGTTTAGCCTTTTTGTGTAGGCAAGGGAAAGGCACTTGCTGGACACAGCCGTAGTCGTACTAACTACCCATTGTTGGTAGCAGGTGCACAATGATGCCAGTACCTTGGCATCTAATAGCAGGGCCTGGCAAAAGCTTACAACATATGCACACGCCAAAAATGTTAGCTTTGCCAATGGTTGTTTTACACAGGTCTTCAGTGGCTTTGACAGTGCTTGTTTTTAAAAGGACTTCAGTGAAGGACATGCAGAGTGCTTACAATTCAAGTGGCTGAAGGCAGGCCTGGTAAGACATTTCCATTACACCAGTAATGTTTTCAAAGCACCAATTAAGTCATTAACTCACAGAAGAGTGCTTTGAACAAACACTGGCAGGCACTTTTAGTGCACAGTTTGATGGTAAGGCTTAATTAAAGTGAGCTCAAAGAGTTGTCACAAGGAGGTGTTTTGGGCGGGGAGAGACAGGAACTTGGTGGGATTGGCCATAGGGATTAGCAGGGCCATGGGCAGTCAATGGGTCAGCAAATCACCAACAATACCAATAATAATAAGCTTTGTGTTGCTCCTCAGATGCCATTTCTCTCCATCTGTACTCCAATGCAATAGTTTGGGTTTATAGGTGTTGCAAGCAACACCTAATAGCTCAAAGTAAAAATGGTGTAATGTCTACTTGCATGTGGTTTTTGATGGACATGTTTTAAAGTGCCAGAGTCGAAAACTGTATCCGGCACTTTGCCAGTGATGTAGCACAAATATATATTTCTCTACTGTGCATCTTCAGTTTCTTTTGTGCATACAATTTTATGATATATCTGTGTATAATTTGCCGCATTCACATGTGTACCACGTGAGTTACCCAGCGCATCAAAAGAATTTGATTATATATTGTATCCACCTTCAGAACCGACTGCAAATCCTAAGGCTTTCGATTCAATTTCTGATAGAAAATGAGCTATAAAATGGGCCAATTAATTCATTTTCTTTTAAAACCACACCATGGTTGAAAACCCTTCCAAACCGTCTTATTTTGTTCAAGGCTCCATGCTTTGCTTGCTCGCTCACAGGATTCAGGGAAAATATTTTTGCTTCCCCACTTTAAAAGGAGAGTAGCTACCACCGAGCACCACCAGCAGTCCATTGTTCTCAGGGCTGCATACATTTTTGCACCTCTAAACAACAGCCTTAGAATGACACACAGAGCCATTCAAATGAATCTGAATCAGATACAAATAACTTAAGTCATTAATTGAAGTGCAGCATGCCATCAAAACCATATGGAAACAAATAAAACATGCTGGTTAAACACAGCTAAGGCTTAATGTGGTCTTGTAACTATGACTTGAATTGTCTTTGTGAATTATTTGTTTGATTTAATATGGTGCTTAGTATTAGGGATCACCTTGTTTCCAAAATTCATTTTTACTAAATAAATGAACTGAGTGCACTCTCTAAGATAAAGTGATTGCCCAGGATCACATACGTTTAGGCAAGTGGGGAAGACAGAATTAGAACTCATGTTACTTGGTTGCAAAGTCCACAACATGCTTGATAGGCCATGGGTTTGAAGGCTCTAATACAGGGGCTCCAATAGGACCACATTTTCTATTTTTTCAGTCGATATTGAAAAGTATTGGTGGTCTAAAGTAGAGTACATGTAAGTGTGAATATTTTCTATATACCCCTTGATATAAATATCCTACGTGATTCCAACCTGTAAATAGGTCATATTTTGAAAATTGTGTATATTAAAAATACACATTGTTTTTTCAATTACCACCAAGCCTGTAATGAAGACCAACATACCTTAAACTGTCCATGCACTAGATTATTTATTATATCTGATTAAACCACCCCCACACCTCCCCCACCGTTTTATGTGATAAGACAATTGCAAGTCACGGACGGCTTTCCTTATAAGGTCAGGCAACTCTGAGGTGACTTTCAAATCTTTCTGCATCGCTGAGTACTTTATTTCTACCACACTATGCAGAGCAGGGCCCAATTCCCACACCTCTGCTTTGATACTTGGCGGCATTCAACGCTAACGGCAACAGACGTCCTCGAGCAGTTATATAGAAATATGTGAACCGGAACGTCAGAACTATATCAACAAATATTCAACCCGTAATTTGTGGCCAACTAATATTTTAAGGAGTTTAACATAAATAATTTTCATCACCAGCTGACCACTTATTTTAACTTTACGTCTATTTTCAGGTGCTTATTTGTGTAAAACTTCAGCATTGCACTAAATGCACTAAATGGGTTAGATGTGTTTTCTTATTATTTACGACTGCAAACTTCAGGGAGAAAATGAACATGAAAATAATCTGGAAAGGCAAGAGTATTATTTCAATTCTCTATTAAGTGTCAGTTGCAGCTAATTGCGTCAGCTCAAAATGTGATGCCAGAACTACTCTCCTTGCAGGTCCCTTTACTATGTACTAGGAGAACTATAAACCTCATAGATAGCTTGTGTCACAGCCTCCTTCCAAGTCTGCCAAGAGTTGAAACATTCCTTATCATGCTGATGAGAAAACCACTTATATTGCCGAAGTCAACAAAATCAAGTTTTAGCAAAGGTTGAGTAGGAATGGGATAGGTATTTTACAGGTACTTCCATAATGGTCTACATAGCCATAAGGAGGTACCTGCTGTACAATTATGTGAGTAGATGACCATATGATAGCAGTGTCTGGCAGGTGTTTATCTAATCCGTACACAGAAGCTAAAAATGATGTTTTTCCAATGGTTGTTTTTAACGACTTTGGTGCAAGGAACAGATGCAAGGATACAAATCCTGTTATAAATTAAGTGGCTGAAGGGTCTCTTGTTTAAGATATGTGTATTACAGAAGTAGTATATTTACATCTCAAATTAAGCCATTTCTTTTATGAAGACTGCATTGAAATAACACTGTTAGGCTATTTAGAGCACAAAGTTTGATATTACTGCGTGATATAGCTAATTCAAAGATGAGTTTTTGGTAGGGAACGGCAGGTTGGCGGTGGGAATGGCTATATGGATTAACATGGCCATGCATAATCAATGGGTGAGTAAATAAAAAACAACATCCAGGGACGTCATTTGGGGGTCACAACTGTGACGCCTGGAGGCCACAGTTGCAACCCCTGTGACTCCCTTTGCGAGCCCAACATAAAAAAAAAAATATATATTTCTATTTTATTTTTGCAAAAAAGAAAACGGGTGCTCCTGGTGTAGCGGGCCATCAAGGTGAAGGCTGGGCCACGGATGCAATACGTTGGGGTTGGAGGTGACCGTGAAACATGGTACATGTCACATGCCATGTTCAGCTCCAAACGCTTCTCCCTCGGCTTCCTTGCAGCTCACATACAGGAACCAGGAAACTCTTGCAGCTTCCTGGTTCCTGTTTGTGAGCAGCACGGAGGAGCCGAGGAGGCCTCGAAGGAGTGACCGAAGCTGCAAGAAAAAGGTAGGAGACTTTTTTTTGTAATATGATGTGTCTTTTCCATGTGTGAAGTGTGTGTCAGATGCATGTATGTGAATGGTGGGTGAATGAGAAGTGATATGATTTGTGTTTTTGAATGTTCTTTGTGGGTGGGTGTGTGCCTTTGTAGAGAATGCAATGAGAGGATGTAAGAGAAAGTGTGAGTGACTGGTGAGTGAATGAGAAGTGATGTGATGTGTGTTTTTGAATGTTCTGGGTGGTTGGGTGTGTGCCTGTGCACAGAGAATGTAATGAGAGGATGTAAGAGAAAGTGTGAGTGACTGGTGAGTGAATGAGAAGTGATGTGATGTGTGTTTTTGAATGTTTTGGATGGGTGGTTGTGTGCATGTGTAGAGAATGCAATGAGTGGATGTAAGAGACGTTGTGAGGGGCTGGTGGGTGAATGAGACGTGATGTGATGTGTGTTTATGAATGTTCTGGGTGGGTGTGTGGCTGTGTAGAGAATGCAATGAGTGAATGGGTGTGTGCCCGTGTAAAGAATGCAATGTGTGGATGTAAGAGAATGTGTGTGTGAGTGACTGGTGGGTGAATGTGTATGAATGTGATGGTGTTTTCTTGAATGTTCTGGGTGGGTTGGTTCTCTTGTGTGTGGCGCCTGTGTAGAAAATGCAGTGTGTGGAGGTAAGAAAAGGTGTATGATTGAGTGACTGATGGATGAATGAGTATGAATGTGATGGCGTGTTTTAAAATGTTCTGGGTGGGTGGGTGTGTGCCTGTGTAGAGAATGCAATGAGTGCACGCAAGAAAAGGTGTGAGTGAGTGACTGGTGGGTGAATGAGCATTCATGTGGTAGTGTGTGTTTGGATGATCTTGGTGGAGTTTGGTGTGTACCTGTGTGGTGAATCCAATGTGAGCGAGTGTGAGAGGAGATGTAGGGGTAAGTGACCGATGGGTGAAAGGGGATGCATGCGTGTGTAAGGCCCTGGGAGACTGGGGATCACTGGAGCATTTTTGCCACATCCCTTATTGTTTTTGCATGATGTTACTGGTATTTATGTGCAAAGGCAAGTTCATGTGTGCCATTCCTGTCTAGACTGGCATTTTGGTGCAGTCAGTCTAGCCATTGCTTACTGTGGCATGACATTTATTACTATGCATCTTTAAAAAAGCAAGCATGATAAGTAGTGTTACCTCGCTAGACTGATATTTTGGCATGGTGGCCTGTATATTCTTCACTGTAGCATGACTTTTTTATTAACTGAGCATCTATGATGAATCAAGTAAGTGTTCTTATGGGTCTAGACTGGCTTACATTGGAACCAGTTTTGGACAGATTTTCCTATTGTGACATGTCACCTTTAATGGCCAAACCAATGGGAGTATGTACTTACATAGGAGTACTGGCATATATTGTCAGTGCCAGTTTTGTGCTCATTGCCAGTAATGATACTATAAAAAAACGTCTTAAAGCGAATATATGTATAGTTTTATATGGGAATACTAGCATATGTTGGAAGAGCCAGCATGGAAATGTATGGGCACAGCTAGCATACACATGTTTTTTATACTGGCATATATTGCAGGGACCGGCATGATAATGCACTGGGAAATGCCCTGTGCACTTTTGGTGACTTTCATATATTGTACTTTTGTTCATGATTTACCATACTCTCTACAAAACCGATTGTTGGCCTTTTACCCACATTTTCCCAGAAATGGTGCTTTGTAGTGCACCATTTTAACCCATTATTCAAAACATTTACTCTGGGGAGGGTGAAGAATCCCCTTGGCCCCCATCCCCTTTTTGTTAATTCAGGTTCCCTTGATATGCTCAGTTGCAATCACATACTTCTGGCAAATATTTACACCCTTCAAAATAACAACTCACCAGCCTCCACTGGTGGCTGGTATATTTACGTTTTATGTTACGTTAAAGATTTAAGCTTTGATTGAAAAACATATTTACTTCTTTCACTTTCAGTAGTGCATGCACCTGCAGCAGCATAATCATCATGGACATTCCGCACACGTGGTGGTCCGGACCGACCCGGAGTGTGGCGTGCCCTGTGCTTTGTTAAGGAGCTTGGGAGGCCTCCACAGCATGGCTCGCAGGGGAGCTGCCAAATTTTGTGCTATGCCATTTAGCACCACTGGGTCTGACAAAGGGGTAGTGTGCAGTGCGCGCCATGAAGTCTGCCAGTGAGTCCTTGGTTGAGAAGCAACTTGTGGGTGTTTTCAATTTGAAATACCTGTGTGGTGCTATGAATTCTTGTATGCGGCAATGATATTACATTAAATGGTGTTTTTATTTTTAAAGTCATCAGGCCCCCAGTATTACGCTTAGATAATAAAAACTAGGGGGGGTGTTGGATATATTAAAAGAAACTTTTGCAGTTATTATACTCCAGCAAAGATAACATTATCAGATGCATGCCCCTGTGTGCACGCAGACCAGTCTAATAGGATTCTTCTTTTGTAGTGGTAGCTTAACCATATATACATTTATAACCAGGGAATTTTGTTGATACTAAATCCTGGTCAATTATTCCATTTTCAGGCCTTGCTCGGCAGCATTTTTCTCCTGGTTAAACAACAGCCCACGCCTTCCCAGGTCAGTGCTTTTTTTCGCTTGTTTAACACAGCAACACCACAGATAACATGTACTTCTGTGTCCATTGATCTATAGATGTTTCATACACTAGCTCTAGCCTGCATTACAGATTTCGGTTACCCTGTTAGAAATACTGCATTATGTTTGTTTTTCATATAGACCCCACGTAGAATCTGGAAAATGGCATTCCCCAAATGGGTAATCATGGACAAATCATGCCTCCCTCTGTGGCTCAGTTCTTATATCTGGCTGAAATGATAGCACCTGCACACAAGGGTGCTGCATCTAAAAAATCTGAAGATCGTTTGCCATCACTTCCTGTGATGCCACTTGGGGGCGGGGTCAAATTACATCACTTTCTGTTATGTCATCAGGGGGTCAAGGGTCGTGTGATGTCACTTCCGCTACCCCTGGCATTTTGGTCAAATGACATCCCTGACAACATCCACAATCTGTGTGTCCCTCCTCACGTCCCATCTCGCTCCTCTCATATTCCAATGCCATAATTTCGGTTTATAGGTGGTGCTAATAGCCAAAACTAATAAATGGGGTGACAAATTAGCACAAGGACTGTACAATACCTCTGGAAGTGACATGGGAGGACACAAACACACAGCAACATAATACCAGTCTCTTTTAGAACATAGGCGTGTACTCAGCTGAAGCGATTTATTCACTTTATTGGCAGTAGTTTCTATTCTGCTTTGGAGTAACAATCTACTTGTAGTGTTAGTTTCCTTTCATAGGAGTATAAGTACTAGAATGCACAGTGTTGTAAACTTCATCAGCAAAGCTAGCTGAACACCTTACGCTTGAAAAGAACAACTGGAGATCTCTACAAACTGGCTATTACCTAAAAGATTAAAAGACACTCAAAAGAAGCCTGCAGGGCAGCCCCTGTTTTTAGTCATTCTTAATCCTGAATGTGCCAGTTGCTGCTGTTCCCGATGAGAGTCCCATTGAAAACATTTTTGTAAATCAGGCCCTAAATCTGCATTTTAACGGCAAACTGAAAGTAATCATACAAATGAAATATACTTCGTTGAACGGTTCACTTATTTTAGTTTTTGTTTCCTTGAACTCAAGTAAATATTGAAAGTATACAGTGTGGAATTTGTCTTTGTTATGCATATCCGCAGAAGACAAATGCAGTGCAAAACAAACAGAAATCAGATAATAACAAGCAAGTGCAAGCAGGTGTGTTGGGGTGCTCAGCTCCACAGGCTCTCACTCCAGCCTTTAATCCTAGGTAGACTTGTCTCCTCATTTAAATAAAAAAAAGTGCCCTGAATTTTCCACCAAAGATGCCATGTAAATGTCAAATGCTGCGCTATAGCAAGCCCTCGTAATATAACATAACACCCCACTGTTCGAAGTGACAGTTTAACATTCATCTGCATGTTGCTGCAGAGCACCCAACACTATTATTACATGCCAAGTAGTAGATTTGCAAGGTCTGCTACATAGCTTTACTTAAACATATACCATTATGCCTTATTACACTACATTTGTGACATGCTGCCAGTTTCCCGCATGGTATATAGCAGTGCCTGGCAAAATCTTAAAACGTATGCACAAGCCAAAACTGTAGGCTTTTCCAATGCTTGTTTTAAACAGGACTTCAGTGGCTTTGCCAATGATTGTTTTTAACAGGATTTCAGTGAAGAACACGTGGGGTGCTTATAAATCAAGTGGCTTACTGAAGGGGCTGGTAAAACAGTGTGCTTACAACTCCAATTAAGTCATTAACTCTCAAAGGACTGCTTTGAACACACACTGGCAGGCACTTTGAATGCAAAGTATGATGGAAGGGCTTGATTAAAGCAAGTTCACAGAGTTCCCATGAGGAGTGTTTTGGGCATGCAGAGGCAGGAATGAGAGGGAATGTCCCTAGGGATTAGCATGGTCATGGAATGGGTGGGCACATAACCAAACAACACCTACAGACTCTGGGCCTTATTACGAGTATGGTGGTAGCCATGCTGCTTTTAGTGGCATGGCTACTCCCATACCGGGTACTGGGTCGGGGTTCCAGGAATGGGGAATTACCGGGCCATTCCGACCTTGGAGTGCCCGGTAATTCCCTTTCCTGGAACCTGGACCCGGTACATACCCATTCCCATTTGAGCCCCCATAGGGCTCATTGGGAATGGGGAGGATGCTAACAACGGGCCCGTTAATGACGGGCCCGTTGTTAGCATCCTGGTCTGCTAGCGGGTCCCGCAAGCAGACCTCGTAATGAGGCGGTAGAGGGATAACGGGGCCGACAGCTCTACCGGCGCCGTTATCCCTCTACCGCCTTCCTCGTAATGAGGCCCTCTGTGTCCCTCCTCATATGTCATTCCGGGCAGGGCCTCTTTTAGTTACCAGTCCACCCCTGTTCCTCCCTATAGGTACTCCAATGCAATAGTTTCGGCAAGCGACACCTAACTAAAAACCTCAGCTGCTTGCACATGAGAGTATAGCAGTACAAGTCCTGCCTGCTTTTCAAACACCATAAATACTTTCCTAAGAGCAAACAGTTCACTCCAACCGATAAACAGCAATTTACAATGGAAAATAAACGAATGAGGGCTGAGAGAAATAATAAGCAAAAATGAATGCGTCATTTGAAATGTTACTTCATTCACTTTCATATGTGCTATTTGTTCTCATAAACTAACCTTTCCAGCTTCAAAGCACTGATTTGTTCTTCATATTTCAGTAATAAAGTGCCCATTGTCAACTCCTGAGCCCTTTCAAAACATCGATCCACACTCAATGTACCCACATGGAAAGTTCAGGATTCAACTGAAAATAGTTTTTATCAATTTTTTCAATAGCTGTGCATTGGGTATGTTTACGTTTCTTCCACAGAATGGTCGACCGGCACCGGATAACCCTGTTAATTTCTCCCTTGTTCCCAGACGTGTATCATGTCAAGACATAACTATTTGATTTTCCATCGATACATTGGGAACATTTTCATTTAATTGACACTAACAGTGTGTCATGGTACAACAAGAAGAAACGAATTATTTGGACCGCGAGCCCCTTGATGGAAACACAATAAAACCAAAGAAATGAATACTTACAATGGGATTTATTTCTAGAAAAGATATTTGCTTACATCAGTAAAGTGGCTGTCCTGTTATGGTGTATTGAATGTGCATCAGTTTGAGCAAACCACCTGGATCGAAAAATGGGGCAAGAACTTTGTTATGATCTGTAGGCGGGTCTTAACTAAGGATGTGCCATGCACCGCCTGCATCAGTCACAGGCCATTCGCCAAGCTCCACACATTCTACCTAACTCTGAATTCACGCATACAACAGACACTCACACGAGCATACATCCATCCACACACACACACTCTTCCCTGCAGCGTCCGTCCTGGCGCTTGTATCCCCGGAGATGTTTAGGCGGTGAAAGAATGAAAGGTGTGCACTGGAGCTCTATGGGCACTGCCATGTTGGTACAGCCATGCATGCGCGGTGGCCCGGCTTCCGGGTACCTGCAAGCGCAGTACTGCAAAACCTGCGCTGGTTGCAAACCAAGCATCAGGGAGCCTCTTTCTCACAACGCAGAAGTATTTAAACCCCTGGATACACTGTAGCAACAACATTTTGGTTGATGTCCTTCTTGACCCTTACTACCTTGCCTGTCTTGTCTTGCCAGTTTCTTGTTCTGTCTCTGCCTGTCCTGCCCTTTCCTGCATGCCTTTGCCTTTCAGTCTTCCCTGTCCTGCCTGAACTACCTACTTTGTTTTCCTGTTCTGGCCTGCTTTGCCTTACCTTGATTATATTACTTGTCTGCTTGACTGCTCCTGCATATTTCTCCCTGCCTTTTCATTCTGCCTACCAGTCCCGCCTGCATTGACCTTGTTGGATCCATCGGCTGCCTGGTTCCTTCCTGCTGGTCCCTGCTACCTCTGGGACTCATGGAGGTCTTCTTACATGTGTCAACACGGTGCTTCCCCTGTCAGTCTTTACACTGTCCATGTTAACACAGCGGAAGTGGTTAGGTGGTGTGGGGAATTGAGGCAATAGCACCATGTTCTCACCTTCCTGGTGGTACTGATCTGATTCTTCACCCTACACTGTGTCTATATCCAGCCCAGCCCAATCACAATGGATCTACGGAAGAACACAGGTTCACAGCGCTGGCGGGATGCCGTTCTTGACAGAATAAGATGCCTATCCCCATCAAACATGGAGGACATTAAAAAAATCCGAGATAAACTAGAACCTACTACTGGAGGTAGCAGCATTGAAACAAGAGAACATCACCGTGGAGCAGGTTGTCATTCACAGAGCAACTTAAGTTGCTGAAAGTGCTGTTACCCAAGGCTATTCGATAAAGTACAATGGGGACCCTTGCAAACTGATGGAGTTCTGCAACTATTGTAGGATCCACTTCCTGTACCGTCTGTCACACTTTCTACGCAATAAAACCAAAATCGGTAAAATTCTGAGTAATTTGCTGCAAAACGCCTTAGTGTGGGCTACTCCACATGTGTCCACTAATGATCCTGTCCTGGACAACTTCAATGACTTTGAGAAAGCATTTCTTGAGGCATTTCTATCCCCTAACTTGGCTTCTTCGCACATACCGAATTGATGGATATATGTAAAGTCACCACAGACATTGTTTCATACCTCAGCCACTTCCCGACAGCTAGCAACAGATGCACAAGGCCAGAGGTAACCCAGAAAATCCTGTTCCGATGTGGGTAACTTGCAAGCATTAATAGATCAAGTCTTGTGGAGTGCTTTTCACTGCCTTGTTCCCCAACGTTACCACCAGCCCAGCCTGCTCCCGCAGAAAACACATCCCAAACCCATGAAACTGGGGGTTCTGCGTGGGCCGCTGTCAGAAGCAGAAAGGAAACAGAGAAGGATCAAACAGCTGTGTCTTTACTGCGGGCCCAGTCACTACCTTGGCAACTGTCCCCTGAGACCACCAAAGATGATGGGAAACTAGCCGGCCTGTTGTCAATGGATAGGGTGACAACAGGCCCCCCTAAATCGCTGGCCCTCTGTAAAGAAGAACTGATGCCAGTGTATCCCCTGTTGGTTATGAACGTGAAGATAGACTGAGACTCCAATACCTTGCCCACCAAGGCTATGGTCGATTCAGGGGACTCTGAAAACCGAGCAGTGGCTGAGGCAGCCACCATGTTTTGACAAAGAAACAGCCAACCCCGTGGAAGTTAAAGACGGCACCCCTTTGGCTTCTGGACCCACCAAGTGATAGACCATTCCATTGCTACTGCAGACTATGGGCCACCTAGAATACATCGCTTTGGCTGTCATACAGTCTCTATCGTATCCTGTCGTACTGGGACTACCATGGCTCATTCGTCATAATCTGTAAGTAAATTGGGAGACCAGTACTATCATTTTATGTTCCAACCTCTGAACACATCTGTTCCGAACCGGTCATTGGATCCATTGTCAGAAGAACAGGATCTTCTAAACACAGCAAGTGTACTCCCACCGGAACCATGCATATCTGCTCTCTCAAGGTACCTGTAGTTTACCAGGACCTGGCTACCATATTTGGGAAACCTGAAGCAATTTGTTACCGCCTCAACAGACTTACGATTGTGAAATTAAGTTGCTTCCTGAGAAAAGGATAACCCATTTATGTATTTATTGCTTGACAGCAGACAAAAAAGACTTCCTACATGATATGATATGATATTTTATTTGTATCGTGCCCATACACAAGTGTTTCAGAGCATGACGAGGCAAGGGCGGGGAAACAAGGGAGGACAAAAACAACGATCTTACTAGGCCCAGTGACATGGAGAACATGCAAGTGCAGGGGAATACATCTATGACAGCCTAGACAAGCCTAAATCACGCAATCCAAGCATCCTGAAGGGTCCCTCTGTTTTTTTGTACACCAATTACTGTGATATGTAAGGTAATGTAATGTAATATATCATTACAGCACCTTAGAGCCATTGGTCTGGTCTCAAAGCACTGTAGGTGAATGTCCTTGGAGGACCCAAGTCCGAAGTATGAGAAATTGTTCGGAGGAGTTTAGAATGCATGTGTGCATTTTAGCCAGTACGAAGATAAGTAGGGATGGCTAGGTCTCTGCTAGCGACCCATGAAGAACTGGCTAGTGGATGAGTGCTGTGAAGGCTGTCAGGGGAGCATGCGTGTCAAGGAGACGGATTATGTGTCCAGGTAGACCGCAGTTTTGTTGTGGGAGTTAGCTACATTCTAGTGGCAGATGGTTGCAAATGAGTGTGAGTGGGTGGGTGGCCGTGCCTTGGGGGATACGGCTAACGTCTATTTTGATGGAGTGCGATACGTACCCATGAATCATAACTGACTACCTTTTGTGGGTCTATGGGAATCCTTTCTGTGCATGCTCGGTACTTCTTGGAGTCTCTGCATGTGATTTATTGATGGCAAAAATACATAAATACCTGGTTTTCCATGGCAGAAAGGCAAGTTTGATGAATACATAGGCAAACAGCTGCACTTTCTCCTAGACTATGCTTGCTACTTTTAGAAAGACGTCCTTCAAGTCTCCCTAGGGGCATTTTGAATATCACGCCATGCCTTTTGGCCTCTATAATGCCCCTGCTGTCTTCCAGCGTTTCATGAACTACGTATTCTCAGACCTGATTGGAGTGATCATTTGGGTTTACCTGGACGACATCCTAATTTTTTCTTCTACCCATGACCAAAACATTCACCACGCACGTAGCATTCTTCAATGGCTGATAGACCATCATCTGTACGCTAAGGTCGAGAGATGATAGTTTCACCAATCTAAGATCGAGTTCTTGGGATACCAAAGAACCCAGGAAGGGCTTCAAATGAATCCCAAAAAGATCCACGCAATCATCAACTGGAAGAACTCTCAAGACGTCAAGCCCATCCAACGGTTTTTGGGGTTTGCCAATTATTAAAGATGCTTTATGCCCAAATTTGAACATCTCACCTTTTGCTTAACACATTTGCTGAGTACCAAAAACTAGTTTGTGTTGGACGACCAGGCTGAACATTGATTCCAGCTTCTCAAACAAGCATTTGCTTCAGCTCCTATTTTGCATCATCCAGACGACACCAGGCCTTTCATTGTTGAAGCAGATGCTTCACACAGGGCAATCAGCGTGTTTCTCCTTCACTAGGCTCCACACACCAACCAAGAACACGCAGTGGCGTCTTACTCCAGGAAATTTTCCAGCAACGAGCAAATCTATATCTTAATCGAAAAAGAGTTGCTAGCCATCAAAGAGGCCTTCAGTGAATGGTGGGACTATTTGCAAGGCGGTCTGTTTCCTGTTGAACCGGTCATAGGAATCTGCAATATTTACGATCCCTGCAGTGCCAAAACAGCCGGCAGGCCCGTTGGGCCTTCTTTTTCTCACCCAACAATTTCCAATTAACATGCATTCTAGATTCCCAAAATAAAAGGGGTGGACATTTTGGCAAGGTCATTGGATGATGCACATAGCAACGATGATTCATCATATCTGTTGGACCCATATAAAAACCCTTCTTGGGGGCAATACAACCATACCTTCAACATGTTCGACAGGACCTGCCCCTTGATCATACCATGGCAGACTTAGTCAGTACACCTTGTTTTGTGTCTTTGGAGGGGCTTGTTTCTGCTTTGGTAAATTATACCAACCTTCAGAAGACCTTTGTATTTCACAGTAGAACTGATTACCAGACAATTCTGGTGGCCTAAAATGGTCCAACACATAAGCAAATACACTGCCAGTTGTCCAGTGTGTGCACAGACCAAGACCAGCCGATCAAGACCTGTTGGGCTGTTAAAGCCTCTGGAACAACCACCTTATCCCTGGCACATTATAGCAATACATTTCATTGTTGAGCTGCCCAAATGCACTTCGCACACACCCCGTCTTGGGAACAACTCACGCACAAGGAACTTGGTGATGCATGTGGCGCCGGGCTGCGTACATGGACCTGCCTTGATCCATCTAGAAAAGGGACATACCACTACCAGCATGTACCTATTACCTTTTGAATGTCTGCAACATATCCACAAAATCTATATGTAGATGCTGAAATGGGCCATTGGTTCTAGGAATTGCTCCCCTCACTGTTTGCAAAGTGTGTCCTGTAGTACATTTCTGACACACGATGCAATTCACAATAAACTGTACCACATGTTCTAACAAATTTGTTGAAAACCAATCTTATGCAATTGTAGCAGCAAGACTCTCTCGAGCCGTATGCACGGGGTATCAAAGCTGCTCCAGTGCTACCCTCAATAATGCTGCCTCCAGATTGCCTCAGTGGGTGATAAAGAACACCCACACTTTCTCCATAAATCTTGCTCCTCCTGTGAGGCTCGACCTTGTATTCCAATTACCTGAACAACAGACAGCATGTTAAAGCCCTCCTTTACCAACATGCATCGTCCTGTCATTTGCTTAACATTTCTTAGTTCAAAATCAGAAATCAGAAATATTTGGGAAATATATCACTTTTTTGGTTTCTACATCTGCAGCTTCATTTCCATGAGAAATTACATCTGTTCTTTTAGTATGTGCTGCACATTTTACAAATGCGATAGTCAATGGGAGTCTCAATGCTTCAATAAGCTTTAATAAGCTTCAATAAGCTTATCCAATAGTGCTGCATATTGCACTGCATTGCCGTCTGACCGGAGGAAGCCTCTCCTTTTCCAGTGAGACAAACTTGCGTGCACAATTGACATCACATCGGCGGAGTCAGAGTACAACGTCACTTCCTCATCCTCATATCTTTGGAGTGCGGCAATAAGCACCAATAATTCTGCAGCCTGTGCTGAGCAATGCAAAGGCAATCTCACGCATGTCACTACTTCAAATTAACCCTCTTGGTTCAGAGTTCCTACTGCTGACCCAGTATGCCTTTCACCAGTAGTTTGATCCATTTTTGAAGAACCATTAATAAATAGAACTTCCCCACCTCCGAGAGCATTTTCTCTAATATGGAGAATGTCATCATAAAATTCAGTATACGTTGTGTAATCATGTACATAATCATCCTCTCCTATTGGATCCGCTACGAATGTTGCTGGATTCACTATTCTGCATCTAACAACTTTGATCACAGGTTCGAGATAATTACCTCGTACCCTGATGCTCTTTGTGTGTTCAATGCAATTTTGGGCTTCTTTAGAATGGCAAACAGTGCATGCTTAATGAATAATGTTACTGACACCCCATTGTAATACTTGAAGCTTTTTCAATTTCAAATGCAGCAGCAGATAAAGCTTGTTCGCAAGTGTAATGCCCTTTCATAACTGCATCTAAAATCCCACTGTAATAAGCCAATGGTTTATGTCTATTTCCTAATATGGTTTTCTGCATGAGAACCGCTGTCATGACTTCTCCATTTGAATGGGAAAATAAGTACAATTCTTCATGATGGTCTGGAATTCCTAGCACAGGTGCTGTCTAATTGCCTTGTTTAATTCCTCAAATCCTTCAGTCATTTATTCTGTCCATGTTTTCTTACTTTTGTCTACCTGTGCTTTAAGTCCTTTCACAAGTGCCTGAATATAGGTGCTATGATCAAAAACCCAAGCCCCACAATAGTTATATCAGCCTAAAAACTGTTGCATTTCCATCACTGTCTTAGGTTCTGAAGTCTTCATAATTGATTTGGCTCTTTCAGGTGTCACTTTTCTCCCCTCTTGAGAAATTAGCTGTCCTATGACAATATTGTAACTTTTCTTTTTCACTTTGTATCCTTTCTCTGCTAATATGGTCATGAGTCTTCCCTGCACCTTTCCTCTGTCTCACTGCACTCCAATATGTCATCTACATACTGTATTATTGCACTCTCGAACTTTACATTAGCAAGGTCCATCTGAAGGACCATGTTAAAGATCAATGGGGACTCACAGAACCCTTGGGGCAAACAAGTATGTTTCAGATTAATATTTCTATACAAAAAGAAAGTCTTGATGGGAAAATGAGAAGAACATGTTTTCTAGCCTTAGATGGAATATTACATAATATTGCGGCAGAATTTGGAACTAAAGGACACTCTGCTTCAACAATATTGTTTAGCTGGCAAAGATCTCGAATAAATCTCCACGACCACCAGTTGATTTCTTCACTGGGTACACAGCCGTGTTACATGGGACTCAGATGGCACGAATATTCCTTGCTTCATTAAAGCGGAAATGGTCTCGAATATACCTTCATCCGCTTCTCGGGACATGGGATATTGTTTTGCTTGTGTCAAAATTGCTCCTGGTTTAAGCTTGATATTAACTGCTCCTACTCCTTTCAATAGGACCACATCATACGGACTGGTGGTCCATAACATTTTTTGCACTTTCTCCAAAGCTTCCTGGAAAAATGACAGTTTCTTTTTTACCATCACCATTCTCTACAGTATTTCCATACTCTCCACTTTAATCCAATATGTGAGACTTATAAAAAAATATGAATTCATCATCAGAATACTCAGAATAATCATCCCTAAAAAGGTCTCCATCTGTCAATCTATAACCTTCATCAAGGGCTATCACTGCTCTCCATCCTCTACCTCATCATCTGCTCCATGTACAACCACTCTTTCCTCTCTGACCACTGCTGCTTCTAACTCTAAAGGGATAACATATCCTTCTACATCATCCATTGGTATTTCTGGTCTAAACAAAAACTTGTCCGGTATTCTCAATATTTTTCCTACCAGCTTAGGTAATCATGATAATAAAACAGTCATTCCATACAAAAATACTTCTGGATCTAAGGGGACTCCTTGTAATTCTTTCTGGATTGTGAAGGCTAATATAAATGTGTTCACCTCCATATAAAGTATCCCTGGAGTGGACCACACTATTCCCTCATCAGTAAAAGATATGGGGCCTCATTAGGAGTTTGCCGGTCCAGAAACAAGGGTGCTGGTAAGCACACTGTCACCCTTGTTTCTGAATCAGCAAACTCTGAGTCTGCCTGCCGTGGCCAGTTGCCACAGTAGACAGACTTGTCATGGGAGCACAGGCACTGTTGCTAACGGTGCCAGTGCTCCTGCATCCCCACTCCCATAGAGTCCCGTAGGGCTCTATGGGAATGGGGACTAACAATTTGCCGGCGCCTGACTTCCAGGGCCACCTGACTCATAATGAGCGGGTGGCACTTGGGAGTCAGGAGCCAGTAAATTATTACGGGTCTGGCATCCAACCTGCCGGTACCACCGGCAGGGTTATCGCCAGACCCGTAATAAGACCTATTGTCATGTTAAGTTTTGTCATCAAGTCACGTCCTAGTATGTTAACTGGTGTCTGCCGAGAATAGAATAACATCATGTTCTCCTAAAGAGATTGGTAATTTGTCTATAAAAGGAACTAAATTCATCATCCCAGAGAAACCCTGCGCATTCAGGGCAATTCCTGACATTGGCTATTTTGCCTCTCGGACACATGAACAAGTTGCCCCTGTGTCTACAAGGATCAAAAATGTCTTGGCTCCTGTCGTTACCTTGACCCTTGGTTCCTATTGGGAGTCGGTGCCACTGATAGTACTAAACACATCAGGTCACTCTGTGGGCTAGCGTATTGTGGATATAAATTCATCCCTGTACCTGTGAAAGGATTTCCTCCTACCATGGTCACACTCCCTAGTTTAGGTGCAGGTGTTTGCGGTATTCATACATTTGTGTTCCATTGTGGTACCATGGCCTGTTGTGTCTGTGCTTGCTGTGTCTGCATCTGTTGGGCGTGCATAGGCACTTGCTCTGGTTGCCCTTGTGGCAATTGCATTTGTAGTGGAGCTTGCTGTGTTTACTGTGATTGCGGTGCCTGATTCTGCATGTGATCTTGGGCATAATATTCTTGTGGTTCTGTATTATATTGTTTAACATAGCCCATCCCCACTCTTGGATCTTGCGAATTTTGCTGCATGCCCCCTCTACTTCTGCATGTTCTGGCTATATGTTTCATGCTCCCACAATTCCATCATTGTTGTGGCTATCCTCCTCCCTGAGGGTTCTGAAATCCACCTCATCCTCCTTCCCTTGGTCCATTCCCTCTTCTTGTTGGCCAAAAATGTTACCCAGTCTGATCCATAGGATATACTCCATTAGATTTCTGCACTGGTCGCATCTCTTGTGTCATACCATCATTACTAGTCAATATCGTTCCTTCTATAGCTAATTCTGGCAATTTTTCTCTGAACTAACTTTGCTTTCATCTGCTTTGTACTCTCTGCTTTCTTCTTATTCTTTTCTTGTAGCAATCAGCAATGATGTACAATAGTCAATTGTATTTTTGGCCATGGCTTTGCTTCCATCCCTACCAGTTTCTTCATCTGCCTTTGCATTTGCTCGGGCAGTCCCTGACATAAAATGTGGTAAAATAATGCCAGTGTTTTGTCCCACAGTTCCCTCATCTTGAGACATAATATCTCTTGAATATTTTGAATAAAAGCACCAAGATCTTCATCCTCGCCCAGCTTCCTAGTCATGAGCGCACCCATATCTCATATATCGGGATATTGTACTCTGAGCGCTCTTGTGTTTTGTGCAGTCACACCCGCATATCCTGCTTGCTTTCAAATGTCGTGAGCCCTCGGCCCTAGGATGGCTGTTAGCAGGTATTTTATGTCACCTATAGCTGTGTCATTCCTAATGTTATTCTTTCTAAATCATAAATCCATTTTCCCACACCTGAAGTCAAATTAAGCAATTTACATTTTAAATGATCCTTGTCCATTTCTGTCCACCAAATGTATTGCAGGCGTCCACCCCTTTCTCAAATAATGGCAATTGTGAAAATCCGGATCCATATTCGTAACCACCTATGCTTCGAGTCTTCCAGATGGGGCTAGTCTCGCCCATTTGTTTCCGTCCTGGTAGTGACCTTAATCTGGTTCTGGTGTTTTTTCTTTAGGGTCCTCTAAGTCTGACCATTTTACCCCTTTCTCTACACTCAAGTCTTTTGAGAAACCGCCTGTGCGCTCTCTTGACACATTCTCGTTTTCTTCCCTTTCTTCGTCTGACATCATTATGCTCCAGCTTGTGTGACTTTCATCTCTTTCCACATCATCAAGATCTAGTCTACTTAAAGACAGTGCTCAATGCTCATCTGTTAAGGTGTCATCTGAAACCTCCCCCTGATTCCCTCGATAAAGATCCTTTAATATCCTCTTGGGTTATATTCCCATCTTTATCTCTCATTTGCCTACATAAATCCCCAATCCTCTTCGCTATGTTTTCTGTTTCATGCTTGTCAGCCCATGTCTGTATTATCGGTGTCCCTTGCAGCTTCATGTAGGGTTGTAATGGCCCTCTCTCTTCCTCAAATCATTCTCGTGCTTCAATTGGCCCTATGTATAGTGCCAATTGAGGCACGAGAATGAAGTATCTAGCAAATAGATAATCTATTTCATCATCCGTTAGTCCCCCACTTCTGGTCATCTCATCTTCCCTTCTTTGCATCTCTTTATTCTGTTCTTCCTCTTGCCTTTTTTACACTTGCACACTTTCATTCTCTGTATTTCTATCTCCTCTTCTAATCTCTCTTTTTCTTTTTTTGCTTCGTACCTTTTTCGTTCTTCCTTTTACTTCCTCTCTTCTTCCTTCTCTTCTTTGTATGCTCTCTCGTGTGCTCTTTCTTTCTTTTCCTGTCCTTCTCTTTCTCGAACCCCATCAATGCCTTTATCATCTAGCTTAAGTAATATCTGTCCTCCCAATCTATTCATTCTGTACTTTCATTGTGTGTTGGCATAAATCTGTGTTCTCTACTTTCGCTGTCTTCGGCATTAGCCTCACTGTTATAAGCGGGGTGCTCATAGGTCTGATTAACATAGCCCGCCGGTGCTTTCAATTCCTTTGTAGGATAAAATCCTTGTTCCTCAATATCTGTGCTCTTGTTTTCAGAATGGGAAGGAAGAGTTTTTTCATGAGCAGAAATCAGAGCCGAAGGCGTTATATCCTCCTTCTGATGATGATTGAGTATCTACTCCTTCTTAGGCGAATATTCTTTCTCAGTCTGATACATTTTCCACAATTCTAAAATGGCCAATCTTTTCTGTAACTTCTTCCCCTTCTATGTAGCATGTAAATATGCTGGCATATGTTGCAACACTGTTTTTGACAATGAACCCTCCTGGGGCCACGGAATGAGTGTTTTATTAGTCCTGCCTCTCTTCTATCTTGGGTGTGTATATCGGCAGTGTCCTGCATAAGTGTAGAAAGGAAGTGTCCCCCATGATGACAAACCGATCTCGACTGTCAATACTTACCAGATATTTTATTCTCTTATTTATTTTATCAATTACACCACACTGATTAATTTGAGCAGGCACCATAAATCGCACAATTTTTTAACCACCTTCGTTTACACTTTCTATCAAATGTAAGCATTTTGTTTTTTATTACTGATGTTTTAAGAGTCTCTTCTTTATTTATTTATTATTCACCTTTGATTTGTACCCTCCTAAATGATGTCAATCTCTTGGTGTAAAAGGATGGGAATAGGGCTTGAACTTGGAGTTCCAGATATGACAGTGAATATCTTCACTCCTGTTGCATTCCCAGGACGAGAATACTCTGCAAGGCCAAGTACAAAGAGAATTTCATGGCAGAAGGCATGTGTGATGAGAGATGCTGGCCTAATTGGGTGGTAGGGTAGCCTCATGTCCCATCTACTTGCACCTGGGTCTTGGCTTACGTGCTGCTAATTGAGCCGAATGTTCCAGACATGGCACAAGAGTGCCAAACCAATTGTATTAGTCCATATAAGGAAGGAAACCAATGAAACATTGTGTAACTGATTTTTCTCAAACGACACGTATGAAGATGTAGGCATAAGTTGTTCACCTGATATCGGACAGCCAACAACAAACCTAGCTCCCATATCACTGTATATCTAGATGTGTCCCTTAACCAATCCCCTCCCTTGATAGGTTTTTCACTATTGCCACAAAGCATGACGTCTTTCTGACGCATAAAGAAGAATATATTTGTATTGTTTGTGGAAATCGCTGAGAGTATGAGCGTACATCCCTTGATGTTCGTTGTAAACTACCTGTTTTAGATCATTGCCAATAAAATAGCAACTGTTATCTTCTTGAGTTTGTCCAGTTATTTGGACTCAGAATTACTCTGGTGTAATCCCATCCAGCCATAGATACATGTTCCAAGGGCCAAAAGCTCATCTATTTTGGAGTTTGATACACACTCTTCTTCTTGGCCTTGCCTCAGGAATCCTTAAATAACACCCCTATTTGTAGTTTTAGTGCATTCCCTTCCTCCCCCCGCTTAAAACCGTGAATCAAGTTATCTATTTCTCTTCTTTCTTATCCCCAAAAATCCAGTTACTTTTAGACATATATTTGCAATACAGTCCCTCCCCCTATTGTTGCCACTTTCGATTTTCTACTTACATCTGTGGCTCAGGTCGAGTCCCTCAGCATCAACTCTTCCCCAATCGACCAGTTTGTCTTCAGTCCACGGGGCACCTGCAGGGACCTGACAGGAATGCCATCAAAGGAGCACCTGTTGACTGATTCGTCTCACATGTGTGTATTTGCACGCCAATCTCCACAGGAAGCTCCAGGGTCTTCTGGCTCAATCTGGCAGAATCAATCAAGAGTCCGAGAGTCTAGATTTGGGCCTAGGCCGATTAGACCAGAACCATCCGCACCGCAAACCAAAATGTGCTCCAGCACTTTAAAGCGTCTCATGTGCTAGATGGAATTACCAATAATGATGTTGTACCCAAATAACCGGATAGACTCAAAGAATCTGGCAAAGTACTACTTTATTATCAGCATAAAATAAAGTAGGGCAATCTGGTGAATAACAGACAATAATTCACACTCACTGCCAAATGTGATTATATAAATGTTTTATACCTCAATGTGAGTCATTTATGACGTCATCATACCTGGCAAACTAAAACATATTGAAGGGAGGGATTGGTTAGGGGAACATATGTACCTTTAGTATACATAAGTGTGAATAACTTCATTGGCTGCCCCTTATCTGGTGGGCATGCCTCGAACTACCTCTAAATAAGCATAATACGGATTATAGCAGAAAAAATGGCAGCAGGTTGGTCTCTGCAACATTGTATAACATGTTGCTACATAGACCCTCTGATTAGTTGGCATGATTTCCCTCTGATTTCCCAACCTTGTACTTTCAGCTCGTTAGCAGCATGTAAACAAAAAACAACATCAGACTACTCCCAATTTATGCAATTAGTTCATCGTCTCTCATCGGTCAGACCCCAACCAAGGTTTCTCCTTTGTAGTTGACCTCAAAGCCGTCTCTGTGTTCTGGGACATTCAATGGCGTGTAGGCACACTATTATCTTCATTTGAGCTTAATGAATAGCCCTTGTTTTCAACTTCTGAATCACATGTAAGGAGACCACAAATGAGTCCACCTTGACCTTCTATTTACTGCTATTTGATTCAATTGTGCTGGGTGCTGTTAAACTTCTTGGTCTCTAGAGACTTGCCCACTCCATCTTACATGGGTTTTCTGCATCTCTAACTGTCTAATACTTGGCTCTTGCAGATGTTTTCTCCTTCGCTTAATCTAAGAGAAAAATGTTTTACATACATGGCTTATCCTTTCGACTTCCTTTGTGCAATTATTATTTGAAATAGCATCCTTGATCCCAAGCCAACAGACTCCTCTTTCAGACAAAGCTGTTTTTCCAGCGGCATATTGTTTCAGTGAGTCTCAGTATCTCTCCTTTATGTCGTCATTCTGCTATTGTCAGATTTCACTTACAGCTCTATGATGTCCAATGATGTGTGCAAATATCCTAACACCCTCTCCATTAGAGGGTACATTTGATAAGGTTATCTGAGTGTGTATCGTCTCTCATACACTCGATGCGGTATTGAGATGATACTTGGTGTTCCACATAGGGCTCTTCTCCTACTGTACCAGTATGATGGAGGTTATGGGGCGGGAGCTATGGTTAACATGTCCACCTGCTCCTCTACATTGGCAATACAGCTCGGCTCATCACTTCTTTTATGTTAATCAATTCCATCAGGTTTGAAGCAAGAGTCAGGATATTTCTGTAGTGTAACACTATTTCTGCGGTTACCACTAGACATTGAGTAAGGTTTCGCAAATGGCTGGAATGGGTAAATGGGGTGTGGAAAGAGTCCAGACAGATAGTACAGGCCCTTAGAAGAGGGGTGAATGGACACTGCACACCTCTCTAGCAGTTGTCCTCCTTATGCAAAATTGGCTGCCACATTATGGCTGCCTCCACAGTCCCTCTGCTAGGCGTTGCTAATAAAAAATAAAAAAAACATTTATGCTTGTTGCTTTACATGTTGCAGACATATCATTGCAACCTCAAAGGGAACAAGCGGATCACCCTATTTAAGGCACCTAGAAGGTGCTAAGGATGCATTGTGTTGATGACACATTTATTCAGCGCCCTATTCTACAATGACTTGATTTATTGGACAATTTAAACAAATTAAATGAGTTCAAGCTAAACATGAACAAAACCAATGTCATGATTTTTGATAACTGTAAAGTGATAACAAGTTAGAAGATTGCCAACCACCTTATAGACAGAATGAAAATGGGTTCCATGTAATTTCAACAAATTAATTTATTGCATTGGAAATTACTTTGTGGTTATTATTTCGAAATGTTACTTCAATGGGTTATTTTTTTTGGACGGTGGGGGTGGAGGGTTGGGTCCTGGGGTCCCTCCCTATCCCTCCTCATGCCCCTCTTCCCCTTCAATATCATTCCAAACCCCTCCCCATCCACCTTTTATCCCTTACCCTACAAATACATATACAAATTCGAAGTATTTTGAAGTTATACCCATGAAGTAAATGAAACAACAAAGTAATTTACTTCAAGGAACCAATGGACACGCATTTGTGGGAAGTGCTTGCGTCAAGTGCTGTTTTGCTGTCCTTGGCTGTCCCTCTCCAGTGCTCCTTCACAGAAATGGATCTGGCTTTATGCTTCTCTTTTTGAAGCATTTCATTTAAAAATGAAATTTGGCTCTGCCCACTTGCCCCGGAAGCCCTATATTAACAGAGAGCACACGCATTTGTGGGAAGTGCTTGTGTCAAGTGCTGTTTTGCTGTCCTTGGCTGCCCCTGCTCCAGTGCTCCTTCGCAGAAACAGATCTGGTAAGGCAATGAGATTGTGACTACTTCACCCTCCTGAACATTGTGGACTATATATATGATCAACTGCTTGCAATACTCTAATTGGAATTCGTTTTATCTTATCCATCGGGCATTATAGTGCTCTTTTTGAAGCATTTCGTTTAAAAACGATATTTGGCTCTGCTCACTTGTTCAGAAAGCCCTATATTAACAGAGAGTGCACACATTTGTGGGAAGTGTTTGTGTCAAGTTAGCTGTTTGCTAGTGAGTGTATCACTTTTATCTTTATTTCTATATTAATTTCCTAACTCCATCAAATCATTGCTGCGCTGTAGTGCCCATAATTCTGCAAGGTATAGTTTCATACTTCCTTGTCTGGCGTCTATTCGCTAAAAACAGCGATGCCTCCTGCAAAGGAAATCAACAAACTACTTAAGGAATCTAAACGCACCCCAATGCGAGAGAGACATACCTTGAATCTCACCCAGAGTGGTAATCCCTCCACGCGAATCCGCTCGCAGTCTTTAACTGCAGATATGTGTGGGTTTTGTACTTCTGAGGCCTCTGCTAAGACAACTTCCACATCCCTGAACAGTGACCCTACTCTTAAGATAACTGCCCACCCTCCTGCTGAATACTCTAGTTCCAATATTTCTTTGGTTGACTTGTGAACAGCGCCTGACTGTTTATTGGTGGCAGGCTTTTCCTTGTCAACAATGCACTCACTCCAGCCTCCTCCATCTTTATGCCTGCTAGCTTTGCCGCCCCAAGTCTCAATTAACTCTAGCGCCACAAGCTCCGATGTTTGCACTGTAACCATTACTGTAGCCCAGGTGCACAATTGTCCCTCACAACCGCCCAGTGCCTAAAGTCTAGGAATCGCTGTATTTAACCAAGCCAGTGTTGTTCAGAACTTAGAATCTGAACCCATCTGCTGTCAAAATGCTGTTGACCTTTCTGATAATGCTTATCTTGCCCCTCCCTCCTCACATGCAGATGTCCCCTCTCAATCACTTCTTGCTTCACTGCCAAACCCTTGCCCAACCAATCTATCCCAATCACCAGTCATGTTTACAAACTCCATGGACAACTCATCTGTTCTTTCACTCTCTTTTGCAAATCCTACTCCCAGAAGACCAGTCTTCTCGTGGACCAATCAGTCCATTTCTCCTCGAGCATCCACTGCTCCTCTTGTTGAGCTCACTCTTAGTTCCAGGAACACAGCTCTCCTGTCCTTAACCAAGCTCTTTGAAAACGTTACACCAAAATGAATTTGCAGACTTCTCTGATAATGCAATAACTGCAACATGACTCACATGCATTTACAGACACTCCCCATCGAAAGAAGATCAATAGGCTCTTACTCGCCGATGGCAACCACAGCGGGACACCTTTACAGGGTGAGAACTGAACCTCTAAAAGGTCTTCTGATGCAGCATCAACTCTAATTGTTTTGGTCATCATAGTCCCTGATACTCAATCCCTTGATGCATCGTTGTTACCACAACCTTTCATTAAACCAGAATTCACACTCTTTGACAAAACAAAGAAGCTCACCAAACCTTAAGAGCCCTAAAAAACACCAAAAATATGAAATCATCAACAGCTGTAAATCGATCAGGCTCACAGCACTTTATTCACTCTCCAACTTTGCAGAGCAAACAAATTCATATAGCTAAACATGCTATCAATAAAAAATATTCAACTTTGGTGCGGTCAAAGTGAGATACGCAGAACAAGTTAGCTAATCTTACACCTCCTACGACTGTGGCAAACAATTTACAACATAAACCATTAGATGATCTCTTACAAGCGGTAGAACTTCATGAGAAAAAAAGTCTAACTCAGTCCTGTCTTCTCAATCAGCCCTTCCTTCTGCACCCATTGATCTCTCTCATGCCCTTATGCCTTCTTGCAGTAACTTTCTTAACCCTAGAACAAAGGCAGTCCATAAAAGTCAATTGCCCTATTAACCCACTCTGCCACAGATCTGACAAAATAACTCAACTATATAAACTTGGAACTCCCAAAAACCAATGCAGAAGCATGCTGTAGTAAATAACGCATGGGCTATGCTATCTCCAGTTGAATCTGAGATGTGGCCCCAGTTATTACCAACAAACAACAGTGTCACTGTCCAAACCCAGAGACTTGCCGTGTCGGGTGGCAGAAATCAGTTTAGGTGGACTCCAAACTCACTAAGAGATTTAAATATGCAAATTGAGAACCCAGAAGACATGTTGCATCCGGAGTTAATATGTTCTCATGACCTTTACATTGTGGCCCTGCAGATGATCAAATTGAAACCATAGTCCTTTTCTAAGTGCATCCATAAACACAAAAATGCATATGATCTTGAGCTACACAAAAGGAAAAGTGCCTTTCGTCTTTCCAAAAGAAAGCTCTCAAATCTGCCACCAACGACCAGATCCGTAAGATTGAGGCAAATCAAAACTCAGTACAAAAACTGGATCAAGTCGCAAAAAGCTTTAGTTATGCAGAAAGATGCTGAACAGATGTTGCAGGCTTTAGCCTCCAAAAATTCAGCCATAATTTGGGGCTTACTGAATTGAGCTAATCACATCACTCAAACTCCCATGCAAATTACTGCTGTCCCGGAAGTCTGGGACCACTACTATCGTACCTTTTACGCCTCTGTCCCCTTTCGCGGTCAGCACCCAGCGCAAACAATTTCCAGTTAGATCACCATTGTATTCACTCTAGAAGGAATAATTTATTATATCTCAAAGCTAAGCTCTTCTAGAGCATCGGGCCTTATGGGCTTAGTAAATTGCATGCTGAAGCTTGGGCCAGAGTTCTCCACACCATCTTTACCCATGTTCTAAAGTGTGAACAGATTCCACTTTCTTGGCGTAAGTCAATTATTGTCCCAAGTTTTGAAAAAGGAGATCATCAATTGCCGGGGAACTACCACCCCATTGCCTTACTTGATACCCCAGGCAAATTGTTTGCCCGTTTAATTCTAAGAGACTTCAACTTTGGGATGTCCACTCAAAATCTCCATGATCGATTTCAAACGGGTTTTGTCCTGGGTTAAGGTACGGCAGTCAATCTAGAAACCATCAATGCAATAAAACGCATGAACAGCAAATTAAGCAACCTGTCTATATGGCCTTAATTGATTTTAAGACCGCCTTTGACTCTGTCTCCAGGGACCTGCTAAGAACAAAGCTAATCAATGCTGCATGTCCTACCCATATTCAAGCGCTGATTCTACAACTGCACACTGACACAGCGATCCAAATACGTTTGACTTTAGATAGTACATTTTCATCCCCTACTCCTACTTTTAGAGGCCTTAAGCAAGGCTGTATACTGGCCTCTGTCTTAACAAATTTCTTTATATCTGACATGAGGCATCACTTCGCCAAAATTATGTTTGATTCTCCTAAATTAGGACAACAAATTGTGCCTTGCTTATTCTATGCAAATGACCCAGTCCTGCTGGCCAAACGCCCTAAGGGGCTACAAAACCTCCTCGCTGCATTAAAAAAATACACTGATTCAAACCTACTCACAATTAATCTGGAAAAGACAAAAGTCATGACATGCGCCTCCAGACACCAGGTCAACAAATGCTCCTATACCTGGTACTTCCACAGAATCCATTTACAAGTGGTTAATGGATACTGTTACTTGGGTTTAAACACCAACAATCATGTCTCCAATCTTCCCTACATCTTAGAACTAAGGAAAAGAAATGCAGACAGCTGTGGCCCAAGCTCGCATTATACACACGAAATACAGCAGATTCTCTATTGTCCCACTACTTACATTCTACAACCGGAAGGTAGTTCCCATAATCACGTACAGCGCTGAAACCAGAGCTTGGAGATTTGAATCATTTTGGTTGCAGTTAAAAGGCCTATTTTGGAAGTGAGTTCTATCATTGCCTCAGAGTCAACCAATGTGTACAGTGAGGTATGAATTTGGCCTATTGTCATTAAACATCTCATATGTCTGGAAATCGTGCTCCTTATATAGGAAGTGTCTGTCAACCTCAAACCCAGGCTCTCTGCTGTATGCCTTATCCACGTATGTGAACTCCACTGTACACCATTTCATGGCAACTTGGAAACGAAAGATAATGGATATTATGGCAGCGGCTGACATATCTACTGAGCTATTACTGACCAATCTGATACGAGCCAAGCAAAAACTATGGCAATACGATTAGATTTGCACGAGAGAATCGTGCATGACTCGCCACTCCTTCATAACAGAACAATTTGCTTCAAAGAGATTTCACACTCCAGAATCTTATTTAGTCACATTTCCGTGCTCAATGTATAGGAACTTCTTCTTACGATTTCGGTTGAATTTGTGGTCAACAAAGTATGTTCTAGCAAATCGTAGAATCATTCCTCAATCTGGCAACATATGCAGATTTTGTAATGATCCAAAGAAATATGCAACTTTGAAACAACTGCTTGCTTTCTGTCCATTGCTATTGGGGAAATTAATATTTTATTTGCAACACTATTTTCGAGAGCACCCAATCTTGACATGTGAGACTTTATGGCATAGAATATTCAATAGCCAACGCACATGTGTCAAAATTGCAGTTATCAATTTTTTGTTGTCCCTAAATCTGGACTGAATCAGTCCATCCCAATTCATTTGTATCCTTTCTTTTCTGTCTCTTGGATTCTGACTTGTCACATTGAACTGAATAAATGTCAAAGTCAATTGTCCCCCAAATTAGGTGAGAACTTGTCTTAAAGATTGAATGAATTGCATTTTAAGAACTGAGTTTTATTGTATCATGATGTATTTGTCTTGGATTGTCAAATATGACATGTTTTGGTGTTCAAAATGTTATTGTAATGATGAATTTGTATATCTCTGATGTTAATTTTAATTCTTAAATCCGTGTTTGTTTGTATATATTGAAAGGTTGATTTTGTTTCAACCGTAACAGAAAATAAAAACATTTATTTTAAAAGAAACAGGATACAATGAACACGTGTATATAGATCTAGGAATACTTCTCTTGGAATCCTTGCACTGAACTAGCAATTTCAACACAGCAGACACACACAGAAACAAACTACTTGACCCATCCAAAATTTTGTTCCATAAATGATTAATATTATTCATCAGCATCATCAATGATGCCACACTATGCAAATGAAAGAACTATTACAAAAAATGAAGAAATCTGCTGCAATGGATATGTATTGAATGTAAGCAATCTGAGGAATATTTCACTAGCACCTTGACGACCAGCTATCATTATGGGACTGGATCTTTCAAAGATTAGTAAGCAGGTCGAAAATATGATGAAGGCATATCTATCTCTGAATGTGAATACTGCAGAAAGGGCATTAAAGCAATCTAAATGAATAGTATTTTTCAAAGGATCAAAGCCTGGCTAAGGAAGATACTCTAGAAATGTCATTAATGCTGGCCATTGAGCAAGAGATGACTCTCCAAAACTAGGGAATACAAAAAAATAGTATTCCAGCACATGATCATCAGGGAAATATGATGGACCCCTTGAAACACAATTATGTTGTATAAGCACCTAACAAATGCTCCAGAAAATCAATCTTGATTGCCAGAGAAAATACTTGACATGTTGTTAAAGTCACATTCAACCTGCATCGAGAAACCCAAACGGTAATTAACAGAAGTGCCTATATTCCCTGATGCTGTGCGATGTTTGTTGCACCAACTGAATATATTCTTCACCTGCTGGCTTTCCTGAACATGGGAAGGGCTTACATAAACCTTTGCTTTTGTGTTCTGGGGCTAGATCATGTAACCAAGAAATACAGCTGTGTTATTGTGGTCTTCATAATGATTTGTGTGGTAGGATAACAACTTTTATCCGCAAGAAGAAAATGAAATGTCCACACTGAAGTACTGTTATTAGAATCTGTTCTCTGCAATAATAAATTCTGCTTGCAATACTTTGGGCCTCATTAGGAGTTTGCCGGTCCGGAAACAAGGGTGCCGGTAAACTCACCGGTACCCTTGTTTATCCAGCATTGGATCTTTCATAGATTCAGATGCTTGAATATTCCCCGTCGTCAGACTCTGAATCCTCAGTGATAAAAAATAATTATTACATTTTTAATATACATCCCTTCCCCCTAGAGAATGCATGTAAATACTCCATTGTGGCCTATGAGCCATTCTATTGTGTAGTCCCTCCCCCTCACATTGGTCCTATAAGGCACCAACCAATGAGGTGACAGGGTTTAAGCTCCGCCCCAGTCAGCCATCTTCAGATTTTTCACCGCAGTCAGACAGAAGGAATCCTCCAGCTCTCTGAGCTTTCAAATTTGTTTCACCTTTTGTGTGAAGTTTATATTTTTGTAATATATTCTACTGGTTTCCCCTCCTTTGGGGCTTTCTATTGTGAGCCTTTGGGCTCAGGAAAATGTTTTTCTTGGCACTATTTCGTCGAGTGAAAGTTATCCTCAGCATGGCTGAGCTTCAGTCTGCCAAGAAGCCTTCCCTTTTTAGGGACTGAACGAGGTGCAGGAAGAAACTGGTCTACATGAAGGATCCACATGACCACTGTCTTTACTGCTTATATCCACATGACATCAACAAATGTGACATTTGCAGGACTTTCTCCACCAAAACCCTGCAAGACAGACACAAGAGACTTCTGTTACACCTAGAAGCCAAAGGTCTGTTCTCTAATGAGGAGTCTGCCAAAACAGCTCCTGTAACATCTACTAAACCATCTGAAAGGCAAACTTCTAAGAGAAGGGCCTCTTCAGTGGAAAGGAGTTCCTCTCCCTCTCATAAGGCTAAAAGAAAGTTGGAAGCCACTTCTGCTATGCCTTCCTTGGACTCAGGACACCACAAGGCACGTCATCCTAAAGAGAAAACCACCTCCAAAGGTAAGGAGGCATTTTAAAAAAACGGGGGGAAGGGCATCGCCACGGAGAAGCGCCGTCCACGAGCGGCAGCAAGGTCAGGGACTCACCGACGACCAAGTCGTCGACGAAGCCACCATCAACTACGACAACACTCCAAGCCTCATCGTCCACGACCAAATCCTTGTAGTCGAAGTTATCGTCCACAAAGCAGTTGTCGACGAAAGAAGCTCATCACTCGTCGACGAAACTCTCATCCACGAAGCTCTCATCGACAGATCAACCACCTTCAAAGTCTTCGTCCACGAAACCACCATCGGCGAAACTGCCATCGACAAAGCCATCGTCCGCGAAACCACTGTCGACGAAAGTACGGTCGACGACTCCGAAAAATTCTGTGTCTTCTGAAGAAGTAGAACCCACAACACCATTCGCTGATGTCACGGATAAACCATCCAATGTGAGCAGTCTCCACAAGTTGTTGGGAGCAACGTCTCCAATTTCAGATAAACCTGAGCCAGTTGGAGCACAACTGTCCACTTTAAAAGAGATGATAGAACTCCTGGACATCATTCTTCAGGAGGAGTTCTCAGACACGGAAATTCTTCGTGAGCAACCTTTCCTCATTCCTAAGAAAAACAGCCCTCCTTGGCAACCGGATTCAGAGGACATGGCTGATCCTTATGACCCGAGGCTCATGGCATTGATGCAAAGGATCATTAAGGAATTTAACAGGCACCAAGAGCAAAAGAATAGGTATTCTGTACTGAAGGAGCAAAGAACACCCCAGAGGGATGCTTCACCTTGGCATAGCACTCCGAGATACTCCACTTCTAGGAGTAGACCAGAGAAAAGAGCACAATCACCTGAGCCTCCACGTAGATCCAGGAGCAGAACATTCAGTGCTTCACCGACAAGAGTCCCCTCTCCAGCATCACTGCATAGACCTTGATTGCCAGTTCGAGATCCAACTACGGTACCATCATCTGTGTCAGTATCTGATTGGCAAGAGGACCCATTTAGGGATTTTTCGGCTCCAGGGGAAGGGGAGATTATGCAGGAGCCTGAAGCTCCCAGTGAATGGGATGATTATATTATCGAGAAACCCAGGAAGAAAGACTCCCCAGGTGATTCGTCACCTCCGGACGATTTGGTATCGTTTCATACTATAATTGGTAAAGCTGCGGACAAAAAACAAGTTTCATCGTTAGAGAAGAAGTCGGTGCTTTATGAGCACAGAGTCAAACACAGAAGAACGGTTACCACCATTCCTCTTCTCGACACCATATGGGAGTCAGGGTCAAAGATACTGGCCACACCTTTGTCCACACTTGCGTTAGTGTCAAGACCTGAAAAGATACACAAGGCACCTGACTCGGCACCGCTTTGTTTAAGGGGTCATACTAAGCCAGACTCAGTCATCACAGTAGCATCCAGAAAGAAGTTAGCCAACCCATCATCACCACTGTCCGCACCAACAGACAAGGAAGGTCAAAAGCTGGAAGCCACGGGTAGAAAGGTGTCTTCCTCAGCATCTCTCACGATTAGAGCGGGCAACGCATTAGCCATGACAGCCAGCTTTGACCGTGAACTTTGGCTTCGTATGTCCAAGCTGACCAAACATCTACCAGCAGATTTACAGGAAGAAGCCAGGTCCATCATTGCGGATGGAGAAGCTACTTCAGACAACATGATTGATGCTGCTGTCGATGTGTCCGAGTCAGGTTTCACAAAAATGGCCCACTGCACGGTGCTAAGGAGACAGGCATGGATGAAGGCCACCAACCTCAGGCCTGAGGTGCAGGCACACATTTTGGACATGCCCTTCGACGGGCAAGACTTATTGGGCAAAAAAGTAGATGATCAATTAAAAGGAATTAAAACGGACACGGATACAGCTCGAGCCATCAGTTCCTTGAAGGATAAATATAAAGACTACAGGTCTTTTTGGCCCTTTCGAGGTTCAGTGTCAAAAGACAGAGGATATACGCGTTCCTCCTATGGTCAAAAGTCGCAAGGTAACTCATTCTAAGGCAACAGATATCAATCCGCCAACAGGTATTCCCAGAGAGGAAAGAGCAGCTCTTCCCAAGGTAAAGCCCAGAACAAACAACACCTGTGGGGTGGAAGGGTAAACCAATTTTTTTAACACTGGAATTCAATAACATCTGACAAGTGGGTATTACAGGTGGTCCGCAGGGGTCCCATCATAGAATTCCTAGAACATCCTCCATCCCTTGCCCCCACACCTCGCAAAGTTCACATGCTGAGGAACGTCATGGCAGAAGTTCAGAAATTACTGCACAAAGCAGCTATTGAGCCAGTTCCTTATTCCCAGAAAGGAAAAGGTTTCTATTCCCGCTTCTTTGTAATCAAAACGAAAAACGGTCAGTGGAGGCCCATATTGGACTTAAGGGCACTCAACAAATACATCAAACGCATCAAATTCAAAATGATATCCCTGCAAGGTGTTTTACCGTGGCGGAACAGAATGACTTCCTAGCCACGCATGTTTCCATATTCCAATTCATCCTGCCCACAGACAGTTCCTCAGGTTCGCTATCAGAGACCTACATTTCCAATTCAGTGTACTCCCATTTCGGGCTGAAATGGGCACCAAGGGTGTTTACCAAATGTCTGGCGCCCATAGCGGCGAATCTCAGAAGTTTGGGAATGGAGGTCTTTCCATATTTGGACGACTAGTTGATAATGGCAAGCTCCTATAGTCAAGCTCAATTGCCAGTATCGAAAATGATAAAACTCCTAAAAGAGTTAGGTTTTTCGAAAAACAACATAAAATCCTGCCCAGCACCCAGAAAGACGTTTCTCTTTCTGGGGGCTGAGTTCGACAGCACCATTCCCAGGGTAAGACCATCGGCGGACAGAGTAACAGCCATTCTCCGCTCAACATCATTGTTCCCAGAAAAAGAGACGACCACGGTACGCTCTTTCAAATCCCACCTGGGCATGAGGTCGTCATGTATATTTCTCATATCAAACTGCAGACTTCGCACAAGACCAATCCAGGAGGCCCTGGACCACCAATGGAAACAAGCCATGGGTTCATGGGAAGATGTGGTCCAGATACCTACGCCAGTGCACAAGGCACTTCGATGGTGGAATACTCCACGGAACCTGCTCCAAGGGATGCCATTCCAGGCACCAACATCTACTCTTCTCTTAAGGACAGATGCATCCCTTTTGGGATGGGGAGCGCACTTGGCGGATCTCCACACAAAAGGGGTTTGGTCAGACCAGGAATCACAGCTCCACATCAATGTCCTAGAGCTCAGGGCGATACGTTGGGCTCTAAAAGCTTTCCTTCCAGTAGTGGCGGGTCAGGTCGTGACCATCCAGACAGACAATACAACCTCCATGCACTACACAAACAAGCAAGGAGGCACGAAGTCAGAGATCTTATCACAGGAAGTTCAACTACTATGGTCATTGGCCTTGCACCACAAAGTCCAGATCAGGACGGAACATCTCCCGGGAGTGGACAATGTCTTAGCGGACAAGCTGAGCAGGGAGTATGCATCATCCCACGAATGGGTGTTGGACGAAAAGGAAGTTCAATGGATTTTCTCTATATGGAGCCATCCACAGATCGACCTCTTTGCCACCAGAGTCAACAGAAAATGTCAAGTATTCACCTCAAGGTACCCGGAACATCAGTCAGCAGGAGATGCATTCTCGTGGACTGGACAGGGAAGTTCCTTTATGCCTTTCCCTCAATTCCACTCATAGCCTTCTGTGCAGAATGAAGGAACATGATTGCTCTATGATCCTAATAGCGCCAGACTGGGCGCGGCAGATCTGGTACCCAACTCTGCAGCATCTATCCTGGTGGCCTCCAATTCGCCTCCAGGCACATCAATACCTCTTGACTCAGCAGAACCACAAAGTCCTCCACCACGAACCAGCGAGCCTCTCCCTCAAGTCCTGGTTCCTGAGCAGCGCAAACTCATGAACTTGAACCTTCCGGTGGACTCCTGGGACATGATCAGGGCCTCTAGAGCCCCCTCGACAAGAATCACCTACGTGCGGAAAAAGATGCGCTTCTCTAAGTGGTGTGAAACATCTACGATTAACCAACTTACAGCTTTGGTAGAACAGATACTACCTTTACTTATTACATTTGGCTAAGACAGGTCTCTCCCTATCCTCCATCAAGGTGCACCTGTCAGCCATATCGGCATACACGACGACTCCAGAATCGCAGTCATTACTCTCTCTTCCAGCCATCAAGATCTTCCTGAAGGGGTTGATACATACCCTCCTACGCCCTCATCAGTTCCTTCCTGGACCCTAAACACTGTGCTAACGGCCCTCATGGAACCCCTTTTCGAACCCGTTCACAGATGTGAAATAAAATTCTTATCTTGGAAAACGGCTTTTTTGATAGCTATGACTTCGGCCAGGAGGATCAGTGAATTACAAGCCTTGTCGTCAGAACCTCCTTTTACTTTGTTTCAGCAAGACAGCGTCATTTTGAGGACACACCCAAAGTTTTTATCCAAGGTCTTATCGGAAATGACACTCACAGAGTGCATTGTTCTACCATCTTTCTTCCGGAACCATACCTTGGAGTCGGAAAGAGCTTTAAATTCCCTAGATGTGACTAGGGTTTTGAAATTCTACTTGCAGAGAACTAAGGACTTCCGCTTATCTAACAGACTGTTCATTGCCTTTGCTGGCCTCACAAAAGGGCAACATATCTCCAAACAAAGTCTGGCAAGATGGGTCTCATTATGCATCACCCATTGTCATCAATTGAAGGACGACCCCCTCTCCAGACCGCCTTCAGCACACTCCACAAGAGGGAGAGCGGCATCAGTAGCGTTTCATGCAGGGGTACCCATGAAGGACATCTGCAGAACCGCTACCTGGAGCACTCTGCACACGTTCGCCAAACACTACTGCCTAGCAGAAGATACCAACAAGGAATCTGCATTTGGACAGGCAGTGCTCCGCCACCTCTTTGCATAAGGTAGGACCTGCCTCCTTCCCCGCCTTTCCCAGAGTAGGTAAACTTTGTGTTGGTGTATGGTAAGGTTTGTCAGAAATACATCTATGCTTATATATGTATATATGGTGGTATGCTTTAACTGCTTGGTATTCTATTCAAGCATCTGAATCTATGAAAGATCCAATGCTGGAGAAGTCTTAGTTACTTACCTGTAACTGTATTTCTCCAGCATTGGTATCTTTCATAGATTCACATGCGCCCACCCACCTTCCCTGAGAGGCTGCTCCAACGCTCAGAAGCCATCATAATGTAGTTTCTACGGTTCAAAATCTGAAGATGGCTGATTGGGGCGGAGCTTAAACCCTGTCACCTCATTGGTTGGGGCCATATAGGACCAAAGTGAGGTGGAGGGACTACACAATAGAATGGCTCATAGGCCACAATGCAGTATTTACATGCATTCTCTAGGGGAGAAGGATGTATATTTAAATTGTTAACAATTATTTTAATCACAGAGGATTCCCAGTCTGACGACGGGGAATATTCAAGCATCTGAATCTATGAAAGATACCAAGAGGGTCTGGGAAAGGGAAGTCCTCCTTTCCTGTAAGTAACCCTCCCTAACATTTGGGCCTCATTACGAGTTGGCCGGTACACAGTAAAAGTGCTGGTAATAAAGTTAACTGGCACTTTTACTGTACCAGCCAACTACAACTTTGCTGTTAGGGGTTAAGGATTACCCCAGCTAAGACCTGGAGGTAAATATGACCACTACCGGTAAAAAACTGCCTGTATTACCTGACAGCCGGTAATAGCGACAAAATCTAGAGCTCCATGGAACAGGGATTTACTATGTACACTGACACTTGCATTCTGCTACTGATACCGGCAGACAAGTGCCAGTAATGGTTATTGCGTTTGCCGGTATTCCAGCAGATTTACTGCCAGAATTCCGGCAAACTTGTAATGAGGCCCAATTGCCTCCGTCAGATCTTCATATCGACCTATTACATGCAATTCATGGGCAGAGGCGGCTTATACAACGCACCTCCTTTGTGGTAAATCCTAGTAAAACAGGTCAGGAGCTGCATAGGGAAGGCAACAAGAGGGACATAGATTAATAAAGAGAATCACTGAGATCCGGTTTGTACATTAATCAGTTCTCCCCTCTTTCCCAACTGGCATACAAGTTTTACCTTGAGCGGACTGTCCATCTCTCGAACCACCAGGGGTTAAAGTATAATTTTCTCTCTCTTTCTTCACAAAAGATGTCCAGCTGGGTAAAAACTGAAGTTTTCCCAGGGGTGAGGGCTCTAACTCTGAGTCTGGCTGCAGGGCAAGGAAAGGGTTGTAAGGAGGGGCAGATGATTTGCCCATAAAGAAAACAAGAGCTAAATATCTAACGTATGTCCTGACGCTCGGTTGTATCCAGATTGTAAAACATGACTTTGTCTGCATCTGCTTCCTTTATTGTAATGGAATCGATTGCGTTCACTCGCGGCATACGCAAATTCATGGCATAATTACGTCCATACACATCTAATGCCCATGTTAAAATGGGCCTTGCTTGGACAACCCAAGCAGCCATCCTGGAATGGGATCTCAATAGCTTGTACGCTGTTCCATGCTAAGGGCAACTCGTCCTTGAGCTGCCAGATCACAGGACATCCATTGGGGCTGCAACAAGCAAACTGGGAGGAGCAGTGCATGGCCTCTGGTAGGCCTATTCCTAACAGTCTCTTTTTCACCCTTCATCTTTACAGGTGCAGGGAGGATGTGAAAGGTTACATTTCCCATAGCTGAGCGTGCAAGAGTGCCTCATAATGAGTATGGTGGCATGGGCAAAAACAGTGGTAACAGGTGGCAATTCCATTAACACTGCACTACCACCATATCACTGCACGGCCGTACAATAGGTTTGGTGGTAAGGTGGCAGACAAATCTTCTGCAAAATACTTGCAGTTTAGCTGCCAGCTGACTGCCAAAAATGGGCAAAACCGGTGCAATTCCCACCAGCTTAATTACTGCAGGCAGTAATTCTGCCAAAATCCCCATGGAGTCCTATCGAGTTACACAACACTACCACCAGTTGTAATCCTGTGGTAAACCTGCAGGACCAAGTGGAGATAATGGTAATTCAGTTTGGCAGTATTTCAGAAGATCTACCATCGAAATACTGCCAAACTCGTAATGAGGCTAATTGCAGCACCAAGATAATATTGAATACATTGCTCAATGAATAAATGAATGAACAAACGATTGAGAAAAAAACAAAAAAAGGGAGGAGATTGAAACAAACCTTGCAGTTTATATTAGGAGTAAGAGGGAACCGTAGAAATCACATGTTCGATATTTGGGAACGGGCATGTAAATCTATGTATTCTGTGCTGGGAGAAAGGCAGTCTGTGGTGGACTAATGATCACAGGACACTGTGATGTTAAGAGGGTGCTTTATGAGCAGAACGTAACAATGCAGAATAGTGGCTGTACTCACGGCCAGAGTATTCAGGTAATCATGGCAGTTGACTTCACTCACTGACACTTCAATCTCTGCTACAGTCTTATTGCCTATTTACATGAGCTCCAACGAGGCTCCGGATGGCAGCCATGGAATTACCCTCTTTTAGTAACTGGACAACACAAGGGTGGCTGTCTGCCTTTTGGATGCCAGCAGCCTCACTTCAAGAGGAGCGCCGGGACATGTCCGTAGCCCCCTCGGTCCGCTGCACGTCTGGCGAGTTCCTCCTTCCGTGCGTGCTTCGTGCACGTGATCTTGCGAGACTCGGCGGCCCGAGGTCTCGTGGGACCAAGTCCTCACATACCTCCTTTCATTAGAACAGCTTTATCCTACTTCATTATGAAAACTTTATATTTGGTTGGTCTTCTCTGTTCTCGTTGGGGTCAGTGATTGCTAGTTGTTGCCTTGGGACTGTTGACGCCTGAGGCTTCCTCTGAGCCCTGGGAAGCTGGAGTCTTTTCTTTGTGGTGTTCACTCGCTGGGTTGCGGGGCTTATCATGACTCTCTCACCCTGGCTCTTTTCCTCCATGTCCTCTCCTCCTGTCAGCTCAGTGCTGTTGGCTGATTCCCCCAGTTCGTTGGTATCTCCCACTCCCAAGAAGGCGTGGCTCGCCGGCATTTTCTTCTTGTACATGCCCACTCTTTCCAGATTCCACCTTTTCCCGTCGTGGGTATAAACATGGTTGGTGCCTTTCTGGGTTAATTCAGTGGCCTGGCTATACCTGGAGCCAGTTGTGGTATCTTTGTGGGGCAGTCATATTTTTACGAGATCCCCTTTGACTTCTGTGTGCTGAACGGCTTTGTGTGTGTCACTTTGCACCTTCATCATGCTCTTGCCCTTGTGTATTCTCCACACTATTTCTCTCATGTCAATTTCATCACCTTGCCTGACTTTGTGTAGCCTTGGGGGCACCAGCATGGATGCAGCCCTTCTCCCTCTTAATATTGGAAACAGTGAGACTCTCCTGATGGCATTGGCCTCTTTGACTGTCTTATAGGGGTTCATCCCCGCTGCATTCACTAGGGCTAGGGGTCCTTTGACAAAGTGGTTTGCTCTTACCACCAGACCGTTGGATTGGGGGCGGTAAAGACTTGCTTTTAATTGCAGAATGTTGTGTTTCTTGAGGAAACCTTCTATGTCTCTCGGAACCAACTGGACTCTGTTAACTGTCATGATTTCCTTGGGCAACCCTTCTCTTTGGAATACTGAATTGAGCACGTTGATGGCGGTGGTGATCTATTGTCGATCGACTTGCCATCCAAGGGGCCTATAAAGTCCAGCCCTAATTTGCGCCACACCCCATAGGGACTTTCTATGGGAATCATGGGTGCTTGCTTACTTTTAGTCTTTTGTCACTGTCCGCACCCTTGTGCGACCTCTCAATCATGGTCCTTACTTCCTGATCCAGGCCCGGCCACCAGTAAGCATCCTGCACTCTGCACCATATCATGTTATTGCTTAGGTGACACGCATAGGCTCTGCATAAAATAACCTTCCGCATACCTCGGGGGGTGAGAAGGGGATCACCTGATCTCCTCTCATCACCAGGTTGTCCATCTTCACAATCTCCTCGTTGACCTTCCAGAATGGGCGCAGACCCTCCAGGACTGCCCTTTCGCTGGGACAGCCATTGGATGCCGATTCCACAACTCTGCTCAAGGAATCATCTTGTTTCATTTCTTCCTTCCAGTGAGACTCACTAATTTCCATGAACTCTCGGTTCCTTAGGTCCGCAATGGATGCCACGATGCACTCATCCTCGTGAAACGTGGTGCTTGGGGTTTTGCGATCTTGTACTCTGAACATACAGTCCGCCTGAGCGTTCCTCTGAGCCAGCGATGCGCGTGATTTCATATGTTTATTTCTGCAATTTCTCTGGGATTCTTGCCAGTAGTGGCGTTGCGGTTTTAGTCCCTGCGGGACTCAGCATATGTATTAGAGGCTTGTGGTCGGTGACGAGCTGAAATTTGGTAAACGACACATATGACCTGAAATACTCCACAGGTCAGGCAATCGCAAGCATCTCTTTCTCGACGGTGGAGTAATTCTTTAAAGTTTCAGAAAGTGCTTTGAACTGCGAAGGCAACTATGTTTTCTGAGTCTCCCAACTTTTGGGTGAGTGTGGCCCCAGTCCATAGGCACTGACATCCGTTGTCACGTACGGTTCTGATTCAGGGTTGAATGGCTTCAGGCATGGAGTGTGCAGGATCATTCTCTTGACTTCATTGAACGCTGTCACTTGCTGCGTGTCCCATGCATACTCTGCGCCTTTCCCCAGGAACTCCTGCAACGGGGAAGTTGTTTAGGAGAATCTGGGTACAAATTTGGCATAATACTCTGCAAGCCCCAAAAATTATTGGTCCACTCCGGGTCTGGCGAGTTCCTCCTTCTGTGCGTGCTTCGCGCGTGTGATCTCACGAGATTCGGGTGCTTGAGGTCTCAGCGGATTGACTCCTCACACAGTCCATACCCCTTCTGGCTTGGCATTAAAGGGACATTCTAGAATCCAAGTATCTAGAGGTTGGGCAAGGAAGGAGAAACACGATATTCTGTTCCTCCATTGCGAAAGAGCTGAAGAAAGCAAGGCTGGTGTGTAATTGTGGCTGAACATGCAGCCTCTGCTAGGTAGAAACTGGTGCTCCCGTCAGTAATTCCAATGTGCTTGCCCTGCCGTTTTGCACTGAGGCACTGGACATTCCATGCCCCATACGGAAGGTATATAGGGAGTCAATTGAAACAGTAATCTCAATCAATAGAGGTCTGGGGTTTAAAAACAGGCTTTGTGGGAGCTCATATAGAAGCAGATATTAAGTCACATTTGTTAGAGGCATTATAAAAAAATACACACTGAGTCCAATTAAGTACAAATGCCCACAGAAAACCCCATCGTTCATGAAACAAAGAGTGATATTTAACATACAGCACGTGTATGCAGAAAGAATTACACTGAGCAGAAATGTATGGAACACTAATCTCGTCCTATTTTCATATGCAAGTTGATGATGGGGAAAAGAGGGCAGGCAATGCAAATTAAAGATACTGTACAGGGCAACATGAAGTTGATGATTCACAATAACGCAGCAGTACAGACAGAGGATAAAAACGTTTTGCTCTCTTAAAAAATGTTGCTAATCCCCCCTGGACAAAATACATGTCGTCATTTGCTGATTCTTTTAATAATATAATTACACTTTATGTGCCACACGCTCCGTCCGCATTTCTTTCACCCACTGCTTCTCAGCCATAGCCAAATATTCTAAAAACAGCAATCTTATTAAAAACAGTTAATGCCAACACATGCACGTGCAAATAACGTTGAGTCCTAGAGGTACACAACTGCATGTCACTTAGTTCTCATGCAAATAAATAAGGTACAGTTAATTACATAAGGAACAATAAGGTCATACTAAAAACACTTGGGATTGTCTCTTATTTTAAAACAGCAAAAATGAAGCATGGACATTTAAATTCAAACTCAAACAGATCACTGGATGGAGGTTACTTCTTAGAAAAGCATAGGACATATTCGTCTCTCCAGGTATAGTTTGTCAAGATTTGCACATTTTGTCAGTCTAAAACAAATGCATCTACTGAAAATGGCACTGCACATTGAATTGATGCTTGCACTCACCTGCCGTGCTTTTGGCATTAGGAATTCTTATAATGTTATAATGGCCACTGCACATGTACTCCATGTTTAAAATTCAAGGCCTAATCACCTTGTTATTTTACGGATTCTCGTGTAAAAAGGGGATTAAAAAGCTCAGAGATGCTCAATCAAGTTTATTGATTGGCCTTGAAAAAGCTCTTGTATTTGTGCGAAACAAAGGCTGGACACATGGTTGGCTTGAAATTTGGTTTAAATAAATGAAACACGATTCAAAACCATCATATGCTTTGGTTTGCCAGACAATTTTGAATAAGCACGGATGTATGTTATTAATAGAAAAAACATTAAAAGAAGGTTAAAAATGGAAACAAATCAAATCAGTTACATTACAATTTGGAGATTAACTCGACATACCCTACAAATAATGTGATGAACAATCCTAATAGCAAGCAAGCTAAGCACAGAGCCATTTTCATTCTCTTTGGATGCAAAGGTTTGTCAAAATATCTTTGGGTTTAATCTAACTCCAGGAATTGCCCTCGCTGAAATCAGCAGTAAGATTTTGAGCTTTTGTACTTTTTTTTGTGACCTATAAAGATTTAAACAATTCTTATCTATGGTGCCGAATCAAACCTCAGACATAATCGGATATGAAATTAAAGATACCAGCAAGATGCTTATTTTTTCTAATTCTTCTGTACCTCAGAGGGCCGTGAGTTTTGTTGTTATTTTGATTTGCGCACTTTCATCTAGTAAGAAACTAGACATACACAGCCCCTTCTGTTGTAATTAGTGGGTGGTGAGAACTTCTCAAAGATGAAAACATACTGTATATGGATGATTATGCATGGTGACTCGATATGGAAATATCTGGAATGGTAATTGTTTGACACAAAAGTTTGACTTTATCAATAATTAATCAAAATCACTATGGCGGCTATCTTTGCATGACTAGGAATTGTATAATGTAAACATTGTAACTGTTTGCTGCTATGGAAAATTAAAAAACCCAAAATATATAAATACATTCAAATATGGCTTCCTTCTTATGAACGACAAAGGAGAGTTTTAAGTGTATTAGATGGATAGGTGTGTGTAAGTCATTTAGCAATGACTTGAGACAGAGCTCACAGTCTTAACCCTCATTTTATTGATAAATGACTTTATCAGGATATCTAACTATTAATTCCCCTTATTGATATGATGTGGCATTTGTAATGTGCCTATAAACAAGTTTTTCAATGCGCGACGAGGCAAGGAACGGGGAACAGAGGCAGGACAGAGAAAACGATCTTACTAGGCCAAGTGACATTGAGATCGCGCAAGTGCTGGGGAGGGGGGGAAAGGTGCCAGGGAAAAGGGGAGCGGGCAGTGCTGTACATGTGATCAAAACAATAACCAGAAGTGCGGCCAGCAGGTGGCAGTTGCAAGGGTAAGTGCAGAAAGCAGATGTCCAAAAGTGCAGGTAGGGGGACTGTAGGGTTACAGATACACATCCAAGTGCAAGTATTGCCGGGAGACAGTGCGGGTGTGCAGTTGGGCAGGCAGGGACCTGGGCCCAAATCAGAGGGTAGCCAGGTGACCAGTGAAGTATCAGACAGGAAATCAGCAGGGGATAGGAAGAGAGAAGGCAGAAGCAGAGAGGGAGGTCTTGAGGTGCTGCTGTAACCAGAGATGGTTCTCCTCAAGTTTCAGAGAGGCAGGGAGGCTGTTCCAGAGGGAGGCCGCAGCCGAAGAAAGAGATCTACCACCAACTTGTTACTTGGAGGAGCGACTGAAACTGAGCGAGTTGGAGGTGAAGGAGCGAAGAGCCCGCGTAGGAAGGCATTTGCGAAGAGAGAGTTGGATGTATTGAGGACCCAGGCCCCAGAAGGCCTTGTGGACAATGCATTGGTATGGCAATACCAAGATCCTCCGGGAAAAGACCATTGGGTTACACTTTCGACCTTCCATCAAAAGCAAAGATAGGCCCCCAGTTTTTTAATGGAATTATATCAGACATCACACCCATAGTCTTCATGAAAGCCTTCTTCAACTTTGACTAGTCTTCCAGATGCTCAACAATCATAGTCGTTAATATTCTTGAAGATGTAACTCAAGCCCTGGACATCATGGCCCCTATCCAATGGTGCAGGCACAAATCCATCAAAGTCATAGTTAACAAATGTATGATGATAACCTACAGTGGTTGAAATGTTAAAGTAGAGCTCTCGTGGGATGCTGGAGAAAATTTGAATCTGGTTGCTATTGAATGGCTTTCACATTCACAACTGAGTTTACACAGCAGTGGTCCTAAGAGAGAAGAATCCCCATTTCCAAATGTGTCTCCTCTGCAGTCAAAGCAACACATGAACGTTTATAAATCATCTGGAACATTGCCTTCTCTACTAAGGAAGCATTCTTCCCTTATCAAGAACTCTGCAGTGATCTGATGCAGTTCTTCCACTTGATGGTAAGGGCCTCTGTGCTATCACTGAAGCCATTGTGCTGCTCCCCACAGAAGATCTGCTGCGGTTAAAGATATGATGGCAAACTTTGCTGAATTTGCTCATTCTCGGTCACTGATAGCCATGATCCTAAAATCCTTCTAGCCATACTCCCCTCTTGACAAAATATGCAATTTAAAATTCGCCAAAGAAGGTCTTCCTTTTATCACTGAAATGAACAAATCCATCGAAAAGGGTGAAAAGTCCCAGGAACTGAAGCACACACCGATCACGCATATAGAGAACAAATTGTCACTGAACCACTGGCACATTACTGTGTGTGATTGAAGTATTTAAATCAATAGTAACATCTCAACTCTCATCCTCCATTGAAAAATATTGGGCCTCATTACGAGGAGGGCGGTAAGGGGTTAACGACGCCGGTAAAGGTGCCAGAGCCGTTAACCCCTTACCACCCCATTACGAGGTCCGCTCGCGGGACCCGCTCAGGATGCCTGGTTTTACCAGACGTACTTAGCGGGTCCCTCGAGCGGCCCAGCATGCTAACAATGGGCCCGTCATTAACGGGCCCGTTGTTAGCATGCTCCCCATTCCCATTTAGCGCTTATTAACGGTGCTGGTGCTTCCGTGTTCCCCATTCCCATTGAGTCCTATGAGACTCAATGGGAATGGGGATTTACAAAATTACTGGTGCCAGACTTCCCGCCCGCTGGACTCGAAAGAGCGCGGTGGCACCGGGAAGTCAGGCGACGGTAATTCATTACAGGTCCGGCGGCAACTTGCTGGTTTTACCGGCACGGTTACCGCCAGACCCGTAATGAGGCCCAATAAATCAGGTTTATCAATGCAGAGGTGGGATTTCAAAGAAGAATTACTTATAGCCAGGGAAAAAAGGTAGGTTTTAGGTGACCTTTCTTCTATTTTTGATACTTTAAATGCTAGTATGCTTCTACATCGACTGAATGAGTCAATGGGAATGAAAGATATGGTCCTTTCCAACAGATCAAACAAATTTGCATTTGGTCCATTGGTGGCCGCCAACTTTGAACTTTATTGTGGCATGCCCCCCGGACTGACCTGAACACTGATCTTCTTCAACCTGTACATTGCCCCTTCAATCCTGTATTCCCAATCCCCAAAAGATCAACTACTGGATGTATGGAGATAACATACAACCACACCTCAAATTTAAAGAATGTTATGGTGGTGTTCTGGCACTGGATAAATGCCTCCTGTGAATAAAGTTTTTTTTTTTGTAGAAATCAATATAACCTTTATTCGGCTTGGAGCCATAAAAGTAAGGACAGTTAATAAAAATAACATCATAAACCATAAAAAATGTGTTGCATAAAATGCATACGGTAAATAAGAACGAATTAGAACAAACAAAATCAAGTGCACCGATATCATCTGAAAACATTTCAAACAAATTACTTAACAAACTTGTTGGGGGAGAGGAGCAGACAAACTCGCAGCCCCAAAAATTAAATTTCCATTAGGTGAAAGCCGGGTGACATCAGCTACAACTTAGATTAAAAAGACTAGTGTGCACTATACAACACTTTAGGCCGCAGGAGCCAAGCCTGATGTATATATTTCAGTACTCTATAGACCTTTACTGGGTCATCAAATCTTTTACATAACTCCAACACCTCATTGTCTTTGTGGATACCTAACCATTTTAAGAGAGGCTTGAGGTATACGACTCTCAAACTATAAACTATTTATTTTAGGGTAGAGAAACAGAAAGTGAGGGACTGTCTCTTCACTGATATCAGAAAGGGGGCACATGTCAAAGTTCCCCAATCTCCATGACGTGGTAAACTTTGTCACCTTCAGTGTACCCAGTCTAAAATTGACATACAGTGCATGAGCATGGGGAAGGTTTATCAAATCTAAATATTTTTCAAACCCAAACTCAGATTTTATTCTTACATAGTTGGGTGCCATCTTTAGGTTTGCGCATGCAGCCACTATTATCTCTCTAAAAAACTGATCACGTAGTGTGTCCTTTATACACATGGGCCTCATTCCGGGTTTGGAGCTAACCATGGAGTAATTAGTTCCATGGTTGCCTCCGAAACCGTCCCAAATCCGGCATGGTGAATGGAGTAATTACCGGTCGATTCCAGGGTTGGACGGACCAGTAATTCCCCATTCACCTTTTGCCCTTCCCCATTCCCATTTCTGCCCCATAGGGCTCAATGGGAATGGGGAAGGAGGTAATTACGGCACCGTAAATTACTGTACCGTAATTACCTCCGAAGTACCTTTGCGGGTCCCGTACTTTACTCCTGCTAAAAGCAGGAGGTAAGGAAGGACCCGCAAAGGGACCTTGGAATACGGAGGTAAGGGATTACCGGCATCGGCACCCTTACCGGTGCCGGTAATTCCTTACCTCCAACCTCGGAATGACCCCCATGGACTTTGCTTTGTTAATCAACATAAGTCGTAGCCATAAGTCCTGCTCATTCAGGTCAAAAAGACCCTTCCTGACGCATGCCACCCATAGCAATCTCATGGCTCCCTTCAGACTCAGCAAGTGTGTTAAATCGTCCCTGAAATTCACAAGTTCCAGGTTCTGCCACAGTCAGTACAGAATAGGCTTAGATGTGGCTATCACATCTATAGGGCACAAATACATTTCAAGATGCATCAAAGCTTTGGGTGTAACCCGTGAGAGCCATAAGAGGCTTTTAAGACATTTGTTTTCAACAACAATCAATGGTTTTAAGTCTGCATGCCCCCAAAGCTCTGCCCCATAGAGGGCCGCTGCTGTGATCTGTTTTTTATACAAACCACTGTATTTTTCCAGAGTTACTGGAGACTTTGTCACCTGACTTGTCCAATGCCCATTCTCATGAAATCGAGTTCCAAGATATTGTTATGTCTTACCTATTCAAGCATCATGCCCTCTCCCCCAATTTTTACATTCAGGTGTTTACCAAAGTTGGGCTTGAGGACCATTTTTTTTCTCAGTATTCATGGTCAACTTTAGTTCCTCACTTTTTTTCATGAAGCACGACATCGACGATCTCAGTCCCTGCGGGGTGGTGGAAAGGATCACAGTGTCATCCGTGAAGAAAAGACCTGGGGCCTCATTACACGGAAGGCGGTAATGGTCAACGGCCACCGTTAATGGTAACGGTGACCGTTAACCATTACCGCCTTACTACGAGGTCCCTTAGCGGGTTGGTGCTTTAACGCCTGCTTTTTGCAGGCGTTAAAAACCAACCCGCTAAGGGACCTCGAAGCTAATTACGGCATCGCAAAATTGCGGTGCCGTAATTAGCGCCTTCCCCATTCCCATAGAGCCCTATGGGGCAGAAATGGGAATGGGGAAGGGCAACTGCGGAAGGGGGATTTACCGCCCCACCAACCTTGGAATGGGGTGGTAAATCCCATTTCCGCCAAGCCGGTGCCGGTATTTTACCGGCATGAGCCATGGCGCTAATAGCGCCATGGCTCACCGCCTTCCGTGTAATGAGGCCCCTGGATATCTCATCTGCCCAGCTTTGTTATTAAAGAACACTATCTGCCTATGGGCCTCATCCCGAGGTTGGAGGTAGTCATGGCGCTATTACTGTGTCCGCCCTCGTTCAATGGGGACTTACCGGTCTATTCCGACCTTTGCGGGACCGGTAAGTCCCCATTGAAAAAGCCATTCCCCATTCCCATCCCCATTCCATTCCCCCAAGGGGTCAATGGGAAGGCGCTAATAACGGTACCGCAAATTGCGGTACCGTTATTAGCTCTGAAGTCCCTTAGCGGGCCCCGTTCGTAACGCCTGGTAAAACCAGGCGTTAAGGAAAGGACCCGTTAAGGGACCTGGGAATAGGGCGCAAAGGGATTACCGGCACTGATGTCCTTAACGGTGCCCGGTATCCCTTTGCGCCCACCTCGTAATGAGGCTCTATGTCTCAAAACCTCCACGATTGTGATACTTTTCATTAGTTGGGTGAACCTATGCCCCCTGTCTTTAGTTTGACTTACAAGACCCTGTACCATTTATCAAGCCCCAGGTCCGCAATTTAGGAGTCACCATCCATACTAGCTTTTCTTTAGTTTCATGATTGAATACAGAGAAAACGGTTATCTTTCATCTACAGTTTCTGCAGAAGAATTCACTGTTTCCCTAAATGATGAGGAAAAATAAACGCTTGTCCTCAGGGTTGTCTTACCTCATCTTGACTACTGCATGGTTTTGGGCAAAACACTCAATTAAATACAATATCTACACCATTTCTTCACAATCAAATGTGCAACCTGAAGTGCTTTGATCATATTTCCCTGATATTAAAGTCCCTCTATTGGCTCTCGCTAAAGCAGTTGATTTATTTCTACACTCATGCGCTGGCCAATTGTACGTACCCTGGACCTGTTCTTGAATACCTCTCCTAACCGTTCCCTCAAGACCATCAGATCGCATGAGTTTTGGGTTGAGCTCCCAAAACCTTCTTTCCTGTTTTGTGGTAGATACTTTCGATGTTCCTTCCTTTCAATCTTGCTCTTTTTACTCCCATCAGATATAGCCAGCATAGTCAACAGGGGAGTATGGGAAGTGTCACCAGAAACATCTGGAGAGCTGCATGTTGCAGCCCTAGAATCTGACTGGCAGAAGTTGCACCTAGCCAAGAAGATGAATATATTCTGAATTGATGGTGGCTCATAAAAACGATTTCTCTCAATTAGGCTGCATGCTTCCCCCTGTAACTCCTGCATGTGTAGTGGTCTCTCAGCATACTACAAGAACTCTGAATAAATAAATAACAAGTACATTTTGCAATAGATGTTATTGGAGTGGGTTAGTCACAGTTTGTTCTACGGCCTTGCAAGGGTAGCTAAGAAGTGGCAACTGGTAAAGCTCATAGCATCCAGGGAAGCGAGCGTTCTAGATGTTGGAGGTTACCAATGATTAATTCAGTAATCAAGCATTTGTTGGTAAAAACTGAAGCGTCCACCCATTCCCACAAAATGTGACTTCATTGCAATAGACAGGTAGACCCTCGAGAAAAGTGAACAGTTTTGTGTGAAATGGCCATGTTTATCTGTACACAATTAACTAGTGGAGGTGTTTCCAATCGGACCATAACAATCGAAACTACGCCTGCGTCAACCTATTAATGCAATTTCAATATATGGTGTGAACACCTATGAAAAGCCCTTCTTAACAGTCCCAGTACTTTAAAAGACAACCAACTTGTCAATGCTAAAAAATACATCATCCCCCAGTGTTAACGTTTCATGCAGAGAACAAAACCCTACTTGAAAGTGTCAAAAAAGGTTATTGCACTGCTTTCTCGATTTGCTTTGCATTCCTCCTGCCCTCTTCCTAAGATTGACAAGTCAAGTGAACATCGGTAAGGCTTTTAGTAGGCTCTGCAGGTCAGATTTCAAATGCATATTGTTCATTTTCTGTATTCAGTTGACACACTGAAAAAAAAGCATTTCAATAAATGCCAGGGAAGGAGAAGCTGTCTCCTCAAGGGCTTCATTATGCCAGTGAATGTTGTAGAGCAGCAGCAACACAGGCCTGTTTAAGTAAATGGCATGTTTACTGATTCCCTCATAATTTCCGTTGAATATGGGAACAAGGAGAACTCTTTGGCAAATTGAAAATATAAATGTATTTGAGTATACAAAAGATTAACGTTTTCAACATTCAGGAGCCTGGTATTGCGCAGATTGAAAGCCTGTTGCCAGGACGATAAATGCAACCAGCAAATCGTTGTTGAAAAGCTTTGGATCAAATGTCTGTTTGTACCTACATAATTGTTTCGCTGAATGAAACACATTTCTATGAATATTTATAAACTATAAATAATATATAAATATATAAGTTCACCCAAAAATGGAATTGGGTGGAATTCTGGTTGTAACGCGAAACATAAAAAACACAGAAATGTGGCAGTTCTTGTTCCTAAAGCAACCATAACTCGGCCAGTGCTATGCAATGCTCATCAGGTCCCATGCTCAGCTAAATGACAGACAGTGTCTCTTGAGAATATTCTCTACAGTTTTTTTTCATGTTGCCACTCAAACCAAGGGTAAAATAAACAAGCAGACTTTGTTGCTATTGTTTATCCCTGCCTGTTGTTTCTCATGGCCTGTGGTATGGGTATGTGCATGTTAGCTGTGTTGTCACATGCTGGGTCAGCAGTGCATGGCAGAGGGTGAGCTTCGTTTACCCCCAGTGGACTTTAAAGACACCCAATGTGTCCACTTAGCATGAGCTGCAGTCATACCCAGTTGACACTTTTCTTGGGCATTACAAGGATTAGGCCATGTCCCAAACCCTTCCAGGATGTGACCACTATGCATAGCCTCTGTCATTGCCCGGCGTAACGTGTGCATTGGACACTTTCAAAGACCCAATGTCCAATGGGCGTGGACTGCAGACATGCCAAGTGGACAGTTTGTCCGCAGCATAGCTTTTGGCCATTCCCGGGCACATATAAGGGATTCTATGTGTCTGCCATGCTCCAGGCACAACAACACATCCACATTGTGATTGCTAGATCTGCTGAGCCTTTGCAGTCTGCAGGCATGGCTCTGAGCCCTCGGTCTCAGCTCTGGGTCTACAGAAGGGATGGGCGAGCCTTAAAGTGCTAAAATCGAATGTTGGTTCGTACGGTGCAAAAAATGGTTCAAATTGACTTGCACCCCTGCACAGACAATTCCCAACTCCTGTCTGCTGCAACCATTAGTTAAGGGACGTTCAATTGTGTATGCTGCCAGTAATATATAATGTGAACCCTACCACTGTTTTGAATTTAGCTGCACTTAGAAATATGCAACTGTTAAGAATGTAACTGTATTTAGAGGCCTGCCACTGCTTGGAATTTAGCTATGTTTGAAGCATGTTACTTGTTTTGAATCTTACTGCACCCATCATTCCTGGCAGCTCTAAGGTTAGAGGGGCACTATGGTGCACAAGAAACCTGGCCAACTCCTCACGCAGCCCCCTTCTGCCTCCGCCACCGCCCCCCATGAGTGCCCCTAGTGAGAGAGCATACCCGACTCCCCAGACAGATATCTCTCACCTCACCACCTCCCACACATACCTCCTTACTCTGTACTCTACCCAGTGCCCTCCTTCCCCTCAGCCCCTTCCAGCCCCCCACCCACCATCCACTCAGACCCCTCAAGGTCTTAGCTTCCTTAAATGCTGCCCAACCTACCCTTGCCAATACCACTCCTTTGGCTGCCCCACTGACCATCACACACACCACTGGCACCTCAGAATCATTTTAAACAAAAACACTGCACCACCTGAACCCTTTCATCCCTGCGCACTTCACCCTATCCCCACCCAAACCCACAACTTCACCTCTTACTTACACCCTTACGACTTCCCCCAATTCACCTAAATTAGTGAAATCACTGTTCAACCTTACAACACTCCAGGCACTGACCCTACCTCCCCTTCTTGTACTCCAGCAGCATCCCGATACCATCCCCAACCTCACACCCGAACATCTGGCTGCCGCCCTGCACCTATGCGGCCCCCATGTTCCATCTGTGATTCCACACCCCAGATGAGGGACACATCACATTTCCATCTCACCCCCCACCCTTCACCTCCACACCAAACTCCTCATGTAAGGAACCACACCCCATGAGCACTCCACATAGAAACACCATGAACACATCGATCATCCTCCTCCTTCTCCTCCCCCCACAACAGATACACCTCACCTTTCCTTAACAACCCCTCTCCTCCAATTAACCCCTTTAGCTCTCCCCTCTCCCCAATAATTTTCTGATTCACACTGACCCCTCCAGCAGGACCACCCAAGCGATCTCTGGCCCTCTCCTCACTCACCCACTCACCCTGCCCTCCTCCATCGCCTCTCCTGGGGCCAGTTAACTCCAGCCACCAATCATCCTCTCTGTTCCCCTTCCCCTGCAGCTAATGTCCTTCGTAGCAGCTATGTTTCATGTTTCAAAGTGAAGAAGGGGTCAGCCTCCTCAGGACATGTTGCCCGATAAATGTGCAAAAGTTAGAAGAACACTTAGAGAAACAGCCAGCCCTTTCCTTGCTTTGAAGCTAAGCAGGGTGTCCTGCTTTGAAGCAGTTCCAGTCACTGCCTGGATGGGCGACCGAATGGGCATCCAAATTATTATTTTTGTTAAACCGTGTCAGTCCTTGAAAGTTTTGCACTCAGAGAAATTGTTTTGCCTTTTGCTGAATTGCATTCAGGTATTTGTAGTCTCCCAGTCAATAATAAATAAAAAAATATATTTTTATAGCTTCAAAGCAAGGAAGGGATCAGACCCCTAAGGCCATGTCGCCTAGTAATTGAGCCCACCTTACAAGACCAGTTACAAAAACATTGCCTAGGGGGGTTGGATCCTTCCTCATTTTGAAACTAAGCAAGGCCGGTCCCGGTTACTGCATGGATCCGAGACAGTCCACAGTTCTGAGTGCCATGTGTTTTTTTAGTTTTAAATATCTCATAACACACGGCATCCGCATTATTTTATTTTAGACCGTGGTACTGTGAGTCCTTCAAAGTTTTGCACTCAGAGACCATTGTTTTGCCTTTTGCTGAATTGCATTCTGGTATTTGTAGTCTCATAGTCAAGACGGGGAGAATGATGCCACAATTGTACATTTTTTGACTAACATAGTTCTGTAAGGATTTATATATTTGAGTAACACTATAGAATGTGTACTTGTCAAGTTATCTTTATAAAACAGAGTATTGTTGAAAGTCAGACATGAGGGTGAGGAGGGGAAATGATGAGAGGGCAAGTAAGTCATGAGTATTTGCCCACGATGTGGCAAGAGATTTTGCAATCCTGGACACTGGTGCAATTATTCTCCCCTGATTGTGGCTGTTTTTCACGGCACAAGTAAAGGACATGTGGGTGAAGAGCGTACCTTTTTCAGAGGGCAGACGCAACACATGGGTTTTTTGAGGTTGGCAAGTTTGCTGAAGTAGTTGGCTACCAGGATTTTACTCAAGTTGTCATATTCCCAATGCAAATACTTAACCCACAAGACCACAAGCGCCTGTTTTGTATTGTGATTATGTTTACCGGGGAATATTTCACAACAGATTGCTGGGTTTAAAAGGTGAGCACCTTTTATACTTTGCCAGCATATTTATTGGAACATTTCCTCTGTCATGTTATTTTTCTGGTGCTCATTGCTTTCTTTTTAAAGTCCAATGCACTTTCTTCTAAGGGGAATGTCAAATGAACTACATTTGAATATTTCACTTTAAGATATATGTTCACTTACTGTGTGCATATTCATGGGTGCCAGCTTTTTATTGTCGATATGGGTGCAGAAAGTACCTGGGCATTTTCTTCCTGTTTCCATGTTGCTTAAATGCGGTTAGTTGAGGTTGTGCGATGTATCACAACAGTCACCAAGAGACCGGCCATAAAACAAAGGGCTTGGAGCACGCCGCCTAACCAAAGTATGTGGTACATGGCAAATAATGTAATCTCACTGCGCATTGCCTAAAAACACTGAGTTCTCAAAGCCTGCAATCTTTTATACATAATAATACCACTGTCAAAACAGGACAAAACCAGTTTGTGATTTATGAATGTCTTTGAGCGATGGGTTGGAAGTTTTTCAAATATACAGTGGCCATGCCCACTGGCCATTGCAAAGGCCATGGCTAGTGGTCTGGTAGTGTTCGGCGTGCCCAACAGCCAAAAACCCTTAGTTGCAGGGGTGCTCAGGTGAGCAATACATTGAAACAAAACCTTTGAAATTCAAGGAAAAAACATTAGTTGCAGGGACGTTAAGGTAAGAACTTAACACAGCAAAACCCCTGAAATTCAACTAAAGACACCTTAACTTTGCGCCCCATGTTGCACAGCCTATGACCACAATGATGATATACAGTGGACACCTTTGAAAGCTGTATCAACCGGTAAAGGCCAAAATCTATGGTTGGTAGCCTGTTTGTGTTTTAAAATATTTATCATTGTGGTCATAGACTGTGCAACAGGGGGCACGAAGTTAAGGTAGATTTAGCTGAATTTCAGGTGTTGTGTTAAGTTCTCACCTTAACGTCCCTGCAACTAAATATATATATATATTTTTTGAAGGAAACAACTTCAAACACGGTCCAATCGCTATAATGCAATATGGCTGACGGCGACAATTGCACGATCTCTTTATATAAAGTGCCTTGTGCCTTTATACATAAAGTGCATAGTGCATGAAAAAGTGCCTAGTGCTAGCAGCTTGCTAAAGCGCCTAGTGCTTTAGTGCATATCAACCTCTGATTATCATAAAGTGCTTAGTGCTTTCAACTTCAATTCAATATAAAAATCTATTTCTACTCTTGAACTGAGTTGCATCCCCGGTTTTTCTTCAATGTCTCTAGTCTGCAGTGATGTCAATTCACAATAACAAGAATAAAAACAAAAATTCATGGTGACTGATAAAAAAGTGCATAAAAACCCAAAACACAACAACATATTATCAAAAAGTGCAGTTAAAAATACACAACATTAATGGATTTTCACTTATTAAAACCCAATTATGAAGACACTTATCAGTCAGTCCTTGTTGGTAAGAAGTGCCAGATTTTTTGTGTGATGATACTTGTGCTATTGCCCTAAAAAAGTATATCATTCTTCATCTATGTTGTGGCCTTTCGGTTGTTTTGTTTCAAAGTCCAAGATGCAACGGGTTTCTTGTTGTCGGAGCTTTTTTTCTCGGTCTCCCCCTCTCGGGCCATTTTCAATTGCATGGATTCCGAAGAAAGCAAAACTGGCCATATTGCTTTCGTGGCATTCAGTGAAATGTTTTGCCATCGGATAGTTGGCATCTTTGCTTTGTATGGCTCTCGCATGTTGTTGTACCCTTATTTTATTTGCATTTGGTGCTGCCCACGTACCACTTTTTACATTTGCACATCAGAATATATACTACGTATTCAGTTTCACACGTGATTTTTTCATTGATATATTCAGTTAATTTTGTTATTGGATGCTCAAAAGTGGTGCAGTTCTTTGCAAATTTACACATATTGCATCTTGTGCATTTGTTAAAACCTTTCTTCCGATTGGTCAACCAGGCACTCGTATCCTTGGCTACTTCTTTATCCATAAAACTGTGAACCAATTTATCCTTGATTGAAGTATTTCTTCTGTAACTGATGTCTGGATGTTTTTTTAGCAAGCCACCAATGTCCTTGTCAATAGTTAAAACTTTCCAATGTCTCTGTAACACACGTTTCACTTCTGTGGTTTGGCTGTCATACGTTAGGATGAGTTGCACTTCCTCGTTCTCATTACTCATAGCTTTTTCTTTGTCTGCCAAGAGAATTTGTCTATCATGACTTCTGGCTTTTAAATTCGCTCTTTCAATGACTTTTTTAGGGTAACACTGTTGTCGAAATCCTCTTGCTGTGATTTTGCTTTCTGCATTGTATGTTTCTAAAGTTGTGCTTTTCCTTCTTATCCTTACGAATTCACCATATGGTACACTCCAGATCAAGCTCTTTGGATGCCTGCTTTTAGCGCTTAGTGGCGTATTTGATCCTGTGGGTTTTCTGTGTAGTTCACACGTTAGAGTTTGCTCCACTATTCTTAACTTAACATCCAAGAAGGTTATAAACGAATAACTGAGTTTCCGTGAATCTTAAATTGTTCTCATTTTGGTTCAGAAGCTTTACAAAATCATACCAACCATCCTCTGTCCCTTTCCAAATTACAAATAGGTCATCTATATATCGAAGCCAGATAACCACATTTTCAGTTAATTCATGATTCTGTTCTGTCCATGCTTCTGTAGCTTCCCAGGCAGCCATAGTCAAATTGGCATAGGTGGGGCAAATGTTGTGCCCATAGCCGTGCCCTGTATTTGCCTGAAATATTCTTCATTGAAAACAAAGATGTTATTAGGGAGGCAGAGATCAATCATAGCTACAATCATTTGCGTGTGTTCCAGATAGTTGAAGGACCTGGTGTTTAGATATCTTTCGCAGGCTTTTTTGCCATAATTATGTTCAATTGACGTGTATAAGGACACCACGTCCATTGTTGCCATCATGAAGTTGGATTCCCAGGGTATATTGTTAACTCGTGATAGAAAATCCTTTGTGTCTTTGAGATAGGAAGGTAATGAGGAGACGAAGGGCAAAAGAGTTTCATCTATGAATTTCGACATGTTCTCCAACATTGACCCCACTAGGGAAACAATCGGTCTTCCCGGTGGTTTTTTGCTGTTCTTATGTGTTTTCAGAAGAAAATATGTAGTTGGTGTGATGGAGTTGGTCGTTTGTAGAAATTTGCATTTTTCTTCAGTTAGAATGCCTTTCTGTTCCCAACCTGCTACAAATTTCTTTACCTTTTCTTCTAATGCTTTTGTTGGATTTTTTCCACATTTTTCGTAGCATTTTTTATCATTTAACTGTTTGTATGCCTCCTTAACATAGTTTTCACGAGTCATTAGGACAATATTTTGTCCTTTATCTGAGGGCTTAATCACACAGTTTGTTAGGTTGCACAGTTAATTGAGGGCCATTCTGTCCTTCATGGTCAAATTGCTTCTCTCTTTATATCTTTTGTTTCATCTGAGCTTTTTTAAGTCCTCAATTACAAGTGTTTGGAACGCTTCTATGTTGTTTGCGGTGTTAACCATAGGATTGAACTTTGATTTTTGTTTCAGTTTATTTTTAACTGTCCAATCTGTTCTGATATCCAACTCTTGAAAGTCAATTGATTCCATCTCTTGATCATTGACTGTTCGGCCTTTTTGGAGCTCAACTAAGTCAGCGAGAACCCCTATTTCAGAAATGGTAATATCTGTTTTCCCTTCCGGAAATATCTTTTTCTGTGCCTTAAAATCTGTGATGGCAAAAAATGTTTTCAGACGTAATTTTCTAATATACTCGTCGAAATCGATCCGAGTTTGCACATAGTTGAAACTGGCTGTTGGACAGAAATTCAAACCCATAGTCAGCAACTTTGTTTGATTATCGGTCAAAGTGTGATCCGACAAGTTTATGATCTTAAAACTTGTCTCAATTATCGTCACTTGCTTTTTCTAATTGCCAGAGCGCAGCGATCTGGCCGGGGTAATCTTCGGGGAATTTGTTTCCCCTCTGCCCCTCCTCGTTTTTTCGGCCTCCTCCGCCTCTGCCTTTTGCTGATTTTCCACCTCTTACTTGTTTTTTGCCATCTTGGCAAAGCAGTCTCATTTCGTACCTTTCCAAATTACAAATACGTCATCTCTATATCGAAGCCAGATAACCACATTTTCAGTTAATTCATGATTCTGTTCTGTCCATACTTCTGTAGCTTCCCAGGCACCCATAGTCAAATTGTCATAGGTGGGGCAAATGTTGTGCCCATAGCCGTGCCCTGTATTTGCCTGAAATATTCTTCATTGAAAACAAAGATGTTATTAGTGAGGCAGAGATCAATCATTAGCTACAATCATTTGCGTGTGTTCCAGATAGTTGAGGGACCCAGTGTTTAGATATCTTTCGCAGGCTTTTTTGCCATAATTATGTTCAATTGACGTGTATAAGGACACCACGTCCATTGTTGCCATCATGAAGTTGGATTCCCAGGGTATATTGTTAACTCGTGATAGAAAATCCTTTGTGTCTTTGAGATAGGAAGGTAATGAGGAGACGAAGGGCAAAAGAGTTTCATCTATGAAATTCGACATGTTCTCCAACACTTACCCCACTAGGGTAACAATCGGTCTTCCTGGTGGTTTTTTGCTGTTCTTATGTATTTTCAGAAGAAAATATATAGTTGGTGTGATGGTGTTGGTCGTAAGTAGAAATTTGCAATTTTCTTCAGTTGGAATGCCTTTCTGTTCCCAACCTGCTACAAATTTCTTTTCCTTTTCCTCTAATGCTTTTGTTGGATTTTTTCCACATTTTTTGTAGCATTTTTTATCATTTAACTGTTTGTATGCCTCCTTAACATAGTTTTCATGAGTCATTAGGACAATATTTCGTCCTTTATCTTAGGGCTTAATCACACAGTTTGTTAGGTTGCACAGTTCATTGAGGGCCATTCTGTCCTTCATGGGCATATATATATGCACACACACAGACATACATGTTTTGTTTTCTTTTGGGGGATACACTGCAAGGGAATCAATGAATATCACAAATAATTGTTTCTCCATTCGAAGTTCCATAAAGAATTTTTGCTAACACGGGTTCGTTTTTCACTATAGCTGGAATGTACCGGGAAACCTGCACACAGGTTGTGCCAGCTGCAGCCTGGGGCTTTGCAGTCCATTTTTAAACAAGATGGAGGCTGTTGGGCAAACGCACAGTGCTCAGGAGTGGCACAGCCTGATTTTAATGCTCACGAAGATGGCCCTCAAAAGCGATGCCTATGTGCAATATTTCAATCAGCTTCATGTATTTTTGTGGATTAGCTATTTCTTTAAGAACAGCCACTCGTGAATTCATATGTCTCTCCCAGTTATTGATGAAACTGAATGAAATGTCTTTGTAGCTGGTACTGAGGAGAGATGCTGGAAGGGAGATTAAGACTGGAACATGTGTGGAATGTTGTATATTGTTGAAGATGGATGGTAACAGGCTGTTATTAAAGCATTTAGTAATGCTTTTTGGGGTACTATGGATTGCGAGATGGAGTGTTGTATTAATTATCTTGCATAAGAAACATTGAAAATGGGTTAGAACGTATTCAATTGTTCTGGTACGCCACATAAATTAAGATGAGAATATGCAATACCAATTACAACATTAAAATAAATAGCTCTGGTTGAACGATGATAAACAATTGTTTAATGGATCCCTGCTGATGTTCCTTTTCCTATATACCACCCATTGAGCAGGAAGCGAGATGAAGGGCCACAAGAGATTCAGGGCTGCACTACATCCCCCCCACTGGATCTTCTCCCCCTTAACCTCAGTTCAGCGAAAGCAAAGACTTCTCACTGACCTGACTTTATGAGGACGTAAATGTCATGGCGCTACAAAAGAAATAGCAGGAAAAAGAGTCACACAATCAGAAACATCAAAAATGGTGTCCTTGGTCGCGATGAGTTCAAGAAATGGTGTTGCTATCATCACAGTGTGTGCAGAGTGAATGTGTGTGCAAATGAATATCTGTGTGTGCGCATGAATGCGGGTGCATATGCTTATGCGTCTATCTATGCATGAATATGTGGTAGACTTTTACATTGTGGTATGTCATTGTTACAATTAAACAACACTTTGTCAAATTGATTCATTGACCTTCGCTCCCTATACCAAAGTGAAATGGCAAGATGACTTTACAAAGGGTAAAGCCTTGACAAAATGTCTTGTATTTTTCTCTTACTTATCATAATGCAAAGCTCCAAAGTGTGTCTGCAATGCAAAACTCGGTGGAACAAGAAAATTATAATAACAGGGTTACAAACCTGTCCATAAGAAGATTTGGCGCAAAGGATAGTTTTCCGGGATGCTCCACTGATCGCCAAACTAGGCCAACCATGAGGATCTCTAGCCAAGCGCATTCCAGTAGATGTACCTGATCATGGAGTGTTAAGTCCACAAAACCTAGAAAGAAGAAAGTGGTTCTATTATAACAAGAAAGTTAGAAAGTGCTAAGCAGCATATATATATAAATCACAGTGTTTCCACTCACATCAACTGTATTAACACTGGCACCCAAGACTGGTGGCATTGGGTAAACAGGTGAAGCAGCTTAGAAAGGACTTGTGGGTTACAGAGGTGAGCTTGTCGAATACTTGCTTCAAAAGGGAATCATTGCAGATAAAAGTAAGAAGTAAAGTCCATCGGATTGATTAAAAAAATACTTATGATTTGGATCATGGGAAAGGGCAGAAATCAAGCAGAAATCAATCAATTTAGCATCTACGGCACTGGCGACCCCTGCTGCTTATTCAGGATCCATACTAGCTCCGCTCTTGATCCATGCAAACCTAGCACCACGTGAAATTACACCATTTGTGAGTTTTTTTAAAATGTTGATTTGCACTGCTGAATATTTCAACGTTCTTGAAGCGAAAGTCACTCTGGCTTCCCAGAGGGGAAAAGGATATCACCTGGCCCAATAGGGGCTCGAGTGATCTTAAAAAATTGGTACTTTAAACAAGGTAAGGAAAGCATAGGAGCGTGTATAGAAGTGGTGTGAGAAATATGCATTCAAACCCCTGTTTAAGAAGGTTAACTATAGAGCCCTTAATGAGCAAATTAGCCTGCAAACCTTCTGCATGCTATATTTTGCTAATAGGATGTTATATTCCACCAAATCACCACCATGGTACAGAGCATCCAGGCTTGTCTGTAGGGTGGCGTACTTTGCCTGCTGGGGGTATCAAGACTCTGCTAAAGGAAAGAAAATGAGCAGAGGGAAAATAAGAGGATCAGAAAGCAGGCAATAGATGCAACTAACAAAGGGGGGAGGTATCCAGTAGAGTTTTGAAAGACAAAGTGGGACACATGGCTATAGTTTCATACAGCTTTTATTTCCTCCCATTGGGATATGTTTTGTGGTTGGATGCTGGTAATGGTGAAACCAAAGAGTCCAGTTCCCAGGTCATTAGATCTAGGGCATTTGAAAGATCCAGGCCGGTTATTGGCATTAAGCTTAGTAACAACCTCCCTCTTGACGTCGACGAGGTATCCTCTCTTCTGGACTTCAGAGAGAGATTGAAAACCTTACTGTTTGAATTACAATGACAGTTTTTTCCAGTATGACTTCTTTTAATCCCCGAGCTGAATGGGCGAGTGCTGAGAAGCCGCAGGGTCATAGTGCCTGCTTCAATTTTCCAAATAGAAATAAATAGAGGGTTATCTTCTGGCTGTCTCTGTTGTTCCTTCTTCCTTGGTGCACCCAGATGATTTCTTCTCGGTCGTCCGCCTCTGCAGGTTGCTGTTTGAATGAAAGGAACAGCCTAGGAAAAAGTGTGGCTCCCTTAAATACTCCTCTTTCCTGTTGGATTTGTTCCTGTTCGGGGTTGACACCTTCGTGGTCCCGCTCCTTCTCTGGCTGGGTTTCCAGACTCCGGGAGGCTTGTTTTCCATTGGTCTGCTGCCTACTTCTGCTGTTCCCTGCTTCCTGTCTTGTCGCTGCGTTTGTCTTAGTCTCTCTGGGGGCATTGGTTAGTGGTTTGGCAAGCACCCTTGCCATTCAGTAGATTGCATTGTCTGTTGGGGTGGGAAGTGTCCTCTTCCACACCTAACATGGGGTTTCCATGGCAAGGATTTGAGTCCTGCCAGCAATGGCAGGGCAGTCCCAGGCTCTTGCAAGGCACTGTCCTCTGGTCTCTGGGTGTTCTTGGGAGGGGCGGCAAATCACAGCGTTGGCACTGTAAAAGCGAGGCAATGACTTCCTTCCTTTCTCTGGAGCAGGGCTGGGCTTTTCTGATGTTTGGTGGCAGTAGTTATCTAGCCACTGTTCTCTGTCCTCCTTGGAAGGGCCAGTTGCCTCACTTTGTGATGGTGGTTGGTGGGCCATGGGTCTGGCAATTTCCATGGGTTTTAGCGAACCTCCTTCGAACATTGCTGGCTTGTTAGAACAGAGTTGTTCCAATGTCACAGTGACTGTTACTCCTGGTACTGAGTTCTTGGTTTCTCCCACATCACCTCCCTAATAATTAGATATTCAGTCAGTGGATTACAGTGGGGGAGGAAATCAGCATTGTCTTGGAATGATCTGGGCTGTTCAACTAATGAATGAAAAGGGCTTGAGGGTGAGGAACCATTGCAAAACTTGATGACTGAAGTCTTTGTTAAGGGCCAACCAAGTCAAGGGTGCATGATCGGTGAAAAGGGTGAAGTGATGACCCCGGAAAAAGTAGTATGGGGATTCCCTAGCCGACTTGATGGCAAGGCACTCTTTTTAAATCGTGGAGTAGTGGATGTCATGTGGGATGTGCTTTCAACTGATGAACAACAAAGGGAAGATTGTCAGGTAAGCCTTGCGAAAGAACAATGCCCAATCCTTTTCCAGAGGCATCCATATGTAGGAAGAAACAGGCTGAAAAGTCAGGACATATCAGGACAGGATGCTTTACGAGACGATCCATGAGCGTGGAACTCTTGGCAGCCCCGCTTCTCAACTTGTGGAGTTCTTGGGCATGAGAAATAATATCTATTATTTCTCAGAACTGCCATTACTCATTTTATCAGCTTTATTTACTTATTTATTTGTTAGGACCAGTTTGAATTTACTACCTGTGTCTTTTAGTTCCCCTATTGACTGTCAACTCATTTGCTATGTATCCACTAATATTTGTAATCCTTTTAATCGATGTGTTGATCGTTTGCTGCTAGTCTGCCTTGCCTCCCTCGAATTACATTTCCCAGATGTATTGTAGGCTCCAGCCTTTTTAATCATGGACCAGGCGCGTGAGCGTCGGGGCATGAGGACAAGCCGGTTAGTGCTGGTGTGTGTTTTGTGTGTGTGGTGGTTGTGTGCCCCCTTCCCCTGCTGCTTCCAAATCCTCAGGTAAATCAATATAAAATAATTTAAACATCTTGACTTTTGTCCTCGCTGAGCTATCATGTCGGCCTCTCTGCTATTGAAGTCTAAACTGAAGCGTGATGTTATTTTACATAAATACTCATGCTTGGGACTTACCACAGCTAATTCTGACAATACTGGGATGGATTTTAAATCCACTGACAATAGTACTTAGCCCATCATAACCACACATATAATAGGTACTGGCACCATTGATGAGGTTGCTCGTCCTTAGCATGTATAGAGTCTGCCAAGACTGAGCCTATCACATAGATGCCATGTCCGTTTTTACCAGGTGTTCTTAACGCCTCTGACTCCCCTATGAAACAAACTTTGGCACAGGACTCAAGCAGAGCAAGACCACGATTCAGTTAGTCAAACAGGCACCCACAACCTCTCTCAATAGCTCCCTCATTATCTCCCTTCTTAACACTCGCTCACTGTGTGCACATGATACTGAAACACAAGCTAGACTTATTTGCTGTGACTGAAACCTGGCTGCATGTGGTGGCTCAAATGTCTGTAAATAATGCTGTTCCTGAGGGTTACAAAATGCTCAGAGCAGACCGCACTAGAAACAGAGGGGGGTCTCATTTATAACCAAAGCTCTCTTAGATTGTTACTCTACCCCGGCTCCCTTTTCAGAAGGCTGTGAAAACCTTACGCTGAAGATACAAATTAGCCACAACTCCTCTCTTACTTTCCTCCTCATCCATCGTCCCCCTCAGATTGCTCCTCTAGTTGAAGAGCAAATTCTCTCGCTTATTAAAAGCACTAATAAGCGTTAATGCGCCCCTTATTATTTTGGGAGACTTCAACTTATGGGCAGATGATCTCAACGATTCGAGAGATTTTTCTCTCCTATCTTCTCTCAAAGCAATCGGGTTGACTCAACTAGTTGACCAACAAACACACCAAAGTGGACACACACTGGACTGGATTTTAGCCCAAAATTTACCAGTCTGCAAACTTTGTGTGCAGGATTGCCCCTATTCAGATCATTCTTTGATCACTATAAATATAGGATTAGCCTCAGCACCCCTTAATCTTAGCACTAACCCCTGCATTGAAGTGAATTGTAGGAAAACCCAAGATATTGCTCCTCAGCACTTTTCTAAGGCTCTTGTGTAAAATATGGCCTCTATTGCCCTGTTTAATGATCCCTCCGATTTAGCTCTTTATCTTGTTAAAGCCCTCCAGGTGTCCATTGATGCCCTCGCTCCAGAAAAAAATGATGGTAAAGAAAACAGAAACCCTTAAGAAATCCTGGTTTGATGATATCATTATTGGACTGAGAAAAGTCAAGAAAGCCACAGGACGTGAATGCCAAAAAAAACCTCTATCCAGTACCCTGGGTACCTATAAAATGGCAGCCCATAAGTACAAAAAAACTATTCTTTAAGCACAAGCTAAGAATTACAATTCCAGCATCGAGAAAGCTAAATCATCGTCTAGCGAATTATTCACAATTCTTAAGGAATTTGAATGTAAGGACTCCATCTTTCCCTCTAGCCTCAAAAACACTAGTTGGTGTCAATCGGTTCAAGATGAATTCCTTGATAAAACTGCCAGACATTGCCCATAAGGATATTTCTAGATCCACTAACAGCCCTCCTCAAAATACTTCACCTGGTGTCACACCTAAATTTGATTTTCACCAGTGTACTGAGAAAGAAGTACTGGATATTATTTTAAGCCTACCACATGTACCGTTGACCCATGTCCTACAACCCTCCTTAAGGGTACTCTTAACGTTCTCACTCCCTGGATCACCAATTTGGTCAACACCTGCATCAAGGAGGGTACTGTTCCTGCGGTTTTGAAAAAGGCTTGGCTCTGTTGAAGAAGGCCCCACTAGATCCAGCTGTGGCAGGGAACTACCGGCCCATAACTAACGTTCCATTTTTGTTAAAGATCATTGATAGAATGGCCTACTTGCAATTGCAAAGTTTTATAGAGGCTAATGAGATACTGGCCTCGCGCCAGTCTGGTTTTAGAGCGCAGCATGGCACCAAATGTGGGCTGCTGGACCTTAAATCCAATATCTCCATCTGTTGAAAAGAGCCACCCAGCACTTCTGTTGCTACTCGACCTCTATGCTGTGTTTGATATTATTGATCACTGCCTCCTGCGGGAGAGGATGGTCAGCATTGCTAACTGCTCTGAGAGAGCTACCTCATGGATAGCCTCCTTCTTGGGTCAAAGGTCATCCAGGTTTGCTATGGGTAAGGCTGAAGCCCTTCCAGTTAGTCAATCGTGTGGAGTGCAATCCTCTGAAAATGGTGCCATAAGGGCTGTTTACGGATTGGCCAAAACAGACCACGTATCCGACTTTCGGGGGGAACTCCACTGGTTGCCTGTAAAACAAGAAATTGAACACAAGATTCTTGCTTTGACCTTCAAATGTTTGAATTCTGCTGCCCCCAAATACCGCAGGGATAGGATTTCCCTCCACACTCATCTCGAGTACTTTGCTCTTACAACACAAACGTCCTATACCAACCCCGGTTTACACTGAAGAAATTCAGTGGGGCATGTTTTGAAATCCAGGCACCGCTGGAGTGGAATGGTATTCCTGTTCCTCTTAGATCATCCACCTCTCTGGTTACATTGAAGAAGGATGTGAAAACCTTATTGTTCAACTCTCCTTGCTGATACCTCTGTGTTTGTTTATCTTTTTTATCTGTGCGCTCTGAGGCCTACGGGCATGTGGCACTTTAAAAAAATTGAAAATAAACAAATAAACCATTTATTTAACATTTGCAAAATCCGGCCTGTTCTTTTCATTTCTGCTGCTAAAATATTCGTCTAATTTTTTTTATTCTCGTCTTTTATACTACTCTTCCTTTCTGGTGGGTCCATATTGCCGGGCCACTCCTCACTCTGTCTATCACCACCCAATCTGTCATGTTCTCGCTCTTCCTTCTCAATCTCCATTCTTCATCCTGGCTCTACTTTAAATCTCAGCTACTTTTTCATTTTCTTTATTTAACTTTCAAATGCTTACATGAGCATGCTCCACCTTAGCTATCCTCAATCACCTTCTTGTCTTGTCCTCCTCGTTCTCTTAGTTCTCAATCTCTTTTTCTCCGGGCTGTACCCAAACCAACATGCACCCAATTTTGCTTTCGTTCCTTTGCACTCCTCGCTTCTAAGCACTGGAACTCCCTCCCTCTATTCCTTCCTTGTCATTTCCTCCTCTCTTTCGTTCTGAGGTGAAATTCTATCTAATTTCCTGACCTGCCTAAACATGTATTTCTGTTAAACTGTTGCTTCAACATTGTTGTACCGTTTTTATAATCGTGTGCAGTGCTCAGGCATAAACAATTTATAAATACAATAACAATACAAATACAAAATAATGTAGCACTGTAAAAAGAAAGGGGGGCAATAGACTAATGATGAGAAAGGGCCTATATTGCGGGCATCTGTAGATTTGACGGTGGAATTAGCAATGATATAAACACACAGCATGCAAATGCTGTGCCTCCAAGGAAGTTGGTCTGTTTTTAGTAAAACTGATTTGCAGTAATAAAGTATCCATGCAGATGGGAGCAGATGTTCACCAGATACTATCCCTATAGTGTGGCTTTAAACCAAAGTGATATTTTGAGGGGCATCTTCTGAATGGTTGCATAGAGCTTTCACAGACCTTTGCTCTGGACTGCACTGGACCATACCAACAACCTCCACAGAAATGTGAGTCTGGCGTGCACATTTTCAACAGATGTTGTCACAAGGCAGTGATATCTGAAGACAGTATTCGACTTTTGAGTATTTCAAAGAGATGCTGTGGGCCCGATTCATGGAATTTTTTGCACGGTGCAAAGTGACTTTGCACTGCTGAAAAGTGACTTTCCTCTGCTGGCACAAACCCTGATTCATGGAACTGTGCAAAGTGTACAAAATGACTCTGCACAGACTGTGCACTGCAAAAATACACTTTGCACACTATCATGAATCAGGGTTTGTGTCGGCAGTCCAAAGTCACTTATCAGCAGTGCAAAGTCACTTTGAACCGTGCAAAAAAATCCATGCACCTGGCCCACCACATGATATGGTACACAATATGGAAAATCACTGTCTTGTGTCACTGCAAACCAAACATTAGTGCCCTTCGATGTATTTTATAAACATTCATGAGGTTGGCAGGAAGGAGTTAAACGGGGCATGCTGCAGGGATATGATTGGCTTTTTATAACACGCTTAAATACCCAGAGGTTTCTAAGCGCGGACCCGGAGATCCAACCTGTGGTGCTCTATGTCGTCTTTCTTCCAAGGCGAGCGTGTTGCCCCTGAGCTATCCTCCCGAGACCTAATATAATCCTCTGTCCTTAGATGGACTGCAACGAGTTGCGAGGGTTGCATTGCGCCAAACAACACCCTCGTTAAATATCGTAACGTCAACACTTGTTTTAAATCAAACTTGGACTTATTGGTTTAGGAGCCGTAGATTAGCGGCAGATTACCCCTAATGTACATGGTTGAAGCCATGTAGAAATAGGGTGCAAACTCTGCACTTGATTGCTTTTGACATTACCTCTAACCAGTTCCATTTAAACCTGGAAAACATACACACAGGGACCAATTCCTGAAAGGAAAGAACCAATTAGACCCACCTTGGATGTTTCATTTACAAATGCAACCGATTTTAAAAAGTAAATACAATGGCAAATTGCTCAAACCTTTGTCAGTTGGCCCTGAGGAGCCACATAGGACAAAATGAGAAGGCTCAACGTTCACGTCCCATTCCTCCTGTGAATCAGTCACATGCTACTTGTGTATACATTGCAGATGTAAAGGTAAGGGCTGCTTCTTTTTGTGAATTTGTCCCTTCGCTTAGATTTTTCTCATGCAGCATAAGATGTCCATCAAGATATCTGGAAGAAGTCCTTAGCCACATCCATGGGTCATTGTTTGTTTATTTATTTGTAATGCGCACCAGACCCAAGGGTATCAGGAGACAGTAGGATACAAAAATACTTTCGGCATAAGGTTAAACAGGTATACAGCAGATCCCAGGTAGGTGACATGCATTTGGGGAACTGTAGGTCAGATATATACATAAAAGAGAGCACACAATGCGTAATTACATAATTTACAGTGGTAATATACAACTTATTCAGAAATGTACAATGGTTATGTACTGTCTGGTCTATAGGGTGATGCACCCTATTAAGCTGTCTTACTTAATTGGCCACAATATTGTGATCTGATGTAAATAATTGTAAAAGTTATCCAGTGCTTGCATATATAGCTTCCTGTGCATTGTTACTACCTATCCATTTGTTCTGCCTTTTGTATATAATTTTCTGCATAAATGTACCTTTTGTGTAACTTAGAAATTGCATTTCCTTGTTTTGTGCCCAGATACCTCAGGTTGAGGCGCGCATTATAAATAATAAACAAATACAAATGCTGTGGTACATGCAATGGATGGGATAGGAACTAAGGTTAGTTAGTTAGTAGTGGTTTTCTCTAATCCATTTAAATAATAAATAATAATAATTTAGCATTTATATAGCGCTACAAACCCTCAGGTATCTGAGCGCTGCTTATTATTACCCACGGTGTGTGGTGCTCATTTATCGACCTCGAAAGGATGAAAGGCTGAGTTTCGCCCTGCCGGGATTTGAACCTGCATCAGCAGGCTCTGCACGGGTGTCAAAGCGAGCGCTCTACTCGCTGTGCCACTTGACCGGCAATTTAGTAGTGTTGGGATCCAGCAAGTCCTGAACTCCTGTTAAACTCTTACTTTCCCTTTTGCATAATTCATTAAGGTGTTTTAGTTAAGAATCTTTACACAAATATTATTTCATGGACAGTAGGCTGGTATATAATACAATCAGGAAGTTTGTGTTTTTTTTGTATGTTGTCTATTAATTAAAGATGATCTGTTAATGAGACACTAGGATGTTGATTGTACAACAGAACACATTTGGCGATTACAATGTGTTGGACTATTCTACCTTCGTAGCATTGAAATAAGGGTTCTTATCAGTTTGAACGGTCAGAACCCTTGACCCATGAGTGAATTCCAACCAAGCCTCACCTTTTATGTGTTTGTATTAACGCCTCAAACCACCATTGGGGCCAAAATAAAAGGGACAATTCTGGCGTATTTCCATTCAGGAGCTAACGAGCCCACTGGTGGTAATAGTTCACTTGGACGTCCATTAAATGAAGAGGGGTAGAACACAAGGTCAACTCTAGTTGTTAACAACTCTCTGTTGGACCTATGCTACTTTCTTCAAAATGAAGTAGCCACTGTGGTAGAAGTTGTACCAACATCTCATTCTACACCAGCTGAAAATAATTTTCAACTGGGCCAGTCTCATTCACCCCACTTATATACCAGCCCAAACTTGGCTGCCGCTCAAGAGGTGTCAGTTCAATCTGTACCTGAACATCTAGGTATGGAGGACATTCAGAACACCCTCTCTACATTACAGTTTGCGGCCAAAATTCTCCTTAAACTCTGTGGCAGGATACATGAGGATCTGAAGTTTTTGGATGATGTCCTGCACAGGATGGAGTTTAAGGTAGAGGATCAAAACCATGGCCTAGCTGAAAAACGTGAAAATTTGATCAGAGTGTGTGTCAATGGAAAACATCCTATTCAGGATTTAGTTGAAAAAGTTGCCCAGGTGGAGGCAGAGGCAGAATTTTTCATTGAAGAACTGAATTGTATGGGACTTCAAGATATTTCTGACATACATCTTACACGGAAGCTGCTTCAGAGAAGGTAGGGCCAGGCTGCTTAGAGCCAAGAAAATAAAAACAAGTTCATTGCTCAGCGATATGGAAATAGTTAATCTTTCTGTACATGCAGAGCAAAACAAATGTACAAAAAAGTGGAAAAGAAGAGCGAAGCGATGTAAACACAGGCAAGCAAAATCTGTCAGAATGCTCACTAGTTGGCTTGTCTAAATGAGGCTCCAATGCAGGATGAAAAGAATAAATATCTGATGGTAGAGGTTAGTTGTAATAACAAAGAATACTCAGTGATACTTGATTGTAAATCTTTTATAATAAGGATCCTCCTCCCTGAAAACAAATATAAACGGTTAAATCACTATGATCTCTTAAATCTACTCCAATTAATTCTTCCTTTGAAAATGTTCAACTCCGGCGACTTTAGCTTCGTGGATCCATTGGACTTTGAAAATGAGATCATTTCACCAGTCCATTGATAAAGGACTGACCCTGTTAGGGAGATCAGTTGCAGAGCTTCCTGAAGTTGGGATATGATTTGGATTCTTCTTTCTCTCACTGTGTTAGATCTGGAGTTGTGGACCAAAAATTACCTACATCATCTCGTAAAAATAAATCTGTTGAGAAAGATAACCCCTTAAATTCTAACCCTACGGTGGTCGAACAGGTGCTGAATTGGTTTACAAGCCACGTCCCTTCAAAATCAATGAGACCTTAAAGTTATGATATTGTGTCTTGGAATTCGAGAGGTAGCCCACATTGCCTGGCTCCGGGTGGGTCCTTGGATCTCCTCTGCAGAAATTATATTTTACTTCTACATGAGACTTGGTCTACATTCAATATACATTTAGATGGATATGAGATATACCAAAAACTTGCTCAACAGTGTTTGGTTGGGAGACCTAGTGGGGTTCTGCTGATTGGGATTAAACATACTATTCCTTCCTCTGTAATAAAGAGTGGAAATTAATGTCAAATGTTCTGACGGTCGACACACTGTTAAATGTGGATGGCAAATCTAGGCATTGTTTGTTGATTAACATCTATGATCCTCCTGGTGGTTCTTTCACTAATGAAATTATGGAAAAGATATGTGAAACCATTACTGAATGATATGTTGAGGATAATGACGTGATATTAGTCATGGAGGATTTTAATGTCTGCTCTCTTGATAGACCCCTTACTTGTCCTATGGATAATTTAGAAATGAGAACTGAGATGGAGCAAACAAGAACTAATCCCAGGGTAGAGTGTGGTGTGAGTTTATGGTGGATTGGGATTTAATAATGTTAAATGGGAGAAAGAAAGGTGAGGTTCCTGGTGAATACATCAGGAGAGGTGGGAAGAAGAATTCCACCATAGATTATGTTTATTGTGAGTATGGGTTAGCTTCTAGGGTGGACAAAATGACGGTAAGTCACAATCAGCATAGTGCCCACGCTATGTTGACTATTTCTGTTTCAGGGTATTATTTAATAGCACATCGGCCATGCCTAGGGGAAGTGGTCGTAAATGTGCCTTGTAATAGAATTGCATAATCGCATACAAACATAGCTAAGATCAAGACATATGTTGCTCAACTTGGGAAGCTGCATTTTGGTGTATTGCATGATATGACAGGCAATGAGATTGCAGAGTGGATAACACAACTCACACTTAATTTTAATCCTCAGAAAGCTACATAAGTAACTTCCGAGGATAAAGCTAGTCAGTCATTGGATTGTAAAATAAAAGATGAGAAAAGAAGCATGCGATGAGTGATGGTACAAATTATGTAATAGTGGCTTTGAAGATAGCTTGAAAAGAGTTAAAGTAAAACAGGTTAAGAATCGATATCGAAATTGGGTGCGTTGGTGGAAGATTTCAAATAAGAAAGCGCTTAGGCAGAATATGATCTGTATGTTGGCCAAGGAAGATTCCAGATCCATAAGGAGATTGTTGGGAACAGCTAAACATATGAAGGGAGACAAAGTCATCAATCCTATTAGTGAGTCTACATGGAAGGAGTTTGTATCACTTGAATTCGGTGGTGGCACTGTTGTGAATGAGGAGATGGGAGCTGCAGTATGAAGTTGTCCGTGATCTGCATTTCAATCGATAAAGAAAGCATTCTTTATCTTATAAAAAATCTTAAGTCATCTAGAGCTCCTAGGTCTAATGGATTTGCAAATGTTATTTTAAAAACCAATCCTGAAATTTGTGCCATTCTTATCGAACTTCTTTTTTTAAAAAGTTTGTGTGGAAAAAACAATCCTTTAATCTTGGAAAACGTCCATATTGATACCCGTATTTAAAAAGTGCAACCGTCCATGCCAATCTATCTATAGACTCTTTTCTATGTAAGACGTGACAGGGAAATTAATTTGCATCAATTTTACTGAAAGAACTTGAGAAGTGGGTATTAGCAAATAAGGTGCGTGATGGTTCCCAGATTAGGTTTAGGAGAGAAAAGTGACAATTCACAATCTTCTGGCTATTGATTATTTAGCAGGTACAGCCAAACTGAGGAGTAATCCGTTGCTGTGTGCAGTGTTTATTCACTTCCGAGCAGCCTTTGACACTATTAATCGGAGGGTATTGGGCCAAAAATCCAGAGGTTAGGCTGCCCGAAGGGCTTACTTAATTTGATCCATATGTTCCATCTGGAAACTAGCATTCTGGTTAGGCTGGATGGTAGGGGGTCCATCACTGCCCCGTTTGCTATCCAGCGTGCGGTTAAACAGGGGTGTGTGCTGGCCCCGCTACTTTTTAAGTTGCATCTCTCAGATTTGGTGGCTACTTAAGACATTCTTAAACTGCACAGCCTCGTATCAATCAGAAGCATATTACCTCCTTATCTTATGCTGATGATGTTGTTGTCCTTAACCATACTTGTGGTGGTCTCGTCCATTCCATAGAAGGGTTGTTAAAGTATGCCCTTGAGAATGAACTCAGGAACAATCTTAGTAAAATAAAGATGATGCAATGTAGTGGAAAGAAGAATCCACTACCCTCCTTTTTCATTTATGCGCATAAATTGGAGTATTTGGATAAGTATACCTAATTGGGAATTACAATAAAGGCTGGAAAAAGTTACTCATTATTGATAGCGGAAAGGCAAAGAAAGGCAGCCATGTTTACAGTCCTAATTGATAAATTTGCAAGACAGTCAGCTGGCTATTCCTTGGATGGAATCATACGTTTATATAAACAATGCTACTTTCAGGTAGTCATTTATGGTCTGGAAGCTATCACTATTAATAACTTGAAGTGGCTTAGTGTTCTGGAGTGCACATTTTGGCGCACAATATTAGCAATCTTGGCTAGTGTTCCCATTGAAATTCTGTTCCTAGAATTAGGGTAGGCCTCGTCGGAGGGGCAGGTGCTATTGAAAAAGGGCTCTTTGTTTATTAAAGTTATTAAAGAACCGATATGCCCGATATTAATTCTGATGGGGACGCTCATTGGGGAGAATGAGAGTAGTGGGAATAGATCTTTACCTCTGAATTCTATCTGTATTAGATTTTTGGTCGTGTTGGTTGGTCCCCTTTTAGGGACCATGATTTGTCTGTGTTACAAGACGTTTGGAGAAAGAAAATTCACCATGTGTGATTGGAATTCGAACTATGCCCATTTAAGAAGGTTGAAGACCTATATTCATATCATAGAATTACAACAGAGATTGATGTCCCTGCAAAAAAATATTTGCTGAGCTGCCCCTGTTCTAAGTTGCAGTATTTCCTTTTACTTTTTCATTTTAGGCAGTTATTTCTCCTTAACATTGCTGCTTCAAGTTTTACCTTTCCGGCTGATAGGAGATATTGCCGGATATGCACGTTGAGGCATATCCTTGAAACTCCAAAACATGTATTGAGTAGATGTTCGTAAGAGCCTGTCAAATTTGTCACCTGAGAATGCTGTGCATTTACTTGCCTTTAAACAATTAATGTAACAGCAGAAGCAAAGGTGCAATGTCAATATACCCCCTTTAATGAAGCTAGAGGCTTTACTACTGGGCTCAGCTTGTCTATGGTCCACACCTCCAGTGGTTAGCATCACTTTGTAATACTAAAGTGACTATGAATTGGGATGAAAGACGTGAAAAAAATTCGTCCTATGGATCAAAAAAAGGAGTAATAGCTAGGCAGCCTCCTGGGCTCAGAGGAAGGGGAGGGTGGTGATCACATTAATAATGTCCCTACTCCCTACAAGCTTATCATTCCACGCCCCCACCACGTGACTCTTTGCTGACCGCACTGAGTGGAAATTGCTTAGTACATTTATAGTACTTTGCAAATGCACTCGACACGGTTACAGAAAATTATTGCAACATTGTCTATGTAGGTCTACAAAAAAGACAGTTAAAGCAGCATCAATAGCATCAGAATCGTGCTACACGAAAGGTTCAGCACCTAAAAAGACAAGAACGAACACATAAGCCTATCACTGAAATCACGCCACTGTTTGTCAAAGGGACAGTCACCTTCTCAGTCCTAGGTGTGCACCCTGACAAGAAATATAAGGTCTGATTACAAAGGAGGTCTGTCTTTGATAAAAAGCAAAAAGATATGCCACCGAAGGAGAATGCTGACGTGGCTAGGTCCGAAACAGTGGAACAAATTGACGGAAGTCTTGAGGCGTCAGAAAGAAAAGAGAACATTGAAGAAGGTTATGAAAAGACTTCTGCTAATGCAAATTGTCCAAGTGGAACAGTGACAGCTTCTGAGCTCCCACAAGACTCCTGAGAGTTACCTTTGAGCAAGGTCTATTACCAACAAGGCAAGCAGACAGTGCAATGCTGTCATGCTGAGCAAGAAGCCTGGTTCTTCTTCTCTTGTGCTCGTATCCTTTACCTTTCCTCTATGATCTGCCCAGTTCTTTCTCCACCCTGCCATTACTTGCCACCAACCAAACCACCTTCAAGTTCTCTCTCTCTTGTCACTCCGAAAAAGCACTTGCATGTGCTGTGGTGCAGTATAAAATCCCAGTAGAAAAAGTAATACATTCATGAAATGAACCCTGTCCCGTAAGGGTTTTTAGTATTATTTATTTATTTATTTGAATTTATAAAGTGCACAAAGCGGCCCTAGTGCATTGTGGCGCTGTTACAAGAATGCTTCCTTGGTTACACATTGAAGAGACAAAGACAGTCACCTGACTGACGTTCCTGGTTACTTTGAAACCGTTGCCTGTCAGGTGAGCTACACAGTGAAGAACAAAAGACAATGGCCCTCATTACAACCTTGGCGGAGGACCATGGTGCTATTAGCACCATGGTCCATGCCGCTAAGGTTGCAATTCCGCCATGGTGGATGGCGGAATTACCGCCCCATTCCAAGGTGAGTGGGGCGGTAATTCCCCATTCACCAATGGCTCCTTCCCCATTCCCATCTTTACCCCATAGGGCATAATGGGAATGGGGAAAGGCGATAATTACGGCACCGTAAATTACGGTGCCGTAATTATCGCCAAGGTCCCTTTGCGGCATGGATTTTAATGGCTGTAAAAAGCAGCCGTTAAAAGCCATCCCGCAAAGGGAACCTTGTAATCAGGCGTTAAGGGTCGGCGCCGTTTACGGCGCCGTAAACCCCTTAACGCCTGAGTCAGAATGAGGGCCAATATCCTCTGCCTTGGGATCTTGGGTTACATTAACCCCGTTGCCTGACAGGAGGGAAGTAGATTCAGTTAAGAGACTGGGGGCTAGTGAGGGCAGGAATCCACTCGTGGGTACAGGGAGGGTCGACAGAGAGGGAGTAGGGTCTGCTAGATGAAGAGTTCAGTTTTGAGCAATTTGCGGAATGCTAGGTAGGAGGTAGTAGTAGAAATGTTTATTTTGGGAATACAAAATGCTCCCATAAAAACTGCAACAATAAACTACATCATTCAAATCAACATATATAAAAAAATCCAACATCATTAAAATCATAAAACATTCTGGAAATACAAAAAACAAAATTTCACGCAATTTTCAATAAAACATTTCTAAAAGTTAACATAATCTTTAAAAATTATAATATAGCCCAGCCCACACATACTGAGTACGCCCATAACAAATAACACAGAGCAGGTTCATACTGAAGGAGTCCCTGACCCTGCAAGAGTGGTTTGAGCGTGTGCTCTGGAATAGGCAAGAAAGTTGGGCAAAACAATACAAAATGGGCCAGGACTTCCTTAGCCGCATCAAAGAAAATGCACGATTGATTCTCATTACTATTAGACCAGGCTGCCACAACTGCTCTAAGATGAATACAATTAAGATGTGCCCTGGTAATAACAATGCACTGAGACGGGTTCTAACCCTATTGCAAATACTTCTGGTGACCTCGGCCAGCAATGATAATATGCAGGCCTCATGATCTAAGATGACTCCCTTTTGTCCAGGATATACTGGAGTACCCTTGCATTACAGAATTCAGAACATTGCGAGGCATAACATCTGTCATATAGAAACACCGAGTCACCTCCACTTCCACCAGCATGGCTTTTACATATCTAAACCAGGGGATCTTCAGATGGGAGTACCTAGGAACCAGATATTTAATTAGCTCATGAGTCAGAACTGTTTTGCTGTTCCCCAAACTCTGAGTCAATGACTTGCAGGCAGAACCTTAATAAGATTGCTAATAAACCTACAGCCCAATTCCTGGTGCACTGCAACATTTGGGGCCCCACTACTATTTTCAAAAAAGTTGTTCTCCCCCACCTGGATGGGCTCAGCATTACTATATCCCCACAGCTCAGTGCCATACCTAGCAACAAAGTTAGATTTCCCATTGTAAACTTTGAGCACCAGTTTTGCTTTAAACATGCCCATAGCTCTAGTCACCCCCTGTATAGCCTGTCTGAATCTTGCAGTCTGCTTAATAACATGGGCTTCAGCTCTAAAGTTAGATGCAAATCTGACCCCCAGTTAGTCAAAACTATACACCCTAGGGAGCCTGCTACCCAACCTTGTGACATCTGGGGTGGGTTTAGGTAAGTGGTCATAAAGACCATTAATATACAGACAGAAGAGCAGGGGGGGCAGCACGCAAGCCTGACACACCCCTCGCCCCACCTGAGAAAGGGCAGTGCAGCGTCCATGTACCCCACCCTTCCACAGGCAACTATTGAAAGATGCAGTCGCTCCAACAAATCTACCAATGTTGCTGGACAGTTCATGGGTCTGAGATTTACCTTGTCAAAGGCGGTGCTCAGATCCATGAAAGCAATGGGCTCCTCCTTGATGTGCAGTGAGTCGGCCACCACCATACAGAAGTTCAAAGACTGCTCAGCAGTTCCAAGACCTGGTCTGAACCCCACCTGGATGGGGGAAAGAGTGTTACTACATTCCACCCAGGACTCCAATGTTCACAGAAGAGCCATCCCCATGAATTTAAACATGGAATCTAAAGGCGAGATGGGTCTGTATGTCTCTGGCAGCACCCTCGGCTCATTTTTGTAGATTGACTGAATCACTGCACGTGACCAAGAAACAGGGTGCATACCCCCTGCGCAGATAGCATTAAACCCCAAAGTCGAAATGGTGGCCCAGAGGTGCGATTCCAACATGAACAAATCTGCTGAAACATTATCCGGGCTTGATGCCCTAGTCCTAGGTTGGCATTTTATGGCTGACACAATTTCCCATATCAAGAAAAAAATGTTTCCCTTCCATTAAGGATAATGACTGCTGGTGATCCACAACTAGCGGCCGTTCGGTAACCACATCCGCATGACCAACACTGTATAAGGAGGTCAAATGGGACACCCATGCCTGATCGGGAACCATAATGTCAATACCAATGAACTTAAATGTATAAAATGGCCCATTATTCATTATGTCCCAGAAAGGTTTGGCATCATAGGTGGCAGAGGAATTAACACATTCCTCCCAGAACTGTGCTTCAATTTCATTTTTCACAATGGAAATGGCCTTCTTGTAAGCAGCCCGGGCACTAAGTATATCCCTCCTTGAGGACAAGGATTCTTCAAGGTTTCAAGTAGAACAGACTTAGATTTCATACAATCTGGGTTAAACCAGCCTGGCTGCGACTTTGTTTTCTTTTACTAACCTTCAAGGTACATGAGGCCGATAGGTTGGACAAAAGTGATAATAAATCGGACAAGATGGCCCTCTAATCTATGCCACCTGAAAAAAACTGATCAAACTCCTGCCAATAATTTATGACAATATAAGCTCTCTCGATCAGCTCACTGCCACTTTTCATCTAAGCTTCTGGCCGTCAAGGGACGCCTCCGGCTGTATGACAGTCCTGGCAGTGCATGCTTACCCTGCAATTTAAGCACATCCAAGTAATATGATATGATACGACGGTGGAGAAATGATCACTACAAATATTGCCCAGCACCTTCAACTCAATAACCCAGTCCCAACACCTTACTGGGACACACATGTAGTCCATCGTAGAGTGACCCGATGCTGAGGAAATGGTGCAATTGCCTAGGATATCATCTGGGATACGGCTATTGGCCGGGTGCAGCCCCTACTCATAGAGGAGTTTCCAAAGCCTAAGACCCTCCACACAGATTCTAACATCCCTCATAGTGGGTGTCGGAATCCCAACCCAATCATCTTCAGAAGAATCAAACAGGGCAATTCCAGGACCACCGCCCAGGATGAGGAATAGGCCCTTTGCAGCAGCCAAGTTAAGCAAACCCTCCATATCCTAGGCTAACACCAAAAGACAGCTCCTGGCAAACTATGCATGGGGACTGTTATAAAAGTTGACCACCAGAACATCATTCCCACCCACCTTACGGATTCTAACCACCTGCAAGAAAGGATACTAGGACTCCAATGGAAAGATTTACTGACTAGGTGGGTTTTGACCAAGATGGACAGACCTCCAGGGTCGGATTGGCCCATCGACCACTCGAGCCGACATTTTTATGCAGGCAAGTCCCTGGGGGCCGGTTTCTGCCCATGCCTCGGCCGGTTTGAGCGAGCGAGTAAAACAAAAGAGCAACAAAAAAAGTAACAAAAAAAGAGCACCGGCAATGGCATGGAATAGGGGGGTGGAGCAGCGAATTGCTGCCATGAGCACTCTTCTGGCTCTGCCCCCCTACATCAACACGCTGCAGGGTTGTTAGGCGGGGTGGGAGCATGACTGTGTGCGTTTCCATTGCTGTAAGCACACTACGGCCACAAAGATATAATAAGGAGAGACGGTTTTGCAGCTTTCCTGTGCTTTGGGGAGGGGTTAGGACGAATGGGATATATTATCCACCTGGACAGATTATGGGGCCCATCGCTCCCATCACGGGCATGGAGCTGGCTGAAGGCGAGCTCAATTGTGAAACTTCCACAAATTGTTAATTGGGTTGTTCCGCGGGCAAGTTGCAGTTGCGGTGCGAGCTTACGGCCGTGCACATGGCGGTCACAGGGTGGTGTGGTGGTGGGGTTCAAGTGAGTGTCTGGTGTCCCAGGGCGGTCGCTGCACCACCGGTGTTGCACACATATGTCAGGTTTTGTTTAGAGTGCAGAGGAATAGCAGTAGGACGCCCACTTTTGGGTAACAGTGTATTTCAGGTCCAGTCCCTCAGTGTTGGACGGAGGTCTCTGGGTGCGGGGTCCAGGGATTGCGGTGACCGTTAGCATGGACCACATGGCATGGCCGGCAGTGTCAGCGGCACAGGTGGGCATGGGGCGGTGCAATTTTGAGCCAGGCGGATCTGGGGTCAGGAAGGAACTCGGGCACTCCAACGTGGGGCGGCGCAGGAGGGAAGGTGGTTGGCCCATTTGTTAGCTGGATGGCAACCATCGATCATAATGTAGGCATTGTAGGAGGGCCGGAGGACAGTAGGCGAGGGTCGGGCAAGAGATTCCTCTCATATTCATTCTGATACCTCTTTTTACATGGTATGGTATTGGTATGGTATTGTTTATTTATATAATGCCTTCACACAAGCAAGTGTTTAAAAGCGCTCAAGGAGTGCAAACAGAGATAAAACAGACCCCGACATGCCAACTGCACCCGCCCTCTTCATGTGGGGCAAGGACCACCAACAATAATGGGAAAAGAACTACAAGGCCCACCATGCGTGATATTGACTTGTTATAAAAAAAAAAAGACAAAGAGACAGACGGGACAGGGCCAGTGAAACGGGAACTGTTAAATTACAATGCTTTTAGAACAGAGTAACACTTAAGCAGTTTCTTTTTAGTAGTGTCGCGAGATAACCTATAAATACACCTAACACAACTAAACTACAGATGTTTCATGCGCCACCCCCCTTTGTGGTGCATCCAGGACAGCAGGCCTTCTTAAGGGTGGCTGACCTGCATTTAGCCCACGCCATCTTGAGGAGCCGGAGGTGCCACGTCGCTGTCTGGAGCCTGCTGCTGGATTTGCTGTTGTCTGGAGCCTGCTGCTGCCTGCTGGAGCTGACATTGTCTGGATTCTGGAGCTGCTGACCTTGTCGACACCGTCACTATTGGTAAGTGGTAAGCTGTTCTGTTCCTATGCTTTTATTTTAAAAAGAAACCGCTCCAGTATGGTTTCGCTTTAAAATAAACGTGTAGGAAGAAGTTGAAACTTTTACTTTCAGTGCACTGCACTGAACGTATCCCGAAACAGCAGGCACATGTGTTTTGAGGTTTGTATTTTGCGTGTGATGGGGGGTGGTGGCGACAGGGTTTGTGGAGAGCAGCGCAGGCCAGTAGGAAACAAAGTTCCACTACTTCTTTTCGTACACTTCGACCACTGGTTGCTGGATGTTTTAAGTTCTCACAATACAAATAATGCTAGCCAAGCAGTCCGAATGGATGCAATAAAAGGAGCACTATTGAGTAGTTTGGTTTATTAACTTCTGCTAAACTTTCAGTAAACAATTTTGATAAAACATCTTATGCATAGAGAAATTGTTTTCTGTCTTACCAGGTATTGTCATCAAATGCTCAGGTGCTCACAGCACACGAGATATGGAGTGTATGCTACGCTAAGTACTCAAATCATAAGGCCCACCCCCTCTCTGCCACACACACACAACCACTCTCTCTGGTGGATCAGGGTGCTGGGGCCCCACCATTTTGCCTCAGGTTCCCCCTGGAGTTATGGTGTGGTCCGAGTCGAGAGGGCACAGGCCTTAATGCCCCCTTCCATGTATTAGATACCCATGGACACATTATAGCAAAACGAGATGAAAAACAGACCTGTAACGGCCAGGCCTAAAATACATGTGTCATACAAGAATGGCTAAGCCTATCAAATAATGTGCACTAGGTGTGCAGCCATCAGTCAATGGTCGACTGTTCTGCACCCAGAGAGGACAGGGCATTTAAACATCACAACAGTCATATGGAAACAAAAGTATCCATATGTTGGTGCGAACAAATGGCGCTGTATAAAATCTTGCGCACTACTAACCATTTTTGAGCCTGCACGCTTAAAGTGTCCTGCCAAGCCCTTTTGAAAAGTTGGCCACTCTATTGCGAAGGGCAATTTATCCAGGTGTGAGTTTTTGGGATAACATTTTTAGTAAAGTCATGAATTGACACGATTCACGGATGATGGTTTGAGGGCCACTTTCTTTAGGGTGTTTGCTGGAATATACTAGGAGATGACTTTTAGATATCTGTAAAACATATAAGCGTTCTAGTGATGATAGGAAGAGACTGAGCATTCCCTGTACATGTGAAAAAAAGTAACTTCAAATTGAGCTTTTAATCTTCATTTACCATGCACTGTGCAGGCACACCTCATGCTTATAAGCGAATTGTCACCTCCTGCTCAGTTTAACGGCGCCTCTCTGCAAGTGTCTATTGAAAGAAAAATGTTGCAAGCCTATTTTTTTCACGAAAATGTCACAGTTCGCTGTAGAGCAGCAGAATTAGGTGTCTTTGCGTGGCCTTTGAAATAAAGCTCTGGAACTTTCGCATCAAGCTAGGCCTCATCACTGGGAAAAGGGCAGCAGCTCGGTGCGGCGGCATCCGGAAAGAAAGGCTTAATCTAAAATGACGCCCAGCGGCCTTTCCATAAGCAGTAGCCCTCGAGACCTTTGTCTTGCTACAGTCCTCGAGGAGAATCGCCCATTCCCTGCCACACTGCACCGTTAGCATGTCCCATTTCCTAACGGCTTTACATCATCAGATGGCGAAATACAGTATATGTAATCGGGTGTATAGAATATGGCCGGCTTACTTAAACTGGGGCGGTGTTGCAAATTGAGACTGCTATTTTAAATTATATCGCTATGTAATTTTGCACCAAGAGTGGTACATTGTATAGGGCAATTTGGTAGACAGAAGCTGTGAATTGCGCTGGGTGACCAAAGAGCTAGGAAAATGCAAGGGCGGTGCCGTCGCCCTAGCTTTCAGAACAAATGCACGCTAGAAGGCAATAACATCTTTATCAGCTCATTTTAAGTTTCCATTCTTGTGCCCTTGACTAAATGAGATCAGCACAGGAACTCTGCCATCTCTGCTGCTCTTAATCGCTTCTGTCTCGCCGACTATCTGTATCTTTCTACTATAAATGAAAGCACAATTTCTCGACTAGCCTAAAGAACCATGGCTGTTCATAGACACATGGTAGACACATGGCACCGCCCTTTGGGATGCGGCTCTTTGGTGCAGCTTCTATTTTGCTTCCATGTGGGGTAAGTATCTGCAGGCAGCCTTCCCTGGTGGATCTTGTCTGCATTGTGCATTCTTCTCCACCTGGCATGACATTGGGGAAAATAAGAGGCAGGGGAATCAGCTGCTTGGTTGGCTATGTGATTTAGGTATGCGCTCTTGGATGTGCTAGACATTCCTATGATGCACATTTTGCCATTGTGAATCCCAAACCCAAATACTGCACACATTGGGCTCTCTCAGAGTCTTGGCGGTATGAAACCGCCAATGCAAATTGCGTTTCCGCTACACGTTTCGGCTCTATTAGCCCCAGATCACAAGTAGCGGTGCAGCAGTAATTTCCCATTCCCCATTGAGTCCATTGGACCCAATGGTATTGGGGGTCCTATTACCGCTGGTTGTAATTGCGCCAAAAACACTGAAAATGGGCAGAAAGCTGGATTTTTACCGCCAGCAAAAAGCTGGAGGTAAAACTGCGAACTTTCAGCCCAACTCGAGATTGGACAGACCCTTAAATGTGGAGGTAATAGCGTTATCGGTTCATTTGAGGGCTACCGCCCAACTTGTGATGAGGCCCAATAATTTTCGCATTTTCTTTTCCATCTGGAGTTCGGCAGGTTACGGCAACATCTAACAGAGAAGTAAGCTGCGATACTTCAATGGTACGCTGGAAGACAACTCTAGCTCATCATGCAACCACTGAGTGACTCATTTCAGTACTTCTCTAAAGTACTAGAAATTGTACTTGTGGGTTATAGACTTGTTCCTAGGAGCACAGCACTTTCCCTCATCAGCTGTATGCTGCAAGCTTTCTGCACTGATACCACACTCATTCAAACTATCACTAACTCCATTCATTCCATTCTCCACCACCCCTGAACGCTCTGCTCCCTCTTGACCCCTCCTCATATTCCGCTTTCCATCACTCCACACACTATGGGCCCTACACCCCTAATGGGGGTCCAACCATCCACATTTCGGACAAACCCCAGAGCGGTTAAACCACACCACAGTGGTGAATGGTGCAGGATAAACGAGAGGAAAATAAAGTGTCTTTCCATTCCATCACTTGAACATATCCTCAGGGCCACTCAGGTACCCGAAAGACAGAAAAGGTGTTTAATGGCATCAGGCCTTCTCGGGGACCATCTCAGGGCCCTAGGACCTGGTTGAGCACAATCTCTATGGTGCACTAATGCCTCTCCTGCTTGATGCAGCTCTCTGAACCATGTGTCTTCCCTATACATTAAAGCATGCAGCAGGGTCTTAAATTACTAGGAACCAAATTGTAAGGCAGCCTGTTAGTGCATTGGAATACACTCAATCATACACAATTCCATTTTCTAGAAGCCAATGAAGAGCAAACTAGAACCACAAATGTCTTCATATAGGCGGGTCTTAATGACTCCTAGATGAAGCCCAAAAGCCATTTGCCTCCGGGTGGAGCAAAAAAGAGGTGTCAGGGATAGTTTCCTCTTCACATGAGCTCGTCAATGATTTCCACCCTCCCAGCCCACCCGAAGAGAAGCATATCTAAAAATCTGCAAGGGTGAGTTTGGAGCAAGTTGTGTGTGTCTACGTGCTGTGACATGGTATGCAACGTGGTTCTCTTACACCTTCTTTGTGCCATTAGGTCCCACTCACACACTCTGCGGTTCGATTTCCACTTCTTTCCATCCTTGTGTTTTTATTTGAATTTTTCCTTCCAAATTAACTTTTTTTCCTGTAGGCCATTTTTTCTTTCTGAGGAGCTTTGCTCATTCTTGAAGATATTTATTTGTGTATATATATTTATTCTCCCACCTTTGGGTTAGTGTTGCGCTATATAAAACCTATTTAGTGAGTTAGTTCATTTTATTGGACATAATCACAGTTGTGCTGTACTAGCACATTATGATGTTATGAAAAATCATGTTATGGCATGTTACATTATGTTGTATATTTATGTTAGGTCGTTTTACAGCAAACTCATGACACCTTGTACAAGACCAGCAAGGGCTGTGAAGGAGCTGGAGGGTGACATGTGGCACTCCACAAACACCCAAAAGAATAAAGAATCACATTAGCAACACTCAGTTCATAAAAGGGACACCACATGCAAAGTAGACCTACAAATGAAAGCTGGTAAGCAGACTATACAATCGCTCTGAACCTGTTGCCCTCTATCAAAAGAACTATGTAACTTACTGCAGCCCAGATTGAGAAAGTTAGACAAGTCTGGGCAATGCAGAATAAGCTCCAGAAGAGCCCAGCCTCAGCCCTAGAGGAATCCAACCTCCAAACCCACTATTACCATCCCCATAAAGCTGCCGCAGGACTAAAGAATTCCCAAGCAGACCAATACTGTGCCTTGCCCACAAAGGAGCAACAGATCAACCCCACCCACATTTAAGAGTGCCCATAAGGCCTCCAAGTTGTTCTGGTTATATAACATGGCCATTAATGGTTGTTCAGGACCTACAGAGTAAGTAGAAGAGTGAGAGCTATGTTGTTCCCTCATGCATTGCTTGAACAGACTGAGTCCATTAGGCTTTACTAGAACCCCTTCCGACTATCAGCAGGAATTAGTAATTACCTCCATGAATGTCCTGCTGGCTAGTAAGAGAAGACTTCATCCCATCTCATGAATACTTTCTCTTCTCATCAAAACACCAAAAATTATACATACATCACAATGATCCTTATCACTCACCCTTATGTTTTACTTTCCAAATAACTTTACGTTTTAGTTTCCTTGATCTTTCCCACTCTTCCCTTTTCCTTCTCTCCTTGACAGTGTGTTGTTTTCACGCACAGACCAGAGTCTGGCTGCCTTTGATGAAATTACTATTTGTCCGCAGGAGTACAGGGATGAGCAATGATTTCTAAACTCTAACTTAACCCCGCACTGCTACTAAACCAGCAATGGTCCCAATCATAAAGGTGAAATAGGCACAACCTGTTAGGTGCTCTGCTTCGCCTCTTGCTGTAACGTGGGCCGAGGGCATGCTATACTCTCCGGGAGGGATGTGAGCTAGTAAAGACACATCCAAACAACAATAGTACTGTCATACCAAAATAAAAGAAAAGACCAGTCCAGGTGCTATCAAGAAATAGCAGTCTTTAATCTAAAAATACGAACACACTAAAAAAAACACGACTAATCCACCCACGTAAAGGAAGGCTCAGAATAGGTACATCTTTGTATGAAAGGGGCCACTCTTGGTTGGTAGACAGGCAATAATCTCTGAAGCAATGTTGAAGATCAAAGGGCATGTCAAAATTAAAGAGTGAGGGTCTCAAATGTTTGCAGGGCCCTTAAACGAATGCTGGAGGACAGAACCACTATCAGTATCTTTATCTTCTTCTTGGACGGCTCGACAGCATAGAGCCAGGCTTCTTAGTGTTTTCCAATCGATCAAGCTGGCATTGGAACAGGACAGCGAGGCTTGTCCTTGGCTTCAAGCCAAGGGACCATATCTCTTCAGCCCTGCAATCTCTCCACTGGCTCCCGATGGCTGCAATGATCAAGTTCAAGACCCTCTGCATCATCCACAAGGCTTTTTGGGGAGGGCCCACAATACATCCAACTCTCTCTTCCTAAACACCTTCCTTCGCTCAGCCACCTCCAACTCTCTGATGGTTAGACGCTTCTCCAGGCAGAGAGTGGGGTTGTAGATCTCTCTACTCTGCAGGTTCCTCCCTCTGGAATGACCTTCCTGCCCCTCTCAAACTTGAGCCGGACCACCTGAAGTTCTGGAAGCAGCTCAAGACCATCCCTGTCAGGTCTACTTTCTCTCTCTCTCTTCCCTGCTGACCTATCTGTCTGCTCGGCTGACTGGTTGCCTGGCTACCCTCAGAGTCTCACTAGGTACCAGGCTCCTTCACGACCAGTAGCCCCTGCACTGCCTCCGGGCCTACTGTGCCCTTAGGGGCTGTATATGAACCCTACAATCCCCTGCCTCCTTGCACTTAGCCAGAGCCATGCTGCCCTGGCTACACTTAGAGCAATGATGCCCTGATTGCACTTCCCTCTTCCCTCCCCCTGGCACTACCCTCCTCCATGCACTTTGCATATCGCACTTGCACCATCGGAATGACACAAGACCTAGTAAGATTGTTTGTTTGGGTCCTCCCTCTGTCTTCCCTCCCTTTTCTTGTCGCGCCAAGAAACACTTGTTTACAGGTAAGTTATAAATAACTTAACATATCATATCATTGACATGGTTCAGCTGGGTGCTCTCAATGGACTGAGCCGGCAATCGAGACAGTTTAGTTTGTTTTACATGGTCCAGTGATGTGATACAATCTTGTAGCAGTGTTCTACTTGAATGGGCTAAAGAAGGAGGCAGGCGATGGTTAAGTCAGTCGCTCAAAACGCTCGAGTCAACTCGACGGGGCCCAGATAATGTGATGCGGCTCTGCAGCAGCAATTGCTTCAAATACAGCTTTAGCACAGGCAAGTAATGGTCGAGTCAGTAGCTTCACGGCATGAAGTAGTTTGAAAAAGTGGTAAATCTCAAACAAGAAAAAGCAGGGTCCTACAGCAGTTCGAAAATGACTTGAACGTGGTTGAGTATTCTCGAAAGAAGCTTGAGGTGAGAAACAGAGCACACTGCTGCTTCTTGGATACTGGGGGACACTGCCCAAGTTCTCAGGAAAGGTATGTCTTTCTTCTGCCCTTTCCCACATGGAAGTTTGCAATGCAGCACTTGCAGGTGCTGTCACCTCCAATGAGCAGAGTCCTGGTGACCAGTGTTAAGGCAGCAGGCAGGCCTTGTTGCTAAGGCAGTTCAGCCCAAATGGTCTTCTGCGATGAGTGAGGGCAGCGTCTTTCTCTCTCCCTGGAAGTCTTTATCTTCAACTCGGTAGCAGAGGCGTTTTGGCATACTGCACCTCAATAAAGGGTCATAGTGACACTTTTTTCTTCTGATGTCCAAAGGGGGTGAAGGTTCACTCTTTATGTAGCCATTTTGGCACAGTAGTTTTGTTCATTCCAAGGGTCTAATCCTGACTGATGTGACACGAGTCTTTGCCTGGTGATGTCAGTCCCATAGTGTTTGTCTGTTGGAAGTAGGAAGAAGGCACAGTAAGCATGAGTGGCCTAAATAATCCAAAGATGGTGGAAACCCACTCTTTGCTGCAACTTCTATCCTGTGCTACTCTAACTCTCCCTTATCCCATGTCTTCCTTAGATAAAAAAGACTCAAGTAATTACTGCCCTGGTGTTCTCTCCCCATTGTTCTGGCAAGGCTTTCCCTTGAAGCACTAGTTCCAAGCTAATCTAGATGCTGTCCTCGGGGGATGGTGACCATTTACAATCAGCGGATCTTGTGGTGGTATATTATCACAGACTCAAAAATTGCTTTTTACAATGGATTATAGAGGCCCAGAAGAGACCTTTATTTCTACAATTTAGGTTGAGTGCACTCCCATTAGCCCCCTAAGCTGCACAATGGTGATAAGGTTGTGATAGGAACTGCCAATTTTTCAGAATTGTCCCAGAATCAATACAACATGTGGTCCTCGGCCCACTTTATAAAAAGTGCAGCGTGAGGTGGATTTTGCCCTGCTTCAGGTGGGGCAAATCAAATTGGCTGCATTGGCTTTAGTATATTTGAAGTCAGTAAATTCAAAAGACATGATCTAGATATGTGAGGGGTGCTCTGTATTTAAGTCAAGAATGTATGAATTTTATCCTAACATAATTTTGTTTATACTGGATGTTTTAGACCATGTTTTATGTGTTCGACCTTGGATGTATTTAATGAGGTTCTATTCAATTGTATTAATTAATTTTATATATTGACTACTAATATTTTACTACTGTTTTATTTTTGTGTGATTTGAACAAATGTAAGACTAACGAATAAATATTATTTTATAAAATAATGTATAAAAAACACCACTCTGATTTAATTTCTTTTACATGGGTACATATGGATGTATTAACTAAACAATGACTAGCAAAATAGCTGGTTTTGCTGGGGCAAATCTCATAGATTTGTATTTGTATTTATTGTGTTTTATATAGCGCCTTTGTCCACAGTGCTTTACATAGGACAGTCAACAATATAATGAATCAGATTGCAAATCAGCGTTCATAAACAGTAACATTCAAACTGTGTTTATAAATAGTAACAATCAATTATCATTCCTGGGAGTAATCAGTCAATCAGTGTTCATAAACAGTAGCAATCAATTAGCGTGCATAAGAGTAAATATATGCAGAAACAGGGTAAGGGTGTCAGTTTCAGGTGAAAAATAAGGGGACACAAAATAATTTTTATATTTATCTGTAGAGCACCTACAGCATAACTCATTTGTTTCTTAGCACTTTTTCACATTCCATCAGTGGTGCCGCCTGAGTATTTTTAGAACAGAGAAAAGAACGTGGTGCAAACAAGGACAGAGAACACTAGCGCTTGCAAAAAATACAGGTAATTGTATGTTTACGGGCTGCATGTGATTAGAAGATTGTGGGTGTATTGCCCTACACTCCACAGTTCATGTAAAATATCACACAAGGTTTGTACAATCACACTGCGACAACAATCAATTTCTGAATTTACACTTGTGCATATTTTAATTGTAGACCAAATCAGCTTGACACGTGTTTCAAGATGATCTCTTCTTCTGAGGCTGATAGAAGTATTCAAATACATTAAAACATTCATTATGGTCAATAAAAACTGGTCAAAAACACAGTTAATAAATCACCATAGGCAATACATACCAAGGCACATCAAATGGTGGCATAGACCAAAAAGATATTTTTGAATGTAAGACCAACATAAGGTATACACCCATTATCATATTCCATTATGAGTAAATCATATCATAGCATTCAATTTGTCATTTTGCAAATATTCATTCGACACAATATAATGACCCATATAATGTCATGTACACTCCTGCAATTGATTCTAATTAGCGTTACCAGACACTAACAATTGTTTAAAATAGAGTCTGCTATTAGCACATCCAGTGTGTTTTCCAAACATAATAGTGATCTAGACTTAGAACAAGGCTGTGCCGCATTCGTTCTTTTCCCAGCAACATTTCCGCATTTGTTCGCACTTGCCTGCAATTGCTTAGTTTCACTTTAACAGTACTCAACGTTGTCATGGTGACATTACCGCCTCCCGTGCTCGCAGGAAGGTAGGACCCAAGGCGTACGTGTCTGCACGCAATGCCTTTGGGTCTCCATGACAACGCTTAAATGCTGCTTTTTTCATCTGCTCTCGCGGCTTTGCAAACGCGTCTGACTAGCACGGAGCGTTTTACTGCTGAGTAATGGTATGTATGCATCTCACGTTTGTAGTTACTGGGTGTTGAAAGGATTACTGTTTACTGATGACTCTTTACGTAACGTCAACACGAACATGTACTCAGACTGGATTCTCCTTTTACGAGTCTAAGAGTCAGTTGAAACATAAGGTACATTCAATATATTTCTTTAATGTTTAAACGATGATTGTGATGCTAGCAACATCACTGACCTAGAAAAATGGTTTCTTTTCTGTTTTTTCTATTTTTCACCACTACAACCGTTGGAATACTTTGATACAACATGGAACCGGTATGTGTGTTTTCATGCATTTCAATTTCGAACTACTGTGGAATGATTTGGCTCATCAAATGTTGATTTATTTATCAAACAGAGTAATTTATTGGGCATATCTAAGTTGTTGTACGACCCTGATGAAGGTTTTACTAACTGAAATGCATTGGCAATTGTACAAACAATTCTAGCCAGTATTTGATGCCTTTCCTCACTGAATATGAAGTAAAATATTCAGTAGAAAAGAATAACCAAGAGATGTGAAATAAACATTTCTTTTAAGAAAATGATCCAGAACATTTAATTTGAATATTTAATTTGAACTTCGATGCATGCTCAGAACTAATAGAGCTAAAGTGTACAGCCCTTTCTTTAGGGCTAACTGAGAGCACCAGTCTTAATCGGGTGATCCCACTCTATTTTTCTTTGTTTATTTCTGGTTAAAACCCATAAAACACAAAACACAATTAAATACAAAACATTATGAATATAATCATGAAATGTGGGCCGGTGCCGCACCTAATGGCAGCATTCCTTACAAACTGCAAACTTTGCATATTCTCTTGTGGGGCAGCCTGTTCTCCATGGGTCCACATAATGAACTGAACCAATAATCAGTCATTAATCACACAAAAATGGCCTGGCTACTCTACCACTACCGGTATCCATGACAAGATATACTACAGGATTGGATTGCCTGACTGGCAGACATACCACTGGGCTTATGCCTTACGGGACTCCTCACACTGGTTTAGATGGACAATATCTAGCTCCCTTTCAGTACTCACCATCAAAAGCAGCAAATGAGCCCCTCGCCCCTTGGACGTGACTCTATCTATGGACAAATGTTTCAGACCTGCTTTGTCTATTCCAATTGTTTCCTATTCAGCTAAACTGTGAAAGCATAGCTTGAAAGAACTAGGTGCCACTACAATACTGCATGATAAGGCTTCAATATGGGCAAATCCCGTCCTGAAGTGTGAATCCATTCTGGGGCAGCTTGTCTGCAGTAGAGATACTAAAAATTAAGGCTGTATGGGTCCATCACCAGATGGACAACATTGTGTAGCTGAAATAGAAGTACAAACTGGGTAACAGCGCCAAGAGGAGATAACAGAAACTCTGCAACCTCTTACAAATGACAGTGCCACTGACTTATCTTGGAATTGCTATTCACGCGCTCTCAGTTAGCTCGCCCAACATGGCCGCAATTACAAGTTTCCTTGTTGGAGGCATTGCCCTAGATACTGCAGAAGAGAAAGTGAGAAATATTGTTCTTTGGAGTTTGGCCAAATTCTCTCTTCCCCTAGGAGAGCAAGATATGCGGCTGCCCCATGGTAGCATACTGCCCTTGCAGCCCCGGTTTACCCAATGAAGGATCATCTTTAGAAATAACGGAGCCCCCTCCAGAATGCATCACTGTTGTCTGTCAGAATATGACTGTCGCTGAAATTGGGGGAAAAGGACTGAAGCACTGACGCATATGCCACATATGTAAGAATCCTAGAGTGCCCCAGTTTTAGGATGATGTCTTTAAGAGCATCACCTGTGCACTGGAATACACTTGCCTCAAGAATCAGGAACTGCTACCATTACATTATCACAAAGAATTAAATAGACGTTCTCCCCAAAAGAGGTTGTGGTTGTACAGGGCTTTAACACTTGCAAAGACCGATGTTTTGAGGTTATGCAACTCTAAATGCAAGGTCACATGGCAGATATGGCTGGATGCAGTTTCTCTACAGTCATAATATGAGGAAATACAATTGCAACATAGAGAGGACCTTGCCAGCTACAACGATGCCTGGGACTCTTATAATGAAGAATATGTTTATCTAGCAACAGATCCTAGGTGGGTGTTGCCCTCTATGATTGCGAGTCCTATGTGTGGGCAGATTTCCCTGGCACCCCCAAGGTCCTTTTGTCTATACCCATCTGCGCGAAGACCCGTTTAGTGGGAATTGGCATGTAGCCTTGGGCAAAGAGGGGTTGTTAATCTATCTTGAAGCTTCCAAAATCTAATTTAGCTGGTGCATATTCTTCCCCTTTCACGCTTTAAATATTAAGAGAAATTATTTGTAAAATAAAAAGATATCTACAATTTGTCATTTAACCACCACAAAATGTGAATTAGTATGATTTCTGTGCACGGATTAATTAATTTATTTAAATCTCCTGGCATTGTTTACTTCTTATTGCTAGTACAGCACATCATATTATCTGCACACCATAATTGTCCTCTCCCTTCCTTTCCAGCAAGGTAGCTCAGTGGGTTAGACATCTGTTCTTCCGTGATCTAGTGATGCTAAAAAGTCCTTGTCTTGAATCAGAGGGATGATCCTTTGGAGACATTCCAATTTGAAGTGTTGTAAAGTCACACTCTGGTTTAGGGTATTTTAATCTATAATTTTGCCTGATGGTTTGGGGACCAGAAAAAACTACAGAATACACACCTACACCTTTTCCTTCCTGGCTTTCCATGGTTTTCCTCTGAAGAAGTTCTCGGATGGCCAGCACCATCACCTTCCTCTTGGCTTGGTCTCTTTGAAAGGAAGTACAAAAGGTCTGTGGTGGGATTATGGAGGATCTCAATTCTATGTTGTAACCCCACCTGACTCATTTGTTGATCCAGGCCTCTTCTGAATGCTTGAGACTATCTATCAACAACCATCTGAGGCGACTAGCCTGGCGTCAGCATTTCAGGAGGCAAGGATGGACATCTGTTTCGAAGACCACTTCTCTGACAACGTCCCTACAGGCTATGGGCCCTATAGTATGAGGCCCAATATTTTCTGCTGGAGGAAAAGGATGACCTTGGTTTGCAATCTGGCTTTTTTCTGAGTTTACCCACATGTTTATCAGACTTGAAGGCACTATGGACTTTGTTCTCTAAGAAGTCTGCCAGCAACATTTGTCCCTCAAAGGGAATCTCCATTGCAATGGGCTCCTGGTGTGAATCTGTCTGCCAGTCCTTGATGTGAAGATGGCGCTGACCTGCCACTCTGGAACCCAAAGTCAGCACTGAAGCTTTAATGCCCTCATGAGCCAGGTATGACATGAACGCCACCTGGGAGTGGTTTGAATGCAAGCTGGGAGCGTGTGTCAGATCCTTCATGCAGGACATTCGAAAGCGATGTTAGTCCTCCAAGAGCAATCTCAGCCATAAAAGATGAGTATGTGGCTGCTCTCATGACCAGATGGGCACCCATGCATGCCTTGTTTAGAGCCCCATCCACCTTTCTGTGATTGAGGTACTTGATGGCTTCTTCCCGGCCATGAATGAACTCCTGTCCAGACTAGGAAGAATGGTAACCACCTAAAGTACCAGCGGCATGGACTTCTCTCCTTAAAAGGCAAACGCTTTGCAAAAAATCGAGGAACGCTGTTTTGTCTGGATCCATCCATCCCTGTATGATTTTCTCCTCGACCTCAGTTAAGAAGGCGGTCCAGATTTAAATGCATGCATATATTGTGGGGATAGTGTCCTGGCGACACTTTCCACGGGGGTGGGGAGTGTCTCTGCTGCTGTGAATATTACGTAATACACCATGTGGATCAAGGAGGAGCAAGCACCTCTTTATTTAAGTGTTTTCTCTCTTGCTTCTAATCCTGGGAAGAGAGAGTGTCTCTGAGCAGCCAGAGGAGGAATCCTCAGAAGCCTTTCCTTAGACAGCTTGAAGTGCCTCCTTGGGTCTCTCAGGGGATTGAGAAGTAGGAGGAAGATTTGTATTCCAGAGGGTTTTTCTTTTCTGTAGGTTTACCCATCATGGAGCACCACAGTCAGCATGGAGCAACACTGTTCATAATCCACTCACCAAGAGGGGGAAAAGGGGCTTGCTTACATTAAGAGCCAATGCCGCCTTGCATGATGCCCAATCAATGACAGATTATTGAGACAGAACCAAAGAAATTGGACTTGTGCACATTACTGTCAGTGCCACTGAAAAGCAGAGCAGAACGGGAGGGGAGATGTAGGGCACTGTAGGATGGAGCAGGGGGAAGTGTGAAAAATGCAGGGTAAACAAGGGTGTGGGGGCCCATTTTAAAACAAAAAAGGGGAAGTCATGACTCCACAAGTCTGGATTGCGCGATCAATGAGCATGGGTCTGATCAGATCATGTCACCCATCGTGGGGGACCTTCACTGCTCCCAGATGAGGTCAGTTTACTCAGAAAGACATTCTACCTGGACAGCAAGACATACATGTGAGCTCTCTAGCCCACAGTATCTGAGTGAGAGAAAGAAATAGTCTACGGGCAAGCATGAGTCATAAAGCAGGTATGTTATGTTATTTTAGGTTTATTTATAAAGCTCAATGTACGTCAAAATTGATTCTTACCCAGTGGTCGAAGTGTACGAAAAGAAGTCATGGAACTATGTTCCCTGCTGCCCTACCCCTGCTGCCCACAAACCCCATCACCACACCCCCTTCCACGCGCAATCCAAACCCCCCAAAAAACACACCTGCTGTTTAAGGGAATGTTCCGTACAGTGAACTGAAGTGCAAGTTGCAACTTCTATAGGACCAGTCAAACTGTTTTAAAAAATGTATAGGGCCACCGCTGCCAATCGCTCCCGGCAACTTGGACCACTGTTCTTACTGCATTTCCTGTCTCCTGTTTGAGACTTTGGGCCTGATGCAAAGAAGCTTTTTTTAAAACGGGACCGCGCCACTGTAAAACGCTTCTGTGAATCTGGCTCTCTGTATTCTAAACACATCCATGAAGGTTGGCGATCATTGCTCGATGACAGACGAATTGCACCTGATTTTTATGCATTTTATACCTCGGGTAAAATAACGAACGTGCCATTATTGCCATGTAAACTGTGATTGTGCTTGGAAAAATAAAGTGTTGGAAAAGACAATTAAGTTGCTTTTATGTGGGCAAAGGATTTCACTATTTTTCTCTTTAGAAAGGGGGCTTTGAACGTATGAAATTGTCAAAGTTCTAACTATTGTTATCCTGTTTTGCAAACTTATACCCTTGGATAAATGTCTAGCAGTTTTATAAAATGAGAAACATATTTTATGTTGACAATGTCCAAGCGAAAATGAGCACACTATGTTTAAAATCCTAAGAATCCTCATGGTGAAAGTGTTTGTGTACATGGTATATACAGCCTTGCGTGTCATATTTTACAAACATTTCAATAGCCAAGAGAAGTCGCTGTTAGACATGCCCAAAAGATGGGAACGTTATCTTTAATAACACAACCTCTTTCCTAGCAATCTCTTCGCCATCCATCTAAAACATTTGAGCAGAATATCCTGCTTTGCATCAACTACCTCGAGGCCAAATTTCGATGCACCAGAGGTAATGCCAAGTCAGCGAATAAACAAAAAATAAGATACATGATCGAATTCTAGAATCTAATCTTGATTCTGTGTTTCTCACAGAATCCTGTCCAAAAAGTAATCATGGCATTTGCATTAATAGGAAAAGAAAGGTGGGTTGTAGTCATTTATAAAACGTTTGGGCTATTTCTCCTTTCTCCACCCTCTTCCCCCCAGGAATATAATTTGCTAGCGAAGCAGTAATATTTAAGTTGATTTTAAAAATATGTTTTTATCAAAAACTCCCTTTCTTATGATCTTTTCAGCCTAGGCTAGGCCAGGCCCCTCACCACACAGTTCCTGTAACTACTGGAAACATTATTACAAATGCAGAAGCTATTGTTTTTGGGGATTGAAATATCCATTTCGATAATAGCTAACTCACTACCACAACTGATTTAATATCTGCCTTGGATCATTTCAGACTGCCTGCTCACATTTTAAATCCACACACAATCCGTGTAACACACAATAGTAGGTGTTATTAAAGGCTGTTCAGTATAATCTGTTATGGTCAAACCCATCCCATAGTCAGACCATTTTCTAATTCACTTTGACCTCATCCAGCGAGGGATGTAGACAGGTCTATACATGGGCACTAACAACATCAACGAGGCCGATATGGACCCTCATATTGCTCACCTGCCTCACCCTGACCCACTATGGCCCTCCTGCTCTTCTTTAAGGAAGGCCTTTAATTGTAGGGTCACACAATTCTTTCAGCACCCCCGCACATTCAGGTCAAGCAAAACCATATGTGAAGTCCTAGCATTTCCTTCAGCTTAAGAAACCCTCAAGGCTTTACTTACGAAAATATCATTTGGCTATTTTTGAGGCCAAAACCAATCACAATAACAAAGCAAAAACATTATGAAAGGCCAACATTCATCTAGATTATTATTTCAACCTTTTGACTTTCTAAATAACTATCATTCTCTATCACCCGATCCCATCTCCTTTCAAGAATAATGTGATAAAATAGGTAAATACACATTTCTAAAATCCCAAAATAAGAGGGTGAGGTGACTGCAAAAGGTAATCTCCTTCCTAGTTTGTTAGTCCTTCGTGTCAGTGCTTGTGTTTGCTTCTAACCGCTTTGGGTTTTGGGACACCATGCCCAGCTGTGATGTCCTCAAACCACCTTAATTGCTCATTATCCTATTCCAGCCACTCTGTTCAAATCCAAAGCTCATATGCCTGTGGATTCCCTAGAGACATTCTTGACAAGTTCTTCTGGAGAGAAGAAATGCCTGGCGCTAATAAAAAAACAAAACACAAGAGGTGATGGCTGGAAGGTTTAGAGTTAATCTTAACCTGTGGCATTGCTCTGGGCAACCATCCAGAATACCAATCTTCGCCTGCCATGCCATTACAGAAATCAGGTTTGGTCCCATTCCAAAAGGGACAGTTTAGCCCGAACTGCTCTGTCACATCCCTTCTGCACAAGACCACAAGCATCCCCAGACATGTTTCGGCCTTGTTGGGCCTCATCAGTGAGGAGTAGCTTAAGTCTCTAGGCCCTGCAGGCATTGGACCCACATCTGGGCATACCCGTACCACTTGGGCTGACAAAGCAAAACACAAGAGCTCTGTCGCATTTATACTAAGCGACCTGAGTGAGCACCTTGGTCTATTTCCCCCCACATGTTGAGGCTACAAAAACAGTGTTGTGTGGGGAAAATCTAATGTGCGTGTATTTGACAGTCTTTTGGGCTACTTGACTTGTGAAATTTTCCAGTGCAATTATCCATAATTCCCCCTTATGTGGAGTTGGTGAATTGTACAGGCGTGCAGTAGAGGTGTAGGGCTGGGGAGTTTAAGTGAAAAGGGGTGAACAAGGCATATTAGCCATAAACAGATAAGGCTCATGGGATAGGCTCATGGGATGCCATGAGCCATCAAAGCATCCAACAATGGTGTCCTGCTGGTTTTGGGCTGCCTCACTCCATGGGATCCTAACTGTGTGACAGAGACATTCTAGCAATGGGTAGGTAGGTTTTCTTTTTCTAGGGCAGGGTTTTTGAGTGGTGTGCCACAAGGCGAATTTATTTATAAATAAATGTACTGTTGTGATGGAATCACTAATGCTCTGCAGGAGTACAGGGATGAGTAGAGAATAAAACTCCTACTCAGCCCCACACTACCATTAAACTAGCAGTGATCTCAGTCATAAAGAATAAACAGACATAGATCAACAGCTATATCTCCTTCAACTTTTGCGGTAAGCTGGTCTGAGGCAGGTTATACTCTTCAAGATGGGTAAGAGGCGATGACAGTTTCAATCAAAACAGAAATAGTTCAAAGATTCGAAAATAAGGTACTGTCCAATCTAGGTTCTATAAAAATATAGTCTTTTAATCAAACAATATTTGCAAACAAACAAATTAAAACACTAGCACAAACTCACTGACATAAAGAAAACACAGAATATGCAGACTGCTGGGTATGGCAGTCTGGGTAATTGATCAGGGGTGTTAAGGCAAGCAATTACAATTTCACTGTTCAAAAATGACATGTCTTGAAGAACACAGCGGTACTTAAACTTCACTATGGTCCCGGAAAGTGGAAAAAAGGAGACAGGCCCTCTTTACAGAACATTACTCTTGTCTTAGAAGGCAAACAGTGTCTAGACAGGCTTCTTGGTGCTTTGGCTGCGGTCGAGCTGATGGTGAGATGGTTCTAATCGATCCCACTAGCAGTTGGCATCAAGACGGTTAGTTGGCACGGGCTCTTGAAGAGCCAAGTTGTCTTGGGAGAAAAGCTCCGGTGCATTGCGCTCGGCTTGGAAGCAAGACGACGCAGAGCACCACAGGTTCGATCCCCAGGTCCGTGCTTAGTATTCTCTGGTTTTTAAGCACGTTATAACTACCCAGTTATAAAAAAATTTAAAAGTTGCTGTTCGAGACAGTGAAATGAACTCTTCCAATGGTTCGAGGAGTGGCCTTGTCAGAAGCAAAACAATTGCTTCGCTGGCTCAAGACAGCTTTCGTGACGTTGAGTTCAATGGCTTCCAGCAGGTCGGTTGCAATTGGGTTGTTCAAGACAGTCCATGGCAATGGGTCGAAACGGTGTCTGGATGGTTTCAGATGCAGAAAGTAGTGTGCCGTTTTCTGGGAATGCCAAAAGCAGCACCACAAGTCCAGTATCCGCTCAGAGGTGCCAAGTGAAGCTCAAAGAGGTCACAAGATGTGAAAACCGTGTTGCACTTACTACCGGTCTTCTAGGTTGCTGGTTAAGCCCAATTCCTAAATGATCTACAACAAGGTGAGTCCTCATTGCTCTTGACTCGCAGTCCAGGGGTTTTGGCTAGCATCTACAGTGAGGAGCCCGGTTCTAGTTCAGCTGGTATAGTGGCAGGCCGTGGTCCACAGAGGTTCACCCCCACTTTTCTGTAGGGATGATTAGATGGCAGAGCTTTCGTCTGCTTTTAATGCCTTCTGTCTATGGGAGAGGACTCTGGAAAAGATTGCACTCCCAACAGAGGTTCAAAGGTGTACTCTCCTTTTTCCTGGTGTCCAAAAAGGAATTAAGAAAGGAGTGGCACATCCTTTCCTTACAAAGGAAACTTACACAGGGGATTGGCCTAAAGCAAGACTGCTGGAATGGGTCCAGTCCCTGTTAATGTAACACATGGCCCTTGCCTTATGACATCACACCTAGAGTGACTTGTCCTGCAGGAAATGGAGGGGACAGGAAGGAAGAGAGCTCTGACAAAACACCTACATGTTGGGACCACCTACCTTCTGTCTCTGGTTACTCTAACTCCCCCCTTTCCCATTCTGCTAACTTCAAATAAACGCTGGTGTGCAACACCCTGGTGTGAGGGTGGCTCTGTTATATCAGTGCTGCTTCTGAAACACAGACTCCCAGGAGATTTGTATTGCATTTGTATGAATTGAATTCAGAACATGCTTTCGCCAAAGCACCTTTACAAAAGAAGGATGCAGTACAAAATTACAGAGCAAGATTGACAAAATACATAATCGAGTTGAGAAGCGGAAAATGAGGCCAGAAAGTATGCCTTCAGATGGGTATCTAAAATGTGATAGGTAGAGGAAGAATGGATAGTAAGAGGAAGAGAATTCCAACAGAGTAGAGGAAGACGAGAAAACGACCGAAAGTGAGAAGAAGCACAAGGGAATTTAGGAAAAACAAGGTGATAGGTTGATTGGGAGCATAAGGCTCAAGTAAGGCAATAGACAGAAGAAAAGCAAGATAGTAAGAGCCATGCCATGAAGACATTTAGAAAACAAATGGAAAGAAAGTGAAATGAAGGCAAGATTCAAATGCTAGGATAGAAGCTGTTAGAAGCGAGAAAGAGAGCAAGGAATGGGGAGATAGACTGAAAGGTAGACGAAGAGTGGTGTCATAAATAGAACATAGAGGGGTCAGACGAGAGTCCAATCAGGAGAGTAGAGCAATAGTCAATACGGGAGAAAAGTAAACCAGAAATGAGTAGTGTGGTGGCGAGAAAAGGATGAGCACGATGAGGATTAAAGAGAAGAAAGCGACAGTTACGGGCAATAAGAGAGATATGGGAAGAGTAGGGTAGGGAAGAGTCAAAGAGAACACAGAGATTCCAAGCAGAAGAAGAAAAAGAAAGCTGAGAAGGAGGAAAAGATAGAAAAGAGGGAGAGGGGAGTGAAGCATGAGAGGAGGCAGGGAAGAAAAGAACTTCCATTTTAGATGGGTTAAGATGAAGGAAGTGAGAGCTCATACAAGATTGGATTGTAGAGAGACAGGCATAGATTTGAGAAGGAAGAGAATCAGAGAACTCAGAAAAAGAGAAGCGGATTTGGCAGTCGTTGGCGTAGAAGTGACAGTAAAGGTTAAAGGAAGAGATGAGAGAGGAATGAGATGGTGTACAATGAGAACAAAAGAGGACCAAGGACAGAGCATTGGGGGACGCCGTATGCGAGTGAAAGTGGAGGAGAAATCTGGCCAGCCCAATATACAGAGTAGTAGGGTCTAGAGAGATAGGATTCAAACCAAGCAAGAGCGGAGCTAGAGATGCCCAAAGAGGAGAGAGAAGAAAGTAGGGTAGGGTAGGGTGATCCACAGCATCAAAGGCCGCAAATAGGTCATGTAAAATCAAAATAGAAGAAAGCTCACTGCGACATGCAGAAATAATAGAATCAGAAACATGAAAGAGGGCAGTTTCTGTAGTGTGAGCAGGTCTGAAGCCAGAATGAAGGTAAAGATAAGATGACATGTGAGTGTAGACGATACGCTCCAGAAGCTTAGATAGGAAAGCGAGGGGGGAAATAGGCTTACAACTAGCAGGAAGAGAGGGGTCAATTGAAGGTTTTTTTAAGTCTGGATAACAATAGCATGTTTGAATGAGTCAGGAAAAACAGAAGAAGAAAGAGAAAGGTTAACATTGATAGTAAGATAAGAAAGAAGCTGAGGATAAACCAAAGGGATAAGAGTAGATGTGATAGGATCACGTGTGGAACCTGTTGGAGGGGCACAGAAAGAAAATGAGATGTATCAGAGCCAGTAAGGGGGAAGAAACCAGAAAAGGTGTGGAAGAGGGAAGGGAAAGGGGGAGGGAGGAGCCAGGAGGCAGAGATGAAGGCAACAAAAGAGGCCCATTCAAACATCCTGTCAGACTGAATACATTCTAGGCCTGAGCTGCTGGAAGGAAAAGTAGCTGAAGCACCTCTGTCTCCCTCTCCCCAAAAATTGAAATTGTAGAAACAGGGCAAGAGGGTGCTTGCTGTTTAATGAATTCAGACATCCTGTCAGGGTCTAGGCTATCATACATTATTGCATGCATTGTCACTCTCGTGCCCTTGCACGTCAAGTGGCATACTCTCATATTTCTTGACCACTGCATGGAAACACTCTTGAGGTCATATCATGCGACATTGCTGTGGACTTTGCACTGTGTTTCTGACACTCATGCATTCATCCTCACACACATACATCCATCCGTATATGCTTACTCAATAAGCCATTCATCCATATCAAATGTAGATATTCACCCATCCATATATCCTGACATTATTATATGCCCATAAACATTCCTTAATGTATCCACCCTTCAAAATCTTTTATTCAGCCATCCCATTGCCCATTTATCTTTTCTCATAATCACTCATTCCCACACCCTCCCTTGCTCTCCGTGATTACGCAATCCTCCCATTTTTTTCAACCATCATTCCGTCACCTTCTTTTCACTAACAGCCAAAATCATTGGGTTTGTTATTGCTAGTTTTTTTGCCTTGGTTCCTAAGACAAACTTCAGAGAAGAACTTCTCTCAGACCCACTAGAATGGGGAACACTAACTGCCTAAATATCCCCAAATACAAACTGACTACCATCGGGGGCAACAGCTTCACTGTTAAGGCAGCCAGAAGCTGGAACTCACTGCCCCAGGAGTTAAGAGCTGACCAACCATATCCACTCTTCAGGAAAAACTTAATAAAGCATATCACTGCCACCAATCCTTGGTTACCCTTCACCCTTCCCTGAGGACACTATCCTGCAATCAAGAAACAGTATACCTTGCTATACTCTCTCTTTATGTAAATACTGCTGCCCATGCATGTGTACTCATATAAGTTTTATATCCTAGTGCACGCACCTTTGATTCAGCCCTATTGTTCATATTGTATATATCCTGTAATCATACTATACTGCCACAGCCCTATTGTTCATATTGTATATTTCCCGCATTCAGGCAAACTAGCCACAGTCCTATTGTTCATATTGTATATATCCTGTCTGTAACCTGTGTAATCATGTAAGCCTTGCATTTCCTTGTCATTGCGCCCTTTTACTTACGAGTCTGGTGCGCTTAACAAATGAATAAACAAACAAACAAACAAACAAGTGTCAATGCCAACTAACTGCCTCCCTTTGATGAATGTAATATTCGGACAGCAATGGCGTTTTAGCAAGCTGTATTTTTGCATCTGTGTGATCTGTCCCCGTTTTGACCATTCATTGAAAACAGGGGCCCGAGCAATTTTTGTCCCCCGTCTCCATTGTTAAGGAGCCCCCGCAACCCTTGAGGCCACAGCTACTGAACAGGGTATTTTCGGACCCAAATTGTTTGAAAACATTTGAACTAATGGTGGTGACGTAATTCGTTCAAATCTACAATGTGTTCACATTTTTTCTAACAATTTGGGTAATACTGTATTTCATGATAGCACTTGAAGGCTGACACCTATTGTAGGAAAAGCAAAACTTCTATATCTATATTTGAAAGTGCCATTGGCTATAATGTCAGGAATGGCTGAAAAGAACCCTCGTGACATAGAACCTGTTGGCAGCCATGCAAATGCAGTGGGTAACGAGATATGGTCTAGATTAAATTTGAATATGGTTTCAGTATTCATTATTGCATAATCAGCACAAGAGGGTGCTAAATGAAGTTGTCATGGTGTAACGTGTATGTGATATCGCTCCCTGTGTGCGTGGAATATGAGGCCAAGGGTTAGCATCCCAGATGCCAATATGCCCCTTATGTTCTGGAGATGCTATCCAGTCACAGTTTCTTATTTGCATTCTGGGACTTGTATAATGGGAAAAACCTTGACCACAATCCGTGGTTAGTTGTTAGTGGGGTAGTAGGGAAAGCAGATGCGTAACCTGTGGTTTTGATGAGCGCAAGTTGGAAGGACGTACCTGAGTCCTGAGTGCCATTCAGTTCAGGCTCCAAGCGCTTGGTGATGGCACCTGGGAAGATGTTTATCCAGAGAGCAGGGCCCAAGGATCGCATAAATGAAAGCACGTTGGTCTGGCTTACCTGATGATGCGAGGGTAGGGATAGAGTGATCTTGGAAAGGTGAGTGAACAGAAAAGACCTGGGACAGAGCATATTGCTTGTGAATTTGCATATATGTCAACCGTCTGCCAGGGGCCTTCCTATAAAATAAATTGTATGTGCTTCCCCACAAGATGTGTACTGTAGGCCGATGAATGTATGGAGATTGGTGGAGTAAAGAAGAGCCCGTTGAAATGAATGGGCTCTATGAGTGGCAGCCGGAGCAGAGTTGGCATAACCTGGAGCCTTGCTCCTGTCTTTCGTTGCGAGAATATGGCAAGGTGAGGTGATTTCTGCTGCGCACTGCATGCGTCCCAGTTTATTCTTTACTCCACGAGACAGGAAAATGAGCACTTTGTTGTCAGCAGCTGCATTCCAGTTTCTCCTTCTCCCCCTGACCGCTTCCTTTGCTTTCCCAGGTTTGGGCACTCCCACACAACAGCCAGGCCGCTCGTGTTATTGCAGTGGTCTCAGGAAATTGCTGCAATTAATTTAACTGTCTCTGCTCTCTTTGATGTGGCCCCGCGAATCCTTGAGCCTGTTTCAATCTCTGGCCTGGGTTCAATCGCACGCTTTGCTTGGGGAGGAGGGAAACGGCGGAGGAACGATTGCCAATTTGGTTTGCGTTAGCACAAACAACACTGACGCGATAGTCCGACATTTCACAAAATGCCTTGTGATTGCTGAAGCTTAAAAGTTGGTTCCAGATTTTGATGAAACTTATGCCGATGCACAAAGCGCTATTTTGCCCCAAAAAAGTGCACCCTACCCCATGTTTAGTGTAAAGCACCTACCACTATCATTTCCAATAGCAGAGTGAAGATGTAAAATGGCTGCAGGTGTCCTAGTCGGAGGCTCATTACATTTTCTAAAGACTAGTAAGGACGGCCAGGCCTTGAACTCGCCGGCTTATGCTTCATTTCTTGGGCACGGCACATTCTGTTCCGCACAGTTTCTATTTGTAGCAATGAAGCAATGGGAGGCTTCATGTCCGTTTTATGTTCTGACTAAGAAAAAAAGTTCCTCCTAAACACAAACCATCTATCTCATGTTGCTCAAAGGTAATTATTCAAAGTGCACGGCTCTTCATGAAACTGTTCCAACAAACATAAAGGAGTTAAATGATGGTGATTGGTAATTGCACGTTTTTATATCACTTGAACCCAAAGAAATGCTATTTTGTATATTAGGTGTACTTATCGCATCAAAACCCATGACATTCAGTGGATGTGGGAAAGGACTACACAAATGCCTCCTGTAGCTGCACCCATGATGGCATTTTTGGTTTTGTGGAAGTTTTATGGCACTTGTGCCACAAATTTGCCGAAACCATTGTTACAGAAGAGAGAGAAAAAATGGGCGTTTTGAACTGCGACTGTATGGTTGGCATAGCAACCGGCAACGCCATGGCATGAAACTTTTAAATCACTCAAATCTCTTTTTCCAAGCTCCTCCACTGTACTATCCAATGGGAAGTTCCCTAACAATATTTGTTCCAATCAGCAACTTTGTCAGAAGCAAGTCGGGTGCCAGGCTTTCCATTTCCCAGCTGTGGAGTGATTACCCATTGGGCAATTGTGGGCTATTTTCCAGTCAAGGGGGGTATTGTTGGGCTACTTTTGAAAGCAGATCTGTTTGTTGTCCTGCCTGAGGCTTTCTAAAGCAACCCACCCACCCATCCCATGCCCATTCATTTTACCCCCACCCCAACTCTCTCAATCACCCACCCACCCCCACTCTTGCTACCCCCACCCAGCCAGTTGTGTTTGGGCTACTTTTGGCTATATTTGACTAGTCCTCCCAAGGATGTTCTGTTATTAATGTTTTCCCCCCAACCAACTACATCAAACACACACCCCACTCCACTCTCTCAACTACCAACCACCCAACCCCACTCTCTCTGCAGTCAAACACCCACCCTAACCCCACTCTCGCTACGTCCACTTTCCCTATCCCACTCCCTCTATGCCCACCCACCCTACCCCCACTTTCTCTAAACCCATTCACCCACCCTAACCCCACTTTCTACCCCCCACCCATCCACCCTGCCTCCACTCTCTCTACCCCACCTACATTACACCTTCTCTCCCTGCCCCCACCCAACCTAACCCCATTCTCTCTACCCACACCCACTCTACCCCCATTCTACCCTCACCCACCCTACCCCCACCCTCTCTACCCCATCCACCCTAACCTACCCCCACTCTCTCGTCACCCACCCACCTTACCTCCACTCTCTCTACTCGCACCAACCTGCCCTACCCCCACTCTCTTCATGCCCACACACCCTATCCCCTCAATCTCGATCACCACCCACCCACCCTATCCCCACTCTTTCTACCTAAATCCCATCCACCCACCCTAGCCCTACTCTGCCTACCGCACCCACATTACCTCTACTATCCCTACCCCCACCCACCCTATGACCACTCTCTCCACTACCACACACCCTACCCCACCCATGCTACCCATAACCATCCACCCTTCCCCACTCTCTCTACCCTTTCTCTCTCTACACCCACCCACACGCGCACCCAGCAAGTCCCCTGAAGTCCCGCTTTGCCGCGGGAGACTCTGATGCTGCTGTTCTTCGTTTTGTCTTCATAAGGGATTTGTTACTACATCCTCCAGAAGGCTTTGCTCTACTTTGTCCGAGGCGGACCTACTTAAGGGAGACTGCACTGCAAGTCCCCTGAAGTCCCGCTTTGCCGCTTCGCCGCAGAGCAGTGGGGTGGTGGGCCTGCATTTTTGCCCCCGCTTCTGTCATTAGAGCACGCCAATCCCTGATATTCTCTCTTGAGAAATTATTCCTTAGCCTTCGTGTCATTTTTACTTTTCCTCGGTCTATGATGAATACCTTAAAATCCGGCATGCCAAAAACTTTACAAATTGGCCCAGAGGCGCTGACGCCTAAGACTACAAATGTGAAATCCACTATATCTGCCTCTACCCCGAAGTCTCTCTGCTTCAAAAGGGGAGTAATTTTAACGCTTGGGAAAGCGAATTCCTCGGACATCCGCAAATTTTGCAAGGAGAGCACTGCTCAGCCACTTGTGCCTCCCAAAGCACATGACCATCTGGATCATCATTGCCCTGTTCAACATGCCCTACTAATGCAAGAAATGAGAATTCAACCTCGGCAAGTTACCTTCAATGGTAGGGAGGCACCAACAACAACTGTTGGTTACCAACTTGGTATAAGCTCAATAATTGTCTCAGCAGTGCCATGTGGTTTCACTAACACAGATCTAAATTTACTTAATGCAATCACTGATAACAGCATTCTTGCAAATGTACCTCCAACTGCAGAACTTGAGCGCAAACTTGCCTCTATGTCTGCGCACATCACTGATGTTGCTGTTATCGATCTTAACATGTCTAACTTCTCCTTTTCTCCACAGCTGAAATCTGATAATCTGTCAAAATCCCCTATCATGTTCTCAAGTTGTTGTTCCTCCATTTCTAATATTTCTTTCTCCACCCCAACGCCTCGTAGACATATACCCCCACGTGACAACGTAGCTTCCATCTCAATCACGTCAACGGTTACTAGCCAAGAACCAGATCCGTCCCGGGAATGCATGTGTAAAAAACAGCAATTTAACTTGGCTGGCAAAGATCAACAATGTCCTCCTATTGGCAATCTGGCATGGTCTGCACAAAATAACCAGGTAATTAGCCAATTTGCTTCTGATGCCCTTCATGTTTCTCTAACTGCAATAACAAAGCTATACGACTCCCTTGATGCAAAATTACAATTTCAAATGTCGTTGTTAGAAAAAATATCCGCTAATCAATTTAATCCTGCTGCCAAGCATTCGGCTATTGAGTCTCTGCCGATCACTACTGCAGTGGCCACGCAAACGTCAAATATTGACACACATTGTCTGCCCCAATTTGATCACACCATTCACCCAATTGGTGATAATGTAGAATTTGTGTGTCCTGTAACGGGCTTGAATAGTGACCAAAATGAAGCCCCAATAACACAGGTTGTTGACCTATTACAACCTCCTGCCGATAAGTGGCCTGATGAGCGCCCTGCAAAGTGGAAAAAGGCTAAAACGTCTGCTCAAACCCTCTCGGTCGCTCCTGCTTCCACTGATACAGAAGCAAACGGCACTGTAAAACCTTGTCCCTTGCAACCCTCTCAAACTCTGCAGGGTTCCTCCAATGTTCAGACATATACCATTTTTGTGCAAAACCATCAGAAAACAGATCTCTTTTCTTTAACCAAATCACCTAAGAATTTGTCACAGAACACCAAGAGTACTACTGCTAAAACGAAATTGTTCATCAAAAACTTACATTTAGCAAAAAAGACTCATTTGCAGCTGCACGATCGATTGCAAAAAAGTACCTCTCACAGAAACAGTCCAAAACTAATAATGTCAAGTTTGATGTGCCCTGTCGCCCTGTTGTACAAGAGTATGCACCTTTAAATCAACTAGCGGAAACCATGATGTCACGAGTTCAATCCAAACTCCCCACTTCTCAAACTGGAACTAAGGTAGTTCCTGATTTAAATGCCCCTCCAACAAAGTCCTCTAATCCTGCAGTTTTTTCTTCTCTAGAATCCACAGTCGAGGCATCTCATCGGCAGGAAATCAGACTGGCCGTTGGAGCATATATGTCCAATTTTCCTTGTGATCTGCCGATATCCACTACATCAGTTGTTGCTCCAACATGTGACTTGCCTCGCCCAAAGCCCTCTACTAGCCAACCTCTCTCTCTAGTGAATACACCCTTGATTGCCCCAACACATCCCAAAGTGGCTCCTGTGTCTGATCCTTATGCAATTCTAGCACATATTACTCCGGAGATGATTGAACTGCTGCAGATTGCTGAAAATTCCAGGACCTCGCTACCTAACGCTGCTCCTAAACCACTTACTGTCTCTTCCTATAAAGTAAATTACAAGTCATCAAAATTGATGGGCAAACCACCTGCAAATTTTTCACTGCTCCTTGCCTGTAAACCTTTGCCGGCCTTACAATACAGCCTTAACAGAAGTTCTCTTCTAACCATCTTCTCAGACATTCGATCCTTGGAAGATATCAGCTCAGAAGATATAACTCTGATTGAATTCTTAATTCCACAGCAAACAACGTCCATCAGAATTTGGCTTCAATCTAGAGTCATACAAAATCTTATATGGCAAGCTAGGTCTGAGCTCCAATCTCTTGGCTTTACATTATCAATTGACTCACTCAATGCCCTTGCTCTTCAGCAAAATGCCTTACCTACTAATAAAAGTGATATTGCGCATGACAAGCAATGCGCCCCTCAAATCACATCAGCATTTGGTTTGCGCTCACAATCAACTTCACAATCACATTAACTAGTCTCTGCACCAGTGACACAACTCATCTCTCTCGCCAGCTGGAACACCAGAGGGTTCTCCCATTTGATTACTAACGACAATAACGTTCTTGCATGTTGCAACATTTTATTGTTTCAGGAAACCTGGATGATGACTGCCCCATTATGGGACAATCATATCTTATTTCTTAATCCTGCTCAGCGTGGCATCTCAGGTCGTCCTACCTCTGGTCTTCTGACAGCCATAAAAATGGGCTCGGGCATTTCTGCTCAGCACTGGCACTCTCCCAACCAGTTTCTTCAAATGATCAGGTTATCCATTCACACCATTAATTATGCCTTGATTAATGTATACTCAAACGGGGCTGGCATTTCTGATGACTGCTTCCTTAAGGCTCTAACTAATTTGCTGAATTTGGTTGCTCTTGACTCATCAGTTGCAAACATTATATTGGCGGGCGATTTAAATTTAAATTGCTTTCAACCACACTCCACTAACCGGCACAGAATATTCAAGTGGTTAACAATAATTTCAAATTATAATTTTGTAATGCTTAATGGAGCTTTCTCATCAGACTCGCCTCCAAATTCCACGTGGTCTAAAGGAAATAGTTCTTCCATAATTGATTACATATTTGTAAATGCTGATTTTTTGGGAAGTATTGATAACTTCAAGGTAATCACTAATGCTAACAGTGATCATAATCAACTTGTTGCCGAATGGATGAACTCTGGTCCATGTACGCAAATTCCTATGTCTTGTTTTCATGGAAATCTAACCTTGAACAATGGGGAAAACCGACTATGATGGTCAGCTCAATCCTTAAGGGACTTGAATGGTGCTTTGGACCATCTCTCTAACAAACAAATTACGCGGTATTCTACGCTAATGCAACACTTTCATCCCTGTAGACCATCAAATAAAAATAGAGTGATTGGTCCTAAGCTCCATGCTTTTAACTCAAATGTTCACCAGCTCAAAACCCACACTCGGGCCCTGAAACGTCAGGCTATGCTCGGGCCGAGAGTCTTGAGAGCTGATTTGTTAAAAACCATTAAAACCAGGCACAAAAATGCACTGAAATCCCTTAAAGCCCAAATGTACGAAGTGGATGGTGAATTGTTACTCAGTCTGCCTGTGCCAAAAATGCAGCTGGGTTATGGTCTCTTATAAACAAAAACACCAACAGCCTCCATCTGATATCTCAAGCTAATTGCGTATCTGAACACTTGTGGGCAGCCCACTTCACGTCTCTCTATGCTAGTCCTTCTCTAAAACAATTCTTAACAGATTATGATCCGCAGCCTTTTCATATATCTTTCGACATAGATGATATTAAACTTTACATCGCCAAAGTCAGCAACTCCGGTGCTTGTGGTCCAGATGGTCTATTCAATCAAATGTTCAAACAACATCCACACTTTTGGGCAGAATGTCTGAATAAGATCTTTACCACTATTAATGAGACCCAGTGTTTAGCCTCTAGTTCGACCCATTCAATAATAGTCCTTATTTACAAAAAGGGTGATCGATCCTTACCATCTAGTTACAGGCCCATAGCGCTCTTAGTCACTCCAGCTAAAATATTTACGAGGATCATCCTACGGGACTTCAATCTCTGGACCAAGCAAAACAACAAGAGAGATCCCTTTCAGATGGGATTTGTTGTGGGCTTGGGCACATCCCCAAATCTTATGGTCTTAAACATGTTGAAGTCTAAGTATGCTGATAAAAATCAAGCTTTATATCTAGCCTACATCGATTTCAAAGCAACTTTTGACTCCATTGATCGAGCCATCCTCTTCCACAAATTGAAGCTTCATAAATGTCCTACCTCTCTTCTGTCTTTAATTATACTTCTTCACACCGATACTACTATACAGGTTTGTCTTTCTATGGCTAGTGTACTTTCGTCTTTCATCAAAACAGCCAGAGGCCTTAAACAAGGCTGTATTCTAGCGTCCTCGATTTTTAATTTTTTAATTTTCGATCTTGGTATCTGTCTCCAGGGCACTGTGAGTGACTCTCCGAAACTTGGGCCCCACACAATAAGTTATTTAGCATATGCTGATGATTTAATTCTTATTTCTCAAACCCCCTCAAGGCTGCACAAACTTCTGAACACTCTAGCCACATACGTAGAGATAAATAATCTTACAATCAATACTCAAAAAACACAAGTTATGATTTGCAAACCACAGCATAAAAAAAAAAAATCTACTTGGTTTTTTCACAATGATCTATTAATCCAAGTAAGCCTGTATAAATACTTGGGTGTGCTTATACAGGACTCTTTCTCAGCCCATGATCAACAAACAGAGATTTTTTCCAAACTTCGCATGCTCATTACACAGGCCAAGATCTTGAAAAGTAAATTTGGCAAATTTACGTTGAAACATATTTTGCTATTCTATCAACAGAAAGTAATTCCGTCCCTCTCCTATGGTCTCTATACGATGCTTCCAAAAAAATCTCAATGGTGGCGAACTATAGAAGCGACCTTCTGGAAACAATTATTGCAATTGCCCAAAAGCACCCCACTTCCATTAATCAGACATGAACTAGGTATCACATCGCTAGAATCTCAAATTAAATGGAAGATGTGCGCTTTATTAAGGAAAGCTACGATGGGCCTGACCTCTGGCGGCCTGCTGACCATTTTGGCTCAACACCTGTTAGCACAAGATCATGTTTTTTCCAAAATGTGGTGCAATATTGTTTTGAATTCACTAGCAGACGCAAGCATCACACTTGAACTATTGTTAATAAACCCAGTTCGAGCGAAACAAAAGCTGTTTGAACATGAATGGATTCAAAATCGCACTTTGTGCCTCCAGTATAAAGATTTTGACACTCGTGTCTTTGACATAAAAGCCTTGAATATAACAGAACCTTATCTATTAAAGTGCCCAAGCCCATACATGCGCCAACAATTGCTAAGGTTTCCCTTTAACCTCTGGCCCACAACACAAATTCTGGCCAGACGTAAGCTTATTCCAAAATGTGCAGATTTCTGTCGTTTTTGTTTAGATAAATCTCAAATCGAAACCTTGGAACATTGTATCTTATTATGTTCAATGCTGTCATCTCAAAGATCGAAATATTTTAAAAAATGTAACATGACCAAGTTCATGTTTATGTCTACAAGCGACATTTGGTCAAATATAAATAATTTCCCGAATCTGACCATCCGTGTGGCAATAATTTGCTTTCTCGACTCGATTTTCCCTAATCCAAAAGATTCCCATTTTGTAGAATATGTAGTTTAATCATTTATTTCTGATTTCTGTATTTCTGTATTTGACCATTGCATTGTTTGCTTTTAAATGAAATGTTGCTAAACTGTATTGAAAATGTGTTAAATGTTTTCGTATTTTTGGCTATATATTTGAAAGGATGATTTTATTATCCATATCAAATAAAAATAAAAAAAATGTAAAAAAAACTACCACCACTCTCTCTACATCACCTACCTTACCCCTACTCTCTAATCATACCCAGCCACCCTACCCTACCAAACTCTCTCTATCCCCACCCACCCTTCCCCACTGTCACTACCTCCACTCCCTACCCCCACATGCTCTAACCCCACCCAACCCCCACTCTCTCTACCCACATCTGTCCCCTCTACCCCACCAATGCTACCCCACCCTCTCTACACCCACACACACCTTACCCCTTAACTCTCTACCACCATCCACTCATTCTACCCCCACTCTCGAATCCCACCCACCCTACCCCCACTCTCTCTACCCCACTCTCTCTACCCCCACTCTCTCTAATACCACACCCTACCCCACTCTCTAACGCCACCCTACCCTCACTCTCTCTTAACCCACCCTACCCCCACTCTCTACCGACACACACCAACCGTACCCCCACCTTCTCTATCCACCACCCACACTGCACCCACATCCCCTCCCCTACTCTCTCTAACCCCACCCAGCTGACCCTACTCTCTCTACACCCATCCACCCTACCCCCACATACTCTCCCACAACCCCCACTCTACCCACACACACCCTCTCTTCTCCCACCCATTCTACCCCATCCTCTCTACCCCACCAATGCTACCGCAACCCACTAACCCTACCCATACTCTCTCTACTCCCACCCAGCCTACCTCACTCTCTACCCCCACTCGCTCTTACCCACCCACCATACCCGCCTCTCTCTCGAACCTGACACAACCACCTCACCCATACTCTCTTTGCACCCACCCACCTACCCCCACTTTCTCTGACACCCACTGACCTTACCCCCTCCCACTCTACCCACCACCCACCCTATTCACACTCTCTCTACTGCCATCCACCCTAACCCCACTCTTTCTACTCCCATCCACCTCCCCCTACTCTCTCTGACCCCACCGACCCTACCCCACCCTCTCTACCCACCACCCACCCTAAACCCACTCTCTCCACTGCCATCCACTCTAAGCCCTCTCTTTCTACTCCCACCCACTTACCCTCCCCTACTATCTCTAACCCGCACTACCATACCCCATTCTCTCGACCCAAATCGCACCCACCCACCCCCACTCTCTCTACTGACACCTACTGACCCTACCCCAACCCTCTCTACCCACCACCCACCCTATCCCCATTCTCTCTACTGCCATCCACCCTAGCCCCACTCTTTCTACTCCCACCCACCTTCCCCTACTTTCTCTGACCCCACCCACCCTACTGCACCCTCTCTTCCCACCACACACCCTACCCCCACTCTATCTTCTGCATCCACCCTAACCTCACTCTTTCTACTCCCACCCACTTCTCCTTCCCTACTGTCTCTATCCCCACCCTACCATACGCCCATTCTCTCTACCCAAATCACACCCACCCACCCCACTCTCTCTACTGACACCCACTAACCCTACCCCACCCTCTCTATCCACCTCCCACCCTGTCCCCACTCTCTCTACTGCCATCCACCCTAACCCCACTCTTTCTACTGCCACCCCCTACTCCATCTGAACCCAGCCAAGCCCACCCCTCTACCCACCACCCACCCTACCCTCACTCTCTCTACTGCCATCCACCCTAACGCCACTCTTTCTACTCCCACCCACTTCCCCTCCCCTACTCTCTCTAACCCCACTGTACCATTCCCCTATTCTCTCTACCCAAATCGCACCCACCCATCCCCATCTCTACCTCCACACACACCCTATCTCCACTCTCTCTATCTCCACCTACCCAACCTAGCCCCACTCCCTCTACCCCCACCCACACTATTACCACTCTCTCTCTACCCACACCCACCCAATTCTCTCTACAAACACCCCCACTCTCTACCCCCTCATCCTTCCGCTCACACTCTTGCTTTATTTCATACCCTCTCACTTGCAGCCTTTCTCCCTGATATTTCATCTTTCATATCATCAATGGCACCCTGATTTAATCACTTCCCTCCTTGCTCTATTTTTCTTTTCATTCTCTTGTACACAGCACCCCTTATCACATCCTGCACACTCCCCCTTGCACCCTGGTGCCTATAAATGTAACATGCAAAGAACAGCAGTAAACACCAAAACTATTGGCTTTGCCAATGCTTGTTTATCTTATTGTTAGCCTGCTGTGGTGGAATGTATGTGTTGTGACTTAAAATGGTCTTCACTTGCCACAACTGCTGAATCTTATTACTTTTGGTCTTGCAATAAATCTGATCTCTTCTCCAGGGCGCAGCCATGGCCAGTGGCCCCATTCTTTGATCGTGCCACTGGCCTTTGAGCACCAATTAATACTAAAGATAAAGGCCCACTGGCCCAGGTCCATGGTTGTTGCCCAAATCTTCATTTCTAGTAAGTAACCGGATCCCATTGTTTAGCCACGTCCTTTGGCCGTGTCCACTGTTTATGTCATGGGTGCACAACATACGGCCCGCGGGCCAGTTGCGGCCCGCCATGCTGTTTTTTCCGGCCCGCGAGGCACAAAGACTTTCCTAATGGAGGGCGGCCCGCAAGCAGCATCGGCCGCCCTCCATTAGGAAAGTCTTTGTTGTCTTCCGGGCCGGACAAAACACTGGCCGTCATTGGCTCAGCACACACGCACCAGGTCACTCCTATGAGCCACGTAGTGCGTGTGTGCTGCACCAATGGAGGGCCAGCACTACGGCTGGCATGGCCAGTAAGGCTTGATGCCGGAAGGCATTTCAGCCTTGCTGGCCACGCCAGCCGTAGCACGATTCCACTTACCTCGCCAGCATTCCAGCTTATCTGCCTTCCAGCAGGTCTCCGGTAAGTGGTCTGTGTGTTTGTGTGTCAGGTCTGTTCTGATGTATGTTTGTGTTGTGTATGTTGAGATGGGGGTGGGGGGCGTGTCGGATGTGTATGAATGTTTTTGAGTGTTTGTGTTGTGTATGTTGAGATGGGGCGTGTAGGATGTGTATGAATGTTTTTGAGTGTTTGTGTTGTGTATGTTGAGATGGGGGGTGTTGGATGTGCATGAATGTTTGTATTTGAGTGTTTGTGTTGTGTATGTTGAGATGGGGCGTGGGGGGCGTGTCGGATATGTATGAATGTTTGTTTTTGAGTGTTTGTGTTGTGTATGTTGAGATGGGGGGTGGGGGTGTCGGATGTGTATGAATGTTTGTTTTTGAGTGTTTGTGTTGTGTATGTTGAGATGGGGTTGGGGGCGTGTCGGATGTGTATGAATGTTTGTTTTTGAGTGTTTGTGTTGTGTATGTTGAGATGGGGCGTGTCGGATGTGTATGAATCTTTGTTTTTGAGTGTTTGTGTTGTGTATGTTGAGATGGGGGTGTTGGATGTGCATGAATGTTTGTATTTGAGTGTTTGTGTTGTGTATGTTGAGATGGGGCATGTCGGATATGTATGAATGTTTGTTTTTGAGTGTTTGTGTTGTGTATGTTGAGATGGGGCGTGTCGGATGTGTATGAATGTTTGTTTTTGAGTGTTTGTGTTGTGTATGTTGAGATGGGGCGTGTCGGATGTGTATGAATGTTTGTTTTTGAGTGTTTGTGTTGTGTATGTTGAGATGGGGGTGTCGGATGTGTATGAATGTTTGTTTTTGAGTGTTTCTGTTGTGTATGTTGAGATGGTGGTGGGGGGTGTTGGATGTGTATGAATGTTTGTTTTTGAGTGTTTGTGTTGTGTATGTTGAGATGGGGTTGGGGGGCGTGTCGGATGTGTATGAATGTTTGTTTTTGAGTGTTTGTGTTGTGTATGTTGAGATGGGGCGTGTCGGATGTGTATGAATGTTTGTTTTTGAGTGTTTGTGTTGCGTATGTTGAGATGGGGGTGTCGGATGTGTATGAATGTTTGTTTTTGAGTGTTTGTGTTGTGTATGTTGAGATGGGGTGTGGGGGGCGTGTCGGATATGTATGAATGTTTGTTTTTGAGTGTTTGTGTTGTGTATGTTGAGATGGGGTGGGGAGTGTCGGATATGTATGAATGTTTGTTTTTGAGTGTGTGTTGTGTATGTTGAGATGGGGTGGTGGGTGTGTCGGATGTGTATGAATGTTTGTTTTTGAGTGTTTGTGCTGTGTATGTTGAGATGGGGGTGGGGGTGGCGTTGGATGTGTATGAATGTTTGTTTTTGAGTGTTTGTGTTGTGTATGTTGAGATGGGGGGTAAGGAGGGTGTGTCGGATGTGTATGAATGTTTGTTTTTGAGTGTTTGTGTTGTGTATGTTGAGATGGGGGCTGGGAGGGCGTGTCGGATGTGCATGAATGTTTGTTTTTGAGTGTTTGTGTTGTGTATGTTGAGATGCATGTATAGGTGCATGCTTCAGAGTTTGAGTGCTGAGTTGGGGGGTTTGGGTCTGTATGGGTGCATGCTTGAGAGTGTGTGTGTTGAGTTGGGTGGTGGGGGTTCGGGTCTGAATGGGTGCATGTTTGAGAGTGTGCTGATTTGGGGGGTGGGGGTTTGGGTCTGTATGGGTGCATGCTTGAGAGTGTGTGTGCTGAGTTCGGGGGTTCGGGTCTGTATGGGTGCATGGTGTATGCTTGAGAGTGTGTGCTGAGTTGGGGGGGTGGGGGCTTCGGGTCTGAATGGGTGCATGTTTGAGAGTGTGTGTGCTGAGTTGGGGGGGTGGAGGGTTTGGGTCTGTATGGGTGCATGGTGTATGCTTGAGAGTGTGTGTGCTGAGTTGGGGGGTTGGATGGTTCTGGTGAGCATGAATGTTTGTTTTTGTATGTTTGTGTTGTGTATGTTGAGATGCATTTATGGGTGTATGCTTCAGAGTTTGTGTGCTGAGTTGGGGGGTTTGGGTCTGTATGGGTGCATGTTTGAGAGTGTGCTGATTTGGGGGTGGGGGGTTCGGGTCTGTATGGGTGCATGCTTGAGAGTGTGTGTGCTGAGTTGGGGGGTGGGGGGTTCGGGTCTGTATGGGTGCATGCTTGAGAATGTGTGTGCTGCGTTGGGGGGCGGGGGGTTCGGGTCTGTATGGGTGCATGCTTGAGAGTGTGTGTGCTGAGTTGGGGGGTGGGGGGTTCGGGTCTGTATGGGTGCATGCTTGAGTGTGTGTGCTGAGTTGGGGGGTGGGGGGTTCGGGTCTGTATGGGTGCATGCTTGAGAGTGTGTTTGCTGAGTTGGGGGATTGGGGGTCCGGGTCTGTATGGGTGCATGCTTGAGTGTGTGTGTGCTGAGTTGGGGGGTGGGGGGTTCGGGTCTATATGGGTGCATGGTGTATGCTTGAGAGTGTGTGCTGAGTTGGGGGTTTGGGTCTGTATGGGTGCATGTTTCAGAGTGTGTGTGCTGAGTTGGGGGGTGGGGGTTTGGGTCTGTATGGGTGCATGTTTGAGAGTGTGCTGATTTGGGGGGGGGGTTCAGGACTGTATGGGTGCATGCTTGAGAGTGTGTTTGGGGCATAGTGTTTGGTTGGGGGTGAGGGGAGCCATGGGGCATAGTGTTTGGTTGGGGGTGAGGGGGCCATGGGGCATAGTGTTTGCTTGGGGGGTGAGGGACAGGGGGCATAGTGTTTGGTTGGGGGTGGGAGCCATGGGGCATAGTGTTTGGTTGGGGGTGAGGGGGCCATGGGGCATAGTGTTTAGTTGGGGATGAGGGGGCCATGGGGCATAGTGTTTGGTTTGGGGGTGGAAGCCATGGGGCATAGTGTTTGGTTGGGGTGAGGGGGCCATGGGGCATAGCGTTTGGTTGGGGGTGAGGGGGATATGGGGCATAGTGTTTGGTTGGGGGTGAGGGACAGGGGGCATAGTGTTTGCTTGGGGTGTGAGGGACAGGGGGCATAATGTTTGGTTGGGGGTGGGAGCCATGGGGCATAGTGTTTGGTTGGGGGTGAGGGGGCCGTGAAACATAGTGTTTGGTTGGGGGTGAGGGTGGCATGGGGCATAGTGTTTGGTTGGGGGTGGGAGCCATGGGGCATAGTGTTGCACTCCAAGAGTGAACTCAATAATAAAGCTAAAACAGGCACAGTTAGGAGATGTACATCCTTTGCTTTTTTGAGGAAACCTGACTCAACGAAGGCCATACTCCTCTTGGGCAACCCAAACAGCAAACTATAGCACTCCAAAATAACGGAATGTCCAATCAAGGGTCAATAAAATATATATAATTTAATTAAACAGACGATATACAATAACTAAATCGAAATAAATGATAACAATGGAAAATGTATAGTACAAAATGTAAGTTTGAAATGCAATAAAAATCGTTACCCCTCAAAAACATATTCTTTTTCCATGTGTTTAATACAAATTGGGGGTTGAAGAAGCCTCCTGAGATGTCCCACCTACTGCCCCGGCCACTTTTACTTTTCGGCACACTATAGCCCTCATGTAAGGTACTTTCGGCCCTCTGTCAAAATCAGTTGTGCACCCCTGGTCTATGTGATGTTATGTTGATTTATACCGTGCAAAGCTGCCATTTGGATGGCCTCCAGGTGCTCTGCAACAATAAGAACAAATAGTCCATAGCCAGGGGGCCAGTTACCGCACTGACGCCCATATCACTCTCATTCAGCCATTACCCATACCCCCTTGCCTAGCCAATTACGAGATCCCGTCTGCCATGGCATTCAGCCATGGTCAGTGGCATGACCTTTGGCCGTGACCAGTGTCTCTGTTGCACCAAATAGGCTTAAAGACCATGGCCATGGGCAGTGGGACAGGCCTATGGCCAAAGGCCATATCCCCATGATAACTAACGTATCAATCCTACCGCCGTGGGCGCTGTACTAGTGTTGGTGGTCTCTTGCATGCTTTATCATACAATTTGAAAATAGTGTTCTTTTTACTCTCCTTTTGTGCTGAAGTTGTTTCTTATTTGGTGCAAATTCGCCCAGCAGTTTTAATGCTATATATGTTCAATGGAAGCACCTTTTTCACCATGGGAACATGAATGGGTTGAAGGCCAAAGAGAGGTTTTTATTGTTTTCTCCCAACATTTTCAGTTAGGAGGGGCCCATGTCAGGCATTTATTTTGGAAACATTTACATCCAAATCCGCCTAATGATATTAGCAATAGAATTTTGGGAAAAGTCAATACAAATTGTTTTTATCTAAACTATAGAACAGTGACAACCACCCTATAACCCTATAACATATTTATGTGTATATATATATATATATATATATATATATATATATATATATATATATATATATATATATATATTCAGTGAAAAAACATTGTTAAAGGGACGTTATGGTTACAAGTAAAACCGAAACCCCCTGAAATTCGCCAGTTATGGTAAGCTAAGCAACCATAACTCGCACCACCACCGTGCACTGCTAAGACTAATACCCATGACATCAAAGATGACATCAAAAGTGGTAAGTACACTACATTAATTCCTATAGTTATACAATTCCTTTAGTAGAATACACTAACAAATAATTCATCTTTTTTTACACAGAAATGTCTAGCACCCTGGAGTGGCTTGAAGAAAAATGTCCCCGGGATGAAATGAGTGAAGACAGTGATATTACTGGTACAGACTGCAGTTTTCAAAGTAAGCCAAGTAATACACATGATTTCACATGTACCTAACACAGTTTTTTTTCTTTAACAGTACATACAGAAAATAAGAATAATGCTCCAAAAACAGTACATCATGTAGTACTTCAACAACATATGGAACAGCAAACAGACACTGTGGAAAATCATCAAGTGCACTTAGAAGAAAACATCTTATCAATTATTCACCAATTTTCTTATTTTGAAAGACTTTATAGAAAGACATATCATGGAGAAAATTAAATATCACTGCCCCGCGTGCACCTGTACCCCGTCTCCCTGCCCCAGTCAACCATCTTCAAAAATTCCCCATCACCAAAAAAAACGTTATGAGACCTCAATCCCTTCATCCCCTAACACCCTACCTGCAGAAAACCCTAATTCCCCTGTATATGTCTCAATTTCTTCATCACCCTCTCTTTCATAATTTCTATTTTTGTATATAAATAAAGAGATATGTATACTGTTCCTGTATATGTCTGTGTTTTTTTTGTTTAAAAGTCCGTTTACAAGTCTGCGGACAGCGCGACTGTCCGGAATGTCCGCAATTAACCAAACCCGTTCGTACTGTCCGAAATCAAAATGGAGGTGTCCGTAGAACACATAACCTGTCTGCTTGTCCGCAAAGCTGTGACGCACCTTTAATTAGTTTGGGGACCCTAGCCTTGTATGGCGGAAACCTGATCGCATGCGCATTCCACTTTCGGGTCCTACGAACAACGCACCTGTCCAGAACTTTCCGCTGCATGTGTGTTGCTCTTTTAATTAGTTCAGGGACCCAACCCTGTCCGTAAAACACCGTACGCATGCGTACAACGGATCTCACCCAATAGGTGTCCTACGGACAGCCGTCCCATTCACAAACGTGTCCATGACATTATCATATGACGGCACCCACGCTGAGTATACAGCTGTGACCGCAGACATTGACACCAAAAATCACTTTTTTGAGTAATCCAAAATGTTTTTCAATGGAACTTCACCCTTGTAGAGGTCCCAGACTATGCCCCTACCGATGTGGATACTTTTTGAACTTTTTGAGCCCTTTTAGGTGTTCAAAGTTTCCGCGGACAGCACGGCTGTCCGCAGAGCGCTCCCCAGCACCCATATAAAAGGCCACACCCCAGAGCTGCTCCTCATTCTGTCTTTCAGTCTAAGACAGAGCACTACTGCAGACTGCTCTTTGCTGGACCTGCTTTTGCTCCTGCCTCAATTCCTTTTGGAAAATAACAGGAATTATTTTGGCTCCTTTCTGCTGATCAAGACTATTCAGCTTCTGCTATTCCTCATTCCTGACAGCTGTCCTGATGACATCCATGGCTGCTGCTGGTGCGCCTTCTGTCTCAGCACCACCCTCACCCCCTCCACCACCACCTTCCCAAGGGCCTGGAGAGGGGAACAGGCATGGAGATGTAGAGAGAGATGAAGAGGAAGACGAGGATGAGATAGTAGAAGTCCCCACTACTGCTGGCCAGTGTGACTCTTGGGTGTGGAGACTGTTTACCACCGTTGGAGGGGTACACAAAGCATGTACACACAAGGTGCGCTGCACTGAGTGCCACATGGAGCGCAGTCATGGCAAACCAGGTTTGTACAGCTACGGGACAACTTCCATGCGGCGACACCTGAGGTCGTATCACAAGGTGGCAGTTCGGAGGGTCGTCCCCTTTGAACAAGGTAGTAGGTTGAGTTCCTCCACAACATCCTCCAAATCTGCTCCTGTCATCACAAGAGACACTCCTTTGGGACAGCGCATCCCTGAACCAGCCCCGCAGGCCTTACGTGATGCGGTAGACCCTTACCTTCAAGGTTCACTGCATTGTGTATGTACTGCGACGCAGTGCTCTGCAGAAAGTAACAATTTTGAAGTACTTTCGAGGCTTCAGTCCAGGAGCACGAGAAAGAGTGCTACCTACCCAAGTGAGGCCCACCCAGCATCTTCCTCTCTCCATTTGCTCTTTCTTATCCCTGTGGTTAGTGCCCCTCCCTACCTTCCCTTTCATTCCTTTCCTTATGTGTCTTGTCTGAAAAACCCCAAAAAATACAAAAGAACAAAATCCAAAAAAAAGGATCTTTTCACAGCCACCTTTCACATTTTAAAAATAGAAGTGCCAATGAAATGGTGCAGGGCCCTGGTTATTTTTAAAAGTCTGTGAACAGTTCGCAGACATTTAAAATGTTTGGGATATTGCGCTATCAACACCATTGCACTCTTCTCCGGGAGGAAGTGGTGGGTCTGAAAAGAGCCTTGTTAGTGTTTTTTTGTGTTTCGAAAAGTTCAAGTAGTCAACACCTACTGGAAAAAGGATTGCTATATTTCCAAAAAGGGTCGCAATGCATTTTGTATATTTTGCAGAACAATCTGATTCCAAGCATCAGTAAGATGGACTCCATCTCTGCAAAAAAATGTTTGTGCTGCGAAACATAATGTTTTCATTGTGAAAAGAGTACATGCCGACATCTTTCAAAAAAGAAGCGCAAAAAGCCTTGTTGACATTGTGCCTTACTTTCTCCATTTGCAGACCAAATGAAGAAGAACACAGCCACATTTGTCTCTGCACAATACGAGAAAAAAATACTCAGGAGTTTGCAAACAGGTCCATGGCGTTCCCAAGTCCTTCTTTCATTGCAAACTGCAAGGAAATTCCAGTAATATGTCCTAAACTGTTCCCTCCACAATGAATTATAATAATGTCTGGATGACGGTTTGTCATCAAAGTGGCACAGAGAGGAACCAAATCCAGCCACTTCATTCCGCACACTCCACGCCACTGCACATCCACATGAGGGAATCCAAGATGTGCAGCCACTCCACAGCCCTCCCATACACCGCCAAATAATTTATCCAGGAGTCGGCCAAAATCCAGACACTCTGCCTTCTGAAAGACACAGCCATAGCTATCTGCTCTCCTCTCATCAAACAGACCTTCTGCCAAAGTCTCTCCTTACACATCACACCAAGTAAACCTTATTGACCAATTCGTTGGCCTGCAGTCTCATTTGCATGCCTACCAGCCTCAAAATCCTTGTATGCAACAAGTGCGGTTTGCAGACTACCGCAGTGTCCGTGGACATATTGTGACATCTACGAGGGTGGGGAAAGAACATTTAAGCAGGCTATTCCATTTCCTCCTTGATGTTGGCTCTGAAAAGAGCCTTTTATTTATTTATTTAAATTATATTTTATCCATTCATTTAAAAAACAAAAATTCTCACTTATTTTCCTCCAGATGTCTTCACATTATCCTCTATAAAGCATTCCTTATATTTTCAAATAACATGGCATTTCCCAGTATGAATAAAGAAATGGCATCTGCTTTGAAATAATGACCATTAACAGAATCAATATTGTCATTATTACAAGACAACCATTTTGCTGGGGACAGAAAACATTACAATTTTCCCATACTACCCTAAGTAGCATTTAAGAAAAAATAACCTTGGCACTTGGAAGAACCACCATCACTGCCTGAACCAATTTTTCAAGCGCATTCAACAAAGTAGGAACACTGATGTATCCCAATGGACAGCACCCCAATGCAGTACCACTAAATCTGGAATGTTCCGCATGGAGAAACTCTTACAAACTCCAACCAATGTCTGCATATTGGAACCAGGCACAGTTGACCACACAACCTCCACTCCTTCAAACCCAAAATTGGCAGCCGTATCTTTAGACTTAGCATACCTCTCTAAAACATTTACAAACAGATCTCCAACTTCCAAAACCCTCACTTTCTTCACCTCTGCCAACTTCACTACACACAGCCTCTCTTCATACAAAGAAGAACTTCAACACCCAATTGGCTAATCCCCACAATCCCCTTTTCATGCCAGGCATGCTGAGAAGCCCTGTATGTGGTACGCCCTGCCCGCGAACTACTGCGGTGTCTGCGGACCTCTAACACAGGGGCAGCCCTTTATCCTTTTCCACAACACTCTCTGCACCACTCTCGCATTGGCTACACATAAGCAGTCACAAAACCATTCAACAATTACATCAATGAACTCTACATGTAACTCTGTCATCACAATTCAGCACTTTAGATGAACTGTTCATCACTCTGAGTACGTCTCCTGTGATTGCAAAGCACCTACAGCTAAAACTATTGTAAAACTCTCCAAGACTTCTCCTTACAGATTCATCCGCATCTACATACAACAAACTACAGGTATGAATATGTTGTGTACAGTACATTTGCAACTCTTTAATAAATGCATTAGAAGAGGGTACCTGCCACTGACTCAGCATAATCTGCAAACAAAAAAAGCATACTGTCATTACTCCCATCTCCTATAATCAAGCTCACTTACATATCTGTCTGCTTTCCAAGTTGTAATTTACCCATATTATTCATTGTAATGTCCAAACTGTTATTCTCTTATTTTGTTCTGTCATTTTCAAAACCACTTACCCCTTAACACACTATTATGAAATTCCTAGAATGCACACAAAACAGGAAACCAGCTTTTATCCTACCAAAGCATTGCAAGTACATACATTGCATGCATTTAAACGGAGTGCCTGTCACTTGCCATTCTTGCTAAACCAAACAAATACATGTGTACATTCAGAACAGTGCTAATATAAATGTGGATAAATAAGTCAAATAACTGAAAGGTTTCCTGCACTCATGTAGCAAGCATCTATGTGCAGAAATATGTATGGAATTCCACACACAAAAACATTCCCCTTTTCTGTCTGTACATCTTTCCAAGCTTTCTTCTCGCCCTACTACAACTTACACTAATCCATTTCCACACTAAACAGTGCAACAGCAACATATACACTTTCAAAAGTGCATCTCATAGGACACACTTATAAATACTCCACTAACACCGTAAGCAATGATGCGGATGCTCCAAAATCCTCATTCATATACAAAGCTATGCAATTTAACACATATAGTACCTATTCCTGGAAAGAAATCCTTCTGCAAATGTAACTAATCTATTCTTCAAGTGAAATTACTGTGCCATTAACACACATATGCACTACCTTCCTTCTTTCACAATTGTAGTGAAGACCACACTCCTGAAAGTCATTAGCATCTGAAGTACAAGACAGAGCCCAGAAGAAACCTACTCTTTGCATCCAACAAAGTGCAATACTGTCGTAGTGTTCTGACTGTAACTCAGTGTAGTATTCTTGTTTTGTAGAACAAACAATTGTATCAACCCTACAGCATTAGATTCAGTATTAGTGATTGCACCTCAGCAGGTGCACACTTTGTATTGTCATCTGAACACCAGTATAGTTACACACAGATACGAGAATAACCTTCCCCACCTGAAGTAACAGCCCTTTGCACAATCACACACCTCTAAATGCATGCCTTCCCTCATACTAAGACACTCAGGCACAATCCACACATACATTGCACTACATCCCAACACAAACTTTCTTTTTTTCTCCAACAGACACCAAAGAATGCCTACCAAAAAACAACTCTGAAGAAAGCAACGCAGAAAGAGAGCAAATCAAAATAAAAGTGTACAAAATAGGCATCCGCCTCTGGCAGAATATATACAAAAAGTTAAAACAAAACAGCTAATACAGTCACTAAGCGAAATTAAAGCAGCTTGCAGGAAATAAACTTTCACTCCTCTTTCAAAATGTTTAACTAAACAGAAAGGTATTAAGAACACTGCAGCTACCACTAGTGCTAACACTGCACCTATAAATCTTGATATAGCCAAAAGTAAGCATACCAAAAGAATTATTTTACAAAAAAATTCTGCCACAGAGTCTTTCAGAACCTTATTAAAACAGGGGACAAATCATGCTCAACCCTTAAATCCTACCGCAGAAAACGAATCCTAGAAGCTCTCATAGACAGTGCAATCCTTCTCAAAAGGAAATTATTTATATTAGTTTTAAACAGAATCAAACCACTAACAAAACTGATTACTAAACTACAACAAGGACTTCTCACAAATGGAATATCAACAAAGATAGCTTTGCAAACATCTGTGCAGGTGGAGTCACACCGCCAGCACATAACCATATTTCAATTAAGAAGTATACAAACAAAAGCAAACAGACACAATTGCCATACATAGCAGTGGACGAGGGTATGAAAAGGTTAACAATACCATCATGGAACAAGAAACGCTGCCCCCAAAAATGTCCCAGCAAACTTAGCATCAAGTCTCCATTCCACCAAACCAATATGTGCAGTCTACAAATGGCGTGCACATCAATGTGTAACGTATGCAAAATATCTTTCACATCTTTATGCCAATTCCTCAATCAGTACGTGAAAGGCAAAAACAAATTGAAAATAAAACTATTACAAACTATGGACACCTGTCCAGTGCCCAAATACACAGGACTATGAGGACATTCACTAGCCTGCATTTCTGGACCTACTTGCAAAAGCACCTTCCATCATATCAAAATGTTAGGAACACACCATTCAACTGTAAGACATCTTGTTCATAAACTGTACTATGCCAAATGTCCTGCTTTAGTAGTGGACAATTTAAATAACATTCTTCTACATGGTACAGCCAGAGAACTACTCGAAGAAATAGAGCACTTCCAAAGAAAATATTTTGGAAGTGAAACCCACTTCCACTATTCAATATCTTTAGAACAGAGTAGCAACAACTTTACAGATGGCAACCTTCTACTACACACATACAAAAAAGAAATAGTAAAGTTTAAAAGCACATTGCTGAAGTACCAAACCATGTGTGTGTGTGTTGCCAGAGGACTTTTTATTTAAATAGCACAAAAACTGTAGACATAGGCCCTCATTAGGACCCCGGCGCTATGTGTTTAACGGCGCCGTAAAAGGCTGCTGGGCCTTTAAACACTTAGCGCCTTACTACGAGGTCCTTTTGCGGGACCTGACCTGAATGGCTGGTCTAGACCAGCCGTTAAAGTAGGGACCCGCAAAGGGACCTTGGTGCTAAGTACGGTACCGCAACTTGCGGTACCGTACTTAGCGCCTTTCCCAGTACCATTGAGCCCAAAGGGGCAAAAATGGGAAAGGGGAAGGGCCAATGTTCAATGGGGAATTACCGCCCCGTCAACCTTGGAATGGGGTAGTAATTCTCCATTGAACATTGGCGGACCTGTTACGATACCGGCACCAACCATGGTGCTAATAGCGCCATGGTTTAGCACCAGGATCGTAATGAGGGCCATAATGTACAAAATAGAAGACAATGAAGAATCCAAGTGGTTCCAATTAGCTCTCGATATTATAGTAGAAAACAAATACGAAATTACTAACCCCTCAATACTTTGCAGATACTGTACTGCAAAACCTGACAACCAAATACTTTCACAAGCTATAACTAATAACTTGGAAATATTCCCACCGCAAAAACCACTGCAACAACTTAACTTTATAATTCAAACAGTGCACCCTTTTCAAGCAATAATACGACTCCAACCAAAAACAGCAAAACTAACTCCCTCTGAATTACTAAAATGCATTTGTGGCAAAGTAGTTTATCTGCCATTAGATCTCAAAGAAAATGTAGACACTCTGAGAGTGCAACGGCCAATAGTTCAATCTTTGATTCTCCTAGTGAATGGCGTACCTACAAAAGACAAAAAAATGTGGCAGCAACTAATGGACTTACATAAAGTTAGAGAAGCCCTGCAATATCTAGAAGACTACAATGAATACTACAAAAAAATAAACATGGAAGAAAACCTGAGGGAAACCACAGAAATAATTCAAGACTCGTCAGGAACTGGCCAATTTCAACTTCTAGATCCTACTACAGCATCCAATATTTTAGACCATTGTACAATTCACAAATATTTTAGACCATTACACAATTCACCCACTGCACTCCAAAGACACCATAGATGATGCACTGGAAACTTGCCAAATGCGGCAAGCCAAATGATCTCCAATCAGCATATGGGATAAAAGTGTAGAAGCACAAGCCTTTCCTCTACTCTTTCCTACTGGGAAAGGAGGATGGTACGATGAAAGACCCACACAAGTAACAGCATCAGAATACCGCTCTTTACGGATGTATTCTGAAGACCCCAGATTCAGACAAAACATTGAATACATATTCCACCTTCTCTTTGAAAGTGAACTGGCAACTCTATACTACGGAGTTGGACACACATTGAAATAAGGTACCAATATTCAAAATATGCCTGCTACGCAATTACTAGAAAATGTGCAAGAAAAAGATGAAGTTTTACAGTTAAGCATTACAAATGTTTGAGCAACCATGCATGGTACAAAAGAATACTGGTTCCGATGACACGCAGAAGTACGCTGTATGATAAGAAACCTTGGCCCACCCACATGGTTTGTGATATTAAGTTGTGCAGAGTATGCACGGGAATATTTGCACGATTTCCTATGCATAGCAGACAAAAACAAAACAAATATAGACATAAAAACACCAGGAGAACTATGCTCTCATAATCCTGTAAATGTATCAAGATACTTCCATCATCGCTTTATTGCCATGCTACACTTCATTTGTAATAAAACAGTTCCTCCTCTCGGAGAAGAGCAACACTTCTTTTGGAGAAAAGAATACCTAGCCAGAGCAGCACCACACATCAACATGCTTTTGTGGATTAAAGATGCTCCTAAATTTGGTCAGGACAGTGATGACACTCTTTTGCCGTTCATTCAGAAATATGTCACTTGTGAAATGCCTTCACAAACTACACATAGCGACCTACATGCACACATTTTATAATTTCAAAGACACAAGTGTAGCATGTATTGTCGGCGCAAATATAAAAACAAATGGAAATACTACACCAAATGCTGCTTTGGTTTCCTTAGATAAGTTTCGACAACAGGACAAGTGAACAACTTCATGTCTTCAGTTAGACATAATGTCAAAGGCAAATCACCTAAGAACACATACTGCATAAAAAGGACAGAAGGATCAAAGTACATCAATGATTACAATGCAATCATTGCCCTCCTATGGAATGCAATTATAGATGTGCAGTACATTGCAGACAATTCCACTGCAGTTTCAGGATATGTCACAGCCTACTTAACCAAAGCAGAGAAAACAGAGCTGAAAGACCTCTGGGATGACATATCATCTGACAAGACAAATGTGGCTGCTACGAAGCCGCAGACCGTTTAACCGGCACTGCCTTGTATGGGAAATCTGAAAACATTGTATGGCTAAGCCTTGGTCCTGCTAAATCCACAAAAAGAGTTCTCAAATTTTATGAAGACATAGAAACAATAGCCAAAAATTATCCCAACAGCCAAGACATTTTAAAAAACAACTTACAAGACACATACTACCCAAACAGGAGTACCGCTTTGGAAACCATATGTCTCTAACACATTGCCCAAAACCTCACATACAAAAATAATACTAAACCAGATGAGAAGGAAGGTAGATACAGAGTCGGAAACTGTGAAGGCAGCCAAGTGAAACTTACCAAACACAGCCTAATTAATCATATGAAATTGCCATTAAAACTCCTCAACATAAAGAACTTTATTACATGGCCGTACTACAACTATTTAAACCATGGAGACAAGAAGATTTATTAGATACCCATGTCTCCTATGAAGATGCTTTCAAAGCAAATGAAAACACTATAACAGATATACATTTTCTGCAGTACTAAACCATATTAGACAATGAACAGCAACAAGAAGAAGAAGAACTCCAGGCACAACTAAATATAGACACTCCTGACAACAGTCAACCTTCTCTAACAGGAAGCCACAAACCACTTGGATAGCCACTCATAGCAAATGAGGCAGAATTAGCCATGACTGAAGTAGAAAACACCATGTGCCAGTATGAAGGGTCTACATAAGACTTTGCTATACTCATGCTATGAAACAATGAACAGCGTAGCATTTTCTTAGAAGTAACTAAACAAACTGATTATGTTATGCAGCACGAAATTAAAACTTGTACCTGTCAAGAGTACAAACCTATACTGCTATATGTGAGTGGTCAAGGTGGTTCAGGGAAAACATTCTTAATAAAAAATCATCAGCAAGTTCCTCCAACAATTGACAAACAACAAACTGTCAGATGTTGTAACTGCCCCCACAGGTTTAGCTGCCTACAACATAGGCAGTGTCAATTTACACTGATTGCTACTCCATCCAGTAGAACACCAAAACAAGTGAGACTACTACAAACTTTCACCAGAAGCTGCAATGGAACTACGCAGAGTTTTAAAACAAATGAAAATACTCCTAATAGATGAGGTGAGCATGATCTCCAACCTAATGTTGGCTTTGATTCACCTCATATTACAAGAGGTGCTCAAAACAGACTATGAAGAACTCTTTGGAGGAAAACACATTATTGTTTTCAGAGATCTTCTTCAATTAACACCAGTGAAAGGTGAACCTATTTTTAAACCTTAGGGCACAAACTATGCCGTAAAACTCTTGGCAGCATAGGAAATGTAAATCTTTGGCAACATTTCCAATACAAAGAATTAACTGAAAACATTGGTCAGTCTGCAGACCTCACCTACGCCCACATTTTGAAAAGTATTAGAGTTAGTGTACTATCTAAAGAAGCACAATCTATATTAAATACCAGACACATGCATGCACTCTACGGGCATAACTCATGTGCTAATGATGTCATGGAACAATTAGCACACAAAAATGTAAACTGTATGTCCTTGATGCCAACTCTTGAAAGCTGTGCACAATTCAATAAAACAATGTTGAAAAAAGAAATGCAACCAATAATTCAAATTACTCCACAGACAAACTGTACATGCACGGATTGACACTAACCATGTGTGAACAAGCCACAGCACGACTAAATACCTTAGAAAACTCTATCTCTAACACAGCTGGTTTAGAGAAAATATTAACATTGGGTGTCATTACGAGTTTGAAGGTAGCCATGGTGCTATTAGCACCATGTCTGCCTCCAAAGTCGTGTCCGGGTTCTCTGATTGGGGACTTACTCGGTCATTCCAACTTTGGAGAAGCCGGTAAGTCCCCATTCAGAACACCCTTCCCCATTCCCATTCGAGTCCCCATAGGGCTCAATGGGAATGGGGAGGGAGCTTATCACGGGGCCCTTAGCGGCTGCCGCTAAGGACGGCTGGTTTTACCAGCCGGCCTTAGTGGGACCCGCTAAGGGACCTCAGAATGCGGCGGTAAGGGGTTAACGGCACCAGCATCCTTACCGGTGCCGTTAACTCCTTACCACCGCACTCGTAATGAGGCCCATTGTCTTTAAACTGTAGAGTAATGCTGAAATATAACCTTGATGTGGAACAAGGACTAGTTAATGGAGCAGTTGGTACAGTTGTTGGCTTTCAAACGTACCCACATGAAAACAACATTTGGTTTGTCAATATTCACTTTGACAAACTGTCAGAAGTCAAAAGGATAGGATGCTCAACAGCCCGATTCCTTCTTTTCAAAGACATGTATATACGCAGAGAACAATTTTCTCTGTCTCTAGCATACGCGGTCACCATTCATAAATCACAAGATCTTACCCTAGATCAAGCATTGATAGATATTGGCAGCACAGTGTTTAAAGAAGGCATGAGCTATGTAGCACTGTCACACCTACGTACACTTGAAGGACTATTTCTAGTCAATTTTGATGCACGTAAAGTAAATGCTGATATTCCCTTGCATTGTAGAATACAATAGACTATGTCCGGTCTACACACCCCATCTGAAAACCTACCCTGTTCCTCAAAAAGCAAAGCTTTGTAAAAGAAAACTAGTTCAGACTTAAATTATACAGGATCACACAACAATACCTCCAAAGAAATTAAAAGCAGCTGATACTTCATCAATTACCACAACCAAAGAAGGATCTACGGCACAAACAAAAGCAACTTCTGCTTCAAAGAAAAAACGTGCCCTTCCATCAAATGACTCAGACACAGAACTGCTGTTCCATTCAAATTTTCCAGTACAACTGGAGTAATTTGCTATGCAAATGTAGCAATCAATATTCTATTCCAATTGCCACCAACTGTTGAAAACATTTACTTAAACAGGACAGACCAATTATGTTTGCGAATGTTAGTCCTTCACAGAAATGCAACCAAAAATCCTAACAACACTTGCAGTGTTTCTCGAATAAGGCAGGAATTGGACTACTTTGCTGGAATGGTCAGATTCACTATAAACACACACGTAGATCCACAAGAATGTCTAATGGACTTACTACTAGTACTGGAAAACAAAAACATACCTATAAAGGAAATCTTTCAGATTTCATACATGTGGAAACATGCATGCACTCTCTGCAGCCATGTGGCACAGGAGCAAGTCCCTAATGAACGCTTCATGTATGTATCCATACCTATCTGTGAATCCATTCCATTTCAGCAGCTTGTACAAAATGCAAACCATGGCATATTATGTACTACTTGCAATTGCAATAATCGTTCCACCTTACAAGTACAGTCACACAGTGAATACGTAATAATAATGCGTTTGCGTTACAATGCAGATGGTACCAAAAACAACTGCAAACTGACTAGATTCACACATGGACAAGTATCACTTGGCAAGAAAACCTTCACAACAGTAGGCATAATCTACCACGCAGGAGCCACAACCAATGCAGGTCACTACACTGCATACATAAAAAAGAAATGTGATTGGTTCAAATGTAATGTTACTTCCATTACTCCAAAACAGAGATTAGCAGAAAATCTTGTAAACGCCTACTTAATATTCTTAAAACCAAAATGCATTCACTAATCTGAGTACAAGCATCTACAAAATGTCCTCAATAACCTTTAAATCCACAAACTAATAGAATAAGGTAACAGCTATCGAACAGTGAAAGTATACATTCATCAACAAGAGAAAACATGCTTGAAAACATACCCTTCAGAAGTGAAAAACTATGAACAGTTAGAATACGCCAACTGGTATCTACGGTCCCGACGAAAAAGGTACCTCACATGTGTGGGTGCACCTACCGGGGGGGCAAAAGGAAAAGGGTAACCCACTGGTAACCCCAAGCCTTTCGGCACATCCCATTTTGTTCATGTGGGCAACCTACATATTTGAGTTTAGGGTGTCGAAGCCAGCAATGAAAACAGGGAACCCATGCATTTCCCAAAAAAGGACACCTGTGGGAATCCACAGAGGTCTGCCTTGCGCAAATTGCCCCAGTTTTTATTAGCCATAATCCCCGACAAAGTGTGATATTTGGTGGCGAAAAAACACAATGTTCACTTTGTCTGGGGTTCTGGGTAATAAATCCTGGGCCGCTTCGCGCAAATCATACCTCTGCAGATTCCCACGGGTGTCCTCTTTTTGGAAATGCATGGGGTTCCCTGTTTTCCTTATTGGCTTGGACACCCGAGGCCCATATCTATATGGTGTGCAGAGAAAGTGTGAAATTCAGGTGTCAAAACAGACTTGGGGTTACCTGTGTTTTAGGCTTTCTCCTTGGCGCCCAGGTAGGTGCACCCACACATGTGAGGTACAGTTTTGATGGGGACACCTGTGGGAAAAGCGGGACGGTAGGCCATGTGTTGTTGGCAGCGTGTTTCAATGGGTGAGCCGAGTAAAATGTGTGGAAAATGCGTTTTTTTCCCCCACATTTCGGACGTTAGTAGATTATTGGGTGAAGAGGGCATGTATTGAAGAGTTCAAATGCAATGTTACTTCCATTACTCCAAAACAGAGATTAGCAGCAAATCTTGTAAACGCTTACTTAATATTCTTAAAACCAAAATGCATTCACTAATCTGAGTATGAGCATCTACAAAATGTCCCCAATAACCTTTAAATCCACAAACTAATACAATAAGGTAACAGCTATCGAATAGTGAAATTATACATTCATCAACAAGAGAAAACATGCTTGAAAACATACCCTTCAGAAGTGAAAAACTGTGAACAGTTAGAATACGCCAACTGGTATCTAACTACAACCAGAACACTGCAATATACATGTTTCTAAGGAAACCCTGGATCACTTATTACGCATAAAAAGACCCTCAACAATTTCAAAACTATCAACAGTTAGAATATACCAGCAGGTATCTAACTGCCCCACAGTTCTGCAACAACCAAACAGATAAATGAATACTGCTGAAATGCAACAAGAAATAAACAATTAGAATACGCCAACTGGTATCTAACTTGCAATAATAGTACCACCACTTCCAAACCAAAAACCATACACCTATTCAATTCCTCCTACTGAAATTAACCACCGAAAAAGATTGTACCATATCGTAGAAAGGTTTTTTGCATGTATTTTTTTCCAACAGACCCAATGATTACATGAACAAACACGGGAACTGAGCAAATTGCACAGTACACTGGTTTGAAGCATAGTACTTGTAAAGTACTAACTATGAGGGTCGGCAAAGTACAGAAATATCTGCTATGCAAAGCAATAACTCATTACAAACTACCTACCCTAACATGTGATCTTTTTTTTATCACAGAGAATGAAAAAACTATGTCTGCTACATTTTCCCATACCATGCAAAAAGCTGCATACTGCCTCAACAATGCAAACAGTAAGTATACAATGATTGGAGTCACAACCACTGTAGCATAACATACCCATGCAAACAAACACCTGCCCACTGACCACAACCCAAAATGTTTGCTTGCATGGGTGTGTAATGCTGCAGTGATGGGGCCCAGGGCCTAGAGTGTTGGGTGCATGGCCTCCGGCCTTCGGCCATGCACCCAAGACTCTAGGCCCTGGCCACAACCCCCGCAGCATAACACACCCATGCAAGCAAACACCTGCCCACTGACCACAACCCAAAAACATAACACAATCACCTAAAGACCTATCCACTTCACTTAACATACTAAAACAGTAATTACAGCCAATGCACAAACTCTTTAATACATGCCCTCTTCACCCAATACTCTACTAACTACCCAAAACCAATACATCAGAGCATAGTAAAATTCCCAACAGTCTGGATAGTGTTTAGTATGTCTGCGGACTGCCATGGTGACCGCGGACACCGTGATCACAGTAAAGCCTTCTTCCACCTAAACAAATACAAACTTTGACCCATCTCTCACTCCCCCACCCTCTTCAGCCACACTTCCACACCAACAGACTCCCCAAAATTAGATTTCTGCTCTGTTCCATGCCGCACTGTCCACGCATAGCACGGTAGTGACTGTGTAGTTATGGGTAAGTTGCTAAACCCATAGGAAGAGCACTTTTTAGGTGGCTTATAACTTCGCTTCCCCTTGGACGAATCCTCACCTAACTTTGCAAAAAAATGATCTGGCCCTTTCTGAATTTATGTATGTTTTTGTTTTCCAGTATTTATGGTAAGTAAATTAGAAATTCTTGTGGATATTCTAGTGTGTTTATAGTGAATCTGACCATTCCTCCACAGTAGTCCAATTCCTGCCTTATTCCAGAAACACTAAGTGTTTTCAGGATTGTTGGTTGCATTTCTGTCAAGGACTAACATTTGCAAACATAATTGGTATGTCCCGTTTATGTAAATTTTTTCAACAATTGGTGGCAATTGGATTAGAATATTGATTGATACATTTGCATAGCAATTTACACCAGTTGTATTGGAATATTTGAATGGACCAGACAGTTCTCTGTCTGAGTCATTTTATTGAAGTGCACATTTTTTGTTTGGAGAGGTAGTTGCTTTTGTTTGTGCAGTAGATCCTTCTTTGGTTGTGGTATTGATGAAGTATCAGCTGCTTTTAATTTCTTTGGAGGTATTGTTGTGAGATCCTGCATAATTTGAGTCTGAACTAGTTTTCCTTTACAAAGTTTAGCTTTATGAGGAACAGGGTAGGTTTTGAGATGGGGTGCGTAGAGTTCACGAAGTCTATTGCATTCTACAATGCAAGGAATATCAGTGTTTACTTTACTTACATCAAAATTGACTAGAAATAATCCTTCAAGTTGTACGTAGGCGTGACAGTGCTACATAGCTCATGCCTTCTTTAAACACTGTGCTGCCAATATCTATCAATGCTTAATCTAGGGTAAGACCTTGTGATTTTTGAATGGTGACTGCGTATGCTAGAGATAGAGAAAATTGTGCTCTGCATACATACATGTCTTTGAAAAGAAGGAATAGGGCTGTTGAGCATCCTATCCTTTTAACTTCTGAAAGCTTGTCAAAGTGAATATTGAAAAATTGAATGTTGTTGTCACATTGGTATGTTTGAAAGCCAACAACTGTACCAAGTGCTCCATTAACTAGTCCTTGCTCCACATCAAGGATACATTTCAGCATTACTCTAGAGTTTAAAGACAATGGTAATATTTTCTCTAAACCAGCTGTGTTAGAGATAGAGTTTTCTAAGGTATTTAGTTGTGCTGTAGCTTGTTCACACATGGATAGTGTCATACCGTGCACGTCCAGTTTGTCTTTGGAGTAAATTTGAACTATTGGTTGCATTTCTTATTTCAACATTGTTTCATTGAATTGTGCACAGCTTGCAAGAGTTGGCATCAAAGACATACAGTTTACATTTTTGTGTGCTAATTGTTCCAAGACATCAGTAGCACATGAGTTATGACCATAAAGTGCATGGATGTGTCTGGAATTTAATATAGATTGTGCTTCTTTATATAGTACACCAACTCTATTACTTTTGAATATGTTGGCGTAGTTGAGGTCTGCAGAGTGATGCATGTTTTCAGTTAATTCATTGTATTGGAAATTTTACAAAAGATTTACATTTCCTATGCTGCCAAGAGTTTTACAGCATAGATTGTACCCTAAGGTTTTAAAAATAGGTTCACCTTTCACTGGTGTTAATTGAAGAAGATCTCCGAAAACAATAATGTGATTTCCTCCAAAGATTTCTTTGTAGTCTGTTTTGAGGACCTCTTGTAATCTGAGGTGAATCAAAGCCAACATTAGGTTGGAGACGATGCTCACCTCATCTATTCGGAGCATTTTCATTTGTTTTAAAACTCTGCGTAGTTCCATTGCAGCTTCTGGTGAAAGTTAGTAGTAGTATTATTTGTTTTGGTGTTCTACTGGAAGGAGGCGGCTAAACCTGTGGGGGCAGTTACAACATCTGTTGTTTGTCAATTGTTGGAGGAAATTGCTGATGATTTTTTTATTAAGAATGTTTTCCCTGAACCACCACATATAGCAGTATAGGTTTGTACTCTTGACAGGTACAAGTTTTAGTTTCGTGCTGCATACAATGTTCAATTTGTTTGGTTACTTCTAGGAAAATGCTACGCTGTTCATTGTTTAGTTGCGATTTGAGTATAGCAAAACCTTCTGTAGACCCTTCATACTGGCACATGGTGTTTTCTACTTCAGTCATGGCTAATTCTGCCTCATTTCCTATGAGTGGCTTTCCAAGTGGTTCGAGACTTCCTCTTAGAGAAGGTTGACTGCTGTCAGGAGTGTCTATATTCATTTGTGCCTGGAGGTCTTCTTCTTGTTGCTGTTCATTGTCTAACATGGTTTTGTACTGCATAAAATGTATATCTGTTTTAGTGCTTTCATTTGCTTTGAAAGCATCTTCATAGGAGACATGTGTATCTAATAAATCTTCTTTTCTCCATGGTTAAAAAAGTTGTAGTAGTGCCATGTAATACAGTTCTTTATATTGAGGAGTTTTAATGACAATTTCATATGATTAATTAGGCTGTGTTTGGTAAGTTTCAGTAGGCTGGCTTCCCAGTTTTAGACTCTGTATCTACCGTTCATCTCATCTGGTTTAATATTATTTTTGTATGTGACGTTTTGGGCTATGTGGTATAGACACATGGTTTCCAAAGCGGTACTCTTTTTTGGGTAGTATGTGTCTGTAAATTATTTTTAAAATGTCTTGGCTGTTGGGATAATTTTTTGACTATTGTTTCCATGTCTTCATATGATTTGAGAACTCTTTTGTCTGGATTTAGCAGGACCAAGGCTTAGCCATACTATGTTTTCAAATTTCCCATACAAGGCAATGCCGATTAAACGGTCTGAGGCTTGGTAGGAGCCACATTCTCTATGGGAGAGCATGTTTATGCCAAAGCTGTACAATTTTTGTGACAGTGTATTGTCAGATGATATGTCATCCCAGAAGACTTTCAGCTCTGTTTTCTCTGCTTTGGTTAAGTAGGCTGTGACATATCCTGTAACTGCAGTGGAATTGTCTGCAATGTACTGCACATCTATATTTGCATTCCATAGGAGGGAAATTCTTGCATTGTAATCATTGATGCAAATTGATCCTTCTGTTCTTTTTATGCAGTATGTGTTCTTAGGTTATTTGCCTTTGACACTATGTCTAACTGAAGACAAAGTTGTTCACTTGTCCTCTTGTTGAAACTGGTCAAGGGAAACCAAAGCAGCATTTGGTGTAGTATTTCCCTTTGTTTTTATATTTGCGCCGACAATACTTGCCACACTTGTGTCTTTGAAATTGCAAAATTTGTGCATGTAGGTCGCTATGTGTAGTTTGTGAAGGGATTTCACAAGTGACATATTTCTGAATCAACTGCAACACAGTGTCATCACTATACTGACCGAATTTAGGAGCATCTTTAATCCACAAAAGCAGTTGGATGTGTGGTGCTCCTCCCGCTTGGTATTCTTTTCACCAAAACAAGTATTGCACTTCTCCGAGGCGAGGAACTGATTTATTACAAATGAAGTGTAGCATGGCAATAAAGCGATGATGGAAGAATCTTGATACATTAACAGGATCAAGAGAGCAGAGATCTCCAGGTGTTTTTATGTCTATATTTGTTTTGTTTTTGTTTGCTATGCGCAGGGAACAGTGCAAATCTTCCCATGCATACTCTGCACAAATTAATGCCATAAACCATGTGGGTGGGCCAAGGTTTCTTTTCATACAGCGTACTTTTATGTGTCGTCGGAACCAGTATTCTTTTGTACCACGCATGTTTGCTAAAAGATTTGTAATGCTTGACTGTAAAACTTCATCTTTTTCTTGCACCTTTTCTAGTAATTGCGTAGCAGACATATTTTAAAAATTGGTATCTCATTTCAATGTGTGTGCAACTCTGTAGCATAGAGTTACCAGTTCAGTTTCAGTTTCAAAGAGAAGGTGGAATATGTATTGAATCTTTTGTCTGAATCTGGGGTAAAGAGCTGTGTTCTGATGCTGTTATTTGTGTGCCTCTTTCATCGTACCTTCCTCCTTTTCCAGTAGGAAAGAGTAGAGGAAAGGCTTATGCTTCTACACTTTTTTCCCATATGCTGATTGGAGATCCTTTGGCTTGCCGCATTTGGTAAGTTTCCAGTGCATCATCTATGGTGTCTTTGGAGTGCAGTGGATGAATTGTATAATGCTCTAAAATATTGGATGCTGTGGTAGGATCTAGAAGTTGAAATTGGCCAGTTTCTGATGAGTCTTGAATTATTTCTGTGGTTTCCCTCAGGTTTTCTTCAATATTTATTTCTTTGTAATATTCATTGTTGTCTTTTAGATGTTGCAGATTTCTCTAACTTTATGTAAGTCCACTAGTTGCTGCCCATTTGTTTTGTCTTTTGTAGGTACGCCATTCACTAGGATAATCAAAGATTGATCTATTGGCGGCTGCACTCATAGAGTGTCTACATTTTCTTTGAGATCTAATGGCAAATAAACCACTTTGCCACGAATGCCTTTTAGTAATTCAGAGGGAGGTAGTTCTGCTGTTTTTGGATGAAGGCATATTATTGCCTGAAATAGGTGCACTGTTTGAATTATAATGCTCTCATACAAGTTAAGTTGTTGCAGTGGTTTTGGCAGTGGGAATATTTCCAAGTTATTAGTTATAGCACGTGAAGGTATTTGGTTGTTGTCAAGTTTTGCAGTGCAGTATCTGCAAAGTATTGAGGGGTTAGTGATTTTGTATTTGCTTTCTGCTATAAGATAGAGAGTATATTGGAATCACTTGGATTCTTCATTGTCTTCTATTTGCCTTCTTTTTTGTACATTATGTCTATAGTTTTTGTGCTATTTTTATAAAAGGTCCTGCAGCAAAACACACACATGGTTTGGTACTACAGCAGATGTGCTTTTAAACTTTAGTATTTCTTTTTTGTATGTGTGTAGTAGTAGGTTGCCATCTGTAAAGTTGTTGCTACTCTGTTCTAAACATATTGAATTTTGTACGTGGGTTTCACTTCCAAAATATTTTCTTTGGATGTGCTCTATTTCTTCGAGAAGTTCTCTGCCTTTACGATGTAGAAGAATTTTATTTAAATTGTCCAGTGCTAAAGTAGGACTTTTGGCATAGTACAGCTAATGAACAAGATTTCTTACAGTTGACTGGTGTGTTCCTAACACTTTGATATGATGGAAGATGCTTTTGCAAGTAGGTCCAGAAATGCAGGCTAATGAATGTCCTCGTAGTCCTGTGTATTTGCGCACTGGACAGGAGTCCATAGTTTGTAATAGTTTTATTTTCAATTTGTCTTTGCCTTTCACATACTGATTGAGGAACTGGCGAAAAGATGTGAAAGAAATTTTGCATACGTTACACATTGATGTGCACACAATTTGTAGACTGGACGTATTGGTTCGGTGGAATGGAGACTTGATGCTAAATTTGCTGGGGATATTTTTGTGAGCAGTGTTTCTTGTTCCATCATGGTATTGTTAACCTTTTCATACCCTCATCCACTTCTATCTATGGCAATTGGGTTTGTTTGCTTTTGTTTGTATGCTTCTTCATTGAAATATGGTTCTGTGCTGGTAGTGTGACTCCACTCACCTGCACAGATGTTTGCAACGCTATCTTTGTTGATATTCCGTTTGTTGAGTAGTCCTTGTTGTAGTTTAGCAATTTGTTTTGTTAGTGGTTTCATTCTGTTTAAAAATAATATAAACAATTCGCTTTTGAGAAGGATTGCACTGTCTATGAGAGCTGGTAGAATTAGTTTTCTGTGGTAGGTTTTAACGGTTGGGCATGATTTGTCCCCTGTTTTTATAAGGTTCTGAAAGACTGTGTGGCGGAACAATTTTTGAAAAAGATTTTTTTTGTATGCTTACTTGTGGCTACATCAAGATTTATATGTGCGGTGTTAGCACTAGTGGTAGCTGCAGTCTTCTTAATACCTTTCTGTTTAGTTTTACATTTTGAAAGAGGAGACAAAGTTTCTTTCCTGCAAGCTGTTTTGTTTGAACTTTTGTATAAATTCTGCTAGAGGCGGGTGACTATTTTGTACACTTTTATTTTGATTTGCTCTATTTCTGTGTTGCTTTCTACAGAGTTGCTTTTTGGTAGGCATTCTTCGGTGTCAGAGAAAAAAGAAAGTGGGTTGGGACGTTGTGCAATGTATGTGTGCATCGTGCATGAGTGTCTGAGTAAGAGGGTAGGCATGTATGTAGAGGTGTGTGATTGTGAAAAGGGCTGTTACTTCAGGTTGGGAAAGCTATTCTCGTATCTGTGTGTTAGTATACTGGTGTTCAGATGACAATACAAAGTGCACACCTGCTGAGGTGCAATCAGTAATACTGAATCTAATGCTGTAGGGTTGATACAATTCTTTGTTCTACAATACAAGAATACTACACTGTTTGAGTAACAGTCAGAACACTACGACAGTATTTCACTTACTTTGTTGGATGCAAAGAGTAGGTTTCTTCTGGGTTCTGTATTGTACTTCATATACTACTGCCTTTCAGAAGTATGGTCGTCACTGCAATTGGTAAAGAAGGAAGTTAGTACAGATGTCTGTTAATGGCACAGTAATTTCACTTGAAGAATAGATTAGTTACATTTGCTGAAGGATTTCTTTCCAGGAATAGGTCCTGTATGTGTTAAATTGCATAGCTTTGTATATGAATGGGGATTTTGGAGCATCAGCATCATTGCTAAGGGGGTTAGTGGGGTATTTATAAGTGTGTCCTATGAGGTGCACTTTTGAAAGTGTATGTGTTGCTGTTGCACTGTTTAGTGTGGAAATGGATTAGTGGAAGTTGTAGTAGGGTGAGAAAAAAGCTTAGAAAGATGTACAGATTGAAAAGGGGAATGTTTTTGTGTGTGGAATTCCATACATTTTTCTGTGTGTAGATGCTTGCTACATGAGTGCCGGAAACCTTTCAGTTATTTGAACATTCAGAACAGTGCTAATAGAAATGTGGATAAATAACCACATTTCTATTAGCACTGTTCTGAATGTACACATGTATTTGTTTGGTTTTGCAAGAATGGCAAGTGGCAGGCACTATGTTTAAATGCATGCAATGTATGTACTTGCAATGCTTTGGTAGGATACAGGCTGGTCTCCTGTTCTGTGTGCATTCTAGGAATGTCATAATAGTTTGTTAAGGGGTAAGTGGTTGTGAAAATGCCAGAAGGAAATAAAGAGAATAACAGTTTGGACATTACAATGAGTAATATGGGTAAATTAAAACTTGGAAAGCAGACATAGGAGATGGGAGAAATGACAGTATGCTTTTTTGCAGATTATGCAGGGCCAGTGGCAGGTACCCTCTTCATATGCATTTATAAAAGAGTTGAAAATGTACTGTAAACAAAATATTCATACCTGTAGTTTGTATTGATGTATGTAGATGTGGATGAATCGGGAAGGAGAAATCTTGGAGAGTTTTACAGTAGTTTTAGCTGTAGGTGATTTGCAATCACAGGAGACTTGTACTCAGTGATGAACAGTTAATCTAAAGTGCTGAATTGGATGACAGAGTTAGATGTAGAGTTCTTGGATGTGATTGGTGAATGGTTGTGTGACTGCTTATGTATAGCCAATGAGAGAGTGGTGCAGAGAGTGATGTGGAAAGGGAAAAAGGTCTGCCTCCATGTTATGGGATCCGTGGACACTGCAGTAGTCCACAGACAGGGAGTGCCACATACGGGGATTTTCAGCATGCGTGGCTTGGAAAGAGGCTGTGTCTAGTGAAGATGGCAGTGGTAAAGAAAGTGAGGGTGTTGGTAGTTGGAGATCTGTTTGTAAATGTTTTAGAGCGGTATGCTAAGTCTAAAGATATGGCTGCCAAATTTGGTTTTGAAGGACTGGAGATTTTGTGGTCAACCGTGCCCGGTTCCAATATGCAGCCAGTGGTTGGAGTTTCACCATTTGGAACAGTGCAAATGTAGTGGTACTGCATTGGGGTGCTGTCCATTTGGGATACATCAGTGTTCCTACTTTGTTGAGTGCTCTTGAAAAATTGGTTCAGGCAGTGATGGTGGTTCTTACTAGTGCCAAGGTTATTTTTTATGAAATGCTACCTAGGTGAGTATGGGACAATTGTAATGTTTTCTGTCCCCAGCAAAATGGTTGTCTTGTAATAATGACAACATTGATGCTGTTAATTGTCATTATTTCAAAGCAGATGGCATTTCTTTATCCATACAGGGAAATGCCATGTTATTTGAAAATATAAGGAATGCTTTATAGAGGATAATGTGAAAACATCTGGAGGAAAATAAGTGAGAATTTCTTTTTTTTTTTAAATGAAAGGTGCTTATTTAGAAGCACCTTTAAAAAATAAAAGGCTCTTTTCAGAGCCACCATCAAAGAGGAAATGGAGTAGCCTGCTTAAATTTTCTTTCCCAACCCTCACAGATTTCACGATAGGTCTGCGGCCATCACGTTAGTCGGCATATCGCAGGTGTTACATATAGGGATTTTGAGGCTGGCAGGCATGCAAATGAGACTGTGCAGGCCAAGGAATTGGTCAATAAGGTTTACTGGGTGTGATGTGTAAGGAGAGATTTTGGTAGAAAGTCTGTTTGATGAGAGGAGAGCAGATAGCTATGGCTGTGTCTTTCAGAAGGCAGAGTGTCTGGATTTTGGGCGACTGCTGGATAAATTGGTTGGAGGTGTATGCAGAGCACTGTGGAGTGGCTGCACATCATGGATTCCCTCATGTGGATGTGCAGTGGCATGGAGTGCATGGAATGAAGTGGCTGGATTTGGTTCCTTTTTGTGCCACTTTGATGATGACACACCGCCATCCAGACATTATTATTATTCATTGTTGAGGGAACAGTTTAGGACATATTACTGGAATCTCCTTGCAGTTTGCAATGAAAGAAGGACTTGGGAAAGTCATGGACATGTTTCCAAACCCCCGAGTAATTTTTTCTCGTATTGCGCAGAGACAAATGTGACTGCCTTCTTCTTCATTTGGTCCGAATGGAGTAAGCGAGGCGCAATGTCAACAAGGCTGTTTGCGCTTTTTTTGAGAGATGTTGGCATGTCCTCTTTTCTCAATGAAAATATAATGTTTAGTAGCACAAACATTTTTCGCAGAGATGGAGTCCATCTTACTGATGCTGGGAATCTGATTTTTCTGCGAAATATACAAACTGCATTGCGACCCCTTTTTCCAGTACGTGTTGACCACTTGAACTTTTCGAAACACAAAAAAACACTACTCAGAACACCACTTCCTCTCGGAGAACAGTGCAATGGTTTTGATAGCACAATACCCTAAAATTGTTAAATGTCTGTGGACTGTCTGCAGAGTTTTAAAAATAACCAGAGCCCTGCACCATTTCATTGGCACTTCTATTTTTAAACTGTGAAAGGTGGCTCTGAAAAGAGCCTTTTTCTTTTTTTGGTTTTTGGTGTTTTGTATTTTTTGGGGTTTTTCAGACATGAAAGATAAGGAAAGGAAGGGAAGGGAAGGTAGGGAGGGGCACCAACCAGGGGATAAGAAAGGTCAAATGGAAAGAGGAAAATGTTGGGTGGGCCACACTTGGGTAGGTGGCACTCTTTCTCATGCTCCCGGAACCGAAGCCTCGAAAGCACTTCGAAATTGTTCCACCCTGCAGAGTACAGTGTCGCAGTACATACACAATACAGTGACCCTCGAAAGGTAAGGGTTTACTGCGTCACGTAAGGCCTGCAAGGCTGGTTCAGGGATGCGCTGTCCCACAGAAGTGTCTCTTGTGGTGACAGGAGCAGATTTGGAGGATGTTGTAGAGGAACTCAACCTACTACCTTGTTCAAAGGGGACGACCCTCCAAACTGCCGTCTTGTGGTAGGACCTCAGGTGTCGCCGCATGGGAGTGGTACCATAGCTGTACAAACCCGATTTGCCACGACTGAGATCCTTGTGGCACTCAGTGCAGTGCACCTTGTGTGCACATGCTTTGGGTACCCCTCCAACGGTGGTAAACAGACTCCTCACCTAAGACTCACGCTGGCCAGCAGTAGTGGGGACTTTCACTATCTCATCCTCATCTTCCTCTTTATTCCTCTCTACATCTCCACGCCTGTTCCCCTCTCCAGGTCCTTGGAAGGTGGTGGTGGTGGAGGGGTTGGGGGTACTGCTGACCTAGAAGTAGCAGCTGCAGCCATGGATGCCATCAGGACAGCTGTCAGGAATGAGGAATAGCAAAAGCTGAGTAGTCTTGATCAGCAGAAAGGAGCCAAAATAATTCCTGGTATTTTCCAAAAGGAATTAAGACAGGAGCAAAAGCAGGTTCAGCAAGGATCAATCTGTAGTAGTGCCCTGCCTTAGACAGAAAGACAGAATGAGGAGCAGTTCTGAGGTGTGGCCTTTTATAGGCGTGCTGGGGTGTGCTCAAAGTGTCCGCGGACACTTTGAACAGCAAAAAGGGCTACAAAAGTTCCAAAAAGTATCCAGATCGGTAGGGACATAGTCTGGGACCTCTACAAGGGTGAAGTTTAATTGGAAAACATCTTGGATTGCTTTTTTGGTGTCCAGGGGCCCGTACACTGTCCGCGGTCATGGGCATACGCTCAGAATAGGTGCGGTCATATGATGACGTCGCGGACACGTTCGCGAATGGGACAGCTGTCCATAGGACACCTATTGCGCGGGACTGGTTGTACGCATGCGTTTGGGTGTTCTACGGACAGGGTTTGGATCCCCGAACTAATTAAATGTACGATACACATGCAGCAGCCAGTTCCGGACAGGCGCAATGTTTGTAGGACCCCGAAAGTGGAATGCGCATGCGGTCAGGTGTCTGCCTGACAAGGCTATGGTCCCCAAAATAATTAAAGGTGCGTCACAGTTTTTCAGACATGCAGACAGGTTATGTATTCTATGGACACCTCCATTTTGATTGCGGAGAGTACGAACAGGTTAAGTGTCCGTAGGACACCCCCATTTTGGTTAATTGCAGACATTCCGGACAGTCACGCTATCCGCAAGCTTGCAAATGGCCTTTAAAAAATAAAACGCAGACACATACAGGAAAAGTATGCATATCACTTTATTTATATACAAAAATATAGAAATTATGGAAGAGGGGGAAGCAGAAATGTAGACATATACTGGGGAATTAGGCTTTTCTACATGAAGGGTGTTAGGGGAGGAAAGGATTGAGGTCTCATCATAATGTTTTTGGTGACGGGGAGTTTTTGGGGATGGTTGACTAGGACTGGGAGAAGGGGTACAGCTGCACGTGGGGCAGTGATAATTAATTTTCCCCATGATATGTCTTTCTACAAAGTCTTTCAAAATAAGAAAATTGGTCAATAATTGATACATGTTTTCTTCTAAGTGCACTAGTGTCTGTTTGTTGTTCCATATGTTGTACGAGTACTACATGATGTACTGTTTTTGGAGCATTATTCTTATTTTGTGTATGTACTGTTAAAGAAAAAAAATGGTTAGGTATATGTGAACTTATGTGTATTACTTGGCTTACTTTGAAAACTGTAGTGTGTACCGGTAGTAACACTGTCTTCACTCATTTCATCCCATGGAAAATTTTCTTGAAGCCAGTCCTGGGTGCTAGACATTTCTGTGTAAAAAAAGATACATTTTATTTTAGTGTATCCTAGTAAAGAAAGTGTATAACTGTAGGAATTAATGTTGTGTACTTACCAGTTTGTTTTTCAGTTTTTCTGTTAGTGATGTGTAGGTGTGCTGTTGATATTTGCTGTGCAGTTTCTTTATAAAACAGCAATGAGGTAATTCTGCTGGAGACATAGATTATTTTTGTTTTTGATATGATCCATTATAATGTGCATCCTATAGAACTGCACTGTTTCTTAAGTATACACTTTGTATGTCTAGTTTATTTTTGTTTGTAATTCTTTTATTTGCTGCTCTTTGAACATGTTCAGTGTGTTTGGTTTATGCTATAAGAATGTAAGGTACCCCCTGAACTTTTGGACAGTGTAGATGTTGCCCAGGTCCGAGGACAGTCGCATAGTCTGCAGACCCTATTGCTATTAGCATGGGCTAAGGGGTTCAGTATGTGGTATGGTATATGTACGAAAGAGTATACTGGTAAAAACCTATGAAATTCAGTGAAAATACATTGTTAAAGGGACATTATGTTTAAGTTGCACTACTAAAAACCTATCAAATTCAGTGAAAAAACGTTGTTAAAGGGACATTATGGTTACAAGTAAAACCGAAACCCCCCTGAAATTCGCCAGTTATTGTATGCTAAGCAACCATAACTCACGCCACCAACTTGCACTGCTAAGACATTTGTGATGTCATCTTTGATGTTCTGGTTGTTAGTCTTAGCAGTGCACGGGGGTAATGCGAGTTATGGTTGCTTAGCTTACCATAACTGGTGAATTTCTGGGGGTTTTCGGGTTCACTTGTAATAACCATAATATGGATAGGTTGTTATTAGTGCAAAATAACTATAACGTCCCTTTAACAAAGTTTTTTTACTGAATTTGATAGATTTTTAGTAGCGCAACTTAACCATGATGTCCCTTTAACGAAGTTTGTTCACTGAATTTCATAGGTTTTTACCAGGATACCCTTAATTTGTATAGATGGACCATACAACATAGAGAACCCCCTTCCCCACACTGGCCAAAAGCTCTGGGGTTCTGTTACATTGTTGTACCATGAAGAAAACACACTGAACATGTAGAAAGAGCAACACACAAGTGATTTAGAAAGAAACATTTAGTAGGTCTACAAACTCTGGACTCATGAAAGCAACAGAGGAATTGCATATGGTATGCAACATAATGGAATGCACCAACAAGACAAACATCCTGTGCTTCCAACAATATTACCTCAGTACTGCTTTACAGACAAATTGAGAAGCAACTGTTAGCAGAACAACTGCAAAGTATTGACAGCAGAACTGTACTACTAATTGGTAAGCACACTACATTTTTTCCTATAAGTGCGCAGTTTGTTCAGTGTACAATACTAGGAACAATTATTTATCTTTTTTTCCTCAGAAAATGGCAAGCACCCAGGAATGGCTTGAAGAGAATTTCCCTCGGGATGAAATGAGTGAAGACAGTAACTCCACTGGTACACAACACAGTTTGAAAAGTAAGACAGTTAATACACATTGCTTCACATATACCTGACAGATATTGTTTTCTTTACCAGTACACACAGGAAATGAAGGAAATGCCCCAGAAGCAGCAGCTCCTCCACAAGTGCATGGACACATATAAAATGAATTAAACACTGTACTAAATAAACTAGACAGCCTGGACGCACAAAATGAGCAATTGCTGAACACTTTTGCTGACTTAAAAGATTTTGTACAGAGACATTTCAAGGAGAAAATAAAATACCAATGCCCCACCTGCACCTGTACCCCTTGCCCTATCCCAGCCAAGCATCCCCACAAATTCCTTGTAAACAAATATGTTACGATGAGACCTTCCTCCCTTCTTCCCCTGAAGTCCCACCTGTGGAAAACCCTAATTCCCCTGTATATGTTTCCATTTCTGCTACCCATTCTCTTTCCTAACTATGTGTATGTATGCGTATATTAAAGTGCTATGTGTCTAATGTTGCCCAGTGTGTGTTTTCTTTCAAAAAGCCCAGTTTTGAGTCTGCGGAGCGCGGTACGGTCTGGGGTGTGTGCAATTAATCAAAATGGGATATCCTGCAGGCACTGCGCCGGTCCGGAGGGTCCACATTCAAAAGGGAGGTGTCCGAAGGACCCCGCTCCTGTCTGCAAAGTTGTAATATACCTTTAATTAGTTTATGGACCCCAACCATGTCCGGCGGACATTGGGGGGAATGCGCATCTCTCGCCCGAGTCCTACGAAAATATGGCCTGTCCGGCATGTCCGCAAAACAGTGACGTACTTTAATTAGTTCGAGGACCCCACCCACGTCCGGCGGACACCAGGGCGCACACGCATCTCATTCCCTGTGTCCTACGGACAACAAGCCTGTCCGGCATGTCCCCAAAGTTGTGACGTACTTTAAATTAGTTTGAGGACCCCAACCCTGTCTGGCGGACACCTGGGCTCATGCGCTTCGCACCTCCCGAATCCTACCAACACTGCGCCTGTTTGGAACTGTCTGCCGCATGTGTGTCGCACTTTTAATTAGTTTGGGGAGCCCAATCCTGTCCGTAGGACACCTATGCGCATGCGCACAATGGATCCCGCATAGTAGCCCCATTCACGAATGTCCGCAACATGACCAGCATCGGTCCTTATTCGTGGACAGGGACTGGGCACCCAGATACCAAAAAAGCAATTCAAGGTGTTTCACTGTGAAACTTCACACTTGCAGAGATCCCAGACCATGCCCACGCCCATCTAGACAATTTTTGGAACTTTTTGAGCCCAGCTTGGGATTCGAAGTGTCCGCAGATTGCGCGACTGTCCACGAAGTGCTCCCCAGAACCCCTATAAAAGGCCACACCCCAGTGCTGCTCCTCATTCTGTTTTTGGATTTACAGGACAGAGCACTTTTTGTCATTGGGCACTTGCTCTCATTGGCATTTCATTGCTGTATTACTTGCATTATTGTTGGTTGTGGCTGACCAGGACTACTGCTGCAGATTGCAGTTCAGCTTTTTGGCAAATTGCTGTGTTTCTGCTGTTCCTGGTTCCAGGCTACTTTCTCTTGAAAATGGCAACCATAGCTACCTCTCCTGCTGCCTCTGCCTCGGTAGCACCCCACCCCACCACCACCAACACCACCACCACCACCTCCCCAAGGGCTTGGGGAAGGGAACAGGCGTGATGATGCAGAGGAGCAACACGAGGAAGAAGAGCATGAGGTAGTGGAAGTCCTCACTACCAGCTCGCAGCGTGAGTCTTGGCTGTGGAGGCTTTTTACTTCCGTTGATGGTAAGCCCAAAGCTAGTGCAGCCAAGGTTTGTTGCAAAGTGTGCGCTATGGTACTCAGTCGCGGCAAACCTGGGCTGTATAGTTATGGGACTACCTCCATGCGGCGACACCTGAGATCCAACCACAAAGCAGCAGTTCGGAGGGTCTTTGCCTTCGAAAAAGGTAGTAGGTTGAATTCCAGTGCAGAATCCTCAACATCTGCTCCTGCCACCACAAGGGACACTCCTGTGGGACAGAGGATTCCTGAAGCAGCCTCACAGGCCATACACACCACAGTGGATCCTTACCTTTCAAAGGTCATTGTTTTGTGTATGTACTGAGATGCAGTAATCTGCAGGGGTGAGCAGTTCCGGAGTGGTTTCGGGGCTGCGGTCCAAGACCACGAAGGAAATTGCGCCCTACCTCCATGAGGCACACCCAACATCTTCCTCTCTCCATCTGCCCTTTCTTATCCCTGTGGTTGGTGCCCCTTCCCTACCCTCCCTAACCTTTCCTCCCTTGTGTGTCGTGTTTAAAAAATCCCAAAAAATAAACAAAACGGAAATATAAAAAATGGCTCTTTTCAGAGTCACCTCTCACAGTTTAAAAATAGAAGTGCCAATGCAATGGTGCAGGCCCCTGTGCAGTCTGCGAAGTCTGCTGACAGCGCGGTAGTCCATGGACTCTGAAAAGAAATATGGGTGGTTGCACCAAACATTGCCCTCTTTTTCGGGAGAAAGTGGTGGCTTTGAAAAGAGCCTTTTTGTGGTGTTTGTGTGTTTTTGGAAGGTTTGAAGTGGGCAAGACCTACTGCAAAAATGGTTGCTACACTTCCAAAAAGGATTTTGGATATTGCGCAAAAAAAGGAGATTGCCAGCATCAGTGAGATGGACACCATCTCTGCGGAAAATGATGGTGCTACAAAATGTGATGTTTTCATTGTGAAAGGAAGACATACAACATCTCGCAAATGACATTGTGCCTGGTTTTCTCCATTTGCAGACAAAACGATGAAGAGCACAGCCACCGCCACATCTGTCTCTGAGCAACGTGCAAAAAAAATGACGTGAGACTTTGAAAACATGTCCATGACTTTCCCAAGTATCTCCATCATCGCAAACTGTAGAGAGATTCCAGTAACGTGCCCTGAACTGTTCCCTCCACAATGAACAATAATAATGGCTAGATGGTGCAAATCCAGCCACTTCATGCCACGCACTGCATACCAGTGCACATCCACATGAGGGAATCCAAGATGTGCAGCCACTCCAGTGGTCCGCATACACCTGCAACCAATGTATCCACAAGTCCCCCAAAATCATTACACTATGCCTCCTGAAAGATACAGTCATAGCCATAGCAATCTGCACTCCTCTCAGCAAACAGACCTTCTGCCACAGTCTCTCTTTGTACACCACTCCCAGGAAACCTTATTGGCCAATCAGCTGGCCTACACAGTCCCATTTCCATGCCTACCATCCTGAAAAGCCCTGGATGTGGCACGTGCAATCGCGAACTACCGCAGTGTCCGCGGACATATCGTGCATTGCACAGGGGTGGGGAAAGAAATTTCAACCATGGTAGGAGATTTCCTCTTTAGTGGTGGCTCTAATAAAGGTGCTTTAAAAAAATAAAACATTTATTTTGTATTTTTTTGTTTTTTTTAAATCTTACTTTCCTCCTTATATCAGCCTCTCAACAGCATACCTCAGATTATGGAAAATATTTGCATTCCCCAGAATGGACAATGAAACTCCATCAGCATTAAAAAACTGCACTGAACCTTCCAACATTTTGCTGGGGATTGAACAAATTTGGTTGGTTTTATTGTGCCCTTGGTAACATTTCAAAAAACACCACCTTTGCACATGGGAACATTTGCATTAGTATCTCCACGAAGGACTTCAACACAGGAATCAAACTTGGGGCACTGATTTACCCCAAATACTCTCCTCCACAATGCACCAACAACATATCTGGACTACCAAAAGTAGACATGTTTCTACAAGAGAAACTAGTTCCTCCAAATTGCTTCCAGGCTCACTCCACCACAAAACCTCCATGCCTGGAAACCCAAAATCTGTAGAAACACCTCTTTATTTTACATATCTCTCCAGATCAGCAACAAACCTATCTCCAAGTACCCAGATACACATTCCTGTCATCTTCACCATACAACCAACACAGCAATTTAAAAAAGTATAGCCCACCCTTCCTGTAAATCACACCCTTTACACCTGATTGAATAATCCCCATAATACACTCCCATTTCAATGCAAGCATGCTGACAAGCCCCGCATGCAGCACATGTGATCCATGAACTACCACAATGTCCGCGGATCCCGTAACACAGGGGCAGCCCTTCTTCCCTTTCCACTTCACACTTTACAGCACTATTTCATTGACTACTGGTAAGCAATCCCACAACCATCCACCAATCACTTCTTAGATCTCTACATCTAACTCTAGAAACTCAGTAGAACACTGTAGATGTACTGTTGAGCACTCAGAGAACAGGTCTCTTAGGATTCCCAAACAGCTGCATTCAAAAGAACTGTAAAACTCTCGAAGATTTCCACTTCCAGATTCATCCACATCTACATCCAGTAACAGAAACTACAGGTATGCATATGTTTTGGAATGCACTTAGAAAATGTAATCTGCACGCATGTTATCAAAGCATAGAAGGTACATATATTGCATGCATTTGAACTGGGTGCCTACCACTTGCCCTGTATAGCCTACCAAATAATCATACTGTAATGTGTACCATCTCTTGTCATCAACTGACAGTTCACAGTTTTCTTGTACTGCCCACTAGCATAACAGCTGCAAACCACATATTTCAATTTGAACACCACTGCCTGTGATTTTTTAAAATAAAAAAGCCACACTGGGATCATTTCCACAGCACATGCAAGTGCAGATCCTATCTGAAATGCCCAAAATGCACACAAAAAAGGGAAACTGCATGTATATTCGGAAAGCATGCTAAACACATGCATTACACAATTCACAAAATGCACCATTGGGAAGAAAGAAAAAAAATACATGTACACATTAGAAACAGTACTATCTGTACATTTGAATACATAACTTTAACAACTGAAAATAATTTCTGCATTCATGTAGCAAGCATTTATGTGTGAGAAACGTAACAAACGTCCATACACAGTGATACACAGTGTAGAAACAGAGCAGAAGAAACTCAAGCCATGCAAGATGGCCATCCACCTCTAGAAGACTTTGTACAAAAAGTTCAAACAAAACAGCTAATACAGTCACTAAGCAAAACAGAGCCAGGTACCAGGAAAAAAATGGTGACTTCTCTTTCTTAAAAAGAATGCAACTACCAGTAGTGCTAGCACTACATCTACCAATGGTAACATAGCCACAAGTAAGCATTCCAAAAATATATATTTTACAAAACATGTTCCACCATAGGATCCTTCAGACCTTATAAAAAAAGGGGGAGAAATCATGCTCCACCCTTAAAACTTACCACAGAAAAATGATCCAGGAAGCTCTTATAGACATTGTAATGCTCCTCAAAAGCAAATGATTTATATTAGTTTTAAACAGAATGAAACCACTAACAAAATTAATTAGTAAACTAAAAGCAGTACTTCACAACAGACGCAATATCACTATAGATACCTTTTCAAACATCTGTGCAGGTGAGTGGATTCACACCACCAGCACAGAGCCATATTTCAATGAAGAGGCATACAAACAAGAGCAAACAACCCCAATTGCTATACATAGCAGTGGGCGAGGGAATGGAAAGTTAGACAATACCATTATGGAAGAAGAAACCATGCTTGCAAGAATATCCCCAACAAACTTACAATCAACTCTCCTTTCCACCGAACCAATACGTCCCGTCTACAAATGGCCATGTACATCAATGTGTAACGTGCGCAAGCAATCTTTCAAATCTTTGCAGCAGTTCCTCAATCAGTATGTGAAAGCCAAAGACAAATAAAAAATTAAAATATTACAAACTATGGACTCCTGTCCAGTGCGCAAATACACAGGACTACGAGTACAATCATTAGTCTGCATTTCTGGACCTGCTTCCAGAAGCACCTTACACCACATCAAAATGTTAGCAACACACCATTCAACTGTATGAAATCTCGTTCACAGACTGTACTATGCAAAAAGTCTTGCTTTAGCACTGGAGCATTTAAATGACATGTTCCTACATGGTACAGCCAAGGAACTGCTAGAAGAAATAGACCACATCCAAAACAAATATTTTGGAACTGAAGAGCTCTTACAAAATCCAGTAACTTTACAAAAGAGTACCGACAAACTGCAGAGTGGAAGTGGATGGCAGTATTTCTTCCATTTTCCCTGAAGAGGAGCCAGTGAACTGTGTGCTCTCGAGATACTATATATCCACATTTGCCACGCAGAGTGCACACGGAGTGGAAGCAGAGTTGAAAGTGCTCATTCGTGGTTGGACTGCAGTATTTTTTCCATTTCCCATGAAGCGGTGGAGCCAGTGAACTGTGTGCTCTATAATATATTATATATCCCCATTTGCCACACGGAGCATGCGTTGAGTGCAAGTGGAGTTTAAAGTGGTCATTCGTGGTCCTTCGGGGTTCGGAGAGTTGCCCGCGTTGACTTGAAGAGGACCCTTTCTGTTCCATTACACACTTGTAAGCAGAGACATTCCCATTGTGAACTGTCCACAGGCGGGAGACTGTTGGGGAACGCCCCTTTGATCCCGCATGCTGTAAGAATTATTATCATCTCAACTCAATACAGATGTTTTTTATTTATTTTTTGGCTTTGAACACATTGAGGCTGTATGGATTTTACGCCTACCAGCTTGGGCAGGAGACTGTAGGGGAATGGCCCTTTGATCCCTTCCGTAGCGATTGCAGGGCTATCTTCATTACACGCTTGGACAATAAGCACATTGTACATACAGCTGCCTGTTTCCACTTCTAGACGGCACATTTAAGGAAAGTGCCACTTAAGTGTCCTCACACTTTTATGTGGGGCTACGAATGTTGCCACGTTTCCCGTTCAGAAAAAAAGTGATTCCCACCTTAGAAGCAGATATAATCTAAGGGGTGGCATACTCGCGGATGACCAAAGGGCTCCAGAATTGGAGGGCTCTTTCGTGTCCAAATCTTTGTTGTTGGAAGACAGGTTGGGCCCGCAGCTACAACAAAGCGTCCCGGTGGTAGACGAGGTTTTTGCATGTGCGCAAGTACACAACACAGCTGCTACTAAAAGGCCCAGGGGGGGGCGTAGGAGATGGGGTGCTAATAATGGATTCCACGTTGAAAGGTGGGAAAGATTTTCCCCTGACAGCCACTAACATCAAAGGGACAATCAACCAGTATTTCTCCAGGTGAAGACACAGGAGCATGAGTGATCTTCCCATCGGCCTGCAGGTGCATTTACATCCTGGATCGGAAAATATGGTGGAAATTAGATCAACTGGCCCTATAGCCCCGGGTCTTGACTTCTCACAGGGATTCAATCTCTCCCCCATACCACTGAATAGTGCAATAATCTCCTCGACTTTGTTGAATTCAACAGATGATATTAGGCGGGAGTCAATCACATCAGGACAAAGAACGAATGAGGGCACACTCTATACTTTGCCTCAGACTCTCAATCAAGAACCGGGTGCAAGCGATATTACTCTTGCAGCATTACATTTTGTGTTGAACTCTTTGGTTAGGGTTTTCGAAATGATGAAAAGGGATATGCAAACCCACACAGGAATCTTATTGGAAACGTCAAAGGATATTCAGCAGTTTGAGTTCTCAATTGTGGGCCTCAGTATCGCCCTTAACATTCTGGTCACACATTCTTTATCATCATTGTCTGAAGCAATTGCCAAGCAGAACATAGAAATATCTGGAATTACGGACACACTCAGAGAAATACGTGTGGATGGAAAAGAAATAAAATCTTCGTTAGAAAACTTTATACAATCCCAAGAGAGGGATAAGATCAAGGAGCATGAAACTAAATCATTGGTAGAAGGTGAACAACTCGCCCCTATTCTTGATGATACTCCCCTCTCCAAGTCGGTTCTTGAAGAATTTTGCCGCTTAGCACATGTCATGGAACTCGCCTTGGCAGATACAACGGCCTGTATAGACGAAGAATCTCCGTCCGTAGAACAGGAAGGAAAAAAGGGGGTGATTCATGGAAGGAAAGCTCGCAGCAGTCATATCGGTGGAGAAGAAAGGCAAGGAAAAATAAACAAAAAAAGACGGAACAAGTAGATCTGTTACCTGCCATTCAGGAAAAGAAAACTAAAAATATGAAATAGAAAAAGTTGAAAAATTATGATACAGTTTTATCAATGGACTGAGTAACCCTCCTAAAAAGCCAGATATGATTGCTTAGGCAGAACATTTGAAACTACCACCTAGAGGCCACTCGAGGCGCCCTTCAGATTTATCTAGATCTAAAAAGAGGAAAAGTCAGCCAACTGCAACGTCGGTACCAGGTGACATAAAAGTGACAAAAATCACTATAGGCATACAGACAGATATTGTTCATGAGGGTAAGCAGGGGGGGGCACTGTTCCTAGTCTCCCAGATGCGAACAAAATGGCAGCTACTGGGAAGTTGATAAAATGGGCCCTGATCTTCTTACCAAGGGTGAAAACGGAGAAGAGAAAAAAATCTTGTCCCAGTCCGGGGCCAATTTAAAAATTGCACCAATATTCTGCATGGGGAACATGAAATTCAGACTCCAGTAGAAGGGGTTAAGAACATTGAAGAGCTTTCCAGCCGTCCCCGTCCTTCTCAACTGGAATCCGATGAAGTACAGAAAGTAAATTCTGCTCTTGAAGATCAAGAAAGACGGACGATGGACATTCCAGGAATAGAAGAATAAATTAGTGATCGACTGGATGCCGCCCGCTCTGGTATTAAAGATCCTGATCCCAGCCAAAATCAACTGACATCCTTCGCGGCTCCGAGACTTTGGTTCACATGTCAAAAGCACAAACTGAATCCCAGATTCTTGAATAGAGGCGTCATTCTGTTATGCTTTAAAAAGATAGAAATCTATACCTCTTTTCATCTCAGGATATTGAATATGTCCAGTTTCCCGATCCTCATGCAGCCCACTTAATGGAAGTAGGGTTCACTACCAAAGTTGGGGCGAAAGCCGTTCTTACAATGGACTGCTCCTTACACCAACAAGGTCTGGTCGTCTACAAATTCTTGCCCCGGTATGAGGAGGGGTGGGGCAAGGGTGGAAATGTAGAGGGTGGACCCAACAAAGGGAGGTTGGAACAGACTAAGGTGACGACAAATAATGAGCAAGAAGCCCATAGTGGGGGTCAGACAGCACTGTGGTCCATGCTGCCAGAGATCATAATGCAGGTCTGCCAGAAACTAGGAGTGGGCCAGATCCCGCATTACTTGGGAAAAAATAAGATTTGTGAGTTGGAACACGAGGGGTTCCAGTTTGTTTAGAAACTTAAAGATGAGATCTGAGGGTTTTGGCGGGAATGATTTGATCCTCTTCCAGGAGACATGGTTAGTCAACTCCCCAGAATTGGAGGGATTTATAATAGTAACACAGACAGCAACTACCATGGGGAAGGGAAAACCTAAGGGTGGGGTACTGACGGCATGTAAGTCTGCGCTTTTCAAATAAGTGGCTTTGATCCCCCGTGAGCAAGAGGGGATCTTAGTGGTAAAATTGACTTTGCCATCTGTTCAGGGTATGAAGCAACTCATAGCCTTAAACCTCTACTGGAACCCCGCGTGCGTAAAGCTTGCAGACTTCTTGGAATCCCTGTCATGTATCCTGACCAAGATAAATTACTCCATCCAGATGCTTATATTTTGGTCGCAGGAGATATGAATTCTCAATCTGTTTCAAGTTGCTCAGGCGGATCTACACCTAAAACCAAAGCGGTAGCTGCAAATGGTAGAAGGTGGCTGACTTTCTTTGCGGAATGGGATATGAGGATCACAAATGGGTCCATTGAGGGGGATGTTCCCCCGGCAAGTACTTGGTGTCGTGGCCAAATCAAATCTACCCTGGATTATATTTTCCTATCGGCCAGTTTATTTGAGCAATGTGATCCCTTCTCAATGAGGGAGGGTGGAACTAGCGATCACAAGCGCCTAGACATGACAGTTGCCTAGAATATTAATAAAAAAATTGAACTTTGGCAGGCCTCAGTAGCAGTTAACAGTAAAAAAAAATAGACTGGTAAAGTATAGGAGAGATGGAGTCTGCTTAAATGATGCCTTGGATCAGGTATGTAAAGATCCTAGAGCTAGCGATCTCAAAGAGAACTGCAAACCTTATGCCTTCGATGACTTTTTATGGTCAGTTGAACGTCCCCAGATCTTGACATCCGGTGGAATCACAGTCCATAAACATACATTTGACGAGATGACATGGGCCAAGAAACGTGAGATGTGTAGCCTCATGAATGCTGCGAGGAGGAAAACCCCAGATAGGGCCCATCTCTCGTAAAGGTTAAAGACCATCAAAAATAATTATAAAAACTGGTCCAAACAACATCGAATGAATCGTCTACAGAATGATGGAGAGTCTATGCTCAGAGTTTTAGGCAACAACACTTGCAATTTCTGGTCTTTAACTAACATTCAGAATAATGACCAAAAAACTACTCAGACAGATAGTGTTTCTGAACTTGATTGGATTAGGCATCTTACTGAAACATATCAAAAGTCCAAGGAGGAGCCTGCCTTCCATATCTCCAATCTACCGTTGTCCTTGGAGATTTCAGAAGAAGATATCCTCAAGTTGATTAATAAGTCCTCGTCCTCGAGAGCAGCTGGCCCCAGTGGTTTAACCTATCAAGTTTTGAAGGGGAATGCAAATATGTGGCCCAGAATTGTATCTATACTCTATCAGGGAATAATGGAAAAAAGAATGCTCCCCCTGTCTTGGAAGTCATCTATTATAATTCCTATTTACAAAAAGGGGATCGTAAGAATCCATCTAATTATAGGCCCATCACGCTGTTGGACGTGGAAAGTAAGTTGTTTGCTAGCCTATTGTTTAGAAACCTGGAGAGATGGGGCCAAGTCTAATAATATCCTGCCAAAATAGACTGGTTTTCGGAAGGGACACTACACATCCCTCAATGGTATAGTCCTGGCTACCCTCTTAGACAACAATGAGGGTAAGAAAGCGTCTAGGTTATATGGCACTTTCATCGATATATCTAGCGCGTTTGACCTGGTCAATAGAGATCGACTATGGTCAAAGCAAGAAGGGGAGCCCCGAAACTGCTCATTAATATCCTTGCCTCCCTTCATGAGAGCAACATACTGAGGATCAGATCAAATTCTGAGGGCAATCTCTCTGAATATGTCAACTTGGGTAGAGGGGTGCGACAGGGATGTATGGTTTCCCCCTTCCTTTTTAACTTCTATCTTGCTGACTTTGGACGGGAGGTCGACCCTGCAGCATTGGCAAGTGCAAAAATTGGTTCCAACGCAATTAAATGGCTCATGTATGCGGACGATATTGTCCGCCTGGACAAGACACCAGTAGGTCTCCAAAGACTATTGAACGCTCTGGATATATACATGAAGGGAATTGACCAGACTGTTAATCAAGAGTCATTATTTTTGGAGACAAGGGGAGTCAGGGAGGAAGGTTCCCCTGGATGGTGGGAGGCCATCTTATCCCAGTGGTAGAAGAGATTGTTTATCTGGGTTCTACCTTGTATGCCTCTCCCAGATCAGGCCAAATTCCGGTAGAATTTCTGTCCAAGGGTACTCAGTTGACATCACAATTGCAAAGGATTGTTGGGCATTACTGTAAATTCTCTCTCCTACCAGCGGTAAGGTTTTATATGGCAAAGGGTATCCCAGCACTGTACCAATTAGAGGCCAAACCTTTGGCTTGGTCCCTTGATTGGCAGTAAATCGAGAGCAAGATCTGGAGTTAAGTTGTGAGTTTACCAAATAGCCCACCGATAGAAAGCTTGTAACACAGACAGCAACTACCATGGGGAAGGGAAAACCTAAGGGTGGGGTACTGACGGCATGTAAGTCTGCGCTTTTCAAATAAGTGGCTTTGATCCCCCGTGAGCAAGAGGGGATCTTAGTGGTAAAATTGACTTTGCCATCTGTTCAGGGTATGAAGCAACTCATAGCCTTAAACCTCTACTGGAACCCCGCGTGCGTAAAGCTTGCAGACTTCTTGGAATCCCTGTCATGTATCCTGACCAAGATAAATTACTCCATCCAGATGCTTATATTTTGGTCGCAGGAGATATGAATTCTCAATCTGTTTCAAGTTGCTCAGGCGGATCTACACCTAAAACCAAAGCGGTAGCTGCAAATGGTAGAAGGTGGCTGACTTTCTTTGCGGAATGGGATATGAGGATCACAAATGGGTCCATTGAGGGGGATGTTCCCCCGGCAAGTACTTGGTGTCGTGGCCAAATCAAATCTACCCTGGATTATATTTTCCTATCGGCCAGTTTATTTGAGCAATGTGATCCCTTCTCAATGAGGGAGGGTGGAACTAGCGATCACAAGCGCCTAGACATGACAGTTGCCTAGAATATTAATAAAAAAATTGAACTTTGGCAGGCCTCAGTAGCAGTTAACAGTAAAAAAAAATAGACTGGTAAAGTATAGGAGAGATGGAGTCTGCTTAAATGATGCCTTGGATCAGGTATGTAAAGATCCTAGAGCTAGCGATCTCAAAGAGAACTGCAAACCTTATGCCTTCGATGACTTTTTATGGTCAGTTTAACGTCCCCAGATCTTGACATCCGGTGGAATCACAGTCCATAAACATACATTTGACGAGATGACATGGGCCAAGAAACGTGAGATGTGTAGCCTCATGAATGCTGCGAGGAGGAAAACCCCAGATAGGGCCCATCTCTCGTAAAGGTTAAAGACCATCAAAAATAATTATAAAAACTGGTCCAAACAACATCGAATGAATCGTCTACAGAATGATGGAGAGTCTATGCTCAGAGTTTTAGGCAACAACACTTGCAATTTCTGGTCTTTAACTAACATTCAGAATAATGACCAAAAAACTACTCAGACAGATAGTGTTTCTGAACTTGATTGGATTAGGCATCTTACTGAAACATATCAAAAGTCCAAGGAGGAGCCTGCCTTCCATATCTCCAATCTACCGTTGTCCTTGGAGATTTCAGAAGAAGATATCCTCAAGTTGATTAATAAGTCCTCGTCCTCGAGAGCAGCTGGCCCCAGTGGTTTAACCTATCAAGTTTTGAAGGGGAATGCAAATATGTGGCCCAGAATTGTATCTATACTCTATCAGGGAATAATGGAAAAAAGAATGCTCCCCCTGTCTTGGAAGTCATCTATTATAATTCCTATTTACAAAAAGGGGATCGTAAGAATCCATCTAATTATAGGCCCATCACGCTGTTGGACGTGGAAAGTAAGTTGTTTGCTAGCCTATTGTTTAGAAACCTGGAGAGATGGGGCCAAGTCTAATAATATCCTGCCAAAATAGACTGGTTTTCGGAAGGGACACTACACATCCCTCAATGGTATAGTCCTGGCTACCCTCTTAGACAACAATGAGGGTAAGAAAGCGTCTAGGTTATATGGCACTTTCATCGATATATCTAGCGCGTTTGACCTGGTCAATAGAGATCGACTATGGTCAAAGCAAGAAGGGGAGCCCCGAAACTGCTCATTAATATCCTTGCCTCCCTTCATGAGAGCAACATACTGAGGATCAGATCAAATTCTGAGGGCAATCTCTCTGAATATGTCAACTTGGGTAGAGGGGTGCGACAGGGATGTATGGTTTCCCCCTTCCTTTTTAACTTCTATCTTGCTGACTTTGGACGGGAGGTCGACTCTGCAGCATTGGCAAGTGCAAAAATTGGTTCCAACGCAATTAAATGGCTCATGTATGCGGACGATATTGTCCACCTGGACAAGACACCAGTAGGTCTCCAAAGACTATTGAACGCTCTGGATATATACATGAAGGGAATTGACCAGACTGTTAATCAAGAGTCATTATTTTTGGAGACAAGGGGAGTCAGGGAGGAAGGTTCCCCTGGATGGTGGGAGGCCATCTTATCCCAGTGGTAGAAGAGATTGTTTATCTGGGTTCTACCTTGTATGCCTCTCCCAGATCAGGCCAAATTCCGGTAGAATTTCTGTCCAAGGGTACTCAGTTGACATCACAATTGCAAAGGATTGTTGGGCATTACTGTAAATTCTCTCTCCTACCAGCGGTAAGGTTTTATATGGCAAAGGGTATCCCAGCACTGTACCAATTAGAGGCCAAACCTTTGGCTTGGTCCCTTGATTGGCAGTAAATCGAGAGCAAGATCTGGAGTTAAGTTGTGAGTTTACCAAATAGCCCACCGATAGAAAGCTTGAGATTTGAGTTGGGTCTAACATCACTCAGGTCCCAAGTGGACTAGAAATTGCTCTCACTGTATAGATTATTATGGGCAACACACTGAATGAGGACCTCCTGATCTATCTCAAATTGGATCAGTCTTCAGTGCTGCGAGATCTAAGGAGGATGGCACAGGAGATCCTCATTGATTGTGGTAGTGATGGAGACACATTACTCATAAACCCTATGAAGACAAAGAAGGATTTGTTAAGAGCAGATTGGATTAGGACAATCAATCAAATGCGGGCTTCATCTGTTGCAGCATCCCTTTCTCCCTATGACAAGAAGCTGGGATACCTTTCAAAATATCTACTAAAATTCCCAGACGCCAAGGTGAGACACACCTTTCTTAGAGTTTGACTCAACTTGATTGAAACGGGATCAGTTCTTACCCGTTGGGGTCTTGAGGACAGAATAAACATGCCCAGAATGTGAGGACCCTAAAAACCAGACCATTGAGCTCCTTTTAAGATTTTGTCAGGGGACTTGGGATGCTAGAGAAAAACATCTTGGATGCTTCATTGTTTCTATTGACTGGTTGTCTTCATCGATGTTTTGGGAGAGATTGATTGCCTGCTTTAACGATAAATGATACTAGAGTGTTACATTAGACAGGGTTCATTACTTTGAATTTTTTTAAAATTTTATTTCCTTTATTCTTATATTTACCTATGTTTCAAAGGGTAGCGCATCTGTGACGTTTTAAGAATTTTTTATTTATTCTGTAATATGTTTTCTTTTTTATTTATTTTTTCTTTGTCTTATGAAGAAACAAAATTTGGTTGTACCACAATACATTTTTTTTTTAAAGTACCACAACCTTGCAGATGCCAACCTTCTATTACACACATACAAAAAAGAGATAGCAAAGTTTAGAAGCACAACTGCTGAAGTACCAAACCAAGTATGTGTGTGTTGCTGTAGAACATTTTATACAAAGAGCACCAAAACTGTAGATATAACATACAAAATAGAAGACAATGAGCAATCCCAGTAGTTCCAATTAGCTCTCTATCTTAAAACAGAAAACAAATATGAAATTACTAACTCCTCAATACTTTGCACATACTGCAATACAAAGCTTGATAATAACCAAATGCCTTCATGGGCTATCACTAATAACTTGGAAATGTTCCCACTTCCAAAACCACTCCAACAACTTAATTTGTATGAGAGCATTATAATCCAAAATGTGCACCCATTTTAAGCGATAATACGCCTTTCAGCAAAAACAGCGAAATTGCCTCCCTCTGAATTACTGAAAGGCATTTGTGACAGAGTAATTTATTTGTAATTAGATCTCAAAGAAAATGTAGACACTCTAGGAGTGCAACTGCCAATAGATCAATCTTTGATTATTCTAGTGAATGGTGTACCTACAAAAGACAAAATAAACTGGCAGCAACTAGTAGACTTAAAACAAGTTAGAGAGGCCCTGCAATATCTTAAAGACAACAATGAATACTACAGAGAAATAAACATTGAAGTAAACCTAAGAGAAACCACCGAAATAATTCAGGATTCCTCATCAACTAGCCAATTTCAACTTCTAGATCCTTCTACAGCCTCCAATATTTTAGACAAGTATAAAATTCACCCTCTACACTCCAAAAACACCATAGATGATGCACTAGAAACATATCAAATGCGGCAAGCCAAGCTATCTCCAATCAGCATATGGGAAAAAGTGTAAAAGTAAGCGCCTTTCCTCTACTTTTCCTACTGGAAAAGGTGGAAGATACAATGAAAGATGCACACAAATAACAGCATCAGAACACCGCTCTTTACTAATGTATTCTGAAAACCCCAGATTCAGACACCTCCTCTTTGAAAGTGAACTAGCAACTCTATGTTACGGAGTTGCACACACATTGATAACAGGTTCCAATTTTCTAAACATGTCTGCTATGCAGCTACTTCAAAAGGTGCAAGGGAAAGATGACGTTTTACATTCAAGTATTACAAATGCCTTGGTAAACATGCGGGGTACAAAAGAATACTGGTTCTGACGTCACACAGACATATTGTGTATGCTTCTCAACCTTGGCCCACCCACTTGGTTTGTCACTTAAAGTTGTGCAGAGTATGCATGGGAAGACTTGCAGAATTTCCTACACATAGCAAACAAAAGTAAAACAGGGATAGACATGAAAACACTAGGAGAACTCTGCGCTCTTGAGCCTGTAAATGTGTCAAGGTACTTCTATCATCGCTTTATTGTCATGCTGCACTTCATTGTAATAAAACAATTCCTCCCCTCCGAGAAGTGGAACACTTCTTTTGAAGAAAAGAATATCAACCCAGAGGAGCACCACACATCCACATGCTTTTGTGGATTAAAGATGCTCCTAAATTTGGTGAAGACAGTGATGACACTGTTTTACAGTTCATTCATAAATATGTGTCATGATGCCTGCCCCCGGAAGACCAGACCAGGCCCAGCAGCCCCGGAAACAGGCATCATGCCACTTGGAGCATGCCCAAAAGCCCCAGTTAGGGGCTGTTTGGGTGCAGTCCTGGCCCCTATGGCGCCAGGCTCATAAAGATAATGTCAGCCCTGGCGCCATGGGCGCCAGGCTCATTATTGATAACTTACCTGAAGCAGACCATGCTGCATACTCACCTGAGACAGACCATGCTGCATGAAGACTCAAGCCAAATGAGGCTTAGGAGGGACTATTTTACTGAAGGGACTATTTTGTTACTTGGGTGGGGCTGTGGAAGAATACTTACCTGGAACTTCTTCCAAGGCTATTTAAACCACGCCCGGACAGCCACACGTGCTTCGTGTTATTCTGCTTGCTGCAGCGTAACGCTCACCGTGTTTTCAGCAGCTCTAGTCTTCAGCCACGCCCGCTTCAGTCCTGGGACTCCTGAAACAAGAAGAAAAGAAGGATAAAGGTTAGAACAGGAGTATTAACTTTAATCCTTACCTGAATCCTGATCCATCTCGCCACGGAGCTGAAAGACAGAAGTCTTTGAAGCATCGCTTCGCATTCCTATGGCGCCGTGCTGAACTCGCCTGCTTGGCGGTACTTCAGCATTCCATCACGCTCTGTCCATCTCGCGGCCGCCCTCCGACACCTAAGGAGACAAAGACAGCAAGGTGAGCAAGAGGACTCTCTAAGGCTATACAAGCTACCCCCAAGGACTTACCTGATTTACCACGGGGGGTACTCACCTCATCTCGGGTCGACGCAGTCAACTCTGCTTCATCGCCGTACCCCGGCCCCTAAGGGGAAAACCACAATAGACTTACCTGAATCTTACCAATTGCCATTTGGAAATCTTCGAGTGGATTAATCGGCAACCTGCAAGGAATCGGACAGAGTGAAGATCAGACATTAGAACTCTTATGAACAATTGGACTTTAGAGTCAATAATGGAACTCATCAATTCCTCTACGCCAGTGAACTAACTGGTCATCAACGCGCCCCTGCGGTCTACGCAGGATGGAGAGCTCATCCTTCCAAACCATCAGGTGAGACTATGGAGGGGACATCAAGAGTGATCTGTGGGAAGACAACGGGAGTGGGGAAGGTGGGTTGACACTCAATTCCACGGGTGGTTAATTCCCCTTCTCCTTTGCAGAAGAATATTCCTGCGAGCCAGTCGAACTAGGCTGAGCGGGCCAGTCCAGTCAGTCATCTCGGCGCTACACGTCACGCTGGTGGAAACAACAGCGGCCCAGTTCCGGTCGACGCCCTCGTGGGAACCAGGTGAGCGTAACAGAACGCGAAGCCTACCCACAAATACCCACCTGGGTGTCATGGAGACCTCGGAAACTGATCAGTTGGCCCAATTATTAGGGGAATTAAGGGCCAAAGTGTATTCCGCCCGCCAAGAAACCAATGCCCTCAGGAGGGAACTGATAGTGTCAAAAGAACAAACTGATGAGTTGGCCAGACAACTATTACAGAGCCAGGCTGGACAAACACCTCTACCAGGACTTGGGGCAAGTCCAGCTCCTGTACCATCGAGTAACCCGGTGCAGATAAATTTACCTGGAGCCGTTCCTTTGCCTCCGCCTGAACGCTTTGCCGGAGACCCAAAAGGGTTTGCAACATTCATGAATCAATGCCGCTTGCACTTTTTATGTAGACCTGGAGCTTTCCCAAACGATCAGGCCAAGGTAGCCTTTGTACTGTCATATCTCAGCGGCAGTGCAGCGGATTGGTCCATTCCACTAGTTAACCAGGATGACCCGATTCTTCGAGATTTCCAGGGTTTTCGAACAAGCATGGAAAGACTATTCGCCCGACACTCCCGAGGACAGGCTTTGGACAACAAACTTTTATCCCTACGGCAAGGTAACCAGGATCTTTTATCTTACATTGCAACTTTCAATAGATTAGTAGTGGAAACCGAATGGCCTGAAGCCAAGCGAATCACATTATTCCATCGAGGACTTCGGGGAGAACTCAAAAATGTTTTGGCCCAAATCATGAACCCGCCTCAAGACTGTGCTGAATATATAGATCTAGTGGTCCAGCTCGATCACAGACTTCAAACCAGGAAGGCTGACCGAACCAAGTTTGAAAACAGGGTGTTGGTTAAAACCCACGTAAGCTCCAAGGGAGTAGATGTCTCAGAACCTATGCAAATCGGGGGGGTTGAAGGACCCTTAACCCAGAAGGAAAGAGATAGAAGACGGCAACTGCAATTATGTTTATATTGCGGAACTACTGGTCATTTTCTTCAGAACTGCCCTGTAAAACCACCCAAGAAAGTTATAGGAGCAGCAGACGAAAACCATGTGAAATCTGACTCAGGAAACGACCACGCCCGGCAAGCGTAGAGGTCCGCTTGCCGAGCTTAAAGAAGGACACTCTGACCTCGCATTTCACCATACCCATGGTCCTTGTAGATCCAGAGCAGCCATCACGCATGCACGCGGTAAAGGCGTACGTAGACAGTGGAGCCATAGGAAATTACCTGGACTGGGAATTGGCTACCAGGATGAATCTATCTCTCACCCGCAAGACCACAGCCGATGTTGTCACCACTGTAGATGGAACGGAAATTGCCTCTGGACCCATAACTCATTCCACTGCAGAGATGACATTGCTGAGTCAAGATGGGCACCGAGAGGCTATGGTGTTTGACTTAATCAAGGCCCCACAGTTTCAGCTGATACTGGGGATACCTTGGTTGGAAAAACATAATCCCTGTATTGATTGGCGAGAGAAGAGACTAACTTTCCCAGAATGTGCTCACACCTGCTCCCCAAGGAAAACTCAAAACTCAGTCCTGGCCCCAGTAATTCCAGTAGCCATACAATTACCTGTTGAATACCAAGACTTTCAGGATGTCTTCCAAAAGGAACAGGCAAACACCTTACCACCTCACAGATCGTATGATTGTCAAATAGATCTTGTACCTGGAGCACAACCACCTTGCAGCAGAATCTATGCCCTTACGGAACCTGAAAATCTCCATTTGCGCCAGTACCTAGACCAGTACCTTGCTAATGGCTTCATTCGCCCGTCCAAGTCCCCTGCATCTTCAGCTTTGTTCTTCGTACCGAAAAAGGAAGGCGACCTTAGAACATGTATAGACTACCGCGCACTGAATCAGATAACCATCAAGAATCAATACCCACTGCCTTTGATCCCAGAACTACTAGACCAGGTGAAGGACGCTTGTATATACACGAAACTAGACCTTCGGGGGGCATATCATCTGGTACGTGTCAAAGAGGGTGACAAATGGAAGACTGCTTTTCGCACCAAGTACGGACTATTTGAGTACCAGGTGATGCCCTTCAGACTATGCAATGCACCAGCAGCCTTCCAGTTCTTCATGAACGATGTCCTCCGAGAGCTTATCAATGTTTGTGTGGTCGTTTACATCGACGACATCTTAGTATACTCTTTATCAGAATCTGAGCATGTAAAACACGTCCCAGCAGTCCTAGAGAAGTTACGCCAGCATAAATTATATGCTAAACTAGAAAAATGCATCTTCCACACTACGGAAGTGGAATTCCTTGGATTTATTCTGACCCCGAGAGGAATCCGGATGGATACACGAAAAGTGGATGCCATTCTTAATTGGCCTTCGCCAAGGTCAATCAAAGGAGTTCAAAGCATGCTTGGCTTTGCCAATTTCTACCGCAGGTTTATCCCGGACTTCTCGCACATTGTACATCCCATTACAACGCTATTGCGAAAAAACAAACGCTTTGTGTGGACAGAGGAAGCCGAGAACGCCTTCCAAGAGTTAAAAGCTAAATTCACATCTGCTCCCATATTAAGACACCCGCGCCCTGAGCTTCCCTACATAGTGGAAACAGATGCATCCAGTTCAGCCATGGGAGCAGTCCTTTCCCAAAAGGATCCCGAAACTAACCAGCTTCACCCAGTGGCGTTTTGGTCAAGAACATTTTCAGCCCCCAAATTAAACTATGCCATAACCGACAAGGAGCTGCTGGCCATCAAGTCTGCCTTCAAGGCTTGGCGGCACTATCTACTGGGTGCCAGACATACCATCACGGTCATCACCGATCACCGCAACTTACAATACCTAAAGACAGCCAAAGCCCAATCTTCGCGCCAACTCCGTTGGGCATTGTTCTTCGCCGAGTTTGATTTTGTAATAACCTATCGACCAGGTTGTAAGAATGGTAAAGCAGACGCCTTGTCCCGGATTGGAATGGGAGAAGCAGAAATAACTTTAGAACCCGTACCCATAATTCCAGAACAGAGAATCCTTGGCCTGACATCCATACAGACACTGGAGGACATTCAAAACAAGATCCACCAACTCTTTGATTCCGTTGCCCTACAGGACTGGGCAAAGAAAGGTCCAGAGTACTCTGTCATCGATGATTTACCTTATTACCAAGGCCGGCTATTTTTACCGCAAAAAGAACTACAGGAACTTGTCATTTCCCATTACCATGACACCTTAATAGAAGGGCATCCGGGTATTGAAAAAACCAAAGCTAAAATTAGGAAGCAATGTTGGTGGTCCACCTGGCGAAAGGATGTCAAGTCATTTGTCATGTCTTGTGGCATTTGCGCACAAAATAAAGGGCAAAAGAAAAAACCTGCTGGATTATTGCAACCATTAGACATACCACCTACCCCTTGGCATACCTTGTCATTAGACTTTATCACGGATTTACCCCCGTACCAAGGTTACAATACCATTCTAGTTATTGTAGATCTTTTTTCTAAAATGGCCCACTTCATTCCTTTAAAAGGTATACCTTCAGCTTCAATCCTGGCCAAGGAATTCCTTGAAAATGTTGTCCGCCTCCATGGCTTTCCTTCAGTGTTAATTTCAGATCGGGGCAGTCCATTCATTTCACATTTTTGGAGGAAATGCTGCCAACTGGCACAAATTGATGTTAAGCTTTCGACCAGTCACCACCCTCAGACCGACGGTCAAACGGAGAGGACCAACCAGACTCTTGAACAGTACCTCCGTTGTATGCTACATCAGTCTGAGGGGAATTGGAAAGACATTCTGTGGATCGCAGAGTATGCGTACAATAATTCCGTACACTCAGGAACTGGACAAAGTCCTTTTTTTACCATTTATGGGCACCATCCTCGAACCTCGGATTTGGACTCACCCCAGCATTTAGAGATGCCCGCAGTGGACCATCTCCACGCTGCTATTACACAAGCCTTTAAAGAAGCCACCATCCATTTGCAAAAGGCTAAAGAAAAATACAAAAAGGATGCGGATCAGCACAGAAGTGAAGCTCCTCAATACCAAATAGGGGACCAAGTATGATTAGCCACTAAGCACTTACCACTCAAGGGGACTCGGACCTTTAACCCCAGGTATTTGGGACCTTTTTCTGTCAAGGCAATTATTAACCCAGTGGCCGTCAAGTTGGACCTACCTGCTCATATGCGAATCCATCCCGTCTTCCACGTGTCTCTTTTGAAGCCAGTGCAACCAGGAACTAGGCTAACCACTCCACCTGAACCTATCCTCATAGACGGAGAGCCCAAGTTCGAAGTCAAGAATATTTTGGACTCAAAAAGAGTGAGATCAAAACTCTTTTACCTAATTGACTGGAAAGGTATGGTCCGCAGGAAAGGTCTTGGGAACCTAGTGACCACGTGCATGCACCTCGTTTAGTGAAGAGGTTCCATCAGGAATTTCCAGACAAACCCCGGCCAAGGGGGAGAACGACTTAAGGAGGGGCCTTGAGGGGGAGTGCTGTCATGATGCCCCGGAAGACCAGACCAGGCCCAGCCATGGGCGCCAGGCTCATTATTGATAACTTACCTGAAGCAGACCATGCTGCATACTCACCTGAGACAGACCATGCTGCATGAAGACTCAAGCCAAATGAGGCTTAGGAGGGACTATTTTACTGAAGGGACTATTTTGTTACTTGGGTGGGGCTGTGGAAGAATACTTACCTGGAACTTCTTCCAAGGCTATTTAAACCACGCCCGGACAGCCACACGTGCTTCGCGTTATTCTGCTTGCTGCAGCGTAATGCTCACCGTGTTTTCAGCAGCTCCAGTCTTCAGCCACGCCCGCTTCAGTCCTGGGACTCCTGAAACAAGAAGAAAAGAAGGATAAAGGTTAGAACAGGAGTTTTAACTTTAATCCTTACCTGAATCCTGATCCATCTCGCCACGGAGCTGAAAGACAGAAGTCTTTGAAGCATCGCTTCGCATTCCTACGGCGCCGCGCTGAATTCACCTGCTTGGCGGTACTTCAGCATTCCATCACGCTCTCTCCATCTTGCGGCCGCCCTCCGACACCTAAGGAGACAAAGACAGCAAGGTGAGCAAGGGGACTCTCTAAGGCTATACAAGCTACCCCCAAGGACTTACCTGATTTACCACGGGGGGTACTCACCTCATCTCGGGTCGGCGCAGTCAACTCTGCTTCATCGCCGTACCCCGGCCCCTAAGGGGAAAACCACAATAGACTTACCTGAATCTTACCAATTGCCATTTGGAAATCTTCGAGTGGATTAATCGGCAGCCTGCAAGGAATCGGACAGAGTGAAGATCAGACATTAGAACTCTTATGAACAATTGGACTTTAGAGTCAATACTGGAACTCACCAATTCCTCTACGCCAGTGAAGTAACTGGTCATCAACGCGCCCCTGCGGTCTACGCAGGATGGAGAGCTCATCCTTCCAAACCATCAGGTGAGACTAAGGAGGGGACATCAAGAGTGATCTGTGGGAAGACAACGGGAGTGGGGAAGGTGGGTTGACACTCAATTCCACGGGTGGTTAATTCCCTTCTCCTTTGCAGAAGAATATTCCTGCGAGCCAGTCGAACTAGGCTGAACGGGCCAGTCCAGTCAGTCATCTCGGCGCTACACGTCACACTGGTGGAAACAACAGCGGCCCAGTTCCAGTCGACGCCCCCGTGGGAACCAGGTGAGCGTAACAATATGTCACTTGTGAAATCCCTTCAGACAGTACACATAGTGGCCTACATGCACACATTTTGCAGTTCCAAAGACACAAGTGTACAAGTGTGGCAAGTATTGTCGGTGCAAATATAAAAACAAAGGGAAATACTACACCAAATGCCGCTTTGTTTTCCCTACACCTGTTTCAGCAAAAGGACAAGAAAACAGCTTCATGTCTTCTGTTAGACACAGTGTGACAGGTAAAATGCCTAAGAACACATACTGTATAAAAAGAACCAAAGCATCCAAATAAATCAATGATAATAATGCAATAATTGCCCTCCTATGTAATGCAGACATAGATGTGCAGTACATTGCATACAATTCCACTGCAGTTGCACAGTATGTCACATCCTACTTAACCAAAGCAGAGAAACAGAGCTGAAAGGCCTCTGGGATGACATATCATCTGACAAAACACTGTCACAAAATGTGTACAGCTTTGGCATAAAAATGCTCTCCCATAGAGAATGTGGCTGCTACGAAGCTGCAGACCGCTTAACCAGCACCGCCTTGTATGGTAAATCTGAAAACATAGTTTGGCTAAGCCTTGGTCCTGCTGCACCCAGAAACAGAGTTCTCAAATCATACCAAGATATAGAAGCAATAGCCAAAAACAATCCCAACAGCCAGGACACTTTGAAAAACAACTTATTGGACACATACTACCCAAACAGGAGTACTGCTTTGGAAACCATATGCCTATACCACAAAGCCCAAAACTTCTCATACAAAAATAATATTAAACCAGATGAGAAAAAAGATAAATACATAGTCAACGGTTGTGAGGGCAGCCTAGTTAACCTTACCAAACGCAGCCTCATTAATCCTATGAAACTATTGCTAAAAACTCCTCAACATGGAGAACTATACTACATGTCCCTACTGCAACTTTTTAAACCATGGTGAAAAGAAGAAGATTTATTGGACAGCCATGCCTCCTATGAAGCTGCTTTCAATGCAACTGAAAGCACTATAACAGTTAAAAACTTTACACAGTACAATAACAAGAATTTCAAGCACGACTAAATGCAGACACTCCTGAGAGCAGTCAACCTTTTCTTACAAGAAGCCAAGAACTACTTGGACAGCCACTCATAGCAAATGAGGCAGAATTAGCCATGACTGAAGTAGAAAACATCATGTGTCAGTATGAGCAATCTGCAGAAAACTTTGTTCTACTGAAATCACAACTAAACAATGAGCAGCGTAGCATCTTCCTAGAAGTAACTAAAGAAATTGAACATGGTGTGCAGCACGAAACTAAAACTTGTACCTGTCAAAATTATACACCTGTACTCCTTTATGTAAGTGCTCACGCTGATTCAGCCAAAACATTCTTGATAGAAATTATCAGCAAGTTCTTCCAACAATTGACAAACAACAAGCTTTCAGCTGTTGTAACTGTACCCACAGGTTTAGCTGCCTACAATATAGGCGGTGTTACTTTACACCAATTGCTACTCCTTCCAGAAGAACAGCAAAACAAATTAGACTACTACGCACTTTCAACAGAAGCTGCTATGGAGCTGCACAGAGTTTTGAAACAAATGGAAATGCTCCTAATAGATGAGGTGAGCATGGTCTCCAACCTAATGTTGGCTTTGATTCACCTCAGATTGTAAGAGGTCCTTAAAACAGGCTACGAAGAACTCTTTGGAGGAAAACACATTACTGTTTTTGGAGATCTTCTTCGAATAACACCAGTGAAAGGTGAACCTATTTTTAAAATGTTAGGACACACACTGTGCCATAAGACACTTGGCAGCATAGGAAATGTAAATCTCTGGCAACATTTCCAATACAGAGAACTAACTGAAAACATGCGTCAGCCTGCAGACTTCACCTATGCCAACATTTTGAAAAGCATTTGCATTGGTGTGCTTTCTAAAGAAGCACAGTCTATCTTAAATAGCAGATAGATAAACAATTAAGCAAACGTTTCCCTCAATTTTTTGTGAAGGGGTCTGTGGTGTGAGAGGAATGAACATATAGAACCATAGCACATTAACCACCAGCTACCCTCCTCTACTACACCATGGTTGTAGGAAAAAACACTCAATCTTAAATAACTAATATCGTCAAATAACATGTACCACCATGGTCTTACTATCAAAATTAGCATATTTTAATCTTTCAAACAATTATTCTAAAAAACATTAAAAAAACATTTGATGCGCTCATTATTGGCAAGTTTACACAGAGAATGGAGTTCAAATAAACACTTATGGCTGTTGTTTTCACAAACGCACTTTTAAATCATATGCATTAAGTGGTTACGTGGTGTTAGTAACAGTGAATTGTGACCCCATCAAGATTTACAAAGAGACATGGTATAACAGCGTCTACACTCTAGTGTGTTTCTGGGGAAAAGACAGCACTGTTGTAGTCTAGATCTCATCAGTGGTATCCCAGGACCCGTCTTCAGGACGCAACTGGTTTAAAGTGGGGTCAATTACACTGTCTGCATGGCACCTATGTGGCAGTGTTGTGACCTAGACACAAATAAAAATGGGGGAAATATGAGAAGTGGTGCAGGAACAAGTCCCTAACAAGTGCTTTGTGTATGTAGCTATACCTAACTGTGAATCCATTCCATTTCGGCAGCTGGTACATGCACCCAAGAGTCTAGGCCCTGGCCACAACCAGCACATCATATTACAGCCATGCATGCAAACCTCTCCCACTTCGCACAACCCACAAACATAACACAGCCGCCTGAGGCCCTACCCACTTCAGTTGACATACTATTGCAGTACAGTACTTACAGCCAATGGACAGACTCTTGGATGCACGGCCTCTGCAAACAAAACACTACTAACTGCCCACAACCAATACAACATAATACAGCAAAGTACCCAAGAATCTGCCCAGTGGCCACAACCCAAACACATAAGGCATCCACTTGAGGCCATAAATGCTTCTGTACACATAGTGTTCCAATACGTGCAACCAGTCAGCACACTCTTGAATCTAAAAAGCCAGTCGCCTGAGGCCCTGTCCACTTTTCTACACATATCATTACGGTACTTCAACCAGTGGGCACACTCTTGGATTCTTAAGTGTATCGCCTCCGGCCATGCACCCAATACTAGCAGCTGGTCACAATAACCACAGCATAATACAGCCATGCACCCAACAATCTGTACACTGGCCACAACCCACACACATAAGACATCCACTTGAGGCCCTGTCCAGTTCTGTACACATAGTATTCCAGTGCGTGCAACTAGTCAGCACACTCTTGAGTCCAATAAGCCAGCCACCTGAGGCCCTGTCCACTTTTCTACACATACTATTACAGTACTTCAACCAGTGGGCAGACTCTTGGGTGCATGGCCTTTGGCCATGCACCCAAGAGTCTAGTAGCTGGACACAAACACCACAGCATAATGCAGTTTATACAAACATCCTCATATAATCTACATTCCTCTCCCCTACTCAACTGAAGCCTGCCTGAAGTCACCACATAAGCTGCTCGCCTGAGGGCCTATCTGCGAACTGTTGCGGTGTCCGCGGACAACACGAACACAACACAGTCTTCTTCCACCTAAACAAATACATCCTATGAACCATCTTTCACTCTCCCACCCTTTCCAGCCCCTCTTCCCAACACCAGATGCCCCAAAACATGTTTTCCAGCCCTGTTCGCCGCCGCGCTATTAACCAATATTCACGGATACAACATGGCGTACATTTTTGAAAAATATTACGCTCATCACGCTTCTGTCCAGCCAAACTGCGGGCATGGTGTATGGCCGCGGGCATGACGCGGCCCTCTGGGCCAATCAGAGTCCGGTCCACGTAGCGAACAGCCAGATATCACAAATGTTTTGGCACCTACATTTTGCCTGTTTTTTAAAAAAAAACTACTGGACAGATTTTCACCAAATGTACAAAAGCATGCTTTCGGGAACAAGCCGCCGCTCCTGCCTCAAATTTAGTAAAAGTCTGTCCAGCGGTTTGACCTGTACATGTGAGCAAAGTTTTTTCCATTTAGTCTATGGACAAAATACATTTTTGGGACCCCCCCAATAACTTTGCCGCCCCTTGACAAAACCTCACCAAACTGCTAATTTTGCTAATTTTGGTGAGGATTCGTCCAGGGGGAGTGAAGTACTAAGCCTCCCAAAAAGTGCTCTTCCTATGAGATGAACAACTTAACCATTATTACACGCCCGCTACCGCAGGCCGTGTTTTACAAATATATATATATATATATATATATATATATATATATATATATATGATAGTCGATTTGAGCCAAGTCACATATTCCCCAACGCCACCTAATAGCCATTGCTGGCAGTTCACCTCCAGGTCTGGACCACATCAGCAAGGCATTATGGGTTTGAAAATTAGCCCAAATGCAAGCCTTTTTCTGCAAGAAATTCTCTTTTTCTTTTAGGCTAGTGCTACTTTAAATATAGCTTAATCAACCCAAGGCAGACATTTTGCGAGGCTGCCAGGTCTATACTGCACTGATAGTTTCTAAAAAGGGTGAAACCAGGTATGTAGCTGTCCTGACAGCCTTGTGGTTGAAGCATTGAGGCATGTATACAATACACCAATACAATTATTGTGGGTTTAAAAGTAGGACTGTGCCGAATAGCATATTTAGTATTCGGCCGAATACCGAATAGTTTGTCAACTATTCGGCCGAATATGAAGCTGAATAGTTGCTTTATTTAATAAAACATGTTCCAAACTTGAAATAACACACTTATTAAAAGAAAAATAAAGCACCATTTAAAATGCATTCTATGCATTTATTTCTCTTCATTGTAATCAAGGCAGCATCTTTATTTAAAGTATAAAAGCCAGAAAAAAAGCATATTTAACCAAAATGAAGGGACCAAATTTACAGAAGGTTGTTGCATATTCAAAACCAGTACCAGTCAAAGTAGGAGGCTTCACAAATGCAAAAGGACTAGGTTGCAATGGACACAATGGATATTGCAATTTACAACAGCCTTTGTGAATCAGACGCATTGCATTCTCTATCCAGTTGCAAAGTCGCTGCGGTAGAGTTTCCATATTTCTTTGCAGTTCACATAGAAATGCGTAAAATGGTTCATGTCGGCTCATGCAGGAAACAAGTCAAGAGGAAATCTGAAATGTGTGAACTCAATCTCACAACTATTCACCCCACCCCCTGAGCGGCCAAACAAATGAGAGGACACTCCCAGAGACGCTGTTAATGTTTGGTGAAAGGGTAAGCACCCGTTCATTTATTAACATTGATTTTGCAAATCAGGTCTAAATATTCACTGCATTAAAAAAATGTAATACAAAAAATATAACAATTCTGGACCATATATAGGGGGAAGTTTGTTTATGCAACTCTGATGCCCATCAAAACAATTAAACAAATTATAGCAGCACTAAAATATACGTTAACATTTACTTCATACTTGATTGAAATATAGTCCTATTTTAACCAAAATATTTGTTTCTTTTGTCAGTTTTGTCTTTTTGCATGTTTAGTGCTGTGTTTTGTTTTGTGTTGATTTCTTTGGGCAATAAAGAAAGCTGCTTGGATAGTCTGGTGTGTTAAAGCAGCAGCGACCCTGAATTAATCAGAGTGGCTTACAGGTCTCACATGATTCAGCCTTTCATTCTTCAAAGGCTAATTTGACAAGCATCCCATTTTTACTACAAAGCAATATATATAAAACATAGACAGGTGTGTAAACGTACAAGGAAATATGCCTCATATATTGAACTGCAGCCCCCTGGTGGCTTTGAGAGTGAGCTTTGCAAGATCGTCCTGTCCCCACTCCCGCATCCCGTTGTGTTCATGCTGAAGGCTCCCTGTTAGCGTTTACACCCATTTCTTTAGAAAAGGCTTGTCTGATCCGGGCTCCTTCTCCCGAGCGCTGCCGGTATCCCTCTTGCCCCTGTATTCAAATGCTGCTACAAGTGATTAAACAGCAATTATGACCTTCACCCATTTCTGAGTAAACAATGGTCTGCAATCACTTGTGCTGATGGAAAGGTGTTGTGTCTCAGCCTGGTCTGTTCCCAGACCAGCTCTTAATATGTTTGTCAAAAGAGCAAACATGCGTGTGAAGGGGCATAACATTTGAGAGTCAAAGCCCATATCCAAATCCCTTTCATATATTAACTAGACAGAAAGACCCTAAATGCAACTTCCCATTAGAGAATTGCTTTAAGTCAGATTTGACACCCACTGGCACTAGCCAAACCAAATTAAAAACACTTTATAGGAAACATTTCAGAGGAATAATCCTATGTTTAGCAGAACAAAAAGGCAATTTAATCACTGCTACCTGATATTTTAATTTTTTATTCCTCGGTAAAGCAGAATCATTTTCTGGCTCTTGTTGTCTTTATTGTCTGATTGCTCTGAGCAGGTGTAGGGTGTTGTCTCTCTTCATGGTCTGGGGAGGTAGAAGGCCATGCAGGAATTTATTTTTAGCTGGGATGGGCAAGCAGAATTCCACGTAGGAGATTTGTGTTGTTGGGTTCGGAGGTGGAATGCCATGTATGGTATTTTTGTTAGGGGGTGGCAGGCCCCAAGTAGGAGGTTTGTGGGGATGTTGGAGAGGCAGGATGTCAGTAATTGGGTATTGCACTGTATGCCAGCAGAGTGTCAACAATGGCGGCTTTGGTTCCAAGACTTACATGCTCATTTTGCCATTTTAGCCCACGTTTGCCACTTGAAGGCAAGCCGGACTCTAAAGCTCAGCCCTGACTTGGCCCATCCCAAGAATTCTCTGGCTCTCCCAAGTCTACATCCTACAAATTCCACCAACAGAGCATAGCTCTCTGACTGTCTCATACAGAGTCCTCACACCTATCTTTACCAGTTGTCACACACTGACACACATTGCAAGTGGAGAGATCATCCAGCATAAATTCCTCTGAGAGGCATGTTAGATGGGGGCATATTACTCTGCCTGACATAACCGAGCCCTGCTAGTCTCCACTACCTATTGTAAATTCTTAATGTTTCTCCATGTGCATGGCCCTTAGGAACAAATGCTGCTTACTTTTCACTTATTCTCGCCACTCCTTCTTGCTAATACACAAACATTTGCACCTCATCATTCCTGAAAAAATATCAAATAATGTTAAACTCAGGACTCAAGTCCTTACAAAACCAAAGGGGGGGAGGGGGCTATGATGTACGCACCGGGAAGTGACATGACAGAAACTGCATGTATCCTTAAGTGAAATATGCACTTTTCTTTCAGTTTGTCTTTTCCAACTGAAGAAAGAGCACATTGCATGTAAACATTCACCAAAAGAAAAGATTTTCCTGTATTGTTGCTGGCTGAGTATAAAAGGTGAGCACCTTTTATGTCTAAGAATCTGTAACAAAACATGCCCTAAAGAGCAGATTACAATATAAGTTATTTTACAGCTGTGTGATAGCAATTTGTCTGGTCTTGTGGCTAAGTGTCTGGTCTAATTCTATTTAGTTTTGCAAACTGAAGTTTATATTTGCCTTTCTGAGTTCTTGTTGCATTCTATTCAAATGAGAATGACAAAGTATTCAGCAAGAGCTGAATAGCTTTTATTCAGCTGGAATTCGGCTGAATAAAAGCTAAGGAAGCTAAGATTCGGTACACCCCCATTTAAAAGGCTTGAAAAAAAAAACGTTTACCTGAAATGTGAAACTAGGATAGTCCATTTGAGCCAAGTCACACATTCCACAAAACCACCTAGAAGCCATAGCTGGAAGTTCAGCTCCAGTTCTGAACCACATCAGTAAGATATTGTGGGTATGCAAATTAGCCCAAATGCAAGCCTTTTTCTCAAAGAAATAGTATTTGTCTTAGAGGGCAGTGCTACTTTATTCATAGCTTAATCAACCCGAAGCAACCATTTTGCAAGGCTGTCAGGACAGCTACATACCTGGTTTGACCCTTTTTGGAGATCAACAGTGCAGTATAGTCCTACAGCCTTGTGGCTGGAGCATTGGGGCATCTGTTCAATACACAAAGAAAGTTATGGTAAGTTTAAAAAGGTTGAACAAAAAACCCTTTCGCCTGAAATGTGAAAGTGGGATAGTCCAATTGAGCCAATTAACACATTCCACAATGCCACCTAGTAGCCATTGCTGAAAGTTCCCCTTAGTTTATATGTATAAGAAGCATATAATACAAGAGCAGAATGAATGTACATTTTATATATGAACTGTACAACTCAGGACTGACTTTGATGTCCGTTTTCAGTAGATGTACGTTGCGTACATGTTTGAACTGTAAAACTCACATATGTCTCTTGTACGTGTTGAAAACTCACATTAATGTTAGAGCTCACTTTTGGAGCTTTTATTTGCATAGGTGGCATGCAATATATTAGCAGAACAAGTGTACATTTAACATATAAACTGTACAAGAACGTGTGGGATAGTAGATTTCATACATCTACCCTAATAACGTCTGAAAGACAGGACTGACTTTGATGTCAGTTTTTAGGAGATATGTACATTTACCAACTGTAAAATTCTTATACTCCTTTTATACAGATAAACACCCACATCAAAGTCAAACCTGACTTCAACATGAGATTTTGTTCACATAGGAGGTGTATAGCACATGTGTAATTCCTGGCTTTATATTATATATCATAATATTCGTCCGTTACTCATATACCATACATTCACATGCCAGACACTTATGACAGAGACACGTATGACACTGACTCTTCCAACACCAACTTACAGGACATGATCTTACGCCACATTTTGTTTTGACACTTTCTTCCAACACATGCTCTTGCAACACACACTCTTACAACATATCCGCCTATGATCCACAAACTTAGGGTGCATACTCTTATGACACACAGCCTTACAACACATGCACATACGACACACACACGTATGACACAGACTCTTATGATACAGATACTTACAATACACTCACATGTACAAGAGACACTCTTATGCGACATGCTCTTAGGACGCACTCTCTTAAAAAACATACTTTTATGACACAGACTTTTTGACACGGATGTACCTGCTTTGAATATTCCCTGACGATAAGCAGGGAATCCTCAGTAAAATGTTATTATATTTACAATAGAGCTTTTCATTTCACTTTAGTAGTCCATCCATGTCCTTTTGGGTGATTTCTGCCTCAGTCAATGGGACGTTGAGTGACAAGCCCCACCCAGGAGGCCATTTTCAGATTCAAACCGCACATTGTGCTGAAGAGTCGATAAGGCTTTCTCTCCTGGAGAAAAAAGGCAACAGACCAACATATTTCTTCAAAACTTTGAAAGATTTCTTCAAAATTTTATAAAGCCAACATCTATACAGATAAGGGTTTTTTACTTCCAAAACATGGAAGGAAAATGTAAATCTCTTTTCAAGGCATGCCAGTCATGTGGAATAAAGAATGTGTGAGAGGGAGGCAAGCATTCTGAATGTATATACTGTCTCTATCCAAATCACATTCAGGAGAATTGTTATGTTTGTGCCACCTTTAGCACAAAAACCCTCAAGGATAGAAAAAAGAGACTAGTCCTGTGGCTTAATGAGGGCAGATACCCCCCTTCAGAGGCTGAATCCTCTAGAAGTGTGGTGGAGGACAGAACAGACAGGTCAAAAACTCGTAAGAGGAAAAAGTAATAAAAAACTGAAAAATCTATCCATCTGTCGACAACCACACCAATGAAGGAACCACCCGAGGACGTAAACCACGACGGAACCCGCCTTAAGCGATCTGTTGACGAGCGCAACGGCCCCCTCCGTCGCCCGAAAACCACCATTGACGGCACCACAGTCATCCACCACACAATCATCGTCGACGGCCATCAAACCATTGTCCTCAACAGGAAAACAAGATGCAATAAAACAACATTGTCTACATGCCTGTCGATAACAACCATGTCGTCAACAGTGTTGACTACTTCCCTGTCGACAACCATGGAAAGCCAGACAACATCCACGGCAACATTGACGGTACACAGGAAGTCACAAACACCATTGCTGTCTGCACCGCCAACAGGGGGGGTGTCAACACAGGCTTGATATTCATGCCAATGAAGCGGAGGTAACTCTTGGCAGTTGAACTCGTCGTGTAGCCGACGAGTTCTTTCTGCCAATATACCCTTCAGAGGGACTCAGAAATACCCCCTGAAGGATCTATTAACCAAAAGATGGATGGACGCCAAAGGACCTGCCAACCAGTAAAGGATGTAACAATTAACAACAGCAGATGACAGAATAACCCAATCTTCGAAGACAAGACAAGGTAATACCTGCAAAGGTTAGGAAGGGTCAGTAAGGGGAACAGCGAGACATCTAACATAGAAGAACACTTACAATTAGAAACAAATCATGAATCTCGCTAAGGTACTGAATGTGAATACATGGAACGCTCTTACCATCTGTGTGTTTTCTTGCAGAGTCATGAAGGAAAGAAAAACTTGAAAATCCAAGGTAAATCCAGGAAACCCTAACACCCGCCGGCACGAGGACACCTGTATTACACAATCCCAGAGTCCGAGTGAAGTGTTCCTTGATCCACCTACCCACCGCCGGCACGAGGACACCTAATCAGCAACACGAAGCGTCTCTAGTTCAGCACTCCAAAAGGGACTGAAGACCGCGTCAAGCACAGTACAGCTAAGGAAGAACCGAGGAGAGGCAGCTGCAGGTAGAGTAGAGGAACAGAAGACAGAATCACAAGGCAAGCAGGTCGATGAGCGGTCTGAGGTCAAAAACAGGTACATAGCTATAAGACAAGAGGGCAATCAAAAGGAATCCAGTAAACGAGCCGAGGTCACAAGAAATAACAAGGAATCCAGAACGCGAAAAACAAGGCAATCGAATACAAATTCAGAAGCGAAGTGCCAGGTTTGAACGGTCCATTAATAGTCCAAAGAACTGTCACGTGACTTGCCAGACTGGGTTCAACGTGAAAAGACATGTGATCCCAACAACGCAGAGCGTTGCGTCCGCATTGCCATGGCAATACCCAGCGCTTTCGGAATGACTGAAAGCATACCTTATGAATATGAGTACGCCTACCGCAGGAAGATGCTTATTACCTTGCATGTTAGGGCGGATATGAGTGGAAACAGGAGATGTAACATGTCTCTGTGTTTTACACCAGACTCCGGAGCGGTTTGAATACCGGATCCCTTTACGTTTCCTGATGGGGCAGGGGCAAAAAAGGAGTTTAGAATGTCCTTGTCCACTGGCATGCAGAACATTTCAAAAATCAGGAAAACCGAAGGAAAATTGGAAAAAATTCAAGCACAAACATAAATATGGAGACAAACAGATGCCATATAGAAAGGAACAGGAGCCAATATAGGACTCTACACCAGTACAACAAGACCCAATAGTTATTAAGCTACCTCTCAGGCCCCTGCACTCGCCTAACGTCACAGAAGACCAGGCCATCATATCAGGAAGTGGGGAACCATCATCACCTCATTTACCCAAGGGAGACTCTAATCAGCTTATAGCGTCCAAAGGTCCAGCCCTACCCCCGGTCTCATCAATTCTACCAGACCAGATACTGGAGCACCACATTGATTCTGAATTTGAACAGGAATACTCATCCCAGTCCTCTGAGGAAGACCAATATTTGCCACGGGAAGCACCTATGGAGCTGAGGTTACAAGAGTTACCGGAGCCTACGTTCCCAGCATCGGTAGCACCTCCCCAACCAAAAGAACCTTTACTCAACCCACAGTCCCTGTTATCATTACAGGTCTTATCTACTCTCCAATCTCTATTTCAACAACTAGATACTAGGCTGCCAGTGAGCCAGCTCCACTCACAGTCACCCAATGAGGTGCCAGGCCCGTTGGGGAACCTTGTGGGCCTAGCGGAACAACTCCATAGGACCAGGTGGATGAACCGAAAGGTAATACAGTCATCAGGTGTACAACCTAACCACAAAGAGAACTGCCTATCAAACCTATGAGGCACACAAGACTGAACCGGACCAGCAGCCCCACTAGAACACGAGAGGCTTCCCCAAGGCCTCAACATTCCCCATACAGTCAGGAAGAGGCAGAAATTCAATCCTCTACCACGGATGATGAGGTAAGAGACACAGATACCTCTTCCTCAAAATCACTGTAGCCAGATAACTGGGTGGATACGGACATGGGTCTAAACCAAGACTCATAAGAATCATTGCATCAGTCACCACCCGACAACATAACAGCATTTCACAATACGGTCCAAAAGACAGGTGAGGAATTTGGCCAAATACCCACAGAGCAGAAAAAGGATTGCTTCCTTTTTGATTTAATGCACAAGCGCAGAAAGGCGGTAATGTCAACTCACATTCTAGAGCATGTTTGGGAAGAAGGACTATTACTCATGAGAAAATGCTTCTCATAGCCAGCATTAAAAGGCTGCTTGGAGAAAAGATTTAAGGCACTGGAGGTATCCCCGAAATGCCTTACATTCCAACCAACCCCAGATTCAGTAGTGTCAGCAGCGGCATGCAGAAAATTAAATGCTCAAGGTAAAAAATGCGCAGCACCACCTGACAACAACAGCAGGAAACAAGACAGTTGGCAAGAAAATTCTGGCCACAGGAACATCCACAGTAAAAGTGGCAAATTCACTTGCAATAATCTCGAGATACGACCATACAATGTGGAACCGGATGGCACCGCTATTAGCGTATGTGCCAGAAGATTAAAGAAAACAGGCCCTGGACATCCTGAGGGGGAAGATGCATCCAATAAATCGATCAGCATCGAAGTCTACAAACAGTCTTTAAACAAATCAGCAACAAGTTCGTACTACAGACAAAGACATGGTTAAAATGCACACATTTCAGAGCAGATGTTCAATCAAAAGGTAGTAGACATGCCTTTCGAGGGAGACAAAACTTTTGGTCGCAAGATTGACAGACCCTTAAAGCGATAAAAACAGACACAGATACAGTGAGGTTGCTTACCACCATGACAGTGAGATGCACTTTTCCCTCCTTCTAAGGAGTCTCAGGTTGCTCCACAGCGACTAATAGAGGCGGAAATGTATACCAGAGGGGAGCCTCCCATTCACAGGTGTACTACCAGCAGTATCGCTGGGCATACCCATATAAACAAAAGACTACAAGCAAGCTCCAAGAAGGCGACAGACAACATCTGCCTCTGGGGGCAGGCAGCAAAAACAAGCTTGACTTCCATCGACCATGAACATCCACGGTCGAGCTGTAGCAAGTGGTGGGCAAGTTGCAGTGCAGTACCATCTACAGCAGTGCCGACAGTTAAGGACAGACAAATGAGTCCTAGACATCATAAAAAAAGGACACATCATCATAGAATTTCAGGAACCCACCCTCTGATACCCCCAATATCTCAATACCAACCACACTTAAACAGCTTAACAGGCCAAGTGGAGAAACGGATCATAAAAAACGCAAACAAAAAAGTACCAAACCATCAGAGGGACAAGGGCAGCTACTACAGATTCTTTGTGGTCAGAAAAGCAGACAAATCATGGCAACCAATTCTGGACTTAAGAAGTCTAAACAAATATGTCAAGAAACAAAAGTTCAAAATGGTCACCTCGGCAGATGTTATAAAGTCGGTAAGGCAAAGCGACTCTGTGGCATCAATGGATCTCAAAGACGCAAATTTTCACATTCCTATTCGGAAAAGCCACAGAAATGTTCTAAGATTTCTCATGGAAACAAATCACTACCAGTTCAAAGGCCTCCCATTTGGTCTTCGCTTAGCCCCAAGAATATTCACAAAATGCCTGGCCCGAATAGCCATGTCGTTCAGAAAAAGAGGATACCATGCGTACCCATATCTCGACGATTGGTTAGTATGGACACCATCGCACCGGGCAGCGGAGTGGCAATGCAGAAGGTGTCCAACATCCTCTCATGCCTCAGCTTTGCAATAAATTCAAGCAAATCCTGCTTCAAGCCATCAAAAATGCTAGTGTTCCGAGGGGCACAGTTCAACACCACTGAGTGCTGGGTATGTCCCTCGGTAGAGAGAGCGGCGTCAATACCCCATCTAATCATGAAGTTCTAACCGGGCACCAGCATCACAGTCAGAACGTTCATGACACTACTGGGCACCAACGTTGTCCTGCATACCCCTAATACAACATTGCAGGTTACAAATGAAACCGCTATAAGCATTTCTAGCAAATCGGTGGTCCGAGGTAACAGCATCATGGAACGACAAGTTGACAGTAACAAAGTCACTCACAGACAGCTTGTGGTGGTGGCTTACGTCATCTCATAAAGGGTGCCCCATTGAGGGATTCACCGTTTCAAGAAACCCTGATCATGGATGCTTCACTGACAAGTTGGGGCGGACACGCAAACCAGCTATCAGTAAAGGGGCATTGGTCCCCGGCCAAGACGCAGCTTCACATCAGCATTGTAGAACTGAAGGTAGTAGCACATGCCCTTCACTCATTCCAACCAATGCTAAAGAGCAGTCATTTTCTTGCACCAACATGGGCGAGACAACTGTGGTTCTCCAAGCTTGTCCACCTATCCCAGGACCGTCCAATCCCTCTGTGTCAGGACCCTGACCGGCTCTCCATAAACAACCCACAGGTATTACATCACAACCCAAAGGTCCTCAACTTAAAGGCCTGGCTCCTGACTTCAATGAGTTCGACAAGTCCCACTCAAGCAGGAATGCAGAAACATTCTAAAGGCAGCCAGGGTGGAATCCACGAACAAATCATATGTATACAAGTAGCATCGTTTTTGCACTTGCCGTTCTCAACAACAATTGGGTCCATTAAGTATAGAACCTTACCAGCTCTTACCATACCTAATAAAATTAGCAAATATTGTTTGTCACACTTTATAGATATACCCATATTCGGGGCCCACATTGTAAAACATTTCATGAGAGGCCTATTCCGCACCTAGCCCCCTCAAAAGAAAGTGCCCCCTCAGTGGAGCCTAAACACTGTGCTTTCAGCCATAATGAAACCTCAGTTCGAACCTAGGCGACTACAGGTATAAAGTTTGTATATTGGAAGACTGCTTTTCTAGTAGCAATCAAGTCTTTCAGACATGTGTTGGAAATACATGCACTATCTGTTAGACATGGTTCGAAAATAACAAAGTCGTCTTAAAAACGAATCCTAGGTTAATTCCCAAAGTGTTGTCCAACTTCCACCTGCTAACTGAAGTAACCTTACCGGTTTTCTTCATAAAACCGTCCACACCAGCTGAACAATCTCTGCACTTGCTAGACCTTCGAAGAGTCCTGAAGTTCTACATAGACAGAACCAAGAATCTTCGACGAACGTCTCAACAATTTGTGGCTTTCTGCCACCCTAACAAAGGTCGACCTATTTCGAAGCCAGATGGGTTTCCACTGCAATTTCAACAGCTCACACTCAAGCCAATGCGACCACTACAATGACCCATCCATACTCATTCCACTAATGCAGTGGGGTCTTCAGCAGCGCGATGGGTGGGGGTTCACCTGTCAGACATATGCCATGCATCAACCTGGGCAGCCCCACACATCTTTGTCAAGCATTACTGCATGGAGGAACAACGAGATGCTGAATCAAGGGTTGGAAGAGCTGTCCTGCAATGCGTGTTTCAATAAGGTATGCCTTCTTCCATTACACCTCCTATTACAAAATGTTAACTGCTGTGGCAATCTATTGAAAGCATGTGAATCCATGAAAGATCCAATGCTGGAGAAAGAGTATGTTGCTTACCTGTAACTTCTGTTCTCCAGCATTGGTATCTTTCATGGATTCACATGAGTCCACCTACCACCCCTAAGGGAGAAAGGCTACATTTCACCAACTTTCATCTCTCTGGGGTTACAATCTGAAGATGGCCTACTGGGTAGGGCTTGTCACTCGACGTCCCTTTGGCTGAGGTAGAAAACATACAAAAGGACATGGATGGGCTACTAACGTGAGCTTAAAAGCTCTATTATAAAGTATAATTAAATGTTACAGAGGATTCCCAGCCTGTTGGCCTGGAACATTCAAAGCATGTGAATCCATGAAAGATACCAATGCTGGACAACAGGAGTTACAGGTAAGCAACATACGCCTTACCAAGCACACTTGCTTACAACACCGATTCTTATGGTACAGATGCTTACGACAATCACACTACGCTCCTATGACAGACTCCTATGACACAAGCTCTTAAAACACATACTCTTATGACAGATACACTTCCAACACATACTCCAATGACTGACACTCTTATGACACACACACTTACCAAAAACACTGTCAAGTTGCTCTGGACGAAGCCCGTAGCTCTTGGAAAGTCTTGGGACGCTGTGCTCCCCTTCCCTGAAGGACCAAGTCCAACAGCCTAATGGAACAGTCTGTAACTAGGGCCCCCAGGCGGAAGTGCTACTGGACACACCCTCTATGGAACTGGTGACACAAAAAACAGGAGCTACCTCAAAGACAAAGGGACAATATAAGCAGAGTAGCCTAAAAGATACGAGAAAGATGCACTTACAACACAGTAACAGTTTCTTACCCTTTTCCATGCACCTCCTGGCATCAAATGGAATTCCTGTGAATGACCCTGGTACTTTTCAAAGATTACTTTTAAATCTACACCTAAATACTTATGATCATAAATTACAAAGCATGAGGAAGTGAAATTAATAAACGTGTTCTGCTTCCAAGAGCTTTCTATAAGCCCAGAAGCGCGCAAAAGAGAATAGAAAAACAAGAGGAAAGGAACTCTGTATGACATCATGCTCTGTTGCGCCCGTCACGGCAGACCACAGCATCTGGGATCCCCCAGAAGCCACGGCAAACAGAAACGGCAGCGGAATGGCACCCCAAACTGCTATGCCCACTGCCACATAGTGCGGCCTCCCCATCCACTCCACAGTGAATTTCCCTGAAAGTCGAATATCGGTGACGGGAACTGCGATCAAATCCTAACATCATGCCCCCTCCCAAGGCCCTATCTGGGTGTCACCTACACTAACTATGCTGATGACACCCAGATACTCATCCCTATCACGGGTGATTACACGGTAGACTTGAAAGCCTTAAATGACATATACCTTGTCATCTAAACCTGGATGGCCCAACATGAGCTCTGTCTAAACGACGACAAGACAGAGCTCCTCATCCTAGGTACACAGCAAAGACTCAACAAGCTGAACCCCATGTTTAGCACCTTTAACATCGACGGAAATTCCATAAAAGTCTCCAAAGATACCAAAACTCTTGGAAGCTACCTTGATTCCACACTCTCCCTTAACAGACAAACGAATGCAGTTGTGGCCGCCGCCGCCTACACCTGCAAGTTGATCACAGCATGTCGCCCTTTTCTTTCCACTCACTACTGTACTACCCTTGCTAGGACTTTGGTCATGTCCAAACTGGACTACTGCAATGCACTGTACCAAGGCACCAATCAAAGTAACCTAGACAAACTCCAGATCATACAAAATAACGCCATTAGAGCAGCCCTCAACATCCCTAGATCCGTACACATTTCGGAAACCAGGAGGAACCTTCATTGGTTGTCAGTCACCCAAAGAATCTCACTAAATTCGCTTGCCCTGACCTACAAATGCATGAATAAACTGGCCCCCATCTATCTCTCCTCACGGTTCTCGCAGTATACCCCATCTCGTTCTCTAAGATCTACCCTGAACCAGAGCCTACTGATCCCGAGATACAAGCTCCAAACAGCCGGTGGATCCAGCTTCCCAGTCCTGGCAGCCAAATTGTGGAACTCTGTCCCCCTTACTATCAGAAACCTTCCTTCCCTTAATCTATTCAAACACAGAGCCAAATGTTGGCTAGTCACATCCGATGCCCAAGCTGCACTCTGAAACATTTGATAACCTATGTATTGCTGTACAAATTACCAACGTGTTTTAATACTATGTTCAACTTAAATGCTACTTGAAATATCGTACTGTTATGTAACCACTGTAACCACTGTTTCCAAGATATGCGCCCGGTAGCCCGGGCCTGGTCTGCGCTATACAAATAAAATACAATACAATACAAGTATTGACTCAGGATCTGGTTGGTCTTCTCACTTTGACAATCTGTCTGAGGATTGTAGGCTGACGAGAGACGGTGTTGGATACCCAATAATTTACATATTTCTTTCCAAAAGATGGAAAGAAACTGTGACCCCCTATCAGTAATCAAAACCTGAGGTATACTGTGTGAACGTAAAATGTGGAGAATAAACTCATTGGCAAGAACTGGGGCGGAAGGTATTCTCCTCAAAACAATGAAATTAGCCATCTTTGTAAATGAATCAACAACGGTCAAGATGGCTGTATGACCATTGTCTGAGGGAAGATCGGTGATAAAGTCAAGTGAACAGGTATGCCAAGGACCTTGTGGGGCTGGGAGAGGTTGTAACAATCCCTGGGGTCGTTGCCTAAGGACCTTGGCCGAGCAGATAGCCAACATCCCTTAACATAATCTAACGTATCTTTTCTCATAGTATTCCAAACGCAATCCTTTTTAGTTTCTCCAAGGTCTTTCTGATACCAAAATGTCCTGCTCCGGCAGGTCATGACAATATTGTTTCCTGGTTCTTCCGTGTAGGCAATCATAGCTTGGCTTTGTGTAATAATAGGCCTTGTTTTTCAGTATTATCTTTATCCATACGAAGGAATGCAGCTCTATCTAGGAGCAGGGCCATCATTTGGGTGTTGCCAGGGGTCACAGTTGTGACCCTGAGGTCTCCCTTGCTACCCCTAGAAAAAAAATGTATATTTTTTTGTACTTTTTTTAAAACTTTTTTTTTAAATGTAAGCTCCTGGGCTGTGGCCAGTGTCATGTGGCTCTTTATTTTTGGACTAGCTGACTTTCTTGTTCAGGCCTCTTAAAAAAGAAAGGGGGCTTCCACAAGTGTATCACTTTGAGCAGTGACGCTAAATAAGAAAGAATAGGAATAACACATCATTTGTCTTTTTGGAATTCTATCCAGTAATTGCTAGACTCAAAGGTTTATTTCCAGGCACACCTCAGGTGGTGAGTCACTGATTTAGCCTTTTCTTAAAATCCTCAACTCAGCCTTTCACCCCTCTGAGGTCGATAAATGAGTACCAACACAGGCTGGGTGATATTGTATGTATTTTTTTTCTATATAAAGCGCTTAAGCCTAAGTGCTACATAATAACATAACATTATCATTTAGCCTTGGACGTCTGCTTGCATTCACAGTAATTTGGTAATATTGACCTATACACACTGATATTAACGATACATATGGTGATCCATTCTTGTATGAAATGTATATAACATTATAGTGATATCACAACCCTATTTTTCGTAGTGTACTTAGGAACAATATGTGATGTCCCTTCCTGTTTTGTCAAAGGGTGAAAGGTCATGTTCCATTGCTTCCCGTGATTTCACTTCGCGGTCGGTGGTGAAATGACAACACGCCCTGTGATGTCATCAGAGGTCAAAGGTCATGTGATGTCACTTCCGCTACCCCAGGCATTTTGGTGAAATAACGTCCCTGTTTTGCAGGGCATATTCTGTTTTAAGCGTGTCCTCATAAGAGGAGAGGGCGGGTGAGATGACCCCAATCATTTTGTCGGGATGTACAAAGGGTACTCCTTCTGTCTCTTCCTCATCGGTTTTATAAGCTCTCTCTCTCTATCGAGAGAGAGAGAGAGGGCATCGGCCTTAGTATTCAAATGACCTGGTTTGAATGTTACAATGAAATCTAATCTGGCAAAGAAATTGATCCAGCGATTTTGGTGCTGATTCATGGACTCGGCTGTTTTTAAAAACCCTAAATTCTTATGATCAGTAAGCGTCGGGCACCTTCCAGCAAATGTCGTCAATTAAGGTAGCGCATTGGCTACCTCCAAACTCGGAATGAGGCCTACTGTCTTCTTTCAATTTGAAAGGTATGCGCCTAGAAACACTTGTGTACAGCCGCGTTATACATGCCATATCATATCATATTTGTATCAGATGGAATGAGAGGTATGAGCAGTATAAGAACAGTATCTAAGTTCCACTGATCACAGGGGCCTCTAAGATTTGTCTTTGTAGATGCATAATTGTCGCATAATTGTCAACCTTGTTCCTGTAAGGACCTCATGGTGGCAACAGTGAAGAAAGATACAAGTAATCACAGTTCAAGGGTGTTTATTAAACTCTATATGCAGGTTGGAAGAATGCCTAATCTAAACCTAAATCTAAGATGGGCGCAAGCTACGACCATCAAATAATAATAAGGCAGTACTAGTGGCATCTTGTCAAATAAAAGGGCCTATACTGAAAAAAACGATTTCCAATTCTTACAACTAAATACAAAAGAGTAGGGGATAGGGTTCGCAAGAAAGAAAGAAGTGTTCACAAATAATAAATCAGGATGTTGTAGGCCTGGGTCTCCCTTCCCCACGTTTTGAGCACGGGACAAGGTGGGACTCCTGAGCACAGCACACTATCGAGCTTTCCCAGCACGAGAAGACAGTTTAGTTATCAGGATCTTCGGTGGTTAAGTCTCTTTTCTACAAAAGGTCTCTTGCTTCCAGGACTTGATTTGTCAAAAAATAACAAACAAAAAGTTTCTTTCCAATGTACGTTTGGGTGAGGACTTTTCACCCCTGGATTCCTCTTTTCCGTGCTCAGATCCACAAAAGGTTATCTTGCGATATCGGGACCTTCGGTGGTTGCTTTCGAGGCCCTGGTATGCTCAAGATCAAATACAAAAGTTATACAATAGTTATTTTTGGATTGCACTTGGGGGACGATTCTTCACCCATGGGTCCCCCTCTTCCGGGCTCAGACCCCTCTCAAATATCAGCCTTCCTCAATTGGGTTCACTCTGGCTTATATTCAAAAGATCTTCTCAGTTACATTCACATGCCAATGGGGTGAGGGTTTCTCACCTTTAGATCCCCCTCTTCCGGGCTCAGACCCTTCTCAAATGTTTGCCTCCTTCTGTTGGGTTCACTGCGGCTTTTGTCAACTTAATTTCACTTCTGGCATTCACAAATCTTAATGTTTTTTTAAACAGTTCACTGTGGACATTCCTCTGTCGGGGTCACTCTTGTTAACACACTGTTCTATGGGACTTCACGCTTTGGCCTACTCCATCAGCATCCCTCTGTCGGGTTTACTCTTGCCAACTCCTGTCAATCACACAGTTCTTTGTCTTTTCGCACCATGCAGGATTCATCTCCCTTAGCTTTCGTGCAGGTCAAAGACTTTCAACTGTACAGGGGGTTTTGCTAGACTTCTGTATGACCACTTTGACCTTTTCCTTGCGGCTCTCATAGGGCCTTCTAGTACTGATAGTTTCAACAAAACACAGGGTCAACCAGAGACTCTCGAGTGAGCACCCATGTGGTGCCGGACCACTCATCAGCTGGTTCCTTTAATGTTAACAGTTCATTGAACTTTCCTATTCTGCCACTTTGCGACTTTCGTTCAACACAGTTCGGTTTCTTATCGGTTCTCCCCTCGGCTCACCAGCTGTGATGAACCACTTGGCTTTTCGTGTATCTGGAGTCAAGGATGGTACCACAGTAGCAAGCGTCTCTCTTTGCCATGCATATCAGCGTAGGCATTCTCTGTGTACATCTGCAGCAACACACGCTGGCTATTGTTCGCAGACTTATATTTCTTTCCAAAGAGGCTTTGCGGGTCTGGGTCAGAAAGGGCAAGGCGCTTCTCTCCTTGTCGCCCCTTTACTTCTTGTGACCTTTCTCCTCCTCTTGAACTGCTGAGCTTAATTAGCTCTCTCGTTGTGTGGTCTGACTTGCTCATATTGTACTCTTGAGCTCCACCTTTTATCCCTGTGTGGAAGGGAAAGGGCTGTCAGGTGTGTGTGATTCTGGTCAATTGCCTGACCTTGCCTGACCCTGGGGCTGGGACATGTCAGGTAAACAGCTTTATTATTAGTCAGTTGTTTGTTGTGTCATGAGAAAGTGTCCATGTCGGAAAGGGGGGGTGGTCGTTCTTATAAGTATCTTACGTGGTATGATGTGGGAAAAGTGCCATAAGAAAGGGGGTGGTTGGCTAACTCGGAAAAGTGAACGTTGTGGGGTTTGGGACCTGAATAGGGGGGATTGGGGTAAAGTAGTGTTTTGGCAATTCTGATTGGGCATTTGGAAAATAATAACCAGCGGGATGCCAAAAAGAATGATCAGGAGTATTCGGGTAGGACACAGGAAAACAGGGATTCCGGGAGAGATCGTTTCTGGCTTTACTGGGGTTTGGGATCCTAGGGCATTTGTTATATACAGACTTGTTGTGGGATTTGGGCAAGAGAGATTTATAGGGAGGAAGGGAGAGAGACGTGGTACAACCTACAAAAGCTTTGTCCTCCTCGCCTTCGTCCCTGGTCTAGTCCTGCGTCTCACCTGGGGTATTTACCTGAGCACAAACCCAGGTTCCCTTACCGAGGTGATCTTTCCCTGCTTCTCTACCCCTAGGGTTGGGATAAGAGAGGTCCAGTTCTTTCTTGGCCACCTGAATAAGTGATTCACAGGATCTACTTGGGAGAATACCCTCAGGTTTCTCACATTCCATTGCAGAGCCCCCATGATGGCATAAGATTGCATAGTAGCAAAATTACAGCACCTACTTTCAGTTTAAACTTGTGAGGAGGCATTTGTCCTACAGCATTTCGCTCTTTAGAGACTGCAACTTTGAGCCAGTAATTTAACTGCTCATTGACACTGGAACTGCTGTGTCCTGTGTGAAGAGAAGTGGGTGTGGAAAGTAACTTGAAATTATTCTGAATGTTTGCGATAGTGGAAGGTGATGGTGACCGCATAGAACTGTGCTCATTCTGTTTGTTAAAATAATACTTGTTGTTGAAGTGGAAGGGCACACAGAGGTACACTTTGACATTTGGATACTAACACTGATGAATTGTATCAGCTGATTACGGCAACATACCTAAGCATTTTATATGTAGATACATTTTACATCAGAAGTATAAACAGTCACTCCATACCACTACCAATCACCTTAACGTTCACTATAAGTATTAGGCAGATTACATCAATACCATAAAGTGACAAGGTCAGTAATCTGACCTTGTCTAAGTGGGATGGGAATCCCTCACAGAGTAGGGTGGCAGGCCCAGCAGGGTGGAAGCCAGAACCAGTCCTACCCCAAAGGGGGAAGGTGGCAGTTGAGAGGGCCGCAATTCATGTCCCTGTGTTATTGATATTTTCATTTTACTTGTACCGTGCCAAAGCCTGTTGGCATCCAGGCGCCGAGAGACAGATACAGTGACCGATACTACCTGCAGGAGTTCGTACTAATTGAAAAGATACGTTTTCAATTGTTTCCGAAATGTAAGAAGGTCCTTGGTCTTACGCAGAGGTACAGGCAGGGCGTTCCATGCCTTCGCTCCTTGGGTGTAAAAGGCCCTACCGAGCCCACGAGAACGTTTCACTCGGTGTTGGACTAGTAAGAAATCTTCGGCTGACCCGAGATTTCTTTTGGGCTGATAGATACTAACAACGTCCTTCAGATAAACTGGTGCATTCCCAAAGATGCGTTTATGGCAGATAGTAAGTAGTTTGAACTGGATTCTAGCTTCCCCAGGAAGCCAGTGTAGATTTTTTCTAGCAGCAGTAGTAGGCTCTGAATGGTTCATCTGAAAGATGATGTGGATGGCTTTATTCTGTATTTTCTGTAGTTTGTGAATATCAGCTTTGCTTGCCCCACTTAGGTGCGCATTACAGTAATCCACACGTGGCAGAATAACGGTTCTCACAAGTTTGGTACGATTTTCGACTGAAACAAGAGGAGCCACCTGCCTGAGCACTTTGAGATGATAGTTAGTGCTCTTAGAGATGGCTGTGACATGGGCTTAACAATCTAGGCTGTTTTCCATAAATGTACCCAGAGTTTTTACTTTCTGCACAACCTTAATATAGCTGCCGTCTATCCTGAAGCCCGAGTGCTCCTGGCCCAGCTTAGATTGTGCCTGACGGGGGACAAATAGCATAAATTCAGTCTTTGAGGCATTCAGGCAGAGCCAATTTGTAGACATCTACTGCTTTATCAATTGGTACACCATATCCACTATGCGTTGATCGGCATTGTGATCGCCAGTGATATCAAGAACCAATTCAAAATCATCAGCGTAGTTGCATGTACATGAATTGTGCCACAGCAAATCACACCATACCTTTTCAGCCAAATGCCTGCCAGTTTCTTTCTTGTTATTCCAGGCATCCACAGACAGCAAAAGCCTGGATGGACTGCCCGCAAAAATAAAGCCCATTCGAGCCTCCAAGCAGACTACTCTAGTCATTGCTTGCGCCAACAAATGGGAAGAAAGAGTTCTGTCAAGCAGAGCTGCAGATACTCCATATGGCCACAAGGAAATCTGCACGAAACTGAGGATATCCAGTGCACGCTGCGCTCTAGCAACCACAACGGAACTCCACAATAGAAACTGCTTCAGATGTGCAGTGGTGTGGCTTTCTGAAAACCTCAAGCCCCCCGCCCTATACTTACCATGGACTTAGCTGTGAGGTTGCCCCCTGACATGAGCTGGAACACATCCCAGCGCGAGCTGCCATTTTCTTGGCTCAGAAGAGCAGCATGACCTAAAGGGTCAGAGCAAAGCCCACATTTTATGTATTTTGTAAATTCGAACACCTCCTGGTTTGGAAGTCAGTGCGCTATTGGCTAGGGGAAGAGGTCCAATGGGCAAAGGAAGGGGAGGATAAGCAGGAGCACAATATATGAGTTGTTTGGGAGAGGTCAGAGGAAGAGGATGTGGCAAACCAAGAGACCAGAAGGAAGAAGGATGGTGGACTGGAGTGAGGAGGCATTTTGGAGAGGATGTGAGGTATTGGCCGTTGAGAACAAATGGCACTGTGTGTGTGTGTGTGTGTGTGGGTGTGTAAGGTTGGGTGATTGGGATTATTAGAGGGAGTGTAGAGATGGCATTGAAGGTGGAGAGTAGAAGGTGGGATGGAGTATAGTGGAGTGGAGTAATAGTGCAGTGGAGAAGGGAGAATAGTAGTGGAGTGGACAGGGACGAATAGTAGTGGAGTGGGAATAGTAGTAGCAGATTAAAAAAGGGGGAGTAGTGGGAGAGAGGAGGGTACTATTAGAGTGGAGATAGGAGGGAAATAGTGGAGTGGAAAAAGTAGCATTGGAGGGTGTAAGTGTAGGGTAGAAATAGAGAGAGAGAGAAAGAGAGAGAGATCTTGGAGGGATAGAAAGAGGAAGTAACAGGAGAGTAGCAATAGGAGGATAGAACAACAGTGAGAGATAGGGAGAAGACTCTCAGGGCATGGAAGTAAGGAGACAGAGTGGGGCTTGAGTGTCTGGAAGGCACAACCCTACAACTCCTTAGAACTAACCTTAAAGATAGTGTAACTCCAGCATAGGAAGTCCCAGAGGGAGATTAGAAAAGACGATTGTCTTTAAGCCCTCTCTGCCAGTGAGGTAGAACTTAGATAGTTGGGGTTATCACGGTCTAGATACTAACCTGGTGAGTAGGGATGTCGGGGCTAGAGAGGACACTGCTTCTTCGAGATGAGAGTCAGGGGCTGCCCTTTAGAGTCCTTTCAAGAATGTGTTAGAACAATCCGTGAACCAGTGTGTTCTTAAGGCTATTTGTGACAAAAGTTGAAGTGACTGTAAGCGCTGAAATTGTTGTGTTATGGAGTGACGGTTTATACTTCTCAGTTTTATGTTGGAATGTTTTATGTTGGAATTTGTAGTGGTATGCAGTGTTTTTACCTTTACCTTAACTATTCCCTCTTTTTGTAGAATGTAATTTTTGTGACATTAACCTTAAACATTCATTTAAAACGTGTTTTTTACATTTTTTATATACATATTTACAAACAACATATTTCCTAATCAAAATTGGTCATCATTTCTTTAACAACGATAACAGGATTTATGGTTAAAAAAACGTTGCCATTATTTCAACCTGCAAACCTGAGTTACTTATGTCCATTGTGTGCTAGGCAGAGCTGCCAAGCAATGTTACTGCTTGTGCAATGCTTTATTTTGGACTCTTTTAGATGGCGTGTCAACTGTTCCCAGCTGGGTCACGATAACCTTGTCCTTTGAGAGTGTAGAGAAGAACTTTGGTCTGTGTACAGTAATATGCAAGCAGCATTTGCACCGACTTGATTAGCCAATCACAGTTTGTCATCACGAGGGCAAGAACTATGAATGAGTCTTCATGGACATCTACATTGTAGGACATACATGAGGCTTTACCTAAGTCACAGCATGCATTGGAGTCGCGCTGTGTCATGAAAGGAAATAGCCTCTTCTAAAGACTTCCGCCATCATACGCATGGTATACATGAAGAGGTCTTTATTTAGACAAGAAGAGAGTAAACCTACGCAAGAGCACACTATGACCCGAACCTTCCCACTCACAAGTAATTTTAAATGTGCAAACTCTGTATACATGTATCTGGATAAGAAATTGCTATCCAAGTTTTAATGGCAACCAGAAGTAATGAGTCTTTAATGAGATTTTGCTGCGAACTCCTTGAAATATTTTGCCATCATAATAAAAATAATCAACCAGTACCCTCCATCTTGCACACTGGAGGCCATTTGTTTGGCTTGGGGTTGGTTTGGTGAGCCTCTTCGTCATATTTTCGTATGGTATCTCCCTACTATTTTTCAATGCACACCCAGCTATTGACACAGTCTCCACAATCAGTGGGCTATTTATTATCAGCCTGGTGCGAGTTCTTTGCAGAAGAGAGTTTCAACTTCTCCAGCTAGTTTGGACAATCCCCACAACACAATTGAACCTTTTAGAACACCTTAAGGCGTGTACACGCCTGCAATGAGACTTTAGTAAAACCTCTATGCACATTTTGCATTTATATCCACCCGAATGGGACATCACCTTTAAGGTCATGCCTCTCCATATTTTTTCCTCTTCATACTCTTTACTTTCCAATTAATGAAAAGTCATACATATTATGTTGCTTCCACTGTACCTTTTCACTGTGTTCCCACTCCCAAAGTTGTGTACCAGTATGTCTGCTTTGTCACCCCCCTGCCCCCGCCTCTGCCTTCTTTCCCCTTTTAGTCTCAACATTAGCTTTATTCGGTTTTATACCATCAAAGCATACCAAAAGGACACTGTTACATAGAATTCATATGCGTTATAAAACATAACCACTATGGCCAAAAATGCTACAAATAAAAATAGAGCATGTCATAAAATGTTAGGACACCAAGGCAATAAAGTCAATATTATAGGTGGTATCAACCACATTGTTACAACAGTAAATAAAACGGATCAGATTCAATATTTGAGGGCAAGCTAATTGATTTATCGATCTGGTCCTCCTCAACCATGCCCAGTGGAGGAATTTGGCTATGAAGTAGACTGTATTGAGATCGCCAGAGTTTCTGCAAAAGTTCATTGCATCCTATACCCGGATGATGTTCGCCTTCCTTTGTAAAAACACTCTTTATTGGCATTTTGTAATAACAAACCAGAAACCGATAACAAACCCCACCCTCCCATCCACCCTCCTCCCCCCAACTCCCCTGGCCCCTCCGTACCCCCCAACACTTTTATTAACATTTTTATAGCCTCATCAAGATCACAACCCCACCGGGCCCCCTCTGCCCCCCCATTCCAGTGTCCAGATTATGCCCCCCAGGCATCCATTCCTTCCATAGGTCACAGCAAGCAATCCTCCATCGTCTAGAGTATCCCTGCGAATCGGGCGACTCCACCGACATTCCCTTGGTTCATGTCTTCCCCATTCGTCCTTACCAGACCTAGTCACGGCGGCCGTAGATCATTAGCCTTTGACAAGTTATTCGGCAATTGAGTCCAATGTATTGACACTCTTCCACCTCAGTTTCTGCCTTCTGCAAAATCGTTAGTTCCGCCATGCCCCATCTCCGGACATCTACCCGCCACATATTTATCGCCGGGCCTTGTGGGCGCTTCCATGCTATTGCCGATGTTCGCCTTCCTAAGGGAAGGGGAAAGCTGTTTGGTTCTAAGATCCAAAGCCTCATACGATCCATAAATACGTCTTGCTTTCAACTATGGGGCTGTAGATGGAGGCGGAGTTAGTGTTAAGAATGCAGTGACAAGAGTCTTTATCCTAAAAGGTTTGCCTGACCCTGTCACGTAAGAGTCAGGAAACAACGTTGTTGACTTAATGCAGTGTAGGAAAGCAACAGCTAATCAAAGTGTTGTCTATCCTTACAAGAATATGAACGCCCATCCTAATCAGTATTAATGTTTTAGTCAAGTTGACTTTACCAACATTAAGCCAAAACTAAAAAGAAGCAAACTCGTTTATGCTTCTTGAGACACAGGGAACAATTAATTACGTTTTCTCCACTTTACAAATGTGACAAATTAGCTTACGCATAAGGATTCAACAGAGAGCAGCAATTCCTACTTCATAACCTGCAAACACAGTACAAATGAATCTGTATGCAATTTCGCTATGGTGCAAAATCTTTTTCTTCTTTGACCAGAAGCACTGGTTTCATTTAATTTTTATGTGAACAGGACCCACGGTCCTTGAAATATACTTATGTTTGGTTTTGACTTAGGGTGGTCAATTCAGAACAGGAGTATTGGAGATGGCGAATGAAAGAGTACACATAGCTTTTAGCTATGTGTACCCCAATGTATGTCCTTTGGCTATGTACCCACCCATCCACTAACAGGGTCATGGTGAGACCCATGTTTAATTCTGTCTACTACCCACCCTCACCACATCTGCAGATGGAGAAGAGGTTTTTCTTCATGCTTTTTTAATTTGAACGGCAGACTCAAAAACTGGGCAGCCGTCTTGAAAGGGAATATTATTGCTACATACGAGACAGTACCTGCAATGCTATTTTGTTTCAACAAAGTTGCAAGGACCGTGTCACTTGCAATTATGAATGCAGTTTTTTGCAAAATCATATCAAATTGTATATCTAATAAGGAAAACAAGGATCAGGCCTTGAGATGGCTTGACTCATTTCTTAAACAGCGTTCAACCTTGATATTAGGGGATTTCAGATCCAAATCCTCTACCACTGTAGGATGGGCGCCCAAGGAGTATACCATGATCCATTGGTTGTAATTCTCAAAGAAAACGTTCTAATGGACTTGTGGCCAACCCTCCCATTAAACCAATTGTAAATGAATCGATGACACGCATTTGTTACATCCGGTAAAATGGATACCTCCTATTTGCGAATCCTCCTCTGATGACCCTCCTTCAAAACCATCTGGAAGGGTAAAACAGCATGGCATCACTGGCCAGTGTGGATGAAAAGGGTTGTTTTTGTCTGCACCTTTTCGAACAATTAAGTGTGAAATACACCTGTTTAAATACTTAAATATAGCTGGAACTGCATCAGGCCGAGTGCCTATGAATATTTAAAGTATTCAAGTGTGAAATGCACTTGTCCAATCACATATTAGCATCACATGAGTTATGGGCCTACAAGAAGATCCAGCCCTAATCAAGTCCAAGGAAAGTGGCCTTCTATTGGAGTATTTATTAAGATGGGTAACACACACAAACTCTGGACATGAGTTCATAACATTACCTCCTGCTGTTGCCACACAAAGCTGAAACTTAAGTGCTTAAATTGACACAAAAAACTCAATACATATTTTTCATTAGGGTAGGATATTATTGGAATAAATAGCCTCTGTTCGTTAGTGATTCATTTGCTGAATTGAAAACTAGACACACTCATTCAGAGGAGTTGTTTCTCCATGGATGTTTATTTCTTCTTCCCGCTTTGTAATACTAATTATTGACTTTTCACTACATTTTAAAAAATTGTGATATAGGTCTATTTTCTTTTTTTTTACGTACTTCTCAATGTTTTTATCAATGACTTTGTTTTTACCTCTTGGTCTCTCTCCGGTTTATATAACCCTTAGAGAGTTTTTCTGCCTCCTTTTGAAGTTCATCATTTGTGATACACACTTGTGCTTCACACTGAAATAAAAGATGCTAAAAGAAAGGCCAACTTCGAAATCCACTTATTAAAAATGTGTACACCATATCTTGAGATGTCTCAGAGGATAACTGACCAGAGCGTTTGTCTGGTCTAATTGTTAGTACTGCAACAGTATATGGATCGAACTGAATACGTACCAAATGTGCCAGCAATCAAGCATCCAGACTGATATATCAGAATTAATCTGGGTCTCAAAATACAGGATCATATCGCCTAGGGAATTAGGTCCCTCTACTAGACCCCTATAGAACACAGAATTCTCTTCAAAGTTATTTGCTTGACCAAAAATTAAAGGGCAAGGGACACAAATATCTAAAGACCCTCATCAAGGCAAACCAACCAGGAGCCTCAGATCGTCAGCAGGAAATTGCCTGTTGCCTATCAAATTACTACGACATGGTGGAAGAGCGTTTTTTGGCAAAGTCACCAGAGAACTGTAACAATGTAACAGACTGCCTAAAGCCCCAAGAACAAGGCAAATATGGCAAAATCAGGAGAGCCACAGAGGCCTTTCTGTTAAGCAATGTCTCACCTGGTTTGTGGGCTTGTGTTTTGGAGAACAAAGATTATATTAGAAACCCTAGTTCTAGGCTCCATATGTGGCGATATCTTTGTTAATTTCCCCATGATTATCTTCTTTTAACAACAAGGCACAAAAGTTGTGTTTCCTTAAAGATCCTACTTTAGTCCCCGGGTGCGGGATTATATATGTGTTTTTTTCTTCTTCATATATTGCTAACCAATAATCTACTCTACCCGGCTAGGGAGAGGCACACCAGTTCCTTAGACATCACTGCATTGACAGCAACTGCTCCTCTAGCCAAGGGGCCATTGACCCTGAAGCCTGCTGCTGCCTCCTGACATGCAGTCGCCTCGAAGTAGCAGCGTCTCCATCTCTCCTAACATCTGTCTGCTGTGTGTTGGGAGATCTAAGAGCAGGGAGTGCACTGGGCTTTCACTGAGCATGCATCTAGGTCATCCACCTGAAGTGCTCCCACAGCTTATTTCCCAGAGTATCTGCCATATGGAAGTAGTGTAACAATAATTAAATCACATTTCAAACGGAGCAGGGCGAGTTGGCAATGGGGTAAATGCCTATGCTTTTGGTCGAAAATGTCTGGCAATGGTGTAAGTGGGTGTTTGTTGGTAATACTTGTAAATGGGATGGTGCATGGCCTTTTGATGGAAATACCTGGCAATACCTAGACAAAATGGAGTTCCTGGCCTTCTAATGGGAGAGCTGGGCAATGAAGTGAGTACCTATGCATTTTATCGCCTCACCTGGTAATGGGGGTATTAATGGGCTTTTGATGCCAAAAAAGCAATTCTGTAATTACCTAGATTTTTAATGGCAGAATAGAACAATACCTGCCATAGCAACCATATGATGTGAGTAACAGAGCAAATCCAGATAATACTGGTAAATGGTGGGAGCACCTGGGTATCTGATGGGAGGAACAGGCAAATAGTGTGAGTACCTGGCAAGTTATGGCAATGCCTGGCACATCTATATACAGTGCCTATGGGAAGGGTCACTGAGGGCCAACGATCTGGTCTTGTAAACAAGACTACACTGAGCAGCACGGGTTTGGTATCCAGTCCCAGTATAGCATTTAGGGGGTAATTCATAGAATTCAGCGCACAAGCGGCACACGCGGCTGGCGCACAGTGTGCGCGTGCGAATCCCTGCGCCAGCCGCGTGCGCCAAAACCCATTTCAGCGCACAGCGTATTCATGGATACCAGCCACCAAAACCAGCCGTAGCGCACAGTGGCGCAGCGACCCTGCAGCAGCGCCAGTTACGCCCCCAAGAACGCCTCTCGCGCAGGGAAAAGCCATCAAAATCCCCAATCCAGCGCAAAGGGCTGCGCTAACCCTGTACCAGCACGGCAAGTGGGCTACGTGTATCACTGGGGTGCGCGGGAATTACCTCACGTCATTTCAGCTGAGTACGTGCATTTCAGGGGTGCGCGGGTAGTTCCACACGCGAATGTCCTGGCTACGTGTATTTCGGGGTGCGCGGGAAATTTCACACGCGATATCAGCAGGGTACGTGTATTCCAGGGGTGCGCGGGAAGTTCCACACGCGAATGTCCAGGCCACGTGTATTTCGGGGTGCGCGGGAAGTTTCACACGCGATATCAGCAGGGTACGTGTATTCCAGGGGTGCGCGGGAAGTTCCACACGCGAATGTCCAGGCCACGTGTATTTCGGGGTGCGCGGGAAGTTTCACACGCGATATCAGCAGGGTACGTGTATTCCAGGGGTGCGCGGGAAGTTCCACATGCGATTTCAGCAGGGTACGTGTATTAAAGGGGTGCGCTTGAAGTTCCACACGCGATTCCATCAGGGTACGTGTACATCAGGGGTGCGCAGGAATTTTCACACGTGAATTCAGCAGGGTACGTGTATATCAGGAGTGCGCGGGAAGTTCCACACGCGAATGTCCTGGCTACGTGTATTTCGGGGTGCGCGGGAAGTTTCACACGCGATATCAGCAGGGTACGTGCATATCAGGGGTGCGCGGGAAGTTCCACACGCGAATGTCCTGGCTACGTGTATTTTGGGGTGCGCGGGAAGTTTCACACGCGATATCAGCAGGGTACGTGTATTCCAGGGGTGCGTGGGAAGTCACACACGCGAAGTCAGCAGGGTACGTGTATTCCAGGGGTGCGCGGGAAGTTCCACACGCGATTTCAGCAGGGTACGTGTATCACAGGGGTGCGCTTGAAGTTCCACACGCGATTCCATCAGGGTACGTGTATTACAGGGGTGCGCGGGGAGCACCACACGTGAATTGCACATGTGGGTCCTCCCAGGTGTTCCCTCTACACCCTCCACGGCCCCTGCAGGTGGCTCACACCACAGGGGCCTACCCTGCACATGTCCTGCAGGCACCCCATCCACCATGGACATGCCCCCCAGCCAACCCACATGTCAACTTGCACTACTGCCCACCAACGCATGTCCCCCTGCACCCCCAGCCACCAGGGGCACCCTCCACCAGGCCCCCACCCATGTCTCCCACCACCCCCACCCCCCAGCACTGTGGGGCACCTGCCAGCAGGCCCCCACCCATGTCCAACTCATGTTCCCCACCACGCCCACCCCCCAGCACTGTGGGGCACCTGCCAGCAGACCCCAACTCTTGTTCCCCAGCCAACATGTCATCACAATCTAGATCCCTGGTCCCTATGGTCAGCCTCCAAATGCAAAACACCCACCCGAGTATTGCATCCACCCACTCATAATTGGCAATTACATGACAGAACACCAATTGCAAGTTTCGAAACAAACACATTTCCCTCACATACACCCAATGGGTGTTAGTGAATCTCAAAACCCATATCAGGATATGCATGAAACCAATGAGATGATACTACACATTGAAGTTCGATAAAAAAATATGTATTAAAGGAAACATAAATAGAATCAAAAATAAAGATACAGAAATGGGAATGTACAAAAATGAAAAGAAGCATGTCCGTGAAAAAAAGCAAAACCAAAAATCATAATCCAAAGTAATGGTGTCCAAAGTCACTGTCCACAAAAGAAAATCCAATGGGAAATAATAATTGAAAGCCATTGCTCCATGGGTAAATTGTGAAAGAAAAATAAAATCCAACAGTGAACTATGTACAGACGAACAAGCCAGGGTCCATTATCCCAACAAAAGAAATGAAACCTATCCAACTACACTAACTAATAAAATAAACTATATACAAAAATGTGGCCAATGTCTAAAAGGTCCAAAATAAATTTAAAAAAAAAGGAAACCTAACACTACCTACATAACTATGTACAAGGGCAGCGGGCTAGTCTGACGGCTCACTTTTGGATGTCCCGGGCCAGGGCATCATCGAACTCCTGCTCAATGTCCCCGGGGGTCCGCAGGGCCGTCGACGTGTCCACCTCCAACCCCCTGCGGATTGCCTCGAGGCACTCGGCCCGCCTCAGGGCCCTCCGCATGGAGTTCTCCGCCCTGACCATTGTGAGCCGTGCCTCTTCCGCCCGCTGCCGCTCCGCATCTATGGCATGGCCCAACCGCTGCCACACGGAAGACTCTCTGTCCTGGGTCCTCCTGCCCTCCGGCCGATGCCTGCCCCTCCGATGTTGAAGGCCCCGAGCCTTCATGGCTCCCACCACATTGCTGCTGCTGCTGTGCCTCTGCCCGTGCACTGCCTCCTGCTGCCTGCACATCCTCCGCCGGCTGGGGTGCATTCGTTGATGTGGCCACCCCTGCTGGACGTCCGACTCCCAACTGTGGCAGGGATGCCTCCTCCACAGGGCACCCAGGTGACTGATGGGTGGGAAGATGGCACGGAGGACGACTGGCGCGTAGGGGGTTCAGTTGAGGAGGGGGTGGTAGCAAGCCCCATCAAACGGAGGAATCCGGCCTGGGTGACCTGTCCCAGCAGGCTGACGTGGTCAACGAGCCATTCGAGATGACGTGCAGTCTCCTCATGAAAAGACTGCAGGTCACCTCGCATGGCCCGTTGACGCAACGCCACACCAGTCAGGAAAGGCTCAACCCGGACCCGGATAGCCACGTCCGCAGGCAGAGGAAGGCCAGTTGTCGTTTGCTCATCCCCTGCCTGAAAACGGGTCTGGACGTAGGCATCCCTGCTGGTGCAAGATGATGCAGGGACAGGATCAGGGACAGGATTGCACACAGGCACCTCCGCGGCGGCCTGTGCTGCCTCCTGTCCCTGGTCCTGCACTGCACCACTAGCACCAGTGGGATCCCCACCTCCAGACTCCGTCTCTGTTGCTTGCACGGCCTCCTCCTCCACCAAACCCCCCACCAACCTGGATGACTCCATGCCATCTTCCCCCGTTGGGCCCTGTGGGGTCCAAGCTGCCCCTTCTGCTGCCGAGGAGTCCAACTCCAACCTCCGCCTCTTGAACCTCCCCCCGGCAGCTGCGGCCTGGGACGTGGCACTGGACTCCTCACTCCCCGACGAGATGACAACATGGGAGGGGAGCCGGGCCTTGCGTCTCCGGCTGGCGGTGGGATCCCCGCCGCTGTGCTCCACAGCACCTTCTCCGCCCTCTTCATCAGTTGACGCTGCAGACAGGGAGAAATAAAACACAGGCATCAGGGCACTGTACAATGGACACATACACACATGACAGTTGTACATGAGTGGCATTGGCAAACCTCAGACATGCCATCACAATCCCCAACACACATGTCATTTCAACTCCCACACATGAGCCATACCACAGCCATATCGCAACTGCCAGCACCATCCATACCCATACAACAGCATGAGCAGGCAAAGCTGAGCCTGACATCACATGCAACACAGGAAGTGCACCACACATGTACACACACCACCACACTTGCATGCATGTGTACACCTCTGCCAAGTGTCGTAGTGTTCAGATGGGGATCCATGTCACATCTGCCAATCAGGCTTCCACATCCGGCTGTCACATGCATCCATGTTGCATCACTGTTGCACCCTTGTCAAATACACACAAATGCACATGTACACAGTGCTGATAGATGCAGCTGAAAACAACATACATGCGTGACATCACGGACATGTCTACTTACATACACATTCATCCAAACATGTGTGCCCACACAACTGCATTTGGCATGCAAGCCTACACACACAAGCACCATCCATGTCTCACACATTCCAGCCCTCACATGTGTTAGCCCCACGGCCCTGTACACCCCACCCATACTCAGCCCCATACAAACAGATGTGCAACCTGCACACTACTGAAACATCACCACACGCACAGCTCACAATCAGGATGCATGTACACTTACCGCTCGACTCCAGACGGGTCTGCCTCTCAAGGACCTGGACGTGGAGCGCTGGGGATATGCGTTCCAGGACCCTCATCTGATCTTCCGACAAGTGGCACCGGCACCCCTTGGCATCCGCTGCCTTCAAGAGGCGCCGGGCCTTGTTCAGGGTCCTGGACCTGAAGTCCTCCGAGCGCTTCTTGACATGTTGGAAGTCGCAGACTGCCACCCCCTCCGTGTTGATGGCAGTCACAATGTCAGTCCAGATCCGAGTCCGTCCTTCCTTGTCGGCGCGGGAACTTCCGAATAGGGCATCATACTGCCTCAGGACTTGCTTCAACAGGACAACAACTTCGGTGGCACTGAAGCTGGTGCCCCTCTGCCTCTCTGGCCAGGGGTTGTCAGTGGTGCCAGATGTTGCAGTGCCCGACATGACAACCCCAGAGGCAGGAGTGGGTGAGCAACTGGGTCCTGGGGCTGGGCTGTGGAGCGATGGAATCCCAGTCGGGAGTCTTCGGTTCCAGCAGGGGTGGTCAAAGCAACAGCACCCCTGGCTGATGTGCATGCAGCAAATGGCAGGGCACGTGGGCAGCAGGTAGTCAGGCAGCAGCAGATGGCAGGTGGGAGCGTGCTCGGGGCTCTGGGGGGCAGTAGTTCGGCCTTCTGGGCAGGAGCGTGGTCTTCCGTGTGCTTACGCGTGGCCAGCTTGATACGGAGTGATTTGGCACGTGAAAATTCGGCACGTCAGCGTGTAATTCGAGGAAAGGCCCTAAGCACGTAAGCGCGTCTGCACGCATACGCAATTTCATTGGACAGAAGACCCCTAAAGCGCAAGCGCCCCTGTGACGTGACGCGCACAGGCGTGCCTGGGCATTTCAGCGCGCGTGAAAAACTGCACGTCCGCGTGTAATACGAGGAAAGGGCCCATGCGCGTAAGTTACGTGACGCGCGCGTGCTTTTCCCTCAGCGCGGGTTAAAGGTGAGCGGGCCCAGCAGTTCGCTGTATGTGCCTTTCGTGGAGACCGACGTGTGTTGCTGCTTCCTGTTGTTTCGCGCGCCATCACAACTTCACAGCTATCAAGGACGTATCTCTTCTTTTGGCGGGGGTATTGGCTACGCGTGTTTTTCTGCATCGCGCTAGTCAGACGGTGAATCGCACACGCTCTTTTTCCCACTGTGGGTGCCCCTGTGTATCGCACCCATTTTCGATGTCATGTCCCACACGTACGCGTTATTCGTGTTACTGGGTGCCACCGCGTACTGCGGGAGGTTGAATCCACGCACGTAGACTGCAGGGTTTCGTGCACGGTTTTACTGCAGTTTTGGGGTACCTGAGCGTTGCGTTACCCGTCACCACATCACCGGGGTCACATACAGCCTTGCAGGTGCAGGGGGGCTGTTAACATCTTGCTTCCCACCCCCTTCACCCCAATTGCCCAGGTCAATTGTAGTGTACACCTCCCATTGGCACCACTCCATCTGTGCCAGCACTACTACATCTGTGCCATGGTTGGGAGGCCACCAAAGGTGAGGGGCGCCTCAGCTGGGCGTCCTCCTTGTGGCGGGCGTGGTCGGGGATGTGGCCGTGGTGACCAGGGAGTAGGGGGACTCCAGGGTGTCCAGGGCGGCCACAGAGGGGGAAGAGGCAGGGGTGAGCCACTTGAGCACAATGTTGTGCCATGTGTCAGTGCAGTCATGCCACCACCCCCTGTGGTTCCAGGGGATGCAGCTCCTACATCGGGCACTGGCACCCATTTGACCCGGCAGTCCATTCCATTGACTGCCACGGGCCCAAGGGTAGTGGTAGCTGCAGGTGCAGCTGTGGTCACCGCCACCCAGGCTCGGGGTCTGCCAGCGCAGGCTGCGTTGGCACTTGAAGAGCCCTTGGTAGATCTCCAACAGGCCAGGGGGGAAACCATAGGGGCAGGCCGGGCTGCTCAGACCAAGGCACGTGTCCCTGGGGCAGTCATGTCATCTGCTGCCTCGAACAGCCGGGTGTTGGCAAGTGCAGGGGCAGATGCACCCAACAGCACCCCGGTTCTGAGTCTGCCAACCAGGACCGTTGCGGTCAATGACCCTGCCACAGCTGATGTTGCTGCGCAGGGTCCATTAGTGGGCACCCAGCTGCCACTGACACAAGTCAGGCCTTTGGTCATCCCTCCACCTGCCACTCCCTTGGCTCAATCCACCGAACCCACTGGCCATACTGGTCAGGGCGGCATTAGCCAGCCAGGGTCTGCGCCACAGTCCAAGAGGAGGAAGGTTGCACCTGCAGCACAGGCTGGGACCCCACACACAGCCACGACCTCCTGCACGTCGAGGAAGAAGCCTTTCTGTAAGCAGGAACTGGACTTCCTCGTGGACTACGTGCAGGGCCACAGCCGTGACATGCTAGTGGGTGCCAATGGTCAGACTATGGCTGCCCAACGTAACACCCACTGGAAGCATGTTGCGGAACATATCAGTTCATTCGGCCATGAGGTGCGCACGGCGCAAGAGTGCAAAAAGCGTTGGAATTACATCAAACGCAGCACTAAGGCTAAGCGTGCCTCTAATTACAACTTGACTCTGGTGACTGGCGGTGGGCCTGCACCAGAGGAGGAAGAGCTCACTCCGCATGAGGCTCTCGTTGCGGAGTTCATACCACCTGAATTGGTTGAAGGAGTGGGAGAGATGCTGGACTTTGATGCGCAGTCCAGTGAGTGTTGATGCGTGTTTGTTGAGGACGTGTGTGTTTCACTTGTGGGATGTGTTGTGCATGATTGCCGCTACATGTGACGTGTACATGGTTCTGATGTGTAAGTAATGCAATGCTTCCGTCATGCATGTCTCCTCTGCCTGCATGCAGGGACTCCATGTAGGCATGCTCCCTTGCCCCTCCTCCGCCACTCTGCACCCCAGTTCCACCTTTGCACTGGTCTGCTTCAATCTTGCCAATGTGTACTTTCTTGTTCATGTGTCCTGTGTAGATGCAAACTTCCAGCGTAGAATCTGCCAGACATATGCCGTGTGGTACAGCCTTAGTACTCGATGCAGGGTATCTCACTTGTACTGTGCATAGGTCAGATGTCCCGCAGGGACATGAGTGCCCATTCATGCTCCATGTGCATTGCACGCATGCCCCTATGTGTCCTTGACTGGATGATTACTGTAATACAAGTCCTTGGTTACATACATTGCCTGGCATCTCATCAGCCTTCCCATGTCAACTGTGGCTCAGTCCTGCGTTGCACACATGTTTAGGGTCTGACAATCTGTGTGGCTCACAGGCCTCAGCCTGTTCAATGGCCAATGACTCTGTCCAACTGTTGTTGTGTCTTCGTCACACATGGGCGGAATCCAGAGTTTTCATCATGTGTCCTGCTTACTGTCCCAGCATCATTTGCAGTGTTGTCACTTGAATCACATTAAGCTGTTGATGCCAGTCAACACTGCTTGTCAATACACATGTGTATGGTCAGCCTTTTGATACCATGCTAGGCATCCCTGCTTTGGTACTGGGGTGGAGGGGTGCTTGGCTTCTAGATATGGTACACATTGAATGCACAATGCACGTGATGTCTGAATTTGACATTGCACTGCCTTCACATTTCCTGGCACACACCATGGAGTCCTTGTACATGTAGGTAGTGAGTGGCGTACACATTTTCTGCACTGCATAGACCCACTTCCATGGAAACTGCCACCTTTCAACAGGTCTGATCACAGAAGCTATTCAAAGTTGACCCAGCATGCATGCCAGGTTATATGTTGTGTGTCACATGTCTGCCGGATGCATTTGCTGTCGGTGTGTGTGTGTGTTGTGTGCTTCTGACATGTGTAGTGACCTTTTTCTCTCTATTTTTCAGGTGATGACGCAATGGAGGCGGAGGATGGTGTTGTCATGCCAGACACAGGGTTGTTACCACCACATCAACCCGGCACTAGTGGGGGTCGTGGGGTGGTAGGCCACAAAAACCCCCAAGTGCTGCAGTCCATCTTGTCTCTGGCTGCCTATGAGTCCAGCCTTGATGACGACTCTGACGTCCATGTTCAGTTGGATGAGCATCAAGTCCATGTGTCAGGGGTGAGTGATTCTGATGTGAACACTCCTCTGTCTGCGACCCCTGCACTGAGGGATCAGACAGTCTTGGTTCCTCCGCCCGTGGTGGATCGGGACGCAGGGTCACCCTCCACACCTGTCACTGATGTGCCTGGGACATCACGTCGACCAGGGCATGTAGTCGTGCAGCCGCGGGCGGTGCCAACACAGCGAGGACCCCCGGTCCTTGGGTCCCGCAGCGGTCAAGCCTGGCAACGCGGTCGGCGCGCGCAACCGCAGTATACTGAGTGGGAGCAAGACATGACTGCCAATTCCGAACGGCAGGGGGCAGCAATGGTGAACATCGCTGAGAGCATGGAGCGTGTGGCCCGATCTGTGCTCTCCCCTGCTAGGCAGGTGCTTCTCCAGCAGCAGGCGGCACGGTCCACAGCCCGCTCGCTCAGGCTGGGCATGGCGGCCTCAGACAGGGCACGCCAGGCTGAAATGTTGTCTCTGCGTCAAGCAATTGCTGCTCACGCAGAGGCGCACATCGATGCCCTGAGGGAGGAGTATGCTTCCCTCAGATCCACTCTGGGTGTCCTTATGATGTCCCAGAGGCAGCAGGCAGAGGAGAGGTTTGCACAGCTTGAGCGTACCATCTCGGCTGAGCTACATGCTTGCCGGGAGGTGCAGCGGTTGTCCAGCCAGGCCTTGCAGGAGGAACTCCGTGTTACACGTGCTACCTTGCAAGAGGAAGCACGTGTATCACGTGAGGTTCTGCATGCAGACCTAAGTCACATCGCCACACAGAACCAGGCTCACCCGTCCGGCATACCTGCTGCCGATGAGGGGCAAGCTGCGGCTAGGCGTGGCCAGGCTACTGTGCCACGTCCTCCTTTCCAGGATGAGCCAGAATCGGACGACCATCTATCTCCCACATAGGTCGGGCTGTGCAGGCGTTGAGCCCATGGAGGTTTTTTTTTTGGCTCAGCATCATCGCATGTGGATGTTGAGCAGCACCCTGTACGTCCCCCCTCCTGGGTGCCTCCCCTCCCCCCGGGTCGTATGTGGCCATTTTTGATTTTTCTTTTAGTTTAGTTAGTTAAGTTTCTGTTTGATAGTTAGTTTAATTAGGTAATGTAGGTTTTCCATTGTTAGTGTAATTAGTTAATAGTTGATTTAGTTTAAAATTGCTTGTCTATTGTGCTTTCATGTGACGGTGCGGTGCTTTGTGGCTTTTGAAGGCATCCACTGTCTGTTCCAGCTGGGCCCTTCAGGCTAGTCTTGTGTATGTGTTTGCTGCTTGGGGTCCTTGACTCACATATGCCACTCCTGCCTCCCTTATCCATGGGCTCGCAAGGATGGTTCGGTGTCACAGACTTTTACACAAGGGCTTTGGACTGTCATATCTGTGGCATGTCTGGTGCTGTGTGACTTGTGTTTACACCCCTAGTGGGGATGATTTTGGTGTTATTGTCCACTGTTCAGCTTTTGCTAGATGGGGTGTGTCATGATTAATGTGTACATTAATTGCTATGCATTGTGTAGAATGTTTCTTATCTTTACTGTACACGTGCTTGTTGCAATTCATGCTGTAGATAGTGTTCCACACTTTGGATGTGAAAGATGGACTGATGGTGTGATTTATGATGTGACTCTCTGACATGGTCAAGTAATGAGATGCCTGATGAGACACACACAGATGACTTTGAAGCATTAATCATGTGTTTCATGCCCTTTATGCAGGGGGATGAGCCTCCAGAGCACCTTTGCCAGCAGACATGGCCCATTGGATGACGGAATTCTGGACACGTTTGTTGGTGCCCACATGCAAATGTGTGCACAAGCAGAGGCACAGGGATTGCAGACCTACATCCTAGAACTGCTGACGTGTTCCAAGGAACTCCAGGCAAGGTGAGCAGCACAGGGGGGCCACAACACAGCAAAGCTTGCACCAGGCGAGTTGCACATGCAGGCTTAGTCACAGCACTGAGGGTGAGCTTAGACGAATATTGGTGTTGAAGCACACAATGCAGCTCACATGTGTTGGTGGACTGATGGCTGTTGATTGTAAGGTTGTCTGTGACACGTGCAGGGGCAGTGGCACATAACCTCCGGTACACCAAGGTCCATTGAGGCACTTGTATCAACCATGTAGCCTTCCGAGACATGGAAAGGGGCAGCTCACAGGGACATACAGCAAGGGACATACTCGGGTGCAGTGCATATCATTTCCATGTACTTTATGATAAATGCACTGCCAACTTTGTTTCGGTCATGGTGGTACGCAACTTGCTCAGAAGTCATGGCTTGCTAAATGGGTCTGTCTGCTTACCCAGGGAACATTGCATGTTGTGTGAATTGTGACACATTGGTGTTCCATTTGCCACGCACCCACCGGCGGCTGACTTACTGCATTGACTGTGTATGACCCGTCACAGGGGTAATGTTATATATGGGTACGAAGCATCTACACCAGATTGTCTGTTTGGAGAGTAGTTTTTTGCTATGGGGCATGTTTGGTGTTGTGTTTTTGTGTAATTGGCACGTACAGGTTGTTGACTGTGGCTCTCTTTGCAGCATTGCAGTGCTCCTGTAACCGGACCTGAGAGTGCGCAGGTAGGAGGCCAGCACTCAAAACCAGAGCTAAGTGTCTTGTTGTTTTTCTTTCAAACTGCTCTGCATAGGCTTGCTGGGGAGTGTACTAATGCATGGATGTATGTGTGGTTCAATTTGGTATGTTTTTTTCCCCCTAATCACCCGGAATCCTATGCAATTTTGAACCCTGTACCCTCTACCCGGTGTTCCTGCTTCCCGTACCTATCCAAGCAACGTTCCCTAACCCTCTTTCCCCGCTGGGGTTGCGGATGCCTGTGTAAGCCCCGAACTTGCAGGCGCCAAAACCCTAGAGGGGGTGGTTGGTTGGTACCACTCCTAAGCCTGGACTACATAAGGCCATGCCAATGATGTCCAAGTTTGATTGGATTGTGTATGTGTTCATGCAGGTAGTACATTTTTCGTGCATTCCCTAGTTTCATGTGTCATTCCTCCTCCCCTCTCCTGCCACTCATTCCAGTCATCCAGTGTGTCAACACCTGTCCCGACTGCATATCCCTGAACCTCCTTCCCCACCAAGGTCTCAGGGGCCTGTGTGAGTTTGACCTTGCAGGCACCCGGGACACGGTGGGGGTGGTTGTTTCGTGACACTCCCGCGCCTGTACACGGGACCTGTGACAGTACACATCCGTTCATGGTGCATCATCCTATGTCATTTACCACACATGGTTCACATCCTGTTGTGACATTGTTTTACTGTGCTACCTTGGTTGTTGCATCATTGTGGTAGTACTTGGCCTTTATGAGGTACTGCTACGTCAAGTCATCTACTGGAGGGTGTTCCGGTTTGTTTTTCTGGCTTGGATTTTGTGATTTTGGAAATGAGTGTGGATTATGAGGGTGCAGGCACATTTTTACACACAAGGTGGGAGATGGTGACGAAGGGTAAAGGTGATGCTGGAGCCAGGTGGAATTGAGGTTTGAAGGCTCCATGACCCAGGTGCAGTTGTTCAGTGGGTCATGGTCATTTGTGAGGGAGGGGGGGTTGTTGTTGATAGTTGCCTTGCCCTGCAGTGTGATGGGAACTCTGACATTGTAATGGTGGTATCCTATGTACATGTTGTGTTCTGCTGATCAATGCCTGTTCATGTGTTGTGTTTACCTTTCAGGTGCGAGGGGATAGTTGTGGTTTGACATGCTGGGGTGTACACATGGAGAATGTTCACATGTGATGTGTAGAGAACACTGATGGTCACTTGAGTGCACATGCATATGTGGAGTGCATGTCCTTGCAGAACCACACACTTGCACTCTGATGCACTACATGTACTCCCACCCTTGCATATCCACATGTACACTGTTTGCCTTCTGGTGGCCACTGTGTCCCTGCAGCACATGTTCTGTGACCGATTATGGATCCTGTACATGCCTAATTTGCTTTTTGATGTGGTCTGTCACTTAGATGTGATGCTCGGGGTGTGCATCACACACAATGGCTGTTCACTGTGCTGTGCGCTCAGCAGTGTGTTGCAGGAGTAGGACACAGCACACAGAAGCTGCAGTGTTGATTTTGCAATGCACAATGTGCATGTAGACAAGCATCCATTGTTATGTTACGTCTACAACTCTTGTAATGCATTTGGAAATGTCCTATTTTGGGTGGGAGGTTGTTGGTCTGTCATTTCATCTGATTCCAGGTCAGGCATCATTGTCTGATGCCACTGTAGATTTTGGACATGGCAATGTGTACCTTATCGTTACTGTGTTGGTGTATGGGTATTGCTTGCCATGTCATGTTGTGGTTTGGGAGGGTTTGAGTGACATGACAGTGATGGCCATGGCCTGTTTTGCAGGTGTGTGTGATGCACACCTTGCATGTCAGGGTCATCCGCTTCTCAGAGCAACTAGCTGGGGGTAGATCTCTCTCCGTGGCAGGGCCCTCACTCTGGAACAGCCTTCCTGCCTCATTTGAACTTGAGGGGAACCATCTCCGGTTCGGGAAGCACCTCAAGACCTTCCTCTTTGCTTCTGCTTTCTCTCTGCATCTCCCTTGCGGAATTCTTCACTGGAACTGCACTGGAGCTGGAACTGGGCCACTCTTACCGACCTCGGTCCCTGGCCCAGCCACTCCCCACTTGCACTGCCTCCCTGGCAACCCCTGCACTGCGGGACTGTCTCTCTATCCCTACAGCCCCCCCTTCCCAGCACTTGTCTGCACTTACCTTTGCAGTTGCCACCAGCCGACCTATGTATTTGTTTTTTGGTCTACTTCCCCTGTACTGCACTCCCCCCCTCCCCTTCCCCTTGCACTTTTCCCTTCCCCCTACCCCTGCACTTGCACAATCTAAATGACACCTGGCCTAGTAGTACCGTTGTCTGCCTTCCCTTGTTCCCCCCTCCCTGCCTCCTCGCACCTTGAAATACTTGTGTATAGGCCATATCATGTCATATGTCATATGTGTGCCTTTTGGTCACACAGGATAGCTTGTGTTTAAGTAGCTAGGGATGCAGACGATGTGGCACTTCCATGGCAACTATCTCAGGGTGGTAGGGTTGTGACAGTTGACTGTCTCTTTGTCATCATCGATTGTCACCTGGTATGTGCCAGGCCTGTGTGCACTCCGCAGGGGTGGGAGTTTGGGTGAAAAATGTGGCCACAAGCTGGGTCCGGGCTTCCTCGCCACGTGCCCTGTCCCCTCCAATGGGCAGTGCCTGTGCCTGTGGTTGGGGATGTGGGGGCACCACCATGTCCACCGGGACGCCCTGCTGTGTTGCAACATTGTGCAGGACACATGCTGCCACAATGATCCTGCACACTACTGGGGGTGCATAGAGTAGTTGCCCGCCAGAGCGGTCAAGGGAGCGGAGACGTGACTTGAGCACTCCGAATGTGCGCTCCACTATGGCCCTGGTTGCAATATGGGCGGCGTTGTATCTTACCTGGGCTGGTGTGGTGGGGTTCCGGATTGGCGTCATCATGTGGTTGCTCAGAGGGTAGGCACTGTCCCCTGGGGAGGTGATAATAGTTGAGATTATTAGGGTTTGGGTATTTGTCTGTGTGTGACTTGCATGCATGTGCAAGAGCATTTGTACTCACCTAGGAGCCATGTGTCGCCATGCGGCCCAGCTTCCAGGGCCCGTCTCAGGGCGGACATTCTGTATATGAAACTGTCATGGGTGGAGCCAGGGTAGTTTGCATAGACAGAGGTGATGATTCCCTTTGCATCGCATACCACCTGTACGTTGATGGAATGCCAGTGTTTGCGGTTTCGGTAGATGTGCTCAGTGGCCCTAGGTGGACGTAGGGCCACATGGGTGCAATCTATGGCACCGAGCACTTTGGGGAAGTGTGCCACCCTGAAAAAATCCAGGACAACGGCCTGCCTTTCTGCGGGTGTTCTGGGCATGTATATGTGCCTGCGGACTGAGGGGCGCGCTGTCATGATTGCCAGTACCTGGTGTAGGCAGCGTGACTGCGTGGCCTGTGAGATCCCCCCACTATGGTAGTAGTCCGCTGAAATGACCCAGTGGCCAAAAAATGCAGGACATTGAGCACCTTCTCCAAGGGGCTCAATGCTTGGGAGCAAAGGGTGGGGGATGTAAGGTCATCTTCCCACTCCCTGACCAGGTCTAGGATGATATGGGGTGGAAACCTATACCTGCCATAGACCTGGTCGTCAGGCATCCCAAAAAGGCTTGTCCGTGGTGCGAAAATGCGTGCCCTGGCTATTCTCCTCCTCCTGCGGTATCCCACGATCAGTGCTGCGACAAATGGGGCATTCATCGTAGCTGTATATACGTGTTTGTTGTTTGCGCGCACTTTTGTACTGTGCGTGGGGACGCTTCCGCCTGCCTTCGTGTGGCAGACGCGTTGACGCCTGTGCGCATCTTTTGCCGTGCGCGGGTTTCCCGTTTTGGGATCCATGAATACGGGTTGTTCGCGTGCGTGTGGGCGTTCCGTGTAGTTCCCTGCAGTACTTCCCCAGTTACGCCTTCTTTTTCACGCTTTGTTCCCCATTCCGCGTGTTACGCCCACTGTTCCGCCCACTTTGGTTGTGGGCGCCGCGCTATGTGCGCTTTTGCTGTGCGCGTGGCGCACGCCGTCTATGCCTGCGTGCGCCATGGCTGGATTGGGCGCACGGACAGCGGGAAACACGCGCAGCGTCTTCCTTGAATCGCACGCGTGCGCTGCGTTTCTCACGCTTGCGCTCTCTTGCGCCTGCTTGCGCATGGATTTTCGGCGCACGTTTGTTCCATGAATCGGCCCCTAAGAGTTTGGCATGAATTTAATAAATACTAAATACTAAATGAAGAACAATATAGTAAACCATTTTTAAAATTTTAATTGTTAAGGCTTGTGTAGGTTCTTCATAATTAATGTTCCCAAAACTCTAGGTAGGTACAATTAATCTGCTGATATCATGACTAATACAGTGTGCCATTGGCTCAGATGGAAGAGAGGCTGCCTGTCAATAGTCAGGAGTGATATAATTCAGTGCACGCGCACAACCCATACTTTATCGAGATATTTTATCGGAGTAGGTTTAAAGTCCAATCTGCTCATGAAGGGCTGTTGGGCATAAAACAGCGGTTCATGCCGCCTAGAACTTTGGAAATTAAGTTCAGCCTGAACCCGCCTTCATCGAAGCCCATCTGTGCATCAGGCAATCTGACCGGCCCAATAATTCCTACTTTTGCCCTTAAGTGCACCCCTGAGGCATCCTCTGCTAGTTTGCCCACACACCTCACAGATGCGTATTTTCCAACACTGGGACCGAATGTAGTGCCCACACCAACCATATGTGACAGGCTGACTGCCATAGCGGCAGTGAGCTCGTCTGAAGCTATGGGGGTCCAGAGCAACTCTGGTAGAGGGGTCACTTGTGTTGGGGACCTGGCAGTGGAGGGTGAGCTACATTTATCAGTGGCAGGAGCCATCGACTGACAAGAGAACATAAGCATAGTATGTTTGAGTGATTCTGCCACCCTCACGGCACAGTTTGTCCTCCCGAGATTGATACTGCCATTTCCCATGACACTCAGATTAGTGTTTTGCACATAGTGGCTCTTCAGGAAAAATGGTCCTTGCTACTCCATGACATCCAAGGTTATTGTACCTTTTTTATTCTGACGATAAAGGGAAGGGGTGGTCGTCCTAGTGGGTTTATGCAAGTCTGTTCACTTAACTGTCTACGGGCAGAGTCAGCTCCATGGATTTCATGAATGTCCATCCCAAATGTTCTGATGGATCCAACTTTTGTTCATCTACTTGCACAATTGAATTGGAAAAATTGCTAAAAATTCTGTATTCCCCTTGATGGAAAATCGGATTGCCCAATGGAGGAATAGTCTACAAATTGTTAAAAACATGGTAATAGGTGACATGAATAAGAAAAGTGTGTAGAACCCAGAGGCACACCTATGTAGGCTATTGTGTAATCAAGTAAACAGTGAGAGTAAAGGTTTTGGGGATGAGTTTGAGGTGCGGGAGGAGAAGGACTCAACCTTAGCATCTAGGTTGTATACATATATGGACAAAAGTGGTTGTTCCCAAAAGGTTTGGGAACTCCCGTCCCCTGCACGCTGTCAAATATCTGTAAATACAGATCAATAACTAAAAGGAGTTTTAAGGTGCGCGTTCTATACTTTGTTTTAGGAAACATTTAACATGAAGCGATTATAATAGGCAGTTTAAGTGGTACATAACCAATTTCATAGATCAAATAATTTTTTGAAGAAACAAAGATTAGAAAAATTATTCGTTTTTTTATTGTACAAAGTACATGGTGAAGCCCAACGCGTTTCGAGTTTTTCACTCTTCTTCAGGGCCAATGGCTTATAATTTTTATAATCTTTGTTTCATTGCGAAATGAACAGAAATACATTCTATAGGAAATATAACCCTTACTCAAAATAGAATGTGGCATTGAAAATAAACAAAACATCAGGTAAAATATACAATTATTTTAATATTCACCAGATGAGTAAATTGTTACACAACACATAGTGCAAAGTCGCAAAATAGTGTAAAGGGACAATGACTCCGTTCCATCATTGTTGACCTCTGTTATAAATTTCACTAACTAGTAGGCAATTCATAAGCAGTCGTTTCAGCGTTTCATAACAAGTCTAAAAGATACCTTCTTGGGCACCAACTATTGAACTGGTGCACAAAACTACACACTTCTGATCCTATGTCTTGTCTGAACAGCCAGTGTAGTTATCTACTTGTTATGTTACTGGTATGTGTCAGTTAATCAGATTGTTGTACGTATCACCAAGGAATTCAAGGCTAGAATATAGTGTAAGAATATGCACTTCCACTGTGTCTGGGCTAAAGGAAAAGATAGAAAGAATATTGCCACATTAATTGCCTACTTACTGATTCTTATCTGTGTATCATTCAATAGTTCTACATTTTTCATTAGGGTTGGATCAAAATGTCTGAATATTAAGATGTCATCAGTAGGTGGCAAATCTTACTTATTGTGAAGTAACTGCAAGAAAAAGATATGGATGGAATGGTGATGTGTGTCCTGAATTAAAATATACTGAACTGTTAGAATAGAAAAGTAAAAGCTACGGGAGCACACAGAAATTGTATGCGCATGGGATCAGAGCGAAGGTGGTCGGACAGCATTCCGTATCCCAGCCTAATATGACATGTCTCAGGAACAAGACCATTCTCACCGAGGATGGGCCGAGGGTGCTAAAACAAAAGATGTATAAGTGGTCTTTCAGTGATACACTTTGCATTCATCCTGCTCATAAGGATGGGGTCAAAGGCATAATAAGGTGCAATACACCTACTGGAGTGGTTGAAGTTGGCATGCAAGACTAGACGTGCATCTCGTTCATTACATACAAGGGCTATGGCATTTTAGGTGTCGCTGTGTATGTAACAGATAAAATGCAGAAAAAAAAGGAAGGACCTGTAGTGATCTTGCTGCAGATGTCTTAATGTGGCAGCCATTTTGGAACTGTAACACTGGCAGTAAACCATTATGTACCAAAGTTTTGATTTAGCAGATACAAATATGTCTAGTTACTTGCAGGTGTAGCAGAATTAATTCAGTTATGATGTAGTACTGACCAGCTACTGAATTAATTCCGACTGTGTATGTGTTTTTTAAAATTCTATCTATGCTTCCTTATCTTCCCTTACACTGACAATAACATGCTGTCTCTAACAGACTAGTCTTGTGCCAGGTATATGATTCCACGTGTAAAGAACGGAATTAATTCAGTCAATGAGTTAATTATGACCTACTGATGAATTAATTAAACCCACCTGTTTGAGTTCTAAGGTGGTGTATCCCCATGTGTTCTTCAAACAGGAGTCTGCTGTTAGCATATTCCAATGCTGACTCCATTCTAACAGTGTTGATACACCACCATGTTATTTCATTTTCAGTGTAACACTTTTCCATTTAGTGTGGAACAATCAGCTCTATCGGCAGACTAAGGGAGCTGCTATGGGTGCAGTCTTTGCACCCAGCATGGCAATTCTCTACATGGCCGATTTTGAAGATAAATATATTTATTCATCGACCAACACCTTGTTAGCCATTGTTCAATTAGAACATATTATCACAAAATCTTGAGGCACTAAATGGCTATATCAAATGGAAGAAGAACCTTCAATATATCAAAACTAAATACACTGACATAGCCCTGTAAATGCTATGGCAATCATATCTCCCCTTTTTAGTAAAGTGGGTGATGCAGAGACATTTCTGTCATGACATACATTTTAATCTCTGATTCATCAATATTATGTGCTACATAAATAATTTTCATAATAAAACAACCTCTATTTTGTGAGTTATATTATGTTAACTATCCAACCAGAAAAAAAAATGTAAAACTATTTCTCATTAGTTATGATTCCTTTGGTGGTGACTGTGGCACTGTTTCCTATACTGGACATGAGGCCGCAGGTGTGGAGTTTAAACCCCCAAGCACATGTTTTTTTTTAAAAAAGTGATTGTATTTGCTGTTCTTGCAGTGGTCACAACATTCAACTGTGCTCTGATTAGCTCATTATGGTTGTGACATGTGTCACAGAGGGATAGTAACTAAATGAGAAGGAACCAGATGCTTGTGTATGTTAATGCATGTTATTTGCTTTCCAGGATGCTGTTTTGTGAGCAGTCTGGATTTATCTCTTAGGTGTTCTTCTGATTGAGTGTCAAGGGCTGAGCATTGAGAACTTGGGGTTGCAATTTCTGTTTGGTTTATATTTGAAACTTTCCCATCAGTCTTTTCACTGGTTGATTTGGGGTGAAATGTCTCCAGATTTATCTTTTAGAGGTGAGACAGATACTTCCATGGCTTGAGTATCAAGATCGTTTAAGTAATTGTGTAGTTTATTTGGGCTTGTAAATTCCTTAGTTAATCCATCTTTCGTGATCAACATTTTCACTGGGTCAACTATACCAAATCAAATGCCCAATTTTCTGAGGTGTAGGTGATGAGCGATAGTGAGTGAACAGGTTTCTTTTCTTTAGCTTTCTTTAAGAGGGCTTGTGTGAGAGTGTCTCAATACGCGCCCAATTATAGTTCTTGGGGAAGATCTTTCTTTAGCATTTCTATGCACTCACTTTAGTTCCAGGGGTGGGTGGAATTATATGTTACTTTAAGTATTAGCAAGTCCTTGAAAACTACTATGTCCTTCTTTTCCTTCTTTTATACTGAAGAAGCAGATATTGTCTCTCCTATTGCAGGTAGTATAATCTAAATTGCATATGCTCCATGTCTTCCACCCTTTCCCCCATTGATGATACCCGATCCTCCATTTCATTCAGTCGATCTGTAATCATTTTCATTTCACTTTTAAGATGTATCAATTCTGTGTGTGTCTGTAGTTTGTAGATCTAAGGATTTCATGGTCGTTTTGAGAGATGCCATTTCTTTTATTTGCAGGTCTTGGAATGATTGTGCTAAATCTTACTTGGAGTGTTCTATTTTGCCCCTCTTTATCAGTCAGATGCAGATTATGCCTCAGTGTTCATATACTAAAAAAAATGAGAGGAGATTGGGTGTTTATTATCCAACATTATAATGTATTTGTTGATTTTGCCTAAAACAGTAATAGATCACTGGTGTTCGCAATACACTGTAAAATGGCCACCAGGTTTTCCTGCTGCCCCTTCTTTGTTTGTGCTGTTGCCTTTAGGCTGCAGTTCCCTTCCTCGGCCTAATCCCTTTTGTCTGTGAACATGTATTTTCCTAATATAAAGGATAGAGTTACTATTCTATCACTGGGATCACCCTCTGAAGCGTTGCTTCGCTCTCGCCACGAGACCCTCTGCTCCGGCAACTCGCTCTGCTTTCTCTTACCTCCATTATTACCTGGATCCCCATATTTGCTGATTAGTTGCAAATCCTAGTTGTTCACACCCCAGAACTCTGTCTCATTGTGGCCACTCCCCCACACTATGGTTTTTACACTGGACTGACACCTCAGGGATGTCTCATACCAGCAGAACACAACCCTGAGCCTCTGCTTCCAAACACTTGCAAAACGCCAGAAGATATTCCACCCTCAACAGTGTACTTCTCACCCACCTGAACAAAGTGATCTGAGGTTTTAAAAATAAAGGGTTCCAAACAGTGCTAAACATATCCCATATACATATACATAAACAATCAGAGAGATACTGTAATGGAGCAGAACTAGGTGCTGTATAAAGGCTTTGCCAACATAACATATGTTACACTGAGGACCCAGGAAAGGCACTTGCAGAGCAAATGGAAGGAACACATGCTAGCATTCAATTAAATAAGGAATGAGAGGATGAAGAAATATCTTTTTCGGCACAACTCTTCACTTAATATTTCTTTATTTGTACTGTTTACATCACTTTCAATGTAAATGTAGTTTTTGCCACTTCTTTTCATTGATACATTTTCATTCTGGGTTTATTTTCCAGAATATTACAATATACATAGAGATATCAATGGATTGTTTGCATGGTGACAAGACAGGAAGGGAGGGCTGCTAATATGAATCAAAATGGCATTAGCTTGCAAGCAGAACCTGTGTGTGTGTAACTAAAAAAGGAAATTGGGAATTTAAATATGCCTAACTGGGGCCCACATAGTTTTGCGTTAAAGCCAAAGTTTCCATTTGGGAATCTTCTGCCAGCAAATTCTTGGATCTGTGGCCTTGATGATTGGCTGGATAATAGCAATTATGTTATGTGTGATGTTTCCTGAAATAGGGATAGGGGTACAGCTATTAAAATAGTTCAGGATATAATATGATAAGTCATTTATAACGCGCCTCAACACAAGTGTTTCTATGAAACATCATCAGTGTTCCCGCCAGAGGTGGGTCAGCTTGGAGAAGAAGGTGAATTCGGAGACAACATTCTATTTTAACGGCTCACATTTGTCAGTTGTAGGATGCACATTCAGCCCATGTCACTGGGATTCTTTTGTTAAATGCGCCGTTGATCCTATTGTTACGAGAGCTGTTGCCAGTTTTACTGATAGTTATAAGTTTCCCGGTGTGGGAAAAATGTTGGTAAAAGTGGCAGTAATGCTCTTTTCCCGCACCAGGAAACTACAAGCGGGGTTGAATAATTTACCTCCAGCCAACAGGTGGAGGTAAATCAGGCCCACACTGGGAAAAAACTGCAGGAATTACCGGCACCTGTAATACCATTGCCGGTAATTCAGCTAATTCCTCCTATGAGTCCTATTGG